>NC_132909.1:17363219-17973604 GCF_047675955.1 Chlorocebus sabaeus
GTTTGATTCCTTCTTTGATTTCTTTTTCGGTTCTCTTTTGTCTGTCCTCTCTCCTCCTCTCCTTCCTCTCTTCTCCCTCCTTCCTCTCTCCTCCGTCTCCCTTTGCTCTCCTCTCTCCTCTCTCAATCTTGTTCTTTCTGTGTCTCTCCTCAAACCAAAGTGTTGCAGTGAAGGACACGAGCCATTGAAATCAGGGTGGGGCCTGACAGCCACAGTGTGGCCCCCGCCCCTCGCTGGGCAGGAGCAGAGAGAGGGGAGAGCCCTGAGACCACAGGGCTTTGGCCTGGGCAGCTTCCACTTTCTGCCGGACACTCTGAGGAGAGGCAGATGGAGCCCCAGGCCTCAGTGTTCTCTTTTTTCTTGTCTCCCTTCTCCCACCCGGGAAATGAAACTGTTGGGCTGGGCCATGGAGGCAGCAGAGACTCGGCCATTGCAGGGGCCTCCGGGTGCCTTGTCCGGGCAGTGGTGGAGTAGCCGCCCCTCCCACCCCTGGCATGATGGGGCCTGGCACCTTGTTGACCCATCCTCGCCGGAATGTAAGCATCTCCGCTGAATGACTCCCTGCCCTTACCCTACCTCTGAGTTTGTCCATGTTTATTTCCTGAAGAGAGAAGGGACTGGTAAGAGGGCTTGGGTCCCAGCCCAAGGGTGGAGAGGGGGCCAAGGGCTCCTGACCAAATAGGAAGGACATTTGAGCAGAGCAAAATGAAAGGAATTACAACCAAAAACCCCCTCTGAGAAGACAGGCAGCATGGAAGGCATGGTGGAGATGACTCAAACAAAAACTATGATTCTAGACCAAAAAGGAAAAAAAAAAAAAAAGGAAAGAAAATCCAGGACTCACCACCACCCACTTCATCCTGCTTCCTCCCCATCAAGTCCCACCACCTGGGACCTCTCCCCACCCCAGTATGGGGTAGTGGGGCAAACAGAAGAGGAGGAGCAGGGGGCAGGGAAGGGGCAGATGCCCTGACGTTGGTGGAGGGACCCCTGTGCAGCCAGGGGTGCTGGGGACCCTCCCCATCCAACCCTCACACCTAGGAAAAGAAAAACAAGAAAAAAGAAAATTCCTGGGAGGGGGAAAAATAACCAAATCCCAAGCTTTAACTACAGCTGTGAAACCAAATATTGGGAAGGGGGTAGGAGGGAAGGAGGGGCAGGTGAGCCCCAGGTCTCCCCCCTGGGCCCCCCTCCCCCGAGGACTCGAGATAAGGCACCAAATACCTCATAGAACTTTAATGTTAAAAAAAGGAAACCAAATATCGTTGGCTGGGGGCCAGCCAGGGCAAGGGGCTGGGGGGCTGGAGGGAGCCAGGGTTGGGAAGGTGATGGGGGAATTCATGCCCCCCACCCCCATCTGCCCCTTCCACTCTGGTCCCCCGTCTCGACTCCGGGAAACAAAACTATCTCATCGTTTTTATTTTGTGGTCTGTACAGAGCCTGTGTCCGTGTGTCTGTGTGTGAGCGAGAGAGTTGGAGGGCTGGGGAGCTTTATGTGGGGGATGGGGAGGGAAACCCCAGGCTAGGCTATGGGCTAGGTTAGGTGTCTGAGGTTGGGAGCTGAGGGCCTGGGCTAGAAAGAGAGGAGAGATGAGTGGATTGGAGCAGTGGGGAGCCCTCTGAATTTCTGTTCTCCCCAACCTTGACCTCCTACTTAAGGGAGGGACAGAGACTGGGTCTACCCTAATGGTGGGCCTTTTCATTGTGCCAAAAAAAAACAAAAACAAAACTGATGCCAGTAACTAAACCACCTCTCTCTGTTCTCTTCTAGGGGGTGGGGTGGGTGTGTGTGTGTTGGGGTGGGTAGGGATGGGGAACCCAAGCCCCAGTAGGAGTTGGGGCTGAGATCAGGAGGAGGGGAAGGATATGAGTTTTCTACCCATCTCCCCGGAGAAGGCCATGATGGGCTCTCCAAGCCCTGGGGAGATTTGGTGAGGGACTAGCCAAGTCAGGGTGACCTCTTGACCTGACTAGTTTTTCTAACCCACCCGAATACCAGGGTGCCTCTCTCTTCCTCTAGCCCAGGGTAGGGGGACCTGAGTGAGAGAGTGAGACAGACAGCAAGATTGAGACACGCGGGCCCCCACTGGTCTCTGAGTGGGAAAGGCAAGTGCGAGAGATAAAGGCCTCCAAGAGAAAAAAGAAACAAACCAAAGATTTAACCATTAAAAAAAAAAAAAAAAAACCCACAGACAACTCCGCTACCTTTTTATACGTTGGAAAAAAAAGTGAAAAAAATTTAAAAATAAAAATAAAAAAAAAATACACAAAAACTCCAAGCCGCAGGTCCTTCATGCGGTTTAAACTTTGACCTCAGCAGTCTCCAAAGCAAGACGACGATGACAAAGGCGGAAACAAAGAAAAAATAATGTATATTTTTAAGTATTTGTCCTTGAATTGTTAGCTCCTTGTTAAACAAACAAGAAAAGGAGAGAAAAATCCAGAGAGAAGTGTTGCTGGGATGGAGACGACTATTTACTATGTCTGTGACCCCTCCCTTTTGCCTCCCTCCCCTTCCTCTCTTTCCTGTCCTCTATCCTTGCTGCCCCTCCCCCAACCTGTCCCCCAAACCCAGGGGCTCAGTATTTATTTATTTATATAATTGCAGGGTGACTGGGGGCCTCTCTCGGCAACTCATAGAGGGCCTTTGGATCATGGTGGGGTGGGGAAAGAGTGAGGAGTCTTTGGGAAGAGCAGGGGCCTGAACTTGGATCAACTCCTTTCTGGCCTCTTGTCCCACTGCTGCCACCATCACCTTCCAAATCCAGGGCTGCACTAGGGCAAGGTGACCACCCTACCTCGTAAAGACCTGATTGGCGCAGCCCATTCTGGTGTGGGTGTCTCTCACTGCCCAGAATGACCAGGTTGGAATGGAGGTGGGTGAAGTTGGAGGGGGTGGCAAGTACAAGGCAAGGGTGCCCAAGAACTGGCATCCAGAAATCAGCCCCAGAGTAGACCTGTCTTTCCTCCATCCTCACCAAGTTAGCCTCCCTTTCAGTTCCGTCTGACCCCTGTGTTGGTAGCCCCTTCCTTCCCTTCCTGTACCCCCTCCCTGTCTCTTCTCGTGGTAGCGGGTTAGCGTTTCAGTGTTCTTAACTCCAATCTGCTTGTTCATTGTACAATGTGCTTCTTTTAAGGCCCCATTTTTGTAACTTGAGTGTGTCATTCATCTGAACAACAAACATCAAAAAATAAAAAATTAAAAACTGTACAGAGAGAAATGATGCCTGCTCTCCCTTGGTCTCCTCTCTGTCCTGGGAAGAGTGGTGAAGACATCAGGGTGTGGGGTTGGAGATCTGTATGCTGGGGAGGGGAGGGCTTTACTTCTGTTCCAATAGTGAATGTTCACAGTCTGGGCAACAGAGTGAGAACTCTTCTCTACAAAAGCCCCAAAAACTCAACTAGGCATCATGGCGTGTGCCTGTTGTCTAGTCCTAGCTACTTGGGAGACTGAGGTGGGAGGATCGCTTGAGCCCGGGATGTCGAGGCTGCAGTGAACCGTGATCATGCCACTGCACTCCAGTCTGGGTAACAGAGAGAGACTTTGTTTAAAAAATAATAATAATAATAAATAAAATAAATGTTTAAAAATAGTGAATGTTTGTTTGGAAGTAAAACCTGCACAAATGTTCTTGCCAAAGAACCGTCTTTGAATTCAGGATGAATTCACATTTCCGAATTCAAATCTCAATTCTGCCGTTCTATGACCTTCAATATGTGAGTTTCTGTGTCCTCACTGTAAATTAGGGACAATACCTACCTCACAAGGTTGTAGGATGATGGTCTAAGTAAAGTGCTTAGGACTGGGCTCCAGCACACTGTCTTCAATAAATGAGAACTATGAGAAAGCCAGGAAACCAGCAAGTACCTCCCCATTTCCATCCCTGGATGCTTCCCTAGAGGACTAGAGAGACTCTTCAAAACCAGAGTTTCAATTAACACATTAAAAAGTTTCAGCCTCACAAATTGTCAAATAAATTAACAGAAGAGTTATACGTCATTTTTTCACATCACCAAAAAAATGCAAAAAACAAAAAACGCCAGGCGCGCTAGCTCACGCCTGTAATCTCAACACTTTGGGAGGCTGAGGCAGGCGGATCACCTGAGGTCAGGAATTCGAGATCAGCCTGGCTAACACGGTGAAACCCCGTCTCTACTAAAAATACAAAAATTAGCCAGACGTGGTGGTGCACGCTTGTAATCTTAGCTACCCAGGAGGCTGAGGCTAGAGAATAGCTTGAATCCGGGAAGCGGAAGTTGCAGTCAGCCGAGATTGCGTCATTGCACTCCACATCAGGCGACAGAGCGAGATTCCATCTCAGAAAAAACAAAACAAAAAAAAACCAGGCCATGTGCGGTGGCTCCTGCCTGCAACCCTAGAATTGAGGAGGCCAAGGCAAGAAGAACCCTTGAGCCCAGGAGTTCAACACCAGCCTGGGCAACACAGTGAGACCCCATCTCTACAAAAATTGAACAAAATTGGGCCAGGTGTGGTGGCTCATGCCTGGAATCCCAGCACTTTGGGAGGCTGAGGTGGGTGGATCATTAGGTCAGGAGTTCGAGACCAGCCTAGCCAATATGGTAAAACCGCGTCTGTACTAAAAATACAAAAATTAGCCAGGCGTGGTGGTGCGTGCCTGTAGTCCCAGCTACTTGGGAGGCTGAGGCAGAAGAATCGCTTGAACCTGGGAGGTGGAGGTTGCAGTGAGCAGAGATTGTGCCACTGCACTCCAGCCTGGATGACAGAGTGAGACTCCATCTCAAAAAAAAAAAAAAAAAAAAAAAATTGAACAAAATTAACTGGGCATAATGGTGTACATCTGTGGTCCCAGCTACTTGGGAGGCTGAGGTGGAGCTCTTGAGCCCGGGAGGCCAAGGCTGCAGTGAGCTGTGATAGTACCACTGCACTCCAGCCTGGGTGGTGACAGAGCGAGACCCTGTCTCAAACCAACCAACCAGAGTTGATTTTGAAGTTTTCTGGTGGTACAATGTACACACCAACCCCCTTCCTTTTTAGAGCAACATTAACTCTTACTCAAATTATTGTGCCCATCTGTCATTCAGCAGTAGCAACAGCTTCTGCAGGCCATCAGGCCATGGACTGATCCCTAAGACCTCACCACTGAAAGGCAGAAGTAGTATTAATGAAAATGCACTGTTAAGACTGGGCGCGGTGGCTCATGCCTATACTCCCAGCATTTTGGGAGGACCAGGCTGGCGAATCACTTGAGGCCAGAAGTTCAAGACTAGCCTGCCCAACATGGTGAAGCCCCATTCTGCTAAAAATACAAAAATTAGCCGGGCGTGGTGGTGCACACCTGTAATCCCAGCTACTCGGGCAGCTGAGGCACAAGAATCACTTGAAGTTGGGAGGTAGAGGTTGCAGTGAGCCGAGATCATGCCACTACACTCTAGCCTGGGTGACAGAGTGAGACTCTATCTCGGGGGTGGGGGGGGGGGAAGAGCTGTTGGGTTTCCTCAACACTGTTCCATCCTCTAATGTATGCTTGGCACACAGGTGCTGGGATCCTGCAAATTCAATAGTGAGGGCTGTGGGAATCGAGGCACAGGAAAAGTATGAGTGAAAGACAGGTTTCATATGTAGTAAGACAAGAAGTGTCAGCATTGCAGTGTTTTGGCAAGACTGAAAAAACGCAAAGCTCCTCAACTCTCCCAACAAGTCAGCAGGGATGAGGCATAAGAATAATACATGGGGCCGGGCGCGGTGGCTCAAGCCTGTAATCCCAGCACTGTGGGAGGCCGAGACGGGTGGATCACGAGGTCAGGAGATCGAGACCATCCTGGCTAACACGGTGAAACCCCGTCTCTACTAAAAATACAAAAAACTAGCCGGGCGAGGTGGCGGGCGCCTGTAGTCCCAGCTACTCCGGAGGCTGAGGCAGGAGAATGGCGTAAACCCGGGAGGCGGAGCTTGCAGTGAGCTGAGATCTGGCCACTGCACTCCAGCCTGGGCGACAGAGCGAGACTCCGTCTCAAAAAAAAAAAAAAAAAAAGAATAATACATGGAGGAAGATCATTGGCTTCAGGCCCATCTTCAAGGTGGCACAGTCAGAACCACACAGAACCCAAGACCCCATCTCTACAAAATACATTAGGCAGATGTGGTGGTGCTCGCCTGTAGTTCCAGCAACTTGGGAGGCTGAGGCAGAAAGATCACTTGAGCCCAGGAGGTTGAGGCTGTAGTGAGCCGTGATCGTGCAACTGCATTCCAGCCTGGGTGACAAAGCAAGACTCTGAAAAATAGGAAAAAAAACAAAAACAAAAAAAAACAGGCCAGGTGTTATGCCTCATGCCTCTAATCCCAGCACTTTCGGAGGCCAAAATGGGATGATCCCTTCAGGCCAGGAGTTTGAGACCAGCCTGGCCAACATAGCAAGACCCCATTTCTAATAAAAAGATAAAAATAAAACCTAACACAGGAACAGAAAACCAAACACCATATGTTCTCACTCATAAGTGGGTTGAACAATGAGAACGCATGGACACAGGGAGGTGAGCATCACACACTAGGGCCTGTCAGAGGGCAGGGGGCTAGGGAGGGATAATATTAGGAGAAATACCTAATGTAGATGACGGGTTGATGGGTGCAGCAAACTACCATGGCATGTGTATACCTATGTAACAAACCTGCACGTTCTGCACATGTATCCCAGAACTTAATTTTAAAAAAATCCTAGGATTTGTAACTATATGTATATAAACATTAAAATGTATGTTTATATATGTCTATAAAGAGTAAAACAATAAAAATCTCTTTATATATATATCAATATTTACTGTATCTATTGTATAATTTATATACATATAACAGGTAGGATACACATACACATAACCTATGTATTTTTTTGTATAAACAGAACCCTAATACATTAACTTTTCAAATACTATGTCATTTATTTTACAAGATTATTAGAATTTGTTTTAGGCCAGAGGCGGTGGCTCATGCCTATAATCCCAGCACTTTGGGAGGCTGAGGCGGGTGGATCACCTGAGGTGGGGAGTTGGAAACCAGTCTGACCAACATGGTGAAACCCCGCCTCTACTAAAAATATAAAAATTAGCCAGGTGTGGTGGCATGTGCCTGTAACCCAAGCCACTTGGGAGGCTGCGGCAGGAGAAACACTTGAACCTGGGAGGTGGAGGTTGCAGTGAGCCAAGACCACACCATTGCACTCCAGCCTGGGCAGCAGAGCAGACTCCATCTCGAAAAAACAAATAAATAAAGGAAAAAGAGTTCAACAGAAGGATTTGGAATAACCTCTGGGAAGAAGGGGTCTCAGAAGCAAGGCTAGCACAGCAGCCTAGCATCGCCCCAGTCACATACTCTTTTCTTGTCTCCACCACCCTCCCCGAAGTATGCAGAAGGCAGCAGAATGGAGAGAAAAGCATATGGGTGATTAAACCAAATGAAATGAAATCAGGCTTAAATTCAAGCTCTGCCCTGCCTGGATTGAATCTGACCTTGGGCAAGTCATCTCAATGCTTTTGACTGGAGATTCCTTCCCTGCAAAATGTTCTCACCTAATCAGTGTGAATATTATTGTTATATAGTACTTGAGACTAACTAGATGTTCAAACATTGGCCAGCCATTCCAACAATCCATCTCTCACGATAAAAATCTGTTGGCTATCCCAGCACTTTGGGAGGCCGAGACGGGTGGATCACGAGGTCAGGAGATTGAGACCATCCTGGCTAACACGGTGAAACCCCGTCTTTACTAAAAAATACAAAAAACTAGCCGGGCGAGGTGGTGGGCGCCTGTAGTCCCAGCTACTCGGGAGGCTGAGGCAGGAGAATGGCTTGAACCCAGGAGGCGGAGCTTGCAGTGAGCTGAGATCCAGCCACTGCACTCCAGCCTGGGCGACAGAGCGAGACTCCGTCTCAAAAAAATAAAAATAAAAAAAAAATCTGTTGGCTGAGCCAAAGTCCAACTCCAGGGGGATTCAAGTCACCACCCCTCATGAAGCTTCCTATGTCCAGACACATATTATTCAGAATCTCCTTTAATTCCACAGCCCCAGAGATCATGCCTACCTGCATTTGCTTTTGGGGATCAATGAGAAAATCAGATGGCCTTGGGAGACAAGGCCATATCAGGCCAGGAGTCAGGGACAGGGGTGTTAGAATCTGATTTCTCTGAAAGTTCCTGCCACCAGCACAAGCACCCTTGAGCTTTTCCACAGAGCCAGGGACCTCTAGTGGCAAGAGTCATGCTACCTCCATCTAGCAGTAAAGTGAAGGCCCTGCTTGAGAGCCATGCCCATGAACACCAGGTCATTCTCTTCAGCCCAGCAAATGTTTACTGGGCTTGTACTATCCCTGCTACCTGCCAGGCCCACTTCTGGGTGCTGGTGACGCAGCCATGAGAGGTAAGACCCGTGACTCCCAAATTCCACTCTATACACTGCTGGCAACTCGGTCTTTATTGATGGTTTCATTTTTGGGGTCACCAGTGCTAAGAGGTGGAAGGTGGGGGGGGCACCTTTTTGTGTGTCAAGGACCCGAAAGCACCCACCTCAGGAGAGAATAAATCCAATTTAGAACTTACAAGGTGGTGGGGATGGGAAGAGGAAGGGACACAGTATGTACAGATGCTTAAGGGGATGCTGGAGGGCCTTCAGCAACAGGGCATGGAGGTGCTGAAGAGGAAGTCAGGCAGAGTCAGCCACTGATCTGGACCCCCTCGGCCTCGGCCAGAGGGTAGATCTCAATGGCTTCCACCAGGGGCAGCGCCTCCACAGCAGTCTCCATCACGGCCAGGCCAACGGCAGCCTCCGCCTCTGCCAGCTGCTGCCGCACAGCTGCCTGATGCTGCTGCTGATGGGTCTTGCGGTGCTTCCAGAGGTTGGAGAAGGAGCGGTAGCTCTTGCCACAGTCAGGGCAGGAGTAGGGTCGTTCGCCTGTGTGGATGCGGCGATGTTCTGCCAGGCGCATGGAGATGGCAAAGGCCTTGCCACACACTTCACAGGCAAAGGGCCGCTCACCTGTGTGCAGGCGCCGGTGGTCTTTCAGGTGGGTACTCTGACGGAACGCCTTGCCACAGTCTGGACATGGGTACGGCCGCTCACCTGTGTGGATGCGCCGGTGCACCTGCAGTGATGTCTCTGTGCTGAACAGCTTCTTGCACTCGCTGCACTCTAGACCCCGGCGGCGGGCAGGGGCTGCAGGGGATGCTGTAGCAGTGCCTCCAAGGCCTGCTGGAGAGGCAACTGGTGCACGAGTGGCCCGTGGGGCTCGAGGGGCAGGAGGCTCCTTAGCCAGGACCTCTCCAGGCCCAGCAGCCGCATGGGCCGCCTCGTGTGCCTGCAGCCGAGCAGCTGAGCCCACTTTCTTGCCACAGGTGCCACACTCAAAGCGCCGTGGGGCCTGGGCAGCAGCAGCTGCACAGCGGTGCTCCCGGAGCCGCAGTGAGGAGGGGAAGGCAGCCCCACAGGATGGGCAGCGGTGGGGCTGGCGTCCGGCATGGACCACGAGCTGGTGCACCTCCAGCAGCCGGCGCAACAAGAAAGAGCGGGGGCATTCACGACACTTGTAGGGGTATTCACCTGTGTGATGGTAGCGGTGCATGAGCAGGCGGTAAGGGCGGTGAAAACGCACCCCACATTCCTGGCAGCGGTAGGGGAAGTGCTGGGCATGCACCAAGCGGTGCTGCCTCAGTGTGGAGCTCTGTGTGAAAGCCTTGCCACAGTCCCCACACCGATAGGGCCGCTCTCCTGTGTGTGTGAGCCGGTGGCGGGCCAGGTTGGCAGGCGAGTTGAAGGGCTTGGCGCAGTCAGGGCAGGGGAAGGGCCGCTCCCCTGTGTGCGTGCGCAGGTGGTTACGCACATGAGACTTCTTCTTGAACATCTTGCCACAAATGCTGCATTTATGGCGCCGCTCCAGCCGGTGCACAAAACGTTGGTGCCGGGTCAGCTGCAAGGCCTTTCCAAATTCACGGCTGCACAGGAGGCAGCGGTAGGTGCCTGGGGCAGCGGGCCCTGCTGAAGTCTCCTCAGACACAGGGGGCTCAGGGGCCTCTGGCTCTCCAGTCTCTGCGGGGGCTGGCTCAGGGAAACCAATGACAGGTTCCTCTGGTGGGACTGGTGTTGTGGGCAGAGGGACACCCCCTACCCCATGAGTACGCCGGTGATAAAGGAACTTGGTAAGGTTGACAAAGGTCTTTCCACACGGACATGAATGCAGAGGATTTGGGGTGTGGGCGCGCCGGTGGGCCAGGAGGAGGGCCTCTGTGCCAAAGGCCAGGCCACAGTCTACACACAGGAAGTGTGACTCGCTGCTGTGGTCTCCAAGGTGCTGGTCCAGACTGGAAGGGCTGGGGAAGACACGACTGCACAGGGGGCACTTAAAGACGCCCTCCCGGTGACTCCGCAGGTGCTGCTGTAGCTGGTGGGGTGAGAGAAACAGCTGGTCACAGGCTGAGCAGAAGAGCTCCTGTGTGGCTGTCCCGCCTGCTTCTCCACTGTTGTTCCTCCGGGCCCTGCGCCCCCGGCGATCCCGCCCAATGGCTTCACCATTGCGCAGCTCATAACTGTGATCAGAAGCTGGCACGGGGTCAGGCTGAGACACAGGCACCTCTGCAGGTGACGAAGCCTGCACCTCCTGCTGTAGGGCAGGCTCCTGAGACTCGGGGACAGGAGCAGGGAAGTGAGTGGCCTGGTGCTCCAGGAAATCCGCTGGCAGCTGGAAGAGCTGGGAGCACTCAGAGCACTTGTAGAGGAGCAGCTCCACCTCGGTCACCACCTCAGTGGTGGTGGCAGCGGCAGATGGGACAGTCGCCCCTTCCCCACCCTCTTCTGCCTTTCGATATGAGTGCTCCACAGCCACTCGGGCCTGGCCCACAGGAGGCCCCAGAACAACTGGGGACCCCAGGACAACAGGGGCAGGAGCCTTGGTGGGTGTAGCCCGGAGGTGTGTCTGCCGGTGGTTCAGCCAGAGCTCCTGGCTGGCAAAGAGAGCCTTGCAATCCACACACTCGTAGTGGATGGTGCTGGAGCTCAGGGGTGGTGCCTTGGGTGGTGGCTCAGCTGGCACTGCCTCCTGGGGTGTCATCATCTTCAGGTGCAGCTCCTGGTGCTCCAGGAGCTGGCTGGGCGACATCAGCAGTTGACCGCACTCCAGGCACTGGTACTGGCTCTCCTGCACAAGGGTCTGATAGAGGCCCGTGCCTGAAGCTGTGTCTGTGGCAACAGTGACTCCGGGGTCAGCCACGCCCACCAGCTCAAAGTGCTGCTGTGGCACGTGGGAGTTTTGGTGCATGAGCACCTCTTCCAGGGATCCATAGAGCTGGTTGCACTCAGAGCAGACATAGCGGTGCTCAATGTACAGGACTGTCTCCTCTGATTCCTCAGTCATGGCGGCAGCAAGGCCCTGGGCTGGAAGAGGGGACAGTGGGGACAAACCAGTTAGGTCACCGATTCCTCAGCTCTTCCCTTTATCACTCTCCACTCCCAATACCTTAGATCTATGCCCCCTCTAAGTTCTTCCTTCAATTTTTAAAATTCTGCTTCCCTCCTAATAATCCTTCCTCCCCTCAACATAACAAACACCAAACACAAAATCTCCCAGGCAGTCCCTTCCCCAGGAATTTACCCAGTCTCACCTCTACATCAACTTGCATCAAATTCCACCCACCAGATCCTTGTAACCTGTTCAGTCCCCTCATCTCCCACGCCTCACAGTGGGCCCCACAGTTACGCCCAGCACATGGGAACCTCCACTCAGACCTCCTTCCACTGACTCCTTTTCTTCCCAACTCACATCACCCCATTCCTCTCCAAGGTACCCAACTGAAACCCCATATAAGCCTTCCCCACCTGTTTCTCCCAGCCGCACCCCTCCCATGACCTCTGCTCCTTCTCCCAGGTTCTCAGACTTCTTTTTACACCCAGACCACTCAAACTGCCCAACACCCCACCACTCCACTTTCAGCACTGTACACGGTGCCACCCCTCCCCTTCACACGCAACTCCCCTGCTACCCACCAACTCTTCCTCGGGTGCCTGGATTCCTCACGTCAAACTATATCCCTTCCCCCCAATCAGATTTTCTCACATTGGCCTAACCCATCTCCACACCCAGACTTCGCCCACCTTAACCACTTCATGATACCCAGCCCTGTTTAATTACTTAAACTCTTCTACAAATCAAGGCTCTCTCCAACCCTAACCCCCTATCCAGAATACCCAGACCCATTTTCACAAAGGCCTACTCCTCCCTGTTTCAGACGTAGACCCTTCCACCACCCTAACTCCTGTCTCCAGGATATCTTTCCACTCTTTACATTCATCACCTCTTCTTTGTACCAAGACCAAATAGACCATTCTAATCCCCTTTGGGATACCCAGGTCCCCTCTTCCCATTGATTTAAACCCTTCCTATTCATACACAGCCACTCATTCAGAGACGCCCATACCCTCACTTCATATCAACCTATGCCTCTCTTGCAAACAGACCTCCCCCTGCCCCGGCAAATCCATCTCAGGAATATCCAGATCCTCCTTCACATTATTAACCCAATCTTTTTTAATTTGCGAGAAGACCCAACCCACCCTAACCCATTCTAGGGATGCTCAGACCCTCCTCTTCGTGGTAACATAACTCCTTTGTGTAAAGATCCACACACACTCAACCCATTCCAGGGATATCCAGACCGTCTTTCACAACGGCTTAAGCTCCTTCTACACACACCCCTCCTGCTGCTCAAATCCCCTTTAGGGATACCCGGACCTCCTATTCTCATACAGAACCCCCATCACCACCCTACTCCAGCAGACAGACCCCTTTTCCTCACACTCAAGCCCCTCTCACTAGCCTACTACTCTGGGGGTACTCAGACCCCCAACATCTTAGCAACCTCTCAGTCTCATTCCAGGAATTCCCAGGCACTCGTCACTTTAGCACACAGATCTCTCCCACCCTACTTCCTCCCCTTCCAATAACCAAATCCCATCTTCACCTTGGCCTAATTACCTGTACTTAAAAAAGACTACCTTTCCCGGCTCATTCTAGGAACACCCAAACATCCTTTTAAAATACACATAACCCTTCTTTGTACAGAGACCTCTCTCCACGTATTCCAAGGGTACCCAACCTCCTGATACATGGTTTAAGGCCTCTTCACATTATTTTAACCCCATCCGTTACAACTGGACCCCTCCTTAGCTCTAAACCGCTCCCTTGGGGATATCGATTTCCTAATATTTTTTCACACCAAAACCCCTCTCACTGCCCCAGTTCTTTCCAGGAAGAACTAGATATTTTCCCCCTCCATTAACTTAATTATCTTTCTCACGCCCTAAGCCCCTCACTGGGCACCCAAGTGCCTCTAACCGGCCCAGCCCCTTCGTCCTGGACTTGCCACACCACCAAGTCCTTTACCCCAAACCCTGGGGAGCGGCGGAGCCCTTCTGGGACAGCTCTGAGGCCTCCCCTTCCCGCCCAGGTGCCCCGCCAAAGCCCCAGCCCAAGCCCCGCCCCTCCTCAGCCCCGCACGCTACTCCAGGCCCCTTCCCCACCTGCCGCTCGGGCCCGGGCCCTGCCTGGTTGCCCGCGCGCCCGGTCGGCCGTTGGTGCCGCTCCGCCCTAACTGCCCGGCGCGCACCCCCTCAGGCCCTCAGTGCGCAGGCGGCCTGGCGAGAGGAGGCCGCGGCGGCAGGGAGGGCAGCCCGGCTAGCCTCTGCGCGCCCGCTCGCGCTCACCTGCTTCAGCCGTCTCGCACGCCCCGGGCCCGGGCCCGGGCCACGGCTCCCCTTGCACGGCCACCCTAACGCTGCGCCCGCTCTAGCTCTCGCGTCGCTTCTCGCCTGCTCCGTAGCCTCACTCTCGCCCCCAGCTACCCTCAGCAACGCCCCTCCCACCTTCCTCCTCGGCCGCCGCACGGACGGCCGGACGCAACCAATCATCGCCCGCTCGGGCCTTGCCGTTCGGCCAATCGAAGTTCATGTCTCTGAGGCTTGGGCCAATAGTGAGGAGCATCGAGATTTCCCGCAGCGCCCAACCAATCCTTTAGCGACGTTCCCTCACCGGTCAGCCCTCGGGTGGATAGTGCCCGCCCCTTTAATCCTCCCTAGAGGATGCTCCTCCTCCTCCTTGACTCCGCCTCCGACGGCTCCAGTGGGCAACTCTGAGCGGAGGGCGGTGCGATGACGTCAGGCGGCGGAGCGCCGCCGCGGGCGCCATCTTGGGGACGCCATGAGGGAGTCAGCGTTGGGGTCAGGGAGAGGGAGGAAAAGATCCTGGGAAATTTAGGCACGCGGCACCCCGAGGGCTGGAGCCGGGGAATGGAGGCACAGGAGCCTTTGTGGTTTCCCCGAGGGTCAGAGGGAGAAAGTGAAACCACTTAGCGTGATTGGGCGAGGGCAAACTGCGTTCAGCACCAGTCACATGGAGGGAGAAAAGGGAAACTAAGGCTCCAAACTCACTTTATTAAAAGGAGGGAAATGAAGGCGACAGGAAGAAACAGGGTAAAGACCGAGGGGACTTCTGGGAAGTGGAGAGAGGAGAAATGTCAGACGGGAAGCAAGGAAAGCGAGGATATGGAGAAAAAGAAGAAGCAAGGACAGGCAATTTCACTGGAAGAAACAGGGAATGTGGCGGGTAGAGGACCTGAAGGACAATCAGGGTGAGAGCCTGAAGGAAGTGAGCCATTAGCGGGCGGACTCCATTCCACCTCCTTCCGGGGTGACTCTGACCCTTACACCTCGAGAGCGGGGCCCCATGTGTCCAAGGGGCTCTGGCCATTCCTACTCACCTCGTTCCTGCGCCCCTCAGGGCCTTGGGAGGGAGTTGCCCCAGTACTATTAGAAACGTTTCCAGGCAGGGCGCCGTGACTCACGCCTGTAATCCCAACAATTTGGGAGGCTGAGGAGGGTTCATCACTTGAAGTCAGGCGTTCGAGACCCACCTGGCCAACCTAGTGAAACTACCATCTTTGCTAAAAATACAAAAAATTAGCTGGGTGTGCTGCCTTGTGCCTGTAACCCCAGCAACTCGGGAGACAGGCACAAGATTTGATTGCACCCAGGAGGCCGAGGTTGCAGTGAGCCGAGGTCGTGCCACTGCACTCCAGCCTGGGCGACAGAGCGAGGCTCCATCTAAAAGAAAAAAAGAAACGTTTCCAGACCTACTCCCTGAACCCAAGCACAGAGGAGTTTCAGTTTCTCGGATGAGGAAACTCACTCTCAGAACTGTTATTTATTTACCTACCTGATGCCAAAAGCCACTATGGGATGCGTCTCATGGTGAGACCCGGGACCAATTCATCAGCTTTGCTATGGTCATTTAGTCATTAGGTGTCCTAACCTTCTCATGGATTAAATTCCCTAACAGCAGGCCTGTGTAGTTAAAACAGATTCCCGGATTGGAATCCTGGTTCTAGGGCAAGTCAACTATCCTGAGCCTAAATTTCTAATCTGTGAAATGGGGCTAATCACAACTCATCTCATGGTGGTTGTGAGGCACAGAGTAAAAGACATCTAGGAGTTACTCTTTATTTTATTTTATTTATTTTTGAGACGTCAGAGTCTTGCTCTGTCACCCAGGCTGGAGTACAATGGCGCAATCTCGGCTCACTGCAACCTCCACCTCCTGGGTTCAAGCGAGTCTCCTGCCTCAGCCTCCTGAGTAGCTGTGACTACAGGTACTTGCCACCATGCCTGGCTAATTTTTGTATTTTTAGTAGAGACGGGGTTTCACCATATTGGCCAGGGTGGTCTCAATCTCCTGACCTCGTGATCCACCTGCCTTGGCCTCCCAAAGTGCTGGAATTGTAGGCGTGAGCCACTGCATCTGGCCTATTTTTTTAATTTAATTTTTTGTTTTGCTTTGTTGTTTTCTGGAGAGGGATCCTGTCGCTCATCACCCAGGCTGGAGTACAGTGGCATGATCTCAGCTTACTGCAACCTTCGCCTCCTGGGTTCAAGTGATTCTCCTGCCTAAGCCTCCTGAGTAGCTGGGACTACAGGCACACACCACCACTCCCGGCTAATTTTTTTTATTTTTAGTAAAGACGGGATTTTGCCATGTTGGCCAGGCTGGTCTCAAACTCCTGACCTAAGATGATCCACCCCCAACTCAGCCTCCCAAAGTGTTGGGATTACAGATGTGAGCCACTGTGCCCAGCTCCTAATTTTTTTTTTTTTTGAGACAGTGTAGCTCTGTCACCCAGGCTGGAGTGCAGTGTTGTGATCTCAGCTGACTGCAACCTCTGCCTCCCAGGCTCAAGCAATTTTCAGCCTCCTAAGTAGCTGGGATTACAGGCATGTGCTGCCATGCCCGGCTATGTTTCATATTTTTTGGTAGGGACTGGTTTTTGCCATGTTGGCCAGGCTGGTCTTGAACTCCTGGCCTCAAGTGGATCTGTCTACCTTGACCTCCGAAAGTGCTGGGATTACAGGCATGAGCCACCGTGCCCGTTTTTTGTTTTTTTGTGTTTTTTTTTTTTTTTGTAGAGATAGAGTCTTACCATGTTGCCCAGGCTGGTCTCAGAACTCCTGGGCTCAAACCATCCTCCTGCCTTGGCCTCCCAAAATAGTGGGATTACATGTGTGAGCCACTGTGTCTGGCCAGTTGTGATTTTTATTAGTATCTCCAGGAGCCTAATGCTAATAACTAACATCTCTTGGGTGTATTATGACGTGCTAGGTATTATGCTCAATGTTTACATGCATTATTCAGTTTAATCCTCTCAACAATCATGTAAGGGAGAAACTGTCATACTGACTTTACAAAACATCGAGGCCCAGAGAAGTAACTAGTCGTAGTTCCCGTAGTTAGGAAGAGTCAGGATTCCAACCCAGGAGTTGACCTTAAGGTCTCCATTCTTGGCCCCCAGGCTCACCTGCCTGGCAGGTGGGAAGTTCAAGTGGTTCGATGTTGAAGGGATGAATGCAAGAAGTAAAGGAAAGAGCTGGTGGAAATTAGTGAGCTAAAGCTAGGCTTGGCCTGCTTTGAAGCAGTCTGGGTTTGCCCTTAGGGCAAAATCACCTGGGGTAGGTGCCAGAGAAGTGGAAGCCATGCTCAGTTTTTGACAGGCTGTGTGACCTTGGGCAGATTCTTGCTCCTGCTGAAACTTCCTTTTCCCCACTTGAAAATCTGAGGATCAGGCTGGGTGCGGTGGGTCACACCTGTAATCCCAACACTTTGGGAGACCCAGGCAGGCCGATCACCCGAGGTCAGGAGTTCAAGACCAGCCTGACCAACATTGAGAAACTCCGTCTGTACTAAAAATACAGAATTAGTCGGGCATGGTAGTGCATGCCTATAATCCCAGCTACTCGGGAGGCTGAGGCAATAGAATCACTTGAACCCCGGAGGCGGAGGTTGCAGTGAGCCAAGATGGCGCCATTGCACTCCAACCTGGGCAACAAGAGCAAAACTCCATCTCAAAAAAAAAAAAAAAAAGAAGAAAGAAAAGAAAATCTGGCTGGGCGTGGTGGCTCACACCTGTAATCCCAGTACTTTGGGAGGCCAAGGCAGGCAGATTACGAATCAGGAGATCAAGACCATCCTGGCTAACATGGTGAAACCCCGTCTCTACTAAGAATACAAAAAAATTAGCGGGGCGTGGTGGGGGGCACCTATAGTCCCAGCTACTCGGGAGCCTGAGGCAGGAAAATGGCGTGAACCTGGGAGGTGGAGCTTGCAGTGAGCTGAGATCACGCCACTGCACTCGTTTGGGCAACAGAGCAAGACTCCATCTCAAAAAAAAGGAAAGAAAAAAAGAAAATCTGAGGATCCAGGTAACTTCTCAGGCCTTTTGCTTGGACTTCCCAACTTGATTTGGGTTGTGTAGTTCTCTCTTCTCTCCAGATAATATAGGAATAAGCTGAGGCCTGGACTGGTCTTTCTGGAGGTGATAGCACAGGACTGGCTAGGATTTCGGGGACAGGTTGAATTTAGAGTGGATGGTGGTCATTATTTATTTTTTTTTGTGAGATAGAGTCTCGCTCTGTCTCCCATGCTGTAGCGCAGTGGCATGATCATGGCTCACAGCAACCTCTGCCTCCTAGGTTCAAGCGATTCTCGTGCCTCAGCCTCCCGAGTAGCTGGGACTAAAGGAGCGTGCCACCAGGCCTGGCTAATTTTTGTATTTTTAGTAGTGACGGGGTTTTGCCATGTTGGCCAGGCTGGTCTTGAACTCGCAACCTCAGGTGGTCCACTTGCCTCAGCCTTCCAAAGTGCTGGGATTACAGGAATGAGCACCCGCCCCGATTGAAAGGACGGTGTTCTGTGTTGAAGTCCTGCATAAGCAAAGTCCCAGAGGCAGGTGTGAGTCTGGGCTTTTAGGCCTGGCTGGAGCTGAGTGTGGTGTTTGAGGGGTGGGTGTAGATGTTGACCAAGTGGGGTAAGGAGGTGTGTGCAAAGTTGGTGGTCCTTCAGTGTCAGATATATGTGTCAGATGTGTGTCCAGGATGCCCCCATGCCAGCTTGCAGAGGGCTTCCCGTGCTAGGCTGGCATGTGGTCCAGGAGTTGCCATGTGCCAGCTGTGTGTTCGAGGCATGCGGTCACATGTGCTGTGGGCTGCACGTGAGTGTGTCAGTGTCTCCTCCCCATCACGAGCATCGGGGGTGGTGGTGAGTCACGGGCTCAGCCTTCAGTGCCAACTGTCATGTTTCTTCCCCCCAAATTTCACCCCCCCACCCAGCCATGCACCACCCACCCCCACTCCAAGATCTGTGTCGCTTCTCTCTTCCATCCCCCTGCCCTGCTCAGCTCCTTCTGAGAGGCTGCAGAGTGTTCCCTGGGAAGGAGTCTCCCACTTCTCCTGGCTCTGCCCTCCAGCTCCCTGTCCTTCTATCCACCTTTCCCACTGCCTCTCTGCTCCTGCGACTAGATAATGAGGGCCCCTTCTCTCCACCCACTCATCTCTGTGGGTCCCAAGGATTTCTCTGTGCACTATAGGGAATTCCCATACTCACCACCCATCCCCTCACCTCTATAGGAGCTATTTCTATTGGGAGAAGCTTGCTCCGCATCTCCAGGCTGGCAGCTCCTGCCTCAGTGGCTCTCTTGTGTCTATGAGCCACATCCTTGTCTTTGTGGTCCCCTGGTGTCTGTAGGCCTCCCTTGTTTCTGTGACCTTCTTCGGCTCTCCTTGGCTCTCTCCCTGCCCTGTGGACCGCTCCCCATATCCAAGGAGTGCTTTCTGTTTCCAGGGGCCTCTCTCGTGTCTCTGGCTTCTCCCCTGTTTTCCTTCACGGGAGGTCTCTGTGTCCACATACTGCCCCTTGTCTCCGAGGTCCTTTTGCTTGTCTGTGCAGGCTGCTCCCTTGTGTCCATGGGCCTTTCTTTCTTATCCCTGGGCTTTTCCTGTCCTTGTGGGGTTTATGGGCCTCGGCCCACTTCTCTGGACAGTCTTGATGGCTGTCTCTCTTCTCTTCATTTCTCTTCATCTCTGTAGCCCTCTCCCCTCATCTCAGTGGCCTTCTACCCAGGTCTCCTTGCCTCCCATCTCTGTGGGCTCCTGTGCCCAGGGCTGTCTGGGCAGGGCGGTGGCATGGGGTGGTAGAGGGGGTGGCTTGGGGGTGGGCTCTCCATCCAATGCAGCTCCTTCTTCTCATCAGCATTCTCCTCGCGGGGGGGGCCCCCATCCCCAACCAATACGGGCTCCCCCTCCCCCGACTCCCCTCCCTACTCGCTCACTGCCTGCCTCCCTCCCTTCCTCCTGCCCGCCCTCCTCCCTGCCTCCTTCCCTCTTCTCTCTCCCCACAACCCCCCCAACCCCCCCCCCCCCCCCCCCCGCGCTCCAGGACCCAGCGCGGGCGGCAGGCGGGCAGGCAGGCGGGCAGGCAGGCGGCGGCCTCAGAGGGGAGACTAAGCGGTGGCGGCAGCAGTGGCGGCAGCCAGCGGCGGGGAGGCAGGCCCAGCCGGGGACTGGAGCCGGCGGCGGCTTTTCCTCACAGGGGACCAGGAGTCTGTGACCAGGCCCTCCCACTGAGGCCCAGGACCGGGAGCCCCTGGGACACCCCACCCTCCTCCGCCTTTCTCTTCCACCTGCTTCTCTCCATCCTCCTCTCTCTCCTCCCTCTCTCTCCACCTCATTTGCCCCCTTGTCGGCCTCTCTGGGTCTCCCAGCTCTCCATCCTCCCCAGCCCTCCACTCCCGGGCTCTCCCCGCCCCCAGCATGCTTTTCCCGTGGGGGCTGAGGGCTTGAGGACTCCCGGCCCTTGCCTCAACCAGGGCAGGGCCCAGGCTCCAGGGGGGAGGGGGGAAGGGGGTGGCCCCCTCCCCCAGCAGGCCCTCCCCTCCCCCACTTCTCCTGATGGCCGGCTTCCTTTTCTCCACCCAGTCCTCGCCCCCTGTGGCCCCCCCAGGCCGGCCCGGCTAGGGGAGGGGGCGGGGGCCCTTTCCTGGGCCAGCTTCCCCCTCCCCCGGCTTTGCCTGTGCCCCCCCTTCCGTTTTCACCTTCCTCTCCTCCTTTCCTCTCTCCTTCCCCTCCATTTGCTCCTTCCTCCTCTCCTCTCTCCCCTTCTCTCCTCCATTTTCTCCTTTCCCCTTCCTCCCCTCCCAGGCCCGCCCTCTCCTCTTCCACCTGTCCTTCCTCCCTGCTTCTGTGGAGCTACCGTTTTGGATTAGTTGGGGGCCACCGCCAGCGGCGGGGGAGGGGGCCCTGTGGACTGCCCTCTCCCCCCGCCCAGCCCCACCGCCACCCAACGCCGGAGCACCTCCCGCTGTCGGTCCTCGGGCCTCGAGGGAGCCCAGCCCTCCGTCCCACCAGGATCCGTGAGTGTCTGCAGGGCGGGGATTGGGCTGGGTTCTGGGTCCTGGAAGGCTGGGCTTGGTGCTGCCTGGCGGGGGGCACCACATTCTCCCCGTTCTCCGGACTGGCAAGTACCCTCCCCCACAAGGGGCCTGCTCTGCGCCCTCCATCTCCTCAGTGTCCATTCACCTCCACCTCTTCTCACCCCTTATTCTGGGTACATAGCTCACTGCCACCCCCAGCTCTCCAGCTTTGTGGGTCCTACTGGGCTGACTGCTCTTACTCGGGCTCTGACTTACCCCGGGCCCCTGGCATGTCCGTGCCCCTGCTGTCTCCAAGCCTCCGTCCTGGTCCCAGACTGGCTCTTTCTGTTCCTCTGAGCCTCATCCTCTGCCTGCCTTCGGTGGGCCCTGGCCCTGTCCCCATCCCATCCAGTCCCTGTCTCCTGGAGATGTCTTTCCGCTTTTGAGCCCCCATTTTCTGTGTCTCCTGGGCCCCTCTCTGACTCTGTCCAACTTCTCTCTTTGCTGTTAACCCAGGCTGCTCTCAGCATGTCTCTGTTTAGATCCCTGTCTCTGTCAGAACTCCTCCACCCTGGCTTCCCTCTCTCCGAGTCTCCCTTGGCAGGTCTCTTTCCACTTCTCTTTCCATTCTGTGCCTCCGCTCACCTGTCCTCCTCCCTCTCTCTGCCTCTGGGCTTGGAGGCTGTCTTCCCTCTGTCACTTTTCCACCTCTTTCCCCCAGATCCACTCTGGGTACCCGGCTCCTCCGACCCTCCCTCCTCAGCTGCTGCCCCACTGCTCCATGGTCCATGCTGACTTTTCCTGGCTGGTTCAACTCTTTCCACTCCCATTCTCTCTCCCCACTTCTGTGTTACCTCACGTGGCCTTTCTGCTCCCTTTTCTCTCCATATCTGGGGGCTTTCAGGCCGTGGGATCTCCTGCTCCCCTGCACGGCTTTCCTGAGTGTCTTGGGATGGCTGTGCCTCTGTGTGGGTCTAGCCCCTCCTGCAGGCGCTTGCCCTGTCCCTGCTTGTGCTCCTCTAGTGCACTCACTCCATCTCCCCACCTCTGTTTCTCTCCCTGACTCCCCCTTTCTGTCTCCCAGTTGCTTTTCCCCCTTGCCCCTTCCTCTTCTATGGGCCTGCTGTGCAGCTGTGACATACTGTCTCTCTTTCCGACTGGCCATCTCTCTTTGCGGAGTTTGGCCATTTCTCTCCTTCTCCCAAGTCTTGTACCTGCTGCTATTTCTTTATCTCCCTTAGCCTTCTCCCTCACCCCGTGTGCCTTTGCTGGCCCTCCTTGCCTCTCACCTTTGCTGATGTCTCTCCTGTGCCCACTGTTGCTGAGCTCTCTGCTGGGTTTTGACCTTTATCTGGCTTTGCCCAGTCTCTGGGGCTATGAGTCCTGGGCCTGCGTGACACCCTGCCTGCCCTGTCTCTATCTCCTTTGATGTCTCACTTCTAGGCCGTGTCTGTCTCTTGCTCTCTCACTTAGCCTCAGTTCCTACCTCTTGGGCTGTCTTTCTGTGTGTATCTGTGTCCACCTGCTGCCCCTCAACCCTGTTGTGTTGTCTTTTTCTCTGTCCACTCCCACCTTTGGCTGCCACCTGTGGGTTCCTGTCCTTCTGCCCCATCTTTCCTTCAGTCTTTCTGTCCTTTGTCCTCTGCTCCCTGATTTTCTTCAGGAGTCCCTGGTGTCTCAGGATGACCCACTCCCCTCCTACCTCTCTCCTAGCCCCGCCCTTCACACTCCTCCCACTGTGAGCGCTCCTTCCCGGTCTCCCAGCATCCCTTGCGCCTCCATCCTTGACAAGCCTTCACCGTAATCCACATTATAGTTTGCAGTCCCCAGCCTGTCCATCATGCCTTCCCACCCGGCACTCTCTCCTTCTCAGAGGCCCAGAGGGCAGTAACTTGCTCAAGATTACACAGTGAGTCTGGGGCAGAGCTGAGACTGATCCCTGGCCTGGGTTTTCCAGGCCACTTGAGATGGTCAGAAGGACTTGTGCCTCTATCCTTCCCTCGAAGTTCTCATTCCAGTTTCACCAGTTCAAGCTGTCCTTCCATGGGGACTGAGTGGGGTCCGGTGTCCAGGCCCACCTCACAGCATTCTGGGCCCCCAACAGTAACCCTACTCCATGGAAACCCAAGCATCCCTTCCCTTGGGGCACAGCCCTCAGCCAGAGGGAGCGGAGCTGTGCGTCTGGCCGAACTGGTTGCCCTGCAGAAGGCCGGGGTGCCTAGAGGAATCCCTGACTCCATAGGAGTGGAGAGTTGTGAAGAGCAAAGATATACCATCTCCCCCTTTACTTCTGCTCCCCAGCAGGGTGGGGGGCAGCGGTTTGGCACCAACTTCTGGCAGGCAGCTCACTCCCTTCCTTACTAACTCCTCCCTTCCAGCTCTTCCTGTTTGTATCC
Source organism: Chlorocebus sabaeus (assembly GCF_047675955.1). NCBI lineage: Eukaryota > Metazoa > Chordata > Mammalia > Primates > Cercopithecidae > Chlorocebus > Chlorocebus sabaeus. Next base: position 17,386,360 of record NC_132909.1, read on the forward strand.
AAGTCGGTTCATATCTTTTCTCCATCCTCTGTCTCCGTCTTCCTGTGTCTCACCTGTGACTTGGTTTCCACCTCTCCAGCCTGTCCCTCTCTCTTCCTCTCCCTGCTCTATCCTTTCTTTATCTTGCCTCCTCATCCTCCTGTCTCTCCCCTCTTTCTCCCTTCTTGTCCTCTTCCTAGCTCCCTGTAACTCTCTTCTTTTCTCTCCATTTCTACCCCCATTTTCCTATTGTCTTGTCTTTCTCTTCCCTTGTATTTCTATTTATTTTGTCCTTTCTCTTTTTCTGAATCTCTGTCTTTCCCTTCTCTAAGCCTCTCTTTCACTTTCTCTGTTTCCTTCCTTCTCTCTCTTTGCTTATTTATTTATTTATTTGTTTGTTTTTTAGCTCTTTTACTGTTCTGGGTCCATTCATCTATGGGGCTCTGTGTGTGCCTCTCTCTCTTTTTCTCCATCTCTCCCAAAGTTTCTTAACTCCTGGATACTCTCCCCTCCAGACCTCGGATGTCCAGGCCTCTCTCCCCATGGGATTGTGGGAACCAGGGACGTCAGGAAGTGGCAAGTGAGGCCTGGGATGGGGTTGCCTAGCAACCACCGCATCTTCTCCAGCCGGTTTCTGTTGCCTAGTAACGGCTGCCTGCCCAGAGACAGGGGTGGGACTGGGTGGGGGGTGGCACTTCCTGGTTTCCTATTAGGGTGGGGCTGGTCCCAGGAATTCACTCCTACCTGAGAACCTTGCACGCCTCCCTCCTGTTTTGGTAGCTGTGCCCATCCTCTCTCTTGCAGCCTGTCCCACTCAGCACCTGAGCACTGTGACCTCCGCTCTCCTCTCTGAGCTGAGCTTCCCTTCTCGCAATGCCCTCAGTATTGCCAGCTTCTGAACAGAGCAGGGCTCTGCAGAGCTGTGAACTGCTTGCCAACAATGTCCCCAAGGCTTCTGTGATCACCCCATCTAGCAGGCCTCCAAGGGGTTCAATCCCACCACATAGTAATCTCCCCCTGGGCTGGGGGGTCTGCTTGTAGGTGGCGAGTGGGGGCCGCGGCAGCTGCGTCCCCATGAGGAGGGGAGGAAGATGCCGGCTGAGCTGCTGCTGCTGCTGATTGTTGCCTTCGCCAGCCCCAGCTGCCAGGTGCTCTCATCACTGCGCATGGGTGAGGCCCTCCCGCACCCTGCCCCTGTGTCCTCAGAGACCCTCCCGTCAGGCCCTGGGGTTCCTCTGGGGACCCATGCATGCCAGTCCCTCAGGACCTGGGTCTCAACTCTCTTCAGCAGCAAGGAGTCCCAGCCTCCAGTTCCTCCTTCCCCCAGGACCCAGGAGTCCAGACCCCTAGCTCCTACCAACCTCAGATCCAGGTGTCTAGACCCCTGGTCCCTACACTTACCTCACCCTAGAGCCCAGGAGTCCAAGACCCCAGCCCCCTCCTTCCTCATGACCCAGGAGTCTGGTCCCCAACCCCTGTGTCCCCTCAGCTGCAATCCTGGATGATCAGACAGTGTGTGGCCGCGGTGAGCGTCTGGCCTTAGCCCTGGCCCGGGAGCAGATCAACGGGATCATCGAGGTCCCAGCCAAGGCCCGAGTGGAAGTAGACATCTTTGAGCTGCAGCGGGACAGCCAGTACGAGACCACGGACACCAGTGAGCGGGGCCTTAGGGGCATGGGGTGAGGCAGGGCAGGCCGGTGGCCCTCAGTCCATCCCTTTGCCCCTGGCTTCTGGCCTGGTCTTGTCCTCTTCTAGCTCCATCTTTCCCCTTCCTTTGTGTTTGTCTCTGCCTTCTTCCCAGACATGACTGCTTCTGGGCCTGGAGGTTGGAGAAGAGGGAGAGCATAAGCCCCAGGTCTGCTCTGGAGGTGCGCGGGGTGGCATTGGAAAGATAAGCCCTGTCATCCCAGCTGGCCATGGATGCTTGTTAGCCCCCAGAGCTTAATAACAAGCCCCAGGCATGGAGGGCAGGAGGCTTGCGCGAGGGTCAGCAAAGGCATTCTGGAGAAAGCTAGTCTGAAGCTGGGCTCTGAAAGGTGAACAGGATATAGAAGGAGTGGCATGGCTCCAAGTGCGGCCGGCCACATGACGGGGGTGTGGAAGTGTCTATGGAATACTAATGGGCTGAATGTTCAAAGGTGTCACTTGAACAGATGTGCTGCAGTTAGACCTTCGGGAGATGCTGCCTTAAAACATGTTTTAGACAGGTTTCTTTCCTGCAGGCCTTATCAGAGGCTTTATGGTGTTACTGCATGTTTCAGATCACTAAGAGGGAGAATGGGGTATGGCGTTTCACAGGCTCTTTTGGCTGGTGTGGCACAGAGTACAATTTGGGAGAAGCTGGGATGGAGGGTGAGGAGGCAGATGGCATTCCAGGCATGTGCCTAGAGTCTGGAGATGGGGTGGGGATCAGGGTGGGAGCAGAGGGAAATATTTGGAGCCAAGGAATGAGGGTGTGGAGTTGAGCCCATCCTGAATCCACCTGGATTCAGGGCATATTTGGAGAGATTGTGAGAGACTTCAGAGCTAAGTGTGAGGCAGTAGGAAGCGAGGCTGTGCAGGGTGTCAGGCCGGCTCAAGGAGGCTACGGTGCTGGGGTGAAAGATGCCGCCTTCACCCACAAGCACTGAGAAGCCATTGATAGGTCTATACCAGGGAGCAAGGCTTCTGGAAAGAGAATCTGGAGGCTGGATTTGGGTAATGAGTGAGAACTCTGGTATATGTCTGAGTTAAGAGTCCTAAACTAGGGCAGGGGCCAAGGGGTTGAAGAGAAGGGGACAGATGTGAGATATTTGAGGACAAAGAAGAGACAGGACGTGGTGACTAACTGGCTGTCAGGAGAGAGATGGAAGGCAAGGACCATTTCCAGGCATCTGGTCTGTGTGGATGGTGGGGCCCTCACCAGTGTGGAAGGTCCAGAAGGAGCCAATTTGGAGGAAATGAGGTGTTCAGTTATGACGCCTTTAGTTAGAGGTGGCAGAAACCAAACTCAGCCTGGTTTAAGGAAAAAAGAGAACATATTAGCAAATGTCACTAAAAGACCTACGGACAAATTTCAGGCATGGTTGAATCCAGGTGTTCAAACGATGGCCTAGGATTGTTTCAGGCATGGCTGGATTCAGGTATTCAAATGACATCCTGTAGAATCTCTCTGTGTCTTTACTTTTGAGGCCTGCTTTCCTGTGAGTTGGCTTCATTTTCAGAAATGCTCTCTCAGCTGGTGGTGAGATAGCCCCAGCAGCACCAAGCTTACATCTCACCAGTCTAGCAAACCCAGTGATAATTGTAGCAAAAGACCTGGGGAAGGTGCTCCATGGTCTGATTTGCGCCCATACGTATCTCTGGACCAGTTGCCATGGCTAGAAGAATGGAGTTCTGTGACTGCCCAAGGCCTGCATCAGGTGCCAGTCAATCCTGGGAACACTGGACTGAAGGGTGGGGATAGTTCCCCCAGGAGAAGTTAGGGTTCTGCCATGAAAACAGGCACTGGACAAGCAAAAACAGCAGCTTTCCACCTCCCAGTCTCGAGACACACATGTGTCTAAGAAGGAAGAGAGCAGAAGAAAGAGGAGGAAGTAGGTAAAGCAGGAGAGTGGTGTTTGGAGTATGAGGAGGCTCCAGGGGACCTGGGCTGCGGGGTCAGGGGAGGAGGTAGTGAGTGCACCGTGGGTTGTGGCATGGCTGAAAAGATTGAGAACAACAGCGGCTGAGGGACTAGGCACAGGCTTTGCAGGCAGAGGAGGCCCCTGGTGTCTCTTTCTCTTTATCCCTTCCTTTGATCTCCCTTGGCCTGACCTGTCCCTCTGTTGCTGTGTCCTCATCTCTCTCTGTCTCATGCCCCCTCATGTTCACTTGTTGGGTGGGGTCAGAGACTGTCCTTCTGGGTCCCGGATGGCAGAAGAGGATCAGGCAGTTGCCAGTGTCTGATCCTCTCCTGGGCCATGGGGGCTCCCTGAGAGATGGGGAAAGAGAGGAGGCAGGGGGTCCCTGACTCTGTGCTCCCTTCCCCTTCCCTTGCAGTGTGTCAGATCTTGCCCAAAGGGGTTGTGTCTGTCCTCGGGCCCTCCTCCAGCCCAGCATCTGCCTCCACTGTGAGCCATATCTGTGGAGAGAAGGAGGTGAGGTGGGGAGCATGGGCCCAGGGCTTTGCGGGGAGTGGGTCCCTGGGAGGCAAGGGCTGGGCGGAGAAGCAGGATGGAGGCCAAAGTTTCCTCTCTGTCCAGATCCCCCACATCAAGGTGGGTCCCGAGGAGACACCCCGCCTTCAGTACCTTCGCTTCGCATCTGTCAGCCTGTACCCCAGTAACGAGGACGTCAGCTTGGCAGTCTCCCGAATCCTCAAGTCCTTCAACTACCCCTCTGCCAGCCTTATCTGCGCCAAGGCTGAGTGTGAGGGAGAACTGGATGTTTTGTTTTCTGTTCCCCAGACACCCCTTCCCAAGAGATCTGGTGTCCCACACAGTGGTTCACTGCCCGCTAGTTAGAACCCTGGGGCACCCAGACACCAGGCTCTTCTCCCATCTTCAGAAACCGAGGCCCCTGGTTCCACAGACCCCTTCTCTCCTCAAAGAGATCCATTTAGTCCCCAGATGGTGACTAAGCACCTGTCATGTCAAGACCCTCTGCTAGGCCCTGGGCGTGGTCCCTGGGTGCTTGGAACTCCGGTTCTAGTGGAGGTCATTGGTCATTGAGCTGTTGTGATACAGAGTGGTACGTGTGCTGTCAAGAGGCATGTGGAGCCTCTGGTATCACATAGGAGGGATCCTAATCCATCTGGGAGGTTCAGAGCCTGTGCCTATGAGAAAGAGACATCCAAGCTGAACCTGAAGGGTGTGGGAAGAAAGAGGGAACAGGTTCTAAGCAGAGTGTGGCAAGGGCAGAGGTAGAGGGCCCAGGGAGCACGGCCCTTCAAGAGGCTTACAGATGCTCTCAGTGGCTGAAATATGGGAACAACGAAGCAAGAGATGATGGGAGCCATGGGAGGTCCCCATGCAGGGCAGGGCGAGGGGACAGGGTCAGATTCGTGTTCTAGGAAGAGCGCTTAGGCTGCAGTGTAGAGAATAGGCTGGAGAGTGACAAGAGGGGTGGCAAGGAGACAAGCGAAAGGCAGGGAGAGGTGACACTGGTCTGGGCCCAGGTGGTGGCAGTTGGAATGAGGGGGCCAGGGTGATGTGAGAGGCAGTGACGGAAGGAAGAGGGTGGGGCTAGGGATGGTGTGAGGCCTCTGCCAAGGAGGAACACTATTCATCAGGGGCACACATTGGGCATGGTGTGTCTTTGAGACATTCATGTGAGATGTCTGGTAGACTGGTGGATTTGTGGGTATGGAGTTTGAGGCAGGGAGGGACTGTGCTCCATAGCCTCTAGAAGGAATTCCTCCTTCAAGAAGTATTTACTGGGCCAGGCGTGGTGGCTCACACCTATAATCCTAGCACTTTGGGAGGCCAAGGTGGGAGGATGGCTTGAGGCCAGGAGTTCAAGACCAGCCTGGGCAACATGGTGAGACCCCATCTCTTAAAAAAAATTTATTGAGCACCTGCTCTGTGCCAGGCACTGCTCTTGGTATTAGGGGTCAGCCGTGGGTGAAGTAGTCCAAGTACGTTCTGATGAGAGGACTTGGGCAAAAAACACCACAAATAAGTGTATTACATGGTTAGAAATAGTGAGTTCTATGGAAAAGTAGAAATGACTTATGAAGAAGGGTGTGGGCGTGGGGTGCAACTTTAAATGAAATGGTGGGCGAGGCCTCATTGAGAAGGTGACGTTGGAGTAGAGACCTGGAGGAGGGGAAGGAGGGAGCCATGTGAGGATGTGAAAGAAGAGGGTTCCAGGCCAAGGGAATAGCCAGCGTGAAGGCTGCAGGACAGGAGCAAGACTGTGGTGTGTGCAGAACAGCAAGGAGGCGGTGTGGCTCAAGCCCAGAGAGTGAGTGGTGGGGAGAGGAAGGGCTGTGGGCTGGGTGGTTTAAAAAAAAAAAAGGTATTTATCGAGCAGCTGCTATGTGCCAGGCCCGGCTCTTGGTATTAGGCTATTAGGGATCAGTCTGTACTCTAGTGTCTCAATGAGTCCCCCGCCCACCATTTCATTTAAAGTTGTACCCCACACCCACACTAGACTCCCAGTCTTCATAACTCACTTCTGCTTTAACATAGAACTCATTACTTCTAACCATGTAATGCACTTATTTGCGGTATTTGTTGCCCCACTCATCTCCTCATCCTGTACCCGGTCTGCTTCACTCACGGCTGACCCCCAATACTAAGAGCAGAGCCTGGCTCAGAGCACATGCTCAACAAGCACCTTTTTTTTTTTTTTTTTTTTTAAAGAGTTGGTGTCTCACTATATTGGCCAGGCTGGTCTTGAACTCTTGCAGTCTGGGCAGTAACAAGGGGGTGAGGTGGGCAGATTGTGTGGGGACTTGGAGGCTGTGAGGACTTCGGCCTCAATGACTCTGACTGAACTGAGAAGTCATTCGAGGGTTTGGGGCAGAGGAGGAGCACATCTGACCCGCATCATTCTGGCTGCTGTGTACGGAACAGAGTCAGGGGCAGGCTTGGGGATTGCAGCAGGCAGGAATTGGTGGTGGCTCAGGGCAGGGTGGTGACAGTGGCATGGGGTAAGGAGATCTGATGTGTTTGGAAGGTAGGGCCTTGATGGATTGGGTGTGAAAGAGAGGAAGCCAGAGTTTTGGCCTGAGCGACTGGCACACTGGAGATGCTGTTCACCAACACGGGAAAGCCGTGGTGGTTGAGCAAGGAGATTAAGCATGAGATGCCTGTCAGACACCCCAGTGAGGGGTCAGGAAGGTGGCAGAGACAGGAATCGAGTTCTAGGAAGAGGTCTAGGTTGGGATTTTAACTGGGGAGGGCCCAGGCTTCGAGTCCCCAAGCCCATTACCCCATGAGATCCAGCTGCCCCATGTCCTTGCACACCCTCCAGTCCTCTGCCCAGCTGCCCCATGTTGAGAAAGAGTGAGTGTCTATGCCATGCCTGGGTACCTAGAAGGGCTCCAACCCAAGGCCCCACCCCTCCCTCAGGCCTGCTGCGATTGGAGGAACTGGTGCGTGGCTTCCTCATCTCCAAGGAGACGCTGTCAGTGAGGATGCTGGACGACAGCCGGGACCCCACGCCACTGCTCAAGGAGATCCGTGATGACAAGGTGTCCACCATCATCATCGATGCCAACGCCTCCATCTCCCACCTCATCCTCCGTAAGGTGAGCCCCCCACCTCTAATTTCCCAAAGAACTGGGGCCAGAAACTTGGGGTGACTGAGCAAGTCACCCAATGCCGTGGGCCTCAGGAGTCAAAAGGGGGCTTCAAGACCTTCTTCTTCTGTGAAGATGATAATTGTAAAGTTTGTCTCTCAGCCTGCCTGCTTCCTGGTTGTGTGGTCCTGGGCAGTCACCCCATCTGCCTGTGTATAGTCACTGTTCAGTGGGTTGTGAGGATAATGAGTGAGTGGCAAGTAAAGTATGTAGGGCAGTGCCTGGCCCAGAGTCAGATCTGGCTACATCGTAGCACTGAAGGATTTTTAAACATTTTTTATTGAGCTCTGTGTTAAGGTGTTTTTGCATGTATTTTTTTTCTTTCTCTTTTTTTTTTTTTTTGAGACGGAGTCTTGCTTTGTCGCCCAGGCTGGAGTGCAGTGGCGAAATCTCAGCTCACTGCAACCTCCGTCTCCTGGGTTCAAGTGATTCTCCTGCATCAGCCTCCCAAGTAGCTGGGGCTATAGGCACCTGCCACCACACCTGGCTAATTTTTGTATTTTAGTAGAGATAGGGTTTCACCATATTGGCCAGGATGGTCTTGAACTCCTAGTAACCTAGTGATCTACCTGCTTTGGTCTTCCAAAGTGCTGGAATTACAGGCGTGAGCCACCGCACCTGGCCAGTAACCAAATTTGTATTATTTATTTTTCTCTCCTTTTTTTTTTTTTTTTTTTTTTTAAATTAAAACCGTATGTCAGCCAGGTGCAGTGGCTCATGCCTATAATCCCAGCACTTTGGGAGGCCGAGGCGGGCAGATCACGAGGTCAGGAGATCAAGATCATCCTGGGTAACACAGTGAAACCCCATCTCTACTAAAAATACAAAAAAATTAGCCGGGCATGGTGGCAGGTGCCTGTAGTTCTACCTACTCAGGAGGCTGAGGCAGGAGAATCGCTTGAACCTGAGAGGTGGAGGTTGCAGTGAGCTGAGATTGCACCACTGGACTCCAGCCTGGGTGACAGAGCAAGAGTTGGTCTCAAAACAAAAACAAAAACAAAAAACCCATATATCACTGCTGGCTGTAGCCCACAGGAAGTGTGAACAGAATCCACTGGGTTCTTGAGACAGGATGACTTAAGGAAGAGGTTTCAGGTTTGGGAGCCAGGCAGGCCTGGGCTGGGATCCTGTCCCCTCCTGTGCCAGCCGTATGAACAGTTGTCTCTTCCCTTTCCAAGCCTGCCCTTCCCTGACACCCACGTGATAAGAGCCCAACTCCTGCCACCCAGGAAATGCAAGCTGGTGCCCTTTAATTTTATAATTCTCGTGGGGGGACAGACTTGGGTGCTTCTGGCAGGAAGAATTTTTCCAGCTTTGTTTTCCTTGAGGACTATGAGAAAAGGGGCTCAAGAATGAATCTTGACATTCAAACTGGCTGCTATTATTGCAAAGCACTCTTAAAGATTGCAGGGAATCGATTTTCTGACCTTATGCCTGGGCTGAGCCCTACACATTAGCAGCCCAACCTTGGCTTTTGGAGAGTGTAGGGCTTAAAATTAAGGCTCTCCTCTCCGCTGGGCCTGGTGGCTCACACCTGTAATCCCAGCACAATGGGAGGCCAAGACAGGAGGATTGCTTGAGGCCAGGAGCTTGGGACCATAGCAAGACCCCATCTCCACAAAAAATAAATAAATAAATAAATAAATAAACTTTTACTTAGCTGGGCATTGTGGTGCATACCTATGATTCCAGGTACTCAGGAGCTAAAGTGGGAGGATCACTTAAGCCTGAGAGGTCAAGGTTTCAGTGAGCTATGATCCACTGTACTCCAGCCTAAGTAACAGAGCAAGATCCTATCTATAAAAATAATAATTCCTCTTCCTACCCTATTTCTGAGACTTCTTCTTACCTGTCTCCAGAAGGAAATCTTATAAGTGCCTTCATGAAAGATGGGGGCGTTTGGGGACCCTATTCTCTCCTCTAGCAAAATCTCCATCCCACCTGAGACAGCAGTCAGCATGGCAGGACACCAGGGACTAAGGCCTCCCTCTGCCCCCTCTTGTCTCCTCCTCCCTGTCTGTCTATCTCTGAGCATTTCTTACTTTACTGTGTTTCCCATGGGATGTCTTCTCACCAGATCTGTCTCTAAATCTCTCTTCCTCTCTTGAGTCCTCCCCATTTCTGCCTGTGGGTCTCTGTCTCTCACTCTGCCTCTTTGCCTCCCTGTGTTTTCCAGGCCTCAGAACTGGGAATGACTTCAGCGTTTTACAAGTACATCCTCACCACCATGGTGCGTAGGCCTTCTGGCCCCTCTCTGCCCCCACTTCCCTCCCACCACAGCTGTCCCACTTAGGTCTCGGCCCCAGGCCTCACTACCTCTTCCTGGTCCCAGGACTTCCCCATCCTGCATCTGGACGGTATTGTGGAGGACTCCTCCAACATCCTGGGCTTCTCCATGTTCAACACATCCCACCCCTTCTACCCTGAGTTTGTCCGCAGCCTCAACATGTCCTGGAGGGAGAACTGTGAAGCCAGCACCTACCCAGGCCCTGCGGTGAGCACACAGATACCCAGTCACACCCAGAGACACTCTGTGCACAGATACTTCTGGTACCCCCTTTCAGACCTCGCTCAGATTATGCTCAGAACCCTCTCGCCTCCCTGAGGCCTCGTGGTGTGGCCTTGTGATGCACTAGGGCCATATCCTCCTCTCCCTCTACCTCCCACACCACTCTGGCCACACCGGCTCCTCGAGGTGCCTCTGATGCCCCAAGCACAGGTGCACCTCAGGGCCTCTCCACACCGTCTTCCCCCTGCTTCCCATGAACTTTCTGAGAGAAGCAGTGGGTCGCTCCCTATCACTAGGACGTTGCTCCAGTGTCCCCTCAGGTATAAGATTTTTCCTTCCTCCTCCTGTTTAAAAAATGGTAAACTTGGCCCGGCGTGATGCCTCACACCTGTAATCCCAGCACTTTGGGAGGACAAGGCAGGCAGATCACCTGAGGTCAGGAGTTCAAGACCAGCCTGGCCAACATGGTGAAACCCCACCTCTACAAAAGTATAAAAATTAGCCGGGCGTGATGGCGGGTGCCTGTAATCCAGCTACTTGGGAGGCTGAGGCGGAAGAATCACTTGAACCCAGGAGGCGGAAGTTGCAGTGTGCTGAGATCGTGCCATTGCACTCCAGCCTGGGTGAGAGAGTGAGACTCTGTCTCAAAAAAAAAAAAAAAAAAAAAAAGGGTAAACTGGCCAGGCATGGTGACTTACACTTGTAATCCCAGCACTTTGGGAGGCTGAGGCAGGAGGCTCACTTCAGGTCAGGAGTTCAAGATCAGCCTGGCCAACATGGCGAAATCCTGTCTCTACTGAAAACACAAACATTAGCTGGGTGTGGTAGCACGTGCCTGTAATCCCAGCTACTTGGGTGGCTGAGACACAACAGTTACTTGAACCTGGGAGGTAGAAGAGGTTGCAGTGAGCCAAGATTGTGCCACTGCACTCCAGCCTGGGCGATAGAGCAAGACTCTGTCTCAAAAGAAAAAATAAAAAAGGTAAAGTATCTACCTTTTCACCCCTCCCTGCCTTGTCTTTTTCCATAGCACTTATGTTTGCTTATTTCATCACGATGTGGCTTACTGTATATTAGACTTACATAGAGATATGGATTTGAGGACTGTAAGTTCCATGAGGGCAGGGGGTTCTGTTTATTTTGTTCACCATTGTATCCCCAGTACTTAAAACAGCATAACTCGTAACAGGTGTCTGATAATAGATGTTGAATAAATACCAGCATACAGAAGATGCATATTTATATGTATTTATTCACTGACATCTACTCAGATACCAAGACACCAAGACACTTCTACGCACAGAGTGCACATGGACACCAAGCTGTCTAGTCAGTTGGGTCCACACAGGGACATCACACACCCCAACACAGAGGCACATTTGTGTGTACTCCTGTGCACATCTACGCAACACAGATACTCAGACCTTCACACTAACACAGCTAGGGCACACCCTAACAAGCACACACAGGCACCGTGGTTGTGTCACAGCTTGGTGGCCAGAGTGTATGGTACGCTCACTGTGTGCCAGGTGCTGTTCTGAGTGCTTTACAGGCGTTATGTCACCAGGTCCCCACAACAGCACATGAAGGTAGAGATTACTATTATCCTCATTTTACAGAAAAGGAAACTAAGGTTCAGGGAGGAATGAGGACTTAGCCCTGTCACAGAATGAGAAAATAGCAGAGCCGGGCCTCTAGCTCTGAGCCAGCTGCCTCCCAGGCCTGGGACCAACCATTAAACGCTCCTACCTTTCTGACACCACACCCACCCTTCGTATAGATGAATGGGCATGGTCATCCAGCCCCACTCATGTAAACATGTCCCAGACACACTCAGATGGGGACTGTGGCCATCTTCCCTGGCCTACATCACCCAGATTGCCGGACATACCTGCCCATGCAGGTGACACAGCTGGCTATCCAGGCACCCTCTGAGAGACACATGGATCCAGGCACCCTCTGAGAGACACATGGCCACACACAGTCTGGGAGACCTACTCCCACCAAGACACGGGAAGCACACACACCTTCCCCGCTGTCAATTCCACTTCCCAAAAAAGACACTGGAGCCACTTCCTCACTCCTGACCCACCCAGTTTCCCATTCCTGGGGAGAGGGAAGTTATTTGAGGGCTTGAGGGTGGCAGCTCAGGGGCCTTTGGGGCTCCCCTGGCTAAGCAGCCTCTTATCCATCCCACCCCCGCCTCTGTCCCACCACAGCTGTCAGCTGCACTGATGTTTGATGCCGTGCACGTGGTGGTGAGCGCTGTCCGAGAGCTGAACCGCAGCCAGGAGATCGGTGTGAAGCCGCTGGCCTGTACGTCGGCCAACATTTGGCCCCATGGGACCAGCCTCATGAACTACCTGCGCATGGTGAGCCTGAGCAGGGGTGGGTGGAGGAGGCAGGACATGGCCACCTCAGGTGGGAGCACTCACTGTGTCCACCCTGTGGCCCTCTGCCCTCCCCGCTCCTCCCACCGTACCCACTGCCTCCCCTGTCCACTCCCGGCTGCTGCTGCCTGTCTGGGTTGCTGTCTCTCTCTCTTTCCGAGTCTTGCCTTCTTAATGCCTTTTGTCCCATCTCCCCTTGCTTCTTTGCATGTTATCTTGCTGTTTTGACTGTGGTCTTTCTCTTTCTTCTCTCTCTTGTCCCCTCCACCCTGGTCTGTCTGTGCCTTTCTCTGTGGATGTCTCATCATGCTGGGCCTTCCCTGCCCATCTCTGGGCCCCTGCATCCTCCCTCTGCCCTGCCTCCCCACCCTGCCAGGTAGAGTATGATGGGCTGACCGGGCGGGTCGAGTTCAACAGCAAAGGGCAGAGAACCAACTACACCCTGCGCATCCTAGAAAAGTCCCGGCAGGGCCACCGTGAGGTGAGCAGACCCAGGGCGACGCCAGAGCCCTGCTGGGGTGAGGGTGGGGGCAGGCCCAGAGGCTGCCATGACCTTGGGCAGGGCCTGAGCTGACAGCACCCTCTCTGCCCCCTAGATTGGGGTGTGGTACTCTAACCGCACCCTGGCCATGAATGCCACCACCCTGGACATCAACCTGTCGCAGACACTGGCCAACAAGACGCTGGTGGTCACAACCATCCTGGTGAGTGGCCCTAGACGGGGGCCTGGGAGTGTAAGTGAAGGGGTCTGAATGCTGGGCCTTCCCTGACGCTGCCCTGAGCCCAGTCCTAGCTCCCACCGTGAGGTGGAGGGATGCGTTGGCTGGCACAGCGCACAGGCCAGTGGGGGCCGGGATTCCTACACCCAGCAACTCCAGGTTGTGAATAAGGCACTACCATCCAAAATGCTGCCAGAGCAGGGAGGGAGCAGACTGCCCTCAGGGCCAACTTTAACGCAGCTCTTTGCACAGTGTCTGGCCCTGGTCAATCCTGGTGAATCATGATTGCCAGAACAGTTGTTTTGCCACCCTTGATGACAACATGTATCAACAATGCCAACTCAGTGTCCATCTTGAAGTTGTGGAAACTGAGGCTTAGAGAGGGAGGCAACTTGCCCAGGGTCACACAGCAAGTACCCAGCACAGCCAGGACTGAAAGCTATGTCTCTAATCCTTCAGAGCCCAAGTCTTGACCACTGTGTTCTGAAGCTCCAGACCTCTCAGTACCCAAGCACCAGCGAGGGGCATTGTCCTGTAGCCCTGAGAGTGCCACTCCTGCATTTCGCCAAATCAGAGGCAGAGGGGCCTTTGTACGTCAAGTATTTATTGAGCACCTGTTCTGCACCAGGCACTGTGCTAGGCCCTTTCCAAGCGTCATTCTTTAGACCTCATGGCTACCCTTGTGAGCTTCGTCTTATTTCCCCGTTTTGAGGATAAGGAAGCAGGTCACACAGTGAGTTCCCGGCAGGGCTGAGTGTCCAGCTCAGAGCTAGTGCCCTCTCTGCTGCACCATGCTGCCTCCTGCCAGGCACAATGGGCTTCCTCCCTGGCCTTAGGAGGTCAGGGAGGAGGTGATGCACAGGCCTGGCGAGCAGGAGGCTTCCCCAAGCAGCTGGCCTGGAGGCTGGACACGCCAGGCAGCCACGCTCTTCAGAGCGGCCAAGTCTGCGGCCTGTCAGCATTTGTTGTTACTGAGGGAGCTGCTCAGTAACTCTGAGCTGTGTGTCAGCTGTTAGCTGTGGATGCTGACATTCAGAGAGGGTTACAAGAGGGTTTTGCAGGATGTTAGAGGGTCCCCTAAAGCAGTGAGTCACAGAACAGTTCCCTCGGTCCCTAGGGAACTCCTGATCTAAAATGGACCTCGAGTCCCTCTGGAGCAAGGCCAGTGATCCTGTTGTGGAGGGACAGATGGCCTGCAGATGGGAAACCAGACACCTCCTAACAGCCTCCCCAGGGGACCCTGGAGGCTTGACTAGGAGCAGTCAGACCCTCTGTGCCGTGGTATACAGTCAATCCCTGAAGCCTGTGGAGGCAGAAAAGTTGGGGGCCTTGGTGGGGAACAGGGTGCAGAGGTCAGGGAGGGGAGGTCAGGAGAGCTGAGTCATGACCCTGGGAGCTTTGAGTGTCTTCTTCACTCTCCTCCCCGCTTCTTCTCAAGGCCTGGGAGCTTGTATTTTTCTTCCCTTCGTGATGTTCACCCATCTCTTGATGGGTTGATTCACTTATTCATTTGGTCCATAAATATTTACCAAAGCTGTATGGTGCTGGCCCTTATATTCTAGAAGCACAGAAATGAGTCAGGTGCTCTCGGGTGGCACTGGGAGGTGGTCCCAGTCTGATGGAGGAGACAGACCTGGACACAGTCATTCCCACAATGAGGGCCTCCCAAAGAAAGGAGGGACTGAGTCAGCTTTAAGAGGCTGGAAGAAGGCTTCCTGGCAGAGGTGACCTTAGATGGGGTTGCATAGGAGTTGGGTGTGCGGAAAATATCCCAGGCAGCAGGAGCGGCAGGAGGGGCAGGAGTCAGGGTTTTAGGAGGTGTTTGTCAGTTTGAACAGGGAGGCAACAGCCTCTGTGTACACAATCAGACAAGCCCTGTTCATTCGCTGGTATTGCCTGACATGGGTTTCTTGGCAAGACCTGTGTCAGGTACTTGGAGATTGAGATGTGACTCAAACTGGGTGCCTAGGGCAAGATGTGGGTTAGAACTTGTCTCATTCGCTGCTCTATTCCCAGGGCCTAGAGCCGTGACTGACACCTAGCAAGTACAGAGGGTTGTGGTGAGTGATGGGACAGAGGCAGCCTAGGGGCTGTGGGGCAACAGGTGGGGAAGGGGCTCTGAAGGACCTAGTTGTCCTGTGCTTCACCTTGGAGAGAGAGTGTTGAGCAGGAAGGGGCGAGGCCAGATCTGGAGTCAGGAAAGCTCCTTGTTGGCCCTTGAGGGATGCTGCTAGGGATTAGAGGTGGTCCAGGTGTGGGAGCGAGGGGCTCTGGTGATGGGAGTGCAGGCTAGCGCTGCCCCTGGGGCAGGCTCAGGGATCTCGTGCTGAGACAGGATGGGCTGGCACTGAGATGGAGAGAGGACCCACTGGGAAGCTGGGGTGCAGAAGTCCCATGGAGTTGAGACAGTGCGGGGGCCTGCCCTCCTCAGCCCCTGGTCTTGCCCCAGTCTTGGAGAGTTTCTCAGGGCCCCCAGGCGGTCCTGAGGATTCCCTTCATTGAGCTGAGACACCTCACCCTGCCCTTTGGTGACTAGTGTGGCAGTTGAGAGTAGTCTCTCTGCTGCAGACAGAGGGACCTCAGTCCCATTCCTTTGCTCTTATTAGTTCAAGTCCCTTAACTCTCCAGTCTCCTTTGCTTTATCTGTAAAACGGGTCTGCATCTCACCTTGAGGGGCAGTGAGAGGATCACATGAACTAAGAAGGCCCTTGCAGTGCCAAAGGTACACGTGAGAGAACCTCCCTCCCTCCCTCCCCCTCCCGAGCTTGTGGTTCATGGCTTTGAGCATTGTGCCAAGCCCTGTGCTCATGTGACTCAATCTTCACAGAAGCACTGATTTTCAGATAAAGAAACTCAGGCACGGGAGGGTTAAATGACATGCCCGAGGTTGCCCAGCTAGAAGGCAGCAGAGCCCACATGCCCGTCTTTTGCACCACGTTACTTCTAATATTTTTTATTTTTATTTTTTTGAGATGGAGTCTCACTCTGTCGCTGAGGTTGGAGTGCAGTGGCACAATCTCGGCTCACTGCAAGCTCTGCCTCCCAGTTCACGCCATCCTCCTGCCTCAGCCTCTCGAGTAGCTGGGACTCCAGGCGCCTGCCACCATGCCCAGCTAATTTTTTTGTATTTTTAGTAGAGGCGGGGTTTCACTGTGTTAGCCAGGATGGTCTCAATCTCCTGACCTTGTGATCTGCCTGCCTTGGCCTCCCAAAATGCTGGGATTACAGGCATGAGCCACTGCGCCCGGCCATGTTGCCTCTATTATTTCTACTTTCTGAGCCCTCAGGGCTGTGTCCTGGGCCTGGCACTGCCATCCACACACTGTGTGACCCTAGCAGGTCTCTCTAGCCTCGGTTTCCTCCTTTAAAGTGAGGGGATTAAAGTATTCCTAGCAGTCTGGGCATGGTGGTTCACACCAGTAACCCCAGCACTATGGGAGACCGAGGCGGGAGGATCACTTGGGCCCATGAGTTCGATACCAGCCTGGGCAACATGGCGAAACCTCATCTCTACTAAAAATACAAAAATTAGCTGGGTGTGGTGGTGCGTGTCTTTAGTCCCAGCTACTTGGGAGGCTGAGGCAGGAGGATTGCTTGAACCTGGGAGGTTGAGGCTGCAGTGAGCCCAGATCATACCACTACCAGGGTGACAGAGTGAGACCCTGTCTAAAAATAATAATAATTAATAAATACGTAAATAAAATATTCATAGCAGAGTGAGGAGGTTGGACTAGATCATTGTTGTTTAAACTACACTCCAGGAAATCCTGGACAAGGATTTGGATCCCAGGTTCATGAAAGCGTCCAAGCAATCAGCTTGTAAGGAATGTTCTGGAACCTACCCTACTTTAATTTTTTGTTTTTACTTTCCAGAGATTTTCACTGAAGTGTAACACACATACAGAAATGTGCACAAATTGTGTTACTTCTCACTGAAGTTTCAAAAACTGAACACACCTGTGTAATCAACCAGCTGTCCCCAACCCAAAGCCTCCCCATGCCCTTCCAATCATTAACCCTCCAAGGCTAACCCCCATCTCAGCTTCTGTCACCACAGATCAGCTTTGCCCGCCCTTGAACCTCATATAAATGGCATCGTACTATGTGTTCTCTCTTGAGACTGGCTGCTTCTGGCAACATTATGAGATTCATCTGTGGCATTGCAGGTGGTGTAGTCTCATTGTTGTATGTTGAATGTACTGCAATTTCCTGATTCGTCAACTCTGGATGGATGTTTGTTTCTGGCTTTTTGCTGTTAGGTATAGTACTGCTAGGAAGGTTCTCTTCCATGTCTTTTGGTGAACATGTATTGGTGTTTCTGTTGGGTGTGTTCTAGTTGCTGAGTTGCAGGGTGTTTGTCTCAGCTTTAGCAGTTATTGTAAAAGTATTTTCCAAAGTGGTTGAACCACTTTCACTTTCATTCCCAGCAGCAGCGAATGAATGAGAATTCCACTTGCTCCTTGTTTTGTCAGTGGTGAGTGTATAAAGGTACCAACCATATATGGTGGTTTTCATTTGCATTTCCCTGATGATCAGGGAGGTAGAACACCTTTTTGTGTTTATCGGCTATTTGATTTTTCTTTGTTTTTGTTTTTTGAGAGAGGGTCGTGCTCTGTTACCCAGGCTGGAGTGCAGTGGCCCGATCGTAGCTCACTGCAGCTTCAACCTCCAGCCTCAAGCGCTTCTCCCATCTCAGCCTCCTGAGTAGCTGGGACCACAGTCATACACCACCACACCCAGTTAATTAAAAACAAAATTTTTTTAATTGACAGGGTTTTACCATGTTGCCAAGCCTGGTCTTGGACTCCTGGGTTCAAGGGATTCACCCACCTTGGCCTTCTAAAGTGCTGGAATTACAGGCATGAGCCACCACACCTGGCCCTTTATTGGCTATTTGGAAACCCTCATTTGTGAGGTTCCTATTCATGTCTTTTTCTATTTTAAAAAAATTGGGATATATGACCTTTTTATTGATTTGTGAGTTATTTATACATTCTTGGGTACAAGTCATTTGTCTGATGTATGTATTGCAAATGTCCTCTCCCCCTTTGTGGTTTACCTTTTCATTCTCAGTAGTATATTTTGGATAAAAGGATTTGATTTTTAACTTTACTAAAGTTCAGTCCATCAGCTTTTTTCCTTTATGGTTAATGCTTTTAGAATTTAAGAATTCCATGGATACCCCTATATTATGAAGATATTCTACTATTTGTGTTCTAAAAACTTAATAATTTTGCCTTTTATATTTGGGTCTGCCATCCTCCTGAAATTGATTTTTATGTAGGGTAGGGGAGTCAAAATACATTTTGTTCTTGTTTTTTGTTTCTTTTTTGTTTTCTTTTATTTACTTATTTTTTTGAGACAGAGTCTCACTCTGTTGCCCAGGCTGGAGTGTAGTAGCGTGCGATCTCGGTTCACTGCAACCTCCGTCTGCTGGGTTCAAGTGATTCTCCTGTCTCAGCCTCCCGAGTAGCTGGGATTACAGGCACCCACCACCATGCCTGGCTGATTTTTGTATTTTTAATAGAAGTAGGGGTTTCACCATATTGGCCAGGCTGGTCTTGAACTCCTGACCTCAAGTGATCCACCTGCCTCAGCCTCCCAAAGTGCTGGGATTACAGGCATGAGCCACTGCACCTAGGCCAGAATACATTTTTTTCCTATATGGGTATTTAATTAAGCAGCACCATTTATTATAACAATCATTCTTCCCCCTTCAAGACAGTTTTACCTTTGTCACAAATCAATATCCATTTATATGTGGATTTCCAAACACTCCATTCTACCGTCTATTTGTCTATCTTTGTTCTAGTACTGCAATGTCTTAAATACCATAGCTTTAAATTAAGTGTTAATATTTGACAGGGTAAACCCCCAGTTTTGCTTTTCTTCTTTAGGATTACTTTGGTTCTTCTTGACTCTTTGCATTTCTTTTTATTTTTTGTAAGTTATTTTTATTGAGACGGGGTCTTCCTATGTTGCCCAGGCTGGTCTTGAACTCCTGGGCTCAAGTGATCCTCCCTCCTTGGCCTCTCAAAGTACTGGGACTATAGGCATGAACCACCAAGCCCAACGAACCCTGCATTTTCATACACACTTAAATCTCATACTTCAATTAAAAAAAATTGTTACACTGAGCGTGGGGGCTGAGCGTGGTGGCTCACGCCTGTAATCCCAGCACTTTGGGAGGCTGGGGTGGGCAGATCAGTTGAGCTCAGGAGTTCGAGACCAGCCCGGGCAACATGATGAAACCCTGTGTCTACAAAAAATACAAAAATTAGCTGGGCTTAGTGGCACGTGCCTGTGGTCCCAGTTACTCTGGAGGCTGAAGTGGGAGAATCACTTGAGCCCAGGAGGCGGAGGTTCTAGTGAGCCGAGATCACACCACTACATTCCAGCCTGGGTGACAGAGCGAGACCTTGTCTCAAAAATAAATAAATAAAATTGGGGAAGGGACAGAAGTTAATACAAACCTATGTAAAATAGAATTCAAAGAGTACAAAGCAGGTGAGGAGTGAAAAATCAGTTTCCTTCCTTCCCTGGGTCTTTCATTTTTTTTTTTCAGAGGCCACCATCCTTCCAGAAATGTCTACACGTATACAAGCACATCCTTGCTCTTTCTTTAACAAAGAGTAGCATATTGTACACGTTGTTCCGTAGCTTGTTTTTTTCCTCCTAATATATCTTGTAGACCTTGCTATTTTAGTGGTTGCCTGGGATTCTTTTATGACATCGATAATCTTTTTAACTTGGCCCAAATTAGGTTGTTTCAGTCTTTGTTCTCACTACAAGCAATGCTGCGCTGACTTTCTTGGACCTGCGTTTTTGATGCACAGCCATTTGTAGGGTAAATTCTTAGAACTGGACTTAGCAATATCTCATTGTCTGGCTGCAGTGTTGGGCTTCTGCATACAATTCTTTTTGAAGTCTGAAGACCCTGGATTTGAGGCTCCTTGAGGACCCTTCTGTTCTAATAGTCTGTGGCTCTAAGTTGAGTCCTAGATTATGGTTATCTAATTTTGAGTTCTATTCACAGACCCTAGTCTCTTTTTGTCTTTCTAAGCTCAGACCCCAGTCCTGAGACCCTGAACCCAAGTTCCTCAGTCTTGAAATTAGAGATCAGCCTGGCATAGTGAAGGAACAGGGTTCAGAGTGCACAGTGACTGGGTTGTGAAGCCCAGCTCTGCCCCGTCTCCCTTCCCACTGCCCTGCTTCAGCTGGGTGGCCTTGGGCTAGATTATTTACCTCTCTGAGCCTTGGTTCTATCTTCTGTATGTCAAGGGGACTATATGGGAGCCAGGCCCTTGTCTCTAGGATTCTCGATTTCTGATTCTCCAGCTTTGATACCCAACTTGGGTCCCTCACCTCTGTCTGGCTTCTCCCATATCCACTGTCTGATTCTGTCCACTTGAGCTCAGTCTAGCACAGAGTTTAAGAGGGGAGCTTTGGAATCAGACCAACTTGTCCTTCTCAGACACTTACTACTTCACTTCTCTGGACCTCAGCATCCTCATCTCTAAAAGAGAGGTAATAATACTGCCCTCCCACGCTGACAGAATTGCTGTCACACAGCAAGCCCACAAGAAATGCTGGCTGCTGCCGCTATTATTAGTATTATCTCACATTCTTGTTCCCAGTTCCACAGTTTTGGTTCTGGAAAGGCAGCTTGATAGAGAATCACTGACTGCCCTCCATCCCATCATCGTGTAGCTGTAGGGCTCTGTGGGGTCCTGGAGTCCAGAGCCTATGACCTGGCCACATAGTAGGAGATTCCATCACTGTGTGACAAACCGTTACCCAGAACCCAGAAACTGAAAGAATAGCAGTTGATTATTTTGCATGATTCCATGGGTCAACTCAGTGGTTCTTTGGCTGGTCTCGCTTGGGCACACTGTGTCAGCATTGAGCTGCTGTCCAGACTGGACTGGTAAGTGAAGAATGGCTGTGGATGCTGGCTGTTGGCTGGCACGCCTTGGTTCACTCACCCTCCAGCAGGCCAACCTGGGCTTCCTTAAATGGGGGCTGCTCTGAAGGCTGAGGCTCTGGAATTCACACAGCATCACTTCTGCCACATCCAATTGGCCAAAACAAGTCATAAGGCCAGCTCAGACCAAGGAGTCTGGACCCAGGGAGAAATGGACCCCATCTGCTGATGAAGAAGCAGCACAATATTGTGGCCACATCTACCATGGAGCTCAGTAATTGTGTGTTGAATGAATGAGAGGTGACAGAGGTCACTTGACCACTTTGAGCCTCCGTGTCCACATGTGTAAAAGGAATCTACTCATGCCAATTTCAATGTAAGGTCGCCATGAGGAATTAAAATGATGTAATTGAGAGAATGCACAGCACAGGTTCTCAATACACAATAACCATTGTGGATATTTTATTTTATTTATTTGTTTGAGAGAGTCTCACTCCATCACCCAGGCTGGCCGGCAGTGGCACAATCTTGGCTCACCGCAACCTGAGCCTCTGGGACTCTACCTTAGCCTCCCGAGTAGCTGAGACTACAGGTGCACACCGGCACGCCCAGCTAATTTTTGTATTTTTTATAGAGACGGGGTTTTGCCATATTGCCTAGGCTGGTCTTGAACTCCTGGGCTCAAGCCATCCACCTACCTTGGCCTCCCAAAGTGTTAGAATTACAGGCTTGAGGCACTACACCTGGCTCATTGTGGATATTTTAACCAAAGCTCTTTCCTGGGTCTTCCCTAAGTCCTAAGTCCTTTTGTTCATTAGTCCAAAGTGACATTGTACAACCAGCCATTTAGACAATAACTGTGTCCAGATAAGTTTCCCACTTGTTACCATCTTTACATGCCTTGTCTTCCTAGCACTTAGACCATCCTTTCTGCTTTTGTGTTTCTTTTTTTTTTTTTTTTTTTTTTTGTATTTTTTAGTAGAGACGGGGTTTCACAGTGTTAGCCAGGATGGTCTCGACCTCCTGACCTTATGATCCGCCCGTCTCGGCCTCCCAAAGTGCTGGGATTACAGGCTTGAGCCACCATGCCTGGCCTGCTTTTGTGTTTCTTTGGCACAATGGGGTCAGTAAAGTTTGCTCAAACCCCTCAGAAATAAGCATCAACGTGGCAAACTGACTGTAGGTCAGAGAGTGCAAACTAGAAACTGTGTTTGTTTTGGCCTGCAGAACATTTAATAATAATTGGTATTAGAATTTGAATTGGTTGCTGTATTAGTTCGTTTTCATACTGCTGTAAAGAACTGCCCGAGACTAGGTAATTTATAAAGGGAAGAGGTTTAGTTGACTCACAGGTTCAGCATGGCTGGGAAGGCCTCGCGAAATTTACAATCATGGTGGAAGGCGAAGGGGAAGCAAGGCACCTTCTTCACAAGGCAGCAGGAGAGAGATGTGCTGAGTGAAGGGGGAAGAGCCCCTTATAAAACTATCAGATCTTGTGAGAACTCACTCACTATCACGAGAAGAGCATGGGGGAAACCGCCCTCATGGTTCAGTTACCTCCACCTGGTCTCTTCCTTGACACGTAGGGATTATGGGGATTACAATTCAAGGTGAGATTTGGGTGGGGACACAAAGCCTAACCATATCAGTTGCTAACATTTATTTTATTTTATTTTATATTATATTATATTATTTTATTTTATTTTAGAGACAGAATCTTGCTCAGTTGCCCAGGCTGGAGTGCAGTGGTACAGTCATAGCTCACGGCAGCCTCAAACTTGGGCTGAAGCAATCCTCCTACCTCAGCCTCCCAAAGCACTGGGATTTCAGGCATGAGAGTTGCTAACATTTATAATCAGGAGACTTTACAAAACAATCTTAGGTTTCCAAATTCTCTTGAAATTGCACCATCTGGGTCAGGTGTGGTGGCTCACACGTGTAATCCCAGCACTTTGGGAGGCTGAGGCGAGCGGATCACTTGAGGTCAGGAGTTCAAGACCAGCCTGACCAACATGGTGAAACCCTGTCTCTACTAAAAATATGAAAAAAAAAAAAAAAAAATTAGCCGGGCATGGTGGCAGGTACCTGTAATCCAAGCTACTTGGGAGGGTGAGGCAGGAGAGTCACTTAAACCCAGGAGGTGGAGGTTGCAGTGAACTGAGATTGCGCCGCTGCACTCCTGCCTGGGTGACAGAGTGAGATTCTGTCTCAAAAAAAAAAAAAAAAAAAAAAAAAATTGCACCATCTGTCATCTTCAGCCTCCCTCCCTCATGGGGCACTGGGCTGGAGCTAAACCCTGGTGAAGGATACCCTCTTGGACCCATTGGTGGCTCATGAAGTTGGTTTGGTGAGTCATTACCGGACATGTGGAAAGATGAAGTATAGCAGAACAGAAAATATCACTGTATTGTCCATAGTTACTAGGGCAAGGACTGTTCTGTGGAATTAAGTCTAGTTATGTGTGTTCTTGTGTGGGTGACTTGGGTTGCAGGGTAAAATGTATCTTTTACTGTGAGTTGTAATAAGAAATCTGAAAGCCCCTGATCCACTTTGGCACAAGCTCTATCTAGTCTGACTCACTCTAAAGTTACCTCCTCCCTCGTACGCATTTGAGCTTGGGACCAATGAGTGTCAGGTTGGCTGCTGGAGATTAAAATGGCTCCCTGCAATCTGCTAGGGACTGGCAGTGCCCATGTGTTTTTCCCTGGCTTTCAGGTCTATTCCCCACTCTGAGCATTTGTAAGTGAGAAATGTGTACTATGAATAAATCATCCCTGCTCAGCAAGCAGATTCCTGCTCTACCTGCCTGGTCCGGGCTCTAGGATCCCCAACCCAGCTCCTAGACACCCAGTCTCTGACCCCTGCTCTCTTCTGCCCACCCAGGAGAACCCGTACGTCATGCGGCGGCCCAACTTCCAGGCATTGTCAGGGAATGAACGCTTCGAGGGCTTCTGCGTGGACATGCTGCGGGAGCTGGCCGAGCTGCTGCGCTTCCGCTACCGCCTGCGGTTGGTGGAGGATGGGCTGTACGGGGCACCCGAGCCCAACGGCTCCTGGACAGGCATGGTTGGCGAGCTCATCAACCGGGTACGGCTGGGCTGGGGCTGGGGAAGAGGCATGGACCCGGTGAGTGAGGGAGGGCGGGCAGCTGGGCAGCCAGTCGAACCTTAGAAGCAGTCGAACCTTAGAACCTTAGAACCTTAGAAGTCGAACCTTAGAACCTTAGAAGTCGAACCTTAGAATTTGGCCGGTGGCAGAAGTGGAAGGAGCCATGAAGGGCTCCTCAGACCACCTCACTGATGTTGTGCTGTATGCCTGTGCCTGGCGGGTGCCATGGGATGGGACAGAGGAGGAGAGGTGGTACATGCATCACCACCTGTGTCCTGCTTTGCCAAATGCCCCTGTCATGCCACCTTGGATTAGTCAGTGTGCAAATATTTGTTAAGTGAATGAAAGAGATATGGAGTGGCGAGCAGGAAAAGGTCTGAGGTGGTCAAAGGCTTCCTGCAGGAGGCAGGGCTGAGAGCAGGAAGTGCACCTCACCTGTGTGCTATGCCCAGCACCTGCCGGGGAGGGCCTGGCACGTTATGGACCTGGAGGGTTGCGTGTAGAACTCACACATTCACCCGTTCAGTGGGTGTTTATTGAGCACCTACTATGTTCCTTGCTCCTTGCTGGACATGGGATCCCACTATTAGCACAGTGGATCTGGACCCCGCCCCCAGGAGCTTAGAGTCTCTTTGGGGTGCAAGACAGCAAATGACCACAGCACAGAGCCATCTGGGCTTTGATGGGGGAGCTCAGAGGAGGGGCCCAGAGAAGGTTCCTGATCCAGTCAGGCATCCTGGGGGGCTTCCCAGAAGAGATGATACCCAAAGTGATTCCCAAAGGGCATGAAGGAGTCAGCAAGGTGAAGGGGGTGTGGAAGGGGAGCGTATTTGGAGCAGAGGAAATAGCATCTACAAAGGTGGGGTGATACGAGGGAGTGGGGTGCACTAGAGAAACCAGCAAGGCCTGAGCATGGACAGGATTTGGTTGCAGCTGAGGAGGGATGGAAGGCAGGGCCATGGGAGGTGACAGGCAAGGGTGCAGTGGAAAGGATCTTTGGGCATCAGACAATCCTGGATTTGAATCCTTAAGTGTCATTTCTCTTCTCTGAACCTCAGTTTTCCCCTCCCTAAGATGGGGATAATAATACCTTGCAGGTCTATAGTGAGGGTTACGGGACATGGGGACAAGTACCTCACATATTGCTTGGCAGATACTGGGGGACTGAAATGTAGTTCCTCTTTTTATTCCGGGTGGGAGAAACTATGGGCGCAACTGCCCAGAGGCAGGACTCTGCCCTGGGAGATAAGTAGGCCCCTGCTTAGGACACGCCCAGAGCTGGTGTGCAGAGCAAGTGACTGTGGCCAGAGATGGCCAGGGCAGCCTTGATGTTAGACTTTACTGAGCTCATCAGAGATTCTCACCCTCCTCTCTCTCATGCCAGAATTTACAGCATCCAACCCCCTGAACATCACCAGGAAAGACACGAGAGGGCCACTTTGCTTGACAAGGACGTTTATCCCTTAGGGCACTGACTTTCAAAAGTTATTTTGATAGCAGAACTTTTTTTCCAATTGCAAGCTCCCTCAGAACCCTGGGCAAGAGCAGAGCTGCTCTGGTGGAGGCAGAGATAGGGGGGCCTCCCGCCCCACCCCACAGGCAGGCCCCAAGGCGCTGCCCCATAAAGCTGCCAGCTGGCTTGAAAACTTCTGCCCCAGGGTGAGTTTTAAGGTCAGGGTGAATTTTATTGTTATTATTATTTTATTTATTTATTTATTTTGGAGACAGAGTCTCCTCTGTTGCCCAGGCTGGAGTGCAGTGGCACGATCTCTGCTCACAGCAACCTCCACCTCTCTGCAACGTCCACCTCCCAGGTTCAAGTGATTCTCCTGCCTTGGCCTCTTCTGAGTAGCTGGGATTACGGGTGCGCCACCATGCCTGGCTGATTTTTGTATTTTTTGGAGCAACAGGATTTCGTCATGTTGGCGAGGTTGGTCTTGAACTCCTGGCCCCAAGTGATCTGCCCACCTCACCTCCAAAGTGCTAGGATTACAAGTGTGAGCCACTGTACCCAGCTCAGGGTGAATTTTAAAGCCTGAAGCCCAAAGAGGCCCCTGGTGAGACAGGAGATGCGTAGCCCCAGAGCTGACAGCTCTATGCCCACCTGAGGGTGTAGGCTTTCTCGTGACCTGTTTCCACAGCCTGGTCTTTAGTCACGTAGGCTCAGAAATATTCTTTCATCTGGTATCCCAGAAATAAGCAGACTCCAAGGGAGTAGCCCTGCACTCTGAACTGGATGCCCTTTTTTCACCAACACAGAAGTCTGGAACAGTCCTTATTTACAGCTGTCTGACCTTTGTGTCTCAGGGCCTACTCAGTAGTGTGGGGTGAGAGGATTTGGGGCCTGGGGCCAGCAAAGTGTGGCAGCCAGGAGTGTCTCTGGTTGGCTGTTTGAATCTTAGCTCTGCTGTGCACTGGTTGTGTGGCTTTGGACAAGTGCTTAACATTTCTTTAGGTTGTAGTTTGTTCTACTGTAAAATTGGGGAATTACAGTCCTTTAGCACATAGGGTTGTTCTGAAGAACAACATGCAATGAAGAACTTAGAACAGGGCTTGGTGCATAGTGGGTGCTGTATGCATGTGTCCTTTTTTTTTTTTTTTTTCTTTTTCCTTTGAGACTGGATCTCTCTCTGTCACCCAGGCTGGAGCACAGTAGTGCAATCACAGCTCACTGAGGCCTCAACCTGCTGGGCTCAAGTGATCCTCCCACCTCAGCCTCCCGAGTTGCTGGGACTATAGGCATATGCCACCATGCCCAGCTAATTTTTGTGGTTTTTGTAGAGATGGGGTCTGGCCCTGTTGCCTAGGCTGGTCTTGAACTCCTGGGCTTAAGCAATCCTCCCACCTCAGCCTTCCAAAGTGCTGGGATTATACTATTTTTATTATTGTTATTATTCATACTGGCATAGCCAGCACATACATAGATTTGTGTGTTCATCCATTTTCCATTCAGCCAGTATTTGTTGGGTGTCTACTGTATACCAAGCCCTGTGCTATACCCCGGGGATACCATGGTGAACAAGCCCCATGTGCTCTTATTGAGTGGGCTAAAGGGTGTGGGCCTCAGCAGAAAGCCCATGGGATGCCCTTGAAGAGTTTTTGGGTTTTTTTTGTTGTTGTTGTTGTTGTATGTTTGTTTGTTTTGTTTGTTTTTCTGAGACGGACTCTTGCTCTGCTGCAGCCCAGGCAGGCTGGGGTGCCGTGGGGTAATCTTGGCTCACTGCAACCTCTGCCTCCTGCGTTCAAATGATTCTCCTGCCTCAGCCTCCTGAGTAGCTGGGACTACAGGCGCATGCCACCACACCTGGCTAATTTTTGTATTTTTAGTAGAGATGGGTTTCACCATGTTGGCCAGGCTGGTCTCAAACTCCTGAACTCAGGTGATCCACCTGCCTCAGCCTCCCAGAGTGCTGGGATTACAGGTGTGGGCCACCGTGCCCGGCCACCCTTGAAGGGTTTTGATCTGGCTCAAGTGAATTGGCCCCGGGGTTGGGGGAAGCAGTGGTAACAGGAAGACCAGTGAGGAGATGAGGAATGAGCTGGTGGGCCTCAGGCGGGAGGACATCAGAGCTAGAGACTGGGGGAAGGGCTAAAGAGCACCAGGGCTTGGTAACTGCCTAGGGTGGGAGATGCAGGAGAGGACAGAAGGGAGAGTGTTCCTCCTGTGTCTGGCTTGGGCATCTGGGTGATGGCAGTGACATTTATGGGGAGAACACTGGAGGAGGAGCTGGAGCATGAAGGATAGGCGGGGCTTGGCCTTGCCCTGCTGTGGGATAGCTGAGTGTGCCGAGCTGCACAGGAATAGTCACCACCGTCATCACAACAGCAGCAGCTGTCATTTGTTGATTTCACACCATGTGCGAGGAACTTTTCAAGTGTTACTTAACATAATTCTCATAACAGTCCTTCATGGCCTGAGGATCACTGCCCAGTGTGAGACCTGGAGTCCCTAACGCACAGGGCTGCAGCCAGGTGTGTCTGACTTAAGGCCCGTGCCCTTTCCAGCCCTCCAGCCAGGAACTTGGGAAGCCTGGAGTACATTGATGGAGTGGCATGCTGTGCTAGGGCCTTGTCCAAGCTTTCTGACTGTCTCCATCCTTGACTCCTCATGGCCACCCAATGAGGGAGGGACTGGTATTAGCCCCGTTTTCTCAAATGTACGATGAGACACCAGGGTTTCATGTCCAGGCCACATGGCTAGAGACTGGGAGAGCCAAGGTGGGCACCCCATCAGGGTGGCCCAGAGCTGGTTAGTGACTTCCAGATGGAAGACAGCCTGGGGCACCAGCATCCCACCAGTCATCCCCGGGGCCAGGCACAGGGCTCCTTGGCCAGTCTTGAATTATGACCCATTTATTCCACCCAGTGGCCATGGCTGGCATTGGCCTTCTCCCTGCCATCACTGCCATGGTGTGAATTCAGGTCCCACCCCTCTCATCAGCCGCCTTACTGGCCTCCTGGCTTCCAGTCTCCACTCTCCAGCTTGTCCTCCAGCAGAACCTTTCTGCAGTGCGAGTCTGATCTGTCACTTGTATGCTTTCATGGAAGCCCCTGAGGCCATCAGGATAAAGCTTAGCCTTCAAGGACAGAGAAGATCTTAGTTCGGGGTCCCAGGAAGCTGACTCTGAGAAAGAGATGTACAGGCAGGAGGTGTGATGGCGAGCCCCTGGAAACCTGCCCCATGCGGGAGGGAAGGAAGCAGGCTTGGGCAGAGGAATTGAGCTGTGCTGCAGTCACAACTGGGCCTTAGCCGCCCCACAGGCAGCTCTGGAGCTGGACTGGCCGTCAAGGACCTCCCCCTGTGGTAAGGGTGCCAGGCCTTTAAGCACCCACTGATACGTCACTGGACGTGGGCTGCTTCTGGGGAGTCAGGACTTTGGGTGAGGGGACACTCTTCTACTGACAGAGCTGAGAGCCGTCAGCCACCTACACCCTGAGTAGCTGAGGCAATGAGTGCCCCACTCCTGAAACAGAGTCTGGGTAGCCACCATGGTGTCCACTGTAGCAATGCACTGGTTAGGAGCCAGAAGGAGCCAGCTTCAGGTCCCCAGTGCTCCCACATGATCCCTGGAAAGTCACTTATCTCTGAACCTCAGTCACTCCTCTTGGAAAGGGGCTAATGTTACCTCCCTCACTGAGGGTTTTTTTGGTTTTTGTTTTTTTTGAGGCAGAGTCTCACTCTGTCACCCAGACTGGAGTGCAGTGGCGTGATCTCAGCTCACTGCAACCTCTGCCTCCAGGGTTCAAGCGATTTTCCTGCCTCAGCCTCCTAAGTAGCTGGGATTATAGGCACGCACCACAATGCTCGGCTATTTTTGTATTTTTAGTACAGATGGGGTTTCACCATGTTGGCCAGACTGGTCTTGAACTCCTGACCTCAAGTGATCTGTCCGCCTTGGCCTCCCAAAGTGCTAGGATTACAGGCATGAGCCACTGTACCCAGACAGTGAGTTTTGATGGGTTTAAATGAGAGCACATTTGCACGGAGCCTGGCACATGCCTGGCTCACTTGTGGTCACTACTGCTAGATATCTTTCTTGAGGCGGTCTGTATGTGAGTGTGGTTAGAAGCATGGGCTTTGGAGTTGGCTAACCCTGGGTTCAAATCTGGACTTACTCCTTACTGGCTTTGTGACCTGCAGGCAGGTGGCTGCCCCCTCTGAGCCTCAGTGTCCCCTCAAATGGAGAGTGGTGACCCCTAACTTGGAGGGGTATCACAGGGGACAGATGAAATCAACACAGGTCATAGATGCTGTCATGACCAAAAAGATACCCACCCACCTCACCTGTGGCCTCCACACCCTGGGGATGGGAGCCTTGTCTACTTTGCTGTGTCCTCAGCTCAGGGCCTGGCACATGGCAGGTTTCCAGTAAGTTAGTGTTGAATGGGCAATTGACTGATTCTGTCAAGGAGTCTTTAGAAATGCTGTCCCCAGTTCTCTTCATCTGATAGAAGATGTACACACACGCCGGGCATGGTGGCTCACGCCTGTAATCCCAGTACTTTGAGAGACTGAGGCATGTGGATCACTTGAGGTCAGGAGTTCGAGGCCAGCCTGGCCAACATGGTGACACCCCATCTCTACTAAAAATACAAAAATTAGCTGGGCGTGGTGGCGCATGCCTGTGATTTCAGCTACTCAGGAGGCTGAGGCAGGAGAATCGCTTGAACCTAGGAGGCAGAGGTTGCAAAGAGCCGAGATCACGTCACTGCACTCCAACCTGGGCAAGAGAGTGAGACTCAGTCTCAAAAAAAAAAAGGAATTAAAAAGAGAAGATGCACACACACACACATACACACACACACACACCCAGCAGTTTTTCTTCAGCTGAGCACATAGTGGTGGATTTCAACTTTCCTGCTTACATTCCTTATCCAACCCTGTCTCCTGGGGGGTTGCATCGTCTTCTAGATTGCATTTTCAAATGACATGTAGTATTTGTCTTCCAATTCTAAAATGTTTACTCATTGTGAAAAACACACGTCCAGGCATGGTGGCTCACACCTGTAGTTGTAGTGCTTTGGGAAGCTGAGGCGGGAGGGTCACTTGAGGCCAGGAGTTTGAGACCAGCCTGGGCAACATGGTGAAACCCTGTCTCTACAAAAAATTAGCCAGGCATAGTGGCACACACCTGTATTCCCAGCTACTTGGGAGGAGGCTTGAGATGAGAGGATTGCTTGAGCCCAGGAGTTCAAGGCTGCAGTGAGCTATGATTGTGCCACTGCATTCCAACCTGGGTAACAGAGCGAGACCTCATTTCTGAAACAAAACCAAACAAACAAACAAAAAAAAACATAGGTTGGTACAGAGAAGGAAGATATTGCAGAATACTTGTTTTTATGCTTATTTGTTATTTGGAAATTTTACATATGTTGTGTTTCAGGTTATAAAACACTGTTTATACTAAGTATAATCCCATTTTGCACAAAAAATAGTGGGTATATATGTATCAAAAAATTATAAACAGGTCAGATGCAGTGGCTCATGCCTGTAATCCCAGCACTTTAGGAGTCCAAAGTGGGAGGAGCTTGAGTCCAGGAGTTCAAGACCAACCTTGGCAACGTGGTGAAACCCTGTCTCTACAAAAATTGAAAAAAATTAGCCAAGTGTGGTGGCATGTGCCTGTAGTCCCAGCTACTCAGGAGGCTGAGGTGGAAGGGTTACTTGAGCCTGGGAGGTTGAGGCTGCAGTGAGCCATGATTGCACCACTGCACTCCAGCCTGGGGAACAGAGTGAGACCCTGTTTTAAAAAAATAGGCTGGGCACGGTGGCTCACGCCTGTAATCCCAGCACTTTAGGAGGCCACGGCGAGCAGATCACCCAAGGTCAGCCTGGCCAACATGGTGAAACCCCATTTCTACTACAAGTACAAAAAAATTAGCCAGGCATAGTGGTGTGCACCTGTAATCCCAGCTACTCAGGAGGCTGAGGCAGGAGAATCGCTTGAACCTGGGAGGTGGAGGTTACAGTGAGCCAAGCTTGTGCTGCATTCCAACCTGGGCAACAAGAGCGAGACTCTGTCTCAAAAATAAAAATAACTAACTACATAAAGTCCATCTCACTAAAAAAATTTTACATTATACTGTGTTTCCGGTTATAAAACGTATTTGTACTAAGTATAATCCCATTTTGCACAACAATAGCAAGTATTTATGCATTAAAAAAGCATTTTTGCATACCATCAAATTTTCATAAGCAATTATTTGAGAAGGAACTCCTTTATTTTCTGTTTATATATGTAATACCAAATGATAAAACATCAAATGGTACGAATAGCAGAAACACTGGATATACGTGATGGTCTCACACCTCAGAGACCATATTCCTCCAATTCATTTTCTACAAATTTATTAATACAGGTACATTTTTAAACTTCTTAATTTTTTTGAGACAGAGTCTTGTTCTGTTGCCCAGGCTGGAGTGCAGTGGCACGATCTTGGCTCACTGCAAACTCCACGTCCCAGGTTCAAGCAATTCCTCTGCCTCATTCTCCTGAGTAGCTGGGATTACAGGCGCCCACCATCATGCCCTGCCAATTTTTTTGTATTGTTTAGTAGAGACAGGGGTTTCACCATGTTGGCCAGGCTGGTCTCGACTCCTGACCTCAGGTGATCTGCTCACCTTGGCCTCCCAAAGTGTTGGGATTACAGGCGTGAGCCACCATGCCTGGCCTAAATTTCTTAAATTTTTATTTTTGTAAAAATGATATCCTGCTATACTTACTGCTGTGTAGTTTGCTTTTTTTTACTTATGACTTGGCCATCTTCCCATGTTAGTACACACAGATCTGCCTCATCTTTAAAAGCAGCTACCTTTAGGCCAGGCGCAGTGACTCACGCCTATAATCCCAGCACTTTGGGAGGCCGAGGAACGCGGATCACCTGAGGTTGGGAGTTCGAGACCAGCCTGACCAACATGGAGAAACCCCGTCTCTACTGAAAATACAAAAAAAAGTTAGCTGGATGTGGTGGCGCATGCCTGTAATCCCAGCTACTCGGGAAGCTGAGGCAGGAGAGTTGCTTGAACCTGGGAGGCAGAGGTTGCGGTGAGCCAAGATCGCGCCATTGCACTCCAGCCTGGGCAACAAGAGCGAAACTTCGTCTCAAACAAAAACAAAAACAAAAACAAACCAGCTACTGAAAAACAAAATCACTTACTGAATAACTATTGAGAGACTCTTCTGCGCCCACTCCATTTCGGCCACTAGGAGGCAGCAGTGTAATGAGCAGATGTGCTCCTTGTCCCCCCTCTTCCCACCCCCCACCCGCACTGCTGATGTTCTAGTTGGGGAAACTGACAGCGGATATATTAATATCGTGTTAGGTGAAGCAAGGTAAGGAGATAAAAGTGTCTGGTGCGTGGATGCTGTTTTAGACAAGGTGGCTGGGTAGCGTTTGAGAAGAGACCTAAAAGGGGTGGGGAATACAGTCCTGAGAAGACCCACCAGGGAGGGTTTCACGAGGGCAGAAGTTTGACTGTTTTCCTCACTTCTGCATCCCCAGGACCTAGAACCATCTGACACCCAGCTGGTGCACAGTAAATAATTGCTGAGTGAAAGGATGGATCTGGGGGAAGAGTGTTTTCCAAGTAGAGAGCCCATGTGTATAAAGACTTGAGGGGAAAAGTTGGTTAAGGGGAAAGAGTGAGGGGCAGAGAGATCTGAGAGCAGGGCCCACATCACAGGGCCTCACAGTCACTGCTAAGGAGTGAGGCTGTTATTTTTTATTATTTTTTAGTTTTTGAAACAGGTTCTTGCTCTGTCACCCAGGCTGGAGTGCAGTGGTGCAGTGCGGTGGTGCCATCTTGGCTCACTGCAACCTCAACCTCCTAGGCTCAAGCGATCCTCCCACCTCAGCTTTCCCAGTAGCTGGGATTACAGGCACACTCTACCATGCCTGGCTAATTTTTGTATTTTTTGTAGAGGCATGGTTTTGCCACGTTGGCCAGGCTGGTCTTGAACTCCTCGGCTCAAGCAAGCTACCTGCCTCGACCTCCCGAAGTGCTGAGGTTACAGGTGTGAGCCACTGTGCCTGGCCTTGGCTGTTATTTTTATTGTGCTGCAAAGCCATTGAAAAGTTTTAAGCAAGGAATGTGCCGTGATATTTTATTTTATTTATTTTATTTTGAGACAGAGTCTCACTCTGTAGCCCAGGCTGGAGTGTAGTGGCACGATCATGGCTCACTGCGACCTCCACCTCCTGGGTTCAAGCAATTCTTGTGCCTCAGCCACCCAAGTAGCTGGGATTACAGGCATACACCACCATGCCCAGCTAATTTTTGTATGTTTAATAGAGACAGCGTTTTGCCTTGTTGGCCATGCTGGTCTTGAACTCCTTGCCTCAAATGATCCATCTGCCTTGGCCCCCCAAAGTGCTGAGATTACAGGCATTAGCCGCCGTGCCCAGCCTGATCAATTTTTTTCTCATTTTTATCGAGGTGAAATTTATGTCACATAAAAATAACTACTTTAATGAGTGCAATTCAGTGGCATTTAGTACATTCACAGTGTTGTGCAGTCACTACTGCCATCCAGCTCCAAAACATTTTCATAACCTCCCAGAAAACTCATACCCATTAAGCAGTCGCTCCCCATTCCCTCCCCACTACCCCAACCCCTGGCAACCACCCATCTTTCTGTCTCCATGGGTTTACCTATTGCAAATATTTCACGTAAATTGAATCATCCAATGTGTGGGCTACATCCAATATATGGTCTTTTACCTGGCATGATGTTTCCAACTTTTCAAAGTTCATCCACATCATGGCATATACCAGTACTGCATTCCCCCCACCTTTTTTTTTTTTTTTTGAGACGGACTCTTGCTCTCTCGCCCAGGCTGGAGTACAGTGGTATGATCTCGGCTCACTGCTGCAGCCTCCGCCTCCTGAGTTCAAGCAATTTTCTCCTGCCTCAGCCTCCTGAGTAGCTGCGACTATGGGCGCACGCCACCACACCTGGCTAATTTTTGTATTTTTAGTAGAGACGGGGTTTCACCATGTTGGCCAGGATGGTCTCGATCTCCTGACCTCGTGATCCACTCACCTTGGCCTCCCAAAGTGCTGGGTTTACATGCGTGAGCCACTGTGCCTGACCTGCATTCCTTTTTACGGCTGAATAATATTCCATTGTATACGTAGACCAGTGGTATCTAATTTTTAAATCATTTAAAAATGATTGCACTGGCTGCTGTCTCGAGGAACACCTTAGTGGGACAAGAGTAGAAACACAATGGTCCATTTAGGAAGCTGTTGGAGGGCGTGGATGAGAGATGTTGCCTTTGTTTGAGTGGCAGCTGTGTCAGGCATGCAGCCAGCTTGGATGTGCATGAGAGGAAGAGAGGAATCGGGGTGACTGTGGGGTTTGGCCAGGGCACCTGGCGAATGGCGAGGCCAGTTTCCACTCTAAGGAGGACATGGGAGGAGCAGTTTGCTGGGGCCGGGAAACGAGAGTTTTCTCTGGGCACGGATCATTTGAGATGCCTGCTTAAAATTCAAGTGAGGATATAAGGATTCCATTGTGTGGCTCAGCATGAATTATTTACCATATCCCATATTGATGGCTATTTGGATGGCTTCCAGTTTTGCTAGCATAGCCAGTGTCACGATAAACTTGGCCTATGGATTTGTGGGAGTGTTCCGGAGGGATACATTCCAAGAAGTGAAAGTGCTGGGTCAAAGGGTATGAATTTTTTCTAAGTGTATACTGCCAAATAGCTGTTCCAAAAGACTTCACCAATTTATATTCCTATCAAAAGTGCATGAGAATGTGAAATTTCCCATACTCTTGCTAACAGTCAGTGTCATCAGTCTTTAAAATAAAAGATTTGCCCATCTCGAAGGCCAAATATAATATTATTGTTTTAACCTAAACAGAATGTTACCTGGCCGTATACTAGTAATCCCATGTGGATGTACCATAATTTATTTAGCCATTTTTCATGACTAGTTGTTTCCAGGTGTTTTTATTGTTTGTGCTCTTATTTTTTTATTTTTATTTTTAAATTTATTTATTATTATTAAACTTCAAGTTGTAGGGTACATGTGTACAACGTGCAGGTTTGCTACATATGTATACTTGTGCCATGTTGGTGTGCTGCACCCATCAACTCGTCATTTACATCAGGTATAACTCCCAATGCAATCCCTCCCCCCTCCCCCCTCCCCATGATAGGCCCCGGTGTGTGATGTTCCCCTTCCCGAGTCCAAGTGATCTCATTGTTCAGTTCCCACCTATGAGTGAGAACATGCGGTGTTTGGTTTTCTGTTCTTGTGATAGTTTGCTGAGAATGATGGTTTCCAGCTGCATCCATGTCCCTACAAAGGACACAAACTCATCCTTTTTTATGGCTGCATAGTATTCCATGGTGTATATGTGCCACATTTTCTTAATCCAATCTGTCACTGATGGACATTTGGGTTGATTCCAAGTCTTTGCTATTGTGAATAGTGCTGCAATAAACATACGTGTGCATGTGTCTTTATAGCAGCATAATTTATAATCCTTTGGGTATATACCCAGTAATGGGATGGCTGGGTCATATGGTACATCTAGTTCTAGATCCTTGAGGAATCGCCATACTGTTTTCCATAATGGTTGAACTAGTTTACACTCTGTTTGTGCTCTTATAAATAACCATTAACAAACATATTTTTTTATTTTTGAGATTGGGGTCTCACTTAGTTGCCCAGACTGGAGTGCCGTGGTGCCATCACAGCTCACTGCAGCCTCAACCTCCCCAGGCTCAGTGCTCCTTCCACCTCAGCCTTCTGAGTAGCTGGGACTACAGGTGTGCACCACCATGCCTGGCTAATGGTTTTGTATTTTGTTGCCCAGGCTGGTCTTGAGTTCCTGGGCTCAAGTGGTTAACCCATTTTGGCCTCCCAAAGTGCTAGGATTACAGGCATGGGTCGTTGCACCCGGCCAACAAGCATCTTTATGCACAAAAGCTTTGCCTGCATTGTAGCCTATTTTCTTAGGATTGGTTCTCTGGATAGAATAACCCAGGGGAAGAAGAAGACCCTTTTTGTGGTTTTGTGATATTTTGTTGAATTATTTTCCAGAAAGACTACAACAGTTTCTATACAGGCTCCTCAGCATTGAGTGTTTTTATCGGCTTTTAGCTATTTAGACAACTCCCTGTCATTTTCATGGATGACATATCATTTTGATTTTTCCTGCTTTGACTGGTAGGCCACACAGTGGGGCTTATGTGGTCAAGTGATTGATGGAATCTGAACCCAGGTTAACTCAGAAGGGGCCTGATGGGGCCACGGTACCACTCTGTGTTTTCCCAGGTCCTGGTTGTATAACTGGAATAGACACACATGGTAGCTGGCAGAATCTGTCATTGGCGCACTGACCCATGGAGTCAGGGCCATTATGGTAGAAAAAGCCACGTGGAAGCTCCTGGAACTCCCTGTCTTTCCCAGAATAGTAATTCAAAAGCAATTCTCTAACCTTTGTGGAAATTGTGGAGATTGGTGTCACCATTAACAGCTTGGAAGAAGCAGGGGTAGTGATCCCATCCCCATTCAGCTGGTCCGTTTGGCCTGTACAGAAGGCAGATGGATTTTGGAAGAATGACTTTGGATTATTGTCAACGTGATCAGGGTGACTCCAATTGCAGTTCCTGTCCCAAATGAAGTTTCTTTACTGGAGCAAGTCAGCACAGCCCTTGGCAGCTGGTGTGAGTTACTAACCTGGCAGATGCTTTTTTCTTCATACCAGCTTCCAAGGGCTACCAGAAGGCAAGGGTTCACATCCTCACAGTCTTGCTCAGTGCAACATCAGTTTTCCCACTTTCTGTCCTGATTTAGGCTGCAAAGAACTTGAACTCTACAGTCCACATAGCCTCACACTGGTCCCCTACATTGACAACATTATGCTGATCAGATCTGATGAGCAGGAAGTAGTTGAGTAAGTGCAGTTGGCATTAAACCTGGTGGATGGCAGTCTGGCAGGGTCTAGTCTGATAGGGTCCAGAATGGATACAAAACAGCACCGGTTGCCAGGTGCAGTGGCTCACACCTGTAATCCCAGCACTTTGGAAGGCTGAGGCAGGAGGACTGTTTGAGCTCAGGAGTTCAAGACCAGCCTGGGCAACATAGCAGGACCTTGTCTCTACTAAATATTAAAAAAAAAAAAAAAAACTGAGCATGGTGCATGCCTATAGTCACAGCTACTTGGAAGGCTGAGGTGGGAGGATCACTTGAGCCTGGGAGTTCGAGACTACAGTGAGCTATGATCACGCTGCTGGATTCCAGCGTGGGCGACAGGGCGAGACCCTGTTTCAAAAACAAAAACAAAACCTGGGCTGGGCGCAGTGGCTCGCGCCTGTAATACCAGCACTTTGGGAGGCTGAGGTGGGTGGATCACATGAAGTCAGGTGTTCGAGACCAGCCCGGCCAACACAGTGAAACCCCGTCTCTACTAAGAATACAAAAATCCCAGCTACTCAGGAAACTGAGGCACAAGAATCGCTTGAACCCAGGAAGCAGAGGTTGCAGTGAGCCGAGATCGTGCCACTGCACTCCAGTCTGGGCGACAGCGAGACTCTGTCTCAAAAACAAAAACAAAAAAAACCCAGCCCCATTTACTTGAATAGAATCATATCAGTTATTTGAACAGACAGCATTTAGTATAAAGAATTGTTAACTAAATGTAAAATTGTTAACCAGCTAACTTAAAGGGTAAAAAGAAAACTAAGAGGTCATGGCAGTAGCAACGGCAGAAAGCAGCTACCACCCTTAGTCCTTAAGGGACAAGGGGAAGAGTTTGAAAGATGAAAACTTAGAAGGTCAGAGGAGGGGCCCCACAGAGCTGAGACTTAGACTGCTGAGGAGGGGTGCTGTTGGGTTGATGCTGTGACATTTGGTAGACTTTTTGGATTTTGGTGACAACTTGTACCACATTGGGATGTGCTACTTCAATCCATTTACTTTCC
Source organism: Chlorocebus sabaeus (assembly GCF_047675955.1). Lineage (NCBI taxonomy): Eukaryota > Metazoa > Chordata > Mammalia > Primates > Cercopithecidae > Chlorocebus > Chlorocebus sabaeus. The sequence goes on from NC_132909.1 coordinate 17,424,701, forward strand.
ATACACCCCATAAGGCTTTTCATTTGGAGTGAGGTCCAGAGCATCAGAGACTCTGCAGCCAGTCCAGGCTGCGTGCGAGCTGATCTGCCACCTGGTCCAGATGTAACCAGCAGATCCAGAGATTCACTCGCAAAGTATTGATGGCAAATAGGAATGCTGTATGGAGCCTTGAGCAGGCACCAGTGGCTAGCTCATTGTGCAAACCTCTAGGGGTTTTTTGTTTGCCTGTTTGTTTGTTTTAAGAAGAAGTCTTGCTCTTGTCCCCCAGGCTGGAGTGCAGTGGCGCAATCTCGGCTCACTGCAACCTCAGCCTCCCGAGTAGCTGGGATTACAGGCGTCTGCCACCGCGCCTGGCTAATTTTTGTATTTTTAGTAGAGACGGGGTTTCACCATGTTGGCTAAGCTGGTCTCAAACGCCTATGCTCAGCTAATTCTTAAAAGCTTTTGTAGCAGCCAGGTGCAGTGGCTCACACCTGTAATCCCAGCACTGTGGGAGGCTGAGGTGGGTGGATCACAAGGTCAGGAGATCGAGACCATCCTGGCCAACATGGTGAAATACCGTCTCTACTGAAAATACAAAAATTAGCTGGGCATGGTGGCACACACACGCCTGTAGTCCCACCTACTCAGAAGACTGAGGCAGGAGAATCGTATGAACCCGGGAGGCGGAGATGCAGTGAGCCGAGATCATGCCACTGCACTCCAGCCTGGTGACAGAGCAAGACTCCATCTCAAAAAAAAAAAAAAAGTTTTTGTAGAGATGGGGTCTCACTATGTTGCCCAAGCTAGTCTCGGATTCCTGGGCTCAAGCAGTCCTCCTTCTTTGGCCTCTCAAAATGCTGAGATTATAGGCATGAGCCACTGCACTGACCTAGCCAGCTTTTTCTGGCCAGAGTGTAAGTATTTTCAGCTTTAAGGCCTTATTGTCACAACTCCTCAGCTCTTCTGTTGTATGGAAAGTAGTCATGGACAATACAGTGGGCATGGCTGTGTTCCAATAAAACTTTATGTACAAAGGCAGACAAATGGGCTGGACTTGGCCCAAGGGTCATAGCTTTCCCACCCCTCACTCTCAGGTGTCATGGAAGTATCATGGCAGGAAGTGGCCACATCTCTAGTTCTGAGGGAAGAAAGGGAAGAGCTGAAACTCGTGGAAACTTAGAGGAAGGGCTCCGTGGAGCTGAAAGTCAGACCCTGGGAGAGGTGCTCGCAGCTGGCGCTGGGTTCTGGAGAGAGGCTGGATGAGATGGGTTTGTAGATGTTGGGAAGCTGCACACCGGATTCCTCTGCTGCCAGGAGAAGAAACGATGCTGCCAGGGAGGGGGTGGAAGACAGCTGGGGTGGGAGAGGAGACAGGAAGGAGCAATCCCTCCTCCCTCCTCAGTCTGGCAACCTCCCTCTAGCGCCCCCTATTGGCAGAGTGCAGCGGGCAAAGCAGGAATATGGTTTGCACAGAACAAGGTATACAGGATGGGTTGGGAGCTGGGGGACTATCACAAGTGCTTTGATTGGCTTTGGGCATTTAGATGACACCCCCCCATCATTATGGATGACTTGTCATTCAAATTCTTCCTGATTTCATTTCAGTGATTAAATAACTGTGAGGGGGCCCATCAGGGTAGGGGCTAGAGGGTCAGGGTGGGGAAGTCATCTCTAAGAAATAGGTCTTTTACCATACATGGTGGCTTACACTTGTAATCCTAGCACTTTGAGAAGCCGGGGTGGAAGGATTGCTTGAGCCAAGGAGTTCAAGACCAGCCTGGGCAGCATAGTGAGACCCCCATCTCTACAAAAAATGAAAAAATTAGCCAGGCGAGGTGGCACATACCTGTAGTCCCAGCTACTCAGGAGGTTGAGGTATAGGAGAATCGCTTGAGCCCAAGAGTTTGAGGCTGCAGTGAACCATTTTCACACCACTGTACTCCAGCCTGGGTGACAGAGCAAAACTCTGTTTCAAAAACAAAAACAAATAAATAAGCCTTTCTTTTAGAAATGAAAAGTAAGTAGGAGGAGGGAAGGAGGCTCCAAAGACTCTAGGAGGAGCCTAGGAGGAACTTGCAGCATTTAGGATCCTTCCATCTCACCTTCAGATGAAACCCAAATCTCACCATCTCTCTCCACCACCACTGCTGCCACTCAGTCCTGCCCCCAGCACCACCATGGGCATCTGCAGTTGGCTCCCTGGTTCCCACATCCACTCTTATGCCTGTGGTCTGATAATGTCACTCTCTGTTCACACCTTCCTATATGACATCCTCATGCAATGTCCTCCATTGCCTAAGGTACAGAATCCAGTTCCCTTACTGTGGCCCGCAAGGCCCTGCCAGGCTCTGGGCCCCACTCTGTTGCCTTCCCTGCCCCTTCTATTCTGCTCCAGCCTTACTGGATGCTACAAGTCTCTTCCCACTTCAGGGACTGAACCCACTGATCCCTCAGCCTGGAATCTTCCCCCAGGTCTTCTCCTGCCTTTTCTGTACTTCCTTCATGTTGCTATTCAAATAAGACCCCCCTTGCAACAGTGGGGAGCAGATCTAAAACGTCATCTTCCCCCAGTCTCTCTCTAGCTGCCTGCTTGATTTTTCATCACAGCACTTGTCACTACCTGACATTGTATGTTTCTATTCACCGCTGTATCCCCAAAGCTAGAATTGTGCTGGGCTAGTGGAGGGTGCTCTGCAAATATTTGTCAAGCAGGTAAATAAATGAAAGAATGAACAAATGGAAAGGGCAATGTGGCTGCAATGTGGGACACAGGGTGAGATGGTAGGGGGTGAGGCTGTGGGGGTTGGATGGTGCAGGACGTTTTGGGGCCAGGTGTAAGGCAGGGTGTCATAAGGGGAACAGGTGTGGGGCACAGTCTTATTGGGGTGATAGGTGTGGTCAGGGCCTCGTCGGGTTGGGTGGGGCGTTTGGATGATAGTTTAAGAACAAGATGGGGTGCGGTGGCTCATGCCTGTAATCCCAGCACTTTGGGAGGCTGAGGCAGGTGGATCACCTGAGGTCCGGAGTTCAAGACCGGCCTGGGCAACATGGCAAAACCCTGTCTCTACTAAAATACAAAAATTAGCTGGGCATGGTGGCATTCACCTGTAATCCCAGCTACTCAGGAGGCTGAGGCAGGATAATTGCTTGAGCCTGGTAGGTTGCACTGAACCAAGATTGTACCCCTGCTCTCCAGCCTGGGTGATAAGACTCCGTCTCAAAAAATAATAATAATAATAATAATAATAACAACAACAAAAAATGGGGCCGGGCGCAGTGGCTCATGCCTGTAATCCCAGCATTTGGGAGGCTGAGGGAGGCGGATTACTTGAGGTCAGGAGTTTGAGACCAACCTGGCCATCGTGGTGAAACCCCATCTCTACTAAAAAAATTAGCTAGGCATGGTGGCACACGCCTGTAGTCCCAGCTACTCGGAAGGCTGAGGCAGGGGAATCCCTGAAACCCAGGAGGCAGAGATTGGGCTACAGAGCAAGACTTGGTCTCAAAAAAAATAATAATAATAGTAATAATAAAAAGAACAAGGCGCCATGTCTCATACCTGTAATCCAAGCACTTTGGCCGAGGCAGGGGGATCACTTGAGCCCAGCAGTTCGAGACCAGCCTGGGGAACATAGCCATATCCTGGTCTTTCTAAGAAATAAAATTAGTCAGGCGTAGTGGCTCGCACCTGTAGTTCCAGCTACTTAGGAGGCTGACGTGAGAGGATCACTTGAGGAGTTCAAGGCTGCAGTGACTTATGATTGCACCACTGCATTCCAGCCTGATTAACAAAGCGAGACACTGTCTCTAAAAATAAAAATATGAACAAGCAGAGTCATTGCAGAATTTATTTATTTATTTTTAGTTTTAGTAGAGATGGAGTCTTACTACATTACCTAGGCTAGTTTTGGACTCTTGGCTCAAGCATTCCTCCTGACTCGGCCTCCCAAAGTGCTTGGTTAACAGGCATGAGCCACTGTGCCCGGCCCATTGCAGAATCTAAGCAGGGGAATACTGTGACCAGACTGTCATATGTTGGGATCTCTGGGGCTGCAGGCTGTATGTCCTGGGAGGCAGAGACCAGCTATTCAGTCAGAGATGGTGGCATGGGCGGGTGTGAGTGGCGGAGGCAGAAGGCAGTGACTCTGTTCCAGAGGTGTTTAGGGGTCAAAATCGGGGGGCTTGAGGATGGATGCAGTGAGGGGTGAGGGAGAGGTTGTGTACAGGACAACCCCCATGCTTCTGCCTGGGATGGTGCTGGATGGAAGATTGGATGTGGAGCAGTGTCAGGGAGAGGTGGAGGCTGCTGCTGCCACCATATTGGCCAGAGGTTCAAGGACTCGCTGACTCCTCCCATCAGTAAGCCCTCATTTCTTGAACTCCCTGGGATCCAGGGAGGAGTCACCCACCTGGGCCTGACCTCAGGCACCCCCAGCCATGGAGGGACCAGGGCTGCAGGCAGATAAAGCCCCTAGGCGGGGAGTGGTTCCAAATCCAGGGGTTGACTGTGGCAAGAGGCTTAGTCTCTGTGCCTCAGTTTCTTCATGTATAGAATGGTAGAAATGGAGGTCCCTCTGCATTGGGTTGCTCTGGGGACCAAACAGGCTACTCTGGGGAAAACCCTGGGACAGTGGCTGCATGGGGTAAGTGCTGTGTGCATGCGAGTGTCTGACTGCGTGAGGTTTTATTGTGGTACCAGGGAAGAAGAGGTCTCTGCATCTGGGAGGGCCCCAGAGGAAGCAGCAACATTCCTGGGTTTCAGCAGAGGAGGATGGGACATGAGACACAGCAGATCCTGCTCTAAGCTGGCCCCTGAGCAGTGCCAGAAACACATGACATGTCCAACTGGCCTTGCTTCTGAAATGTTTGTGGTTTAGTAGCACAGGCAGAGGAGAAACAGATATTTTCCAAATTGAGCGATGTGTTGAGATCAAGTGGTGTCCAGGGAGTGGGGGTCCATGAATGGCATCCCAGAGGAGCGAAGGCATGAGGGGCCCTGGAGGGATGGATAGGATCCAGCTCTACAGGGTGGACAGGCACCTCAGACAGAGCCAGAAAGAAGCTGGCACGAGAGAGAGGGGTGGCGAGTGGCCCAGGAATGCGGTGGGGGAGCCATCGGCTGCCTGGAATGCCAGTCAGAGAGGCTGTACTTGGTCAAACCCAAGCAGGGTCTGTTGGGAACCTGCCGTCTGTGGACTCTGGGCTGCCCCACTGAGCCAGACAGGCAAGGAACCTGTAATGGAGTGAAGACAGCCTGTTACCAAGCATCTGAGCAAGGCCATCTCCAGTTGTGCTAAGAACAGGGTGATGGGGCCTGGCGTGGTGCTCATGCGTGTCATCCCAACACTTTGGGAGGCTGAGGTGGGCAGGTCACCTGAGGTCAGGAGTTCGAGACAAGCCTGACGAATTCGGGGAAACCCCGTCTCTACAAAATATACAAAAATTAGCTGGGCATGGTGGCATGCCCCTGTAATCCCAGCTACTCGGGAGGCTGAGGCAGGAGAATCACTTGAACCCAGGAGACGGAAGTTGCAGTGACCTGAGATTGTGCCTTTGCACTCCAGCCTGGGTGACAGAGCAAGACTCCATCTTTAAAAAAAAAAAAAAAAGGGCCTGGGGAATGTGAGAGGACCCTAGGGTAGGAGTGAGGTGGGGTCTGGAGGCTGCTTTGGTGAGGGCTGAAGGGGTGGGTGTGATGGGAGCCTGGAATGGGGAAGAAGAGCTTGGGGGAGAGCATGTGCAAAGGCCCTGAGGCAGGCATGAGCCTGCTGCGTTGAGGAAAGAACAGGCCGTCGTGGCTGGAGCAGAGCTGGCAAGACAGAAGATATGAGGGGAGGCTGGCAGGGCAGCTGAGCCCCAGGTCTCCAGGGCCTCTTGGCCATGAGAGGGTTTTGTCTTAGGTGCTGGGGGAAGCCATGACAGGTTTTAAACAGGAGACTGTCCCCTTGGCTTATATGTGAGGAATAGACTGGGAGGTTATGAGTGGCGACAGGGGGCGCCGGGAGGCAGCCAGTGCTGTAGTCAGGAGTGAGATACCAGTGGCCCAGGTCCAGGCAGTAGAGTTGTAGAGAAATGGACAGATACAAGGAGTGTTTCAGGAGCAGAGCCGCTGTCCTTGCCCGGCCCAGCAAGAGGCAGGTATCTGGCCTGAGGCATGGCCCCAGGAGTGAGTGAGGAGAAGGCCAGTGTGGGAACAAAGGATGGGGGGCCCTTAGGCTTTCAGGAGGAAGTGGGATCTTGAGCGTCTGGCCCCAGGACCGGAGCCCACCTGAAAGGCCGTTGCTTCCTCCTCTCTGAAATGAGGATGTGGCCACCAAGCAGAGCCTTGCTGGGACAGACCCCCAGTGGGTGCTTAAAATAATTAGAGTCCTGTATTAGCTGTGATTATTCCCACAACGACTAACGTATTAGTCATAAAAGTGGCAAGTGTACGAGAAAGGGGAGAGAAGTTCCCTATGCTCTACACCCAGGAATTCCCAGAGAGATTCTCCAAATCCACATTCTGGGCCCCTGCCACACTGCCGCCTCTGGATGATGCTTCAGGGCTGTGCTGTCTCACTCTGCTCCTGTTATATTGAGGCTGGTGCCATCTCTCCCGTACCTGGCTTTAGCTGTTTAGCCTGGGCCATCTCCCTCTCTGCTTGGGGTCATCTTTGGGGTCTGTGTCCTTTCTCCCCAACCCTGGATTTCACGGTGGGCCTGTCTGCTCTCTCTTTGACCGTGGGTTTTGTTTTTAGCCTGTGCCACCTCTCTCTACCTCGTGGTTATCTTTTGTGCCTGTGCCATCTTTCACCGACCTTGGGTTTGTATCTGGGTCCTGTGCCATCTATTTCTGACTCCAGGTGAAGTTTTGGGCCTGGGCCACCTCTCCTTCATCCAGGGTTGTGCTTTGGTACTGGTGTCATCTCCTGACCAGGATGCTGTTTGAGGCTTGTGCCCTATCTCCCTGACTATACACTGGGCCGGGGCCTGGGTTATGTCTTCACTGGCTGTGGACACATGCTGACCTGCACCCTTCCTCCCTACCCAGTATCATTTCTGGGCCCTGCATCCTCTCTCCCTGCTCTGTGTTCTGTCTGGGCCTGTATTATCTCGAGTTCTGCCAGTCTCAGCCCCTTCAGGACCTTGGCTCTTTTATGGCCCTAGGAAGAAGTTGCTGCTTGAATTGGAGTTTGGGGAGAGCCCCCATCCCCAGCCCTTGATGCTGGGGCATAGTCGAGGCCTAGGGGACGGAGTCAGTGTGCCTGGAGACGTGAGATGATGAGGATGGATATGTGATGAGAGTCCGATTTCAGGCCCAAGGTGGACTCCTGGAGTCAGTCCAGGCTCCTGGCCCATTCTGCTCCCTACCTCTCTCTCTCTCACCTCCCTCAGTTGCTCACTCTCCTTGCATTTCTCTCTAACTGTCCACTTCTGTCTTCCCCTCTGCCCCCCTCCGCCGCCGCCTGGCTTCCCCTCCAGCAGAAGGCAGACCTGGCTGTGGCCGCCTTCACCATCACAGCTGAGCGGGAGAAGGTCATCGACTTTTCCAAGCCCTTCATGACCCTGGGGATCAGCATCCTCTACCGAGTGCACATGGTATGGTTCCCCTGGAGACCATGGGCTGCTTGCCTGTCATGGAGGCTCGGAGGCTGCGAGTGGGAGCCAGACTTCCCCAGGACCTCAGATGGGCCGGTCAGGCTCCCAAGTCCCTGGTGGGGCAGGGGCTGGGTGTGAGGCTCAGGCCAGGGGTGGCTCTGGGTCTCACTCCCTCTCCCCACAGGGCCGCAAGCCTGGCTACTTCTCCTTCCTGGACCCCTTCTCCCCTGCCGTGTGGCTCTTCATGCTTCTTGCCTACTTGGCTGTCAGCTGTGTCCTGTTTCTGGCTGCCAGGTGAGTCCACTGCCTACTGGGAAGGAAGGGGCTGGAGGAGGCACGAGCCGGGGCCTCTGGGACTGACCTGCCCCTTCTCTCTCGGAACTGTCCTTGGCCTCCCCTTTGGGGCCTTGGATTCCCTGCACCCTCCTTTCTCAATTTTGTACCCTGTGTCTGAGTCTCATTCTTCCCCTTGTGGCTCTGACTGCTCTGTGATTCTGTGTTTGGGTCTCTCCCCTTCCCTCTTCTCCCTTTTTTACCGCCTCCTTTCTCTATTTCTCTCTGTGCATCTCTGTGTCTGTCTCTGCCTCTTCTGTCTCCATCTCTGTGCATCTCTCTCTGCCTCTTCTCTGTATGTCTCTGTCCATCTCACTCCTTTTTCCATCTCTCCCCTTTTTCTTCTGATCACTGTGACTTCATCTTTTTCCTTTGCTTCTCTCCTTTTCCTCCCCACCTGGGCCCTGGGCTCCATCCACCCGCTGCACATCTCTCCACAGGCTGAGCCCCTACGAGTGGTATAACCCGCACCCATGCCTGCGCGCACGCCCCCACATCCTGGAGAACCAGTACACGCTGGGCAACAGCCTGTGGTTTCCCGTGGGGGGCTTCATGCAGCAGGGCTCGGAGATCATGCCCCGGGCGCTGTCCACGCGCTGTGTCAGCGGAGTCTGGTGAGAAGCTTTCTATCTGCCTCTGCCCGGGGTAGGGGAGGGACCCATCTGAGGCCTGGGTGGGGTTGGGGCTGTGGCATCTCCTGGCAGATTTGATTCCCTGTTTCCCCCTGCAGAGCTGAAAGACGAGGAATGGGGTGGGGAGAGCTGAGCTCCAGCTCTGCCGCTCACTGGCTGTGTGAGTTTGGCTAGGTCGCACCCCTCCCCTTGCCTCAGTGGCCTTCCCTGAAAGATGGGGAGAAAGATGCCCACGTCTCAGGGTTGTGAGGATTCAGTGAGGCTGCTGTGGAAGAGTGCTCTGTGAGCCCTACAGCCTTGTGTGGGCAGGAGGGGTTCAATTGTAAGAGGATCAGTGTCACTGTCTTGGACGTTGCCCTGGTCATCACAGGGACATAGAATCTCCAAGCCAGGATAGCCGTCACTGCCTAGATGTTTTCTCAAAGTCCCACAGGGACCCAGTATCTCAGACAGAACTTCTTTGCCCCCGTCCCAAGCCCCAAGAAACTACATGTCAGACAGCAAACACCCACAGCTTGTGGTGTCTGGCCCACAGGTTTGATATTGTTGTTGCTGTTATTTTGAGAGAGTCTCCCTCTGTCACCCAGGCTGGAGTGTGGTGGCACAATCTCGGCTGACTGCAGCCTCCACCTCCCAGGTTCAAGCGATTCTTTTTTTTTCTTTTTTTTTTTTTGAGACAGAGCCTCGCTTTGTTGCCAGGCTGGAGTGCAGTGGCGTGATCTTGGCTCACTGCAACCTCTACCTCCCGGGTTCAAGAGATTTCCCTGCCTCAGCCTCCTGAGTAGCTGGGACTATAGGCATGCACTACCACACTCGGCTAGCTTTTTGTATTTTAGTAGAGACGGGTTTCACCATGTTGGCCAGGATGGTCTCGAACTCCTGACTTCGCGATCCACCTGCCTTGGCCTCCCAAAGTGTTGGAATTACAGGCGTGAGCCACCGCACCTGGCACACCTGGCTAATTTTTGTATTTTTAGTAGAGACAGGGTTTCACCGTGTTGGCCAGGCTGGTCTTGAACTCCTGACATCAAGCGATCTGCCTGCCTCAGCCTCCTAAAGTGCTGGGATCACAGGTATGAGCTACCGTGCCCAGCCTTGGCTCACAGTTTTAAGAAACTGGGAATTGAATGCCAACACTTGGAGCACATTCACTCACAAATTTAGATTTCTTGCTTTCCTTGAAAATCTGGGAGATCTGGCAGCGCTTGGCTGGCATTCCTGCCTGGTGTCACCGTCTGCTCCCATCCACCCCCGTTCCCACTGCCCACTGCAGTCGCCTGCTGGCCTGGCCTCCATAAGCATCCACGTTTGCTACCCTGGGCTTTAAATAGCAGCTGGACTTGGTTGGTGTTCCTGCAATTCTTCTCACCTCCTGTTCCTCACAAGAACCACGGAGAGCCGAGGAGAATGCTTGGAACAGGGAATATGCTCCCTGTTTATGGATTAGGAGACTGAGACCCAGAGAGAAGGAATAGCTTGCTAAAGACTGTGTAGTCAGCTAGAGGCAGGGCCGGGCTGGGGCCAGGACCAGGTTCCTTCCCCCATGCCAGTGGGCCCTCAGCACTGTCCAAGCTCAGCCTAGCCCTCAAGGCCCTTGGGAGCCTCTCCAGGGCAACCCCAGGTATCTGGCCTTCTTGAGGAACACTTCTTCCTCACCTCCCCACCACAGAATTCACTCACCCATGGTCATTCTTTTACAGGAAAAGGGTCTCGATCCAGACCCCAAGAGAGGGGTCTTGGATCTCTCACAAGGAAAAATTCAGGGCGAGTCCATAAAGTGAAAGCATGTTTATTAAGAAAGTAAAGGAATAAAAGAATGGCTACTCCAATTGCTTGAACTCAGGAGGCGGAGGTTGTAGTGAGCTGAGATCTCGCCACTGCACTCCAGCCTGGGTGACCAAGCAAGACTCTGTCTCAAAAAATATATAAATAAATAAATAAATAAATAAAAGAATGACTATTCCATAGACAGAGCAGCCCCGAGGGCTGCTGGTTGCCCATTTTCATGGTTATTTCTTGATGACATGATAAACAAGGGGTGGATTATTCATGCCTCCCCCTTTTAGACCATATAGCGTAACTTCCTGACGTTGCCATGGCATTTGTAAACTGTCATGGCTCCAGTGGGAGTGTAGCAGTGAGGACGACCAGAGGTCACTCTCGTGGCCATCTTAGTTTTGGTGGGTTTTAGCTGGCTTCTTTACTGCAACCCCTTTTATCAGCAAGGTCTTTATGACCTGTATCTTGTGCCAACCTCCTGTCTCATCCTGTGACTGAATACCTTAACCGTCTGGGAATGTAACCCAGTAGGTTTCAGCCTCATTTTACTCAGTTCCTATTCAAGATGGAGTTGCTCTGGTTCACATGCCTCTAACAATTTCACAGATGCCTATTGAGCCTGTCCATGTGCCACGCACTCAGATGAGGAATCAGCCCCATCCCTGCCCTGGAGAGGCAGAGGAGCTGATAATAAACAAGTAAACAGATAAATCGACACTGGACATCCTATTTTAGTCAAAGAATAGGTCCCAAAGATATTATCTAATTTGTGCCTTTTTCAATTCAAGACTAACCTTAATAGGTGGCAGTTTTTTCCCTTCTCCTAAGTGGAACTAACTGCGGTATGGCAGGCATTAGCAATTCACTTGGCTTGGACACTTGCAAGTCTTGATGGTTTTTTTAAACGGTTTTGGATGGGCATCATTTCAGATGACACCCCTGTAGAGGATTGCTTGAGCCCAGGATGTTGAGGCTACAGTGAGCTGTGATCGCGCCACGGCACTCCAGCCTGGATGACAGAGCAAGACCGTCTCAAAAAAAAAAAAAAAAAAAAGCACAAAACCCAAAAAAATCCAATGAAAGCCCTATAGCCCTATTTGTTTCCTATTGCTACTGCAAAAAATTACCACAAATTTAGTGGCTTAAAACAATACACATTTATTCTCCTATAGTTCTGGAGGTCAGAAGTCTGAAATAGATCTCAATGGGATAAAATCAAGTTCTTGGCAGGGCTGGTTCCTTGTGGAGGCTCTATGGTGAGAACCCGTTTCCTTACCTTTTCTAACGTTTCGAAGCCACTTGCATTCCTTGGTTCGTGGCCCCTTCCTCCATCTTCAGAACCAGCAGCATAGGATCCACAAATCTCTCTCTCTAACTTCCTTCTTCCATTCATAAGGACCCTTGTGATTCCTTTGGGCCTTCCTGGATAATCCAGAGTAATCCCCCCATATCCAGATCCTTAATCACAGCTGCAAAGTCCCTTTTGCCGAGTAAGGTCACATCTTCACGTATTCTGGGGATTATAATAGAGACTTCTTTGGTGATGGTGGGCGGGGCCTATTCTGCCAGCCACACAGTCCAGGTAAAATGTACTAATATTTTCTATATAATGATGTTGCAGATGCACATAAAATGTGCTATTGAGGAACCAAACAGGATACAGTAACAGAACAGTAGAGCATGGGGGCTGTCAGAGGAGGGTCCCCTGAGGAGGTGAAGTGGGCTGAGTCCTAAAGGCAGAAACAGAGTCGTCCATGCCAAGGAGAGGGAGGAGCATTTTAGAGAGGGAGAGGGCCAGGTTTGTGAGGTGCTGAGAGGGCTCCCAGGAGACCTGCCGTGACAAATATGGTGGCGTCCTCACAGGAGGGTTGGGGGAGACCAGTGGCCTCCTCTCTGCTGGTCACTGCTTCTGCCGCCCGGCCAGGGGCCCTTTTCCTGAGGGTCACACTCTCTAGCCAGCTGTTTTCTGCCCCTTCCCATCGCTGTCACCCGGACAGCTCCCACTCATGTTCCCTCCCTCATCGGAGCCTTTGGCCCGGGGGCCCACTCTCTTCTGCACCCAAAGTCCTCCCACACATTCACTCATTCAGCAGATGTTTGAGAATCTTCAGATGTGACGTAGCACCATGACTCAGCAGGTCAGTCCCCGCCCTTGTGGGACTCAGGGTCCAGTGTAGGGGGTGGGATTTGGTGCCATCACCCTTGAGGACTTGGCTGGTAGCTGACCTGCAGCAGCCTGGCCAGAACCCACCAACTGGGCCCCTCCTCTCCAAGGCCCCCTCAGCCCACAGCCTCCTACAGCCACACCCGAGGTCTTGTCACTATTCAGGATGACTCTGCCTCTGGAGTTAACGTTTCTTTTTTTTTTACCCCTTTCTTTTGAGATGGAGTCTTGCTCTGTCGCTCAGACTGGTGTGCTGTGGCATGATCTCAGCTCACTGCAACCTCCACCTCCCAGGTTCAAGTGATTCACCTGCCACAGCCTCCCAAGTAGCTGGGATTATAGGTGTGCGCCACCTTACTTGGCTAATTTTTGTAGTTTTAGTAAAGATGGGGTGTTTCCGTATTGGCCAGGATGATCTCTAACTCCTGACCTCAAGTGATCCACCCACCTGGGTCAGCCTCCCAAAGTGCTGGGATTACAGGTGTAAGCCATGGCACCTGGCTGGAAGTCATCTTTTCTTTTCTTTTCTCTCCTTTCCTTTCCTTTTCTCTCTTTTCCTTTCCTTTCCTTTCCTTTCCTTTCCTTTCCTTTCCTTTCCTTTCCTTTCCTTTCCTTTCCTTTCCTTTCCTTTCCTTTTTCCTTTCCTTTTTCCTTTCCTTTTTCCTTTCCTTTTTCCTTTCCTTTCCTGACAGTCTTGCTCTGTCACCCAGCATGGGGTACAGTGGCGCGATCTCGGCTCACTGCAAGCTCCACCTCCCAGGTCCACACCATTCTCCTGCCTCAGCCTCCCAAGTAGCTGGGACTACAAGCACCTGCCACCACACCCGGCTAATTTTTTTTTTTTTTTTGGTATTTTTAGTAGAGATGGGGTTTCACCATGTTAGCCAGGATGGTCTTGATCTCCTGACCTCATGATCCACCCACCTTGGCCTCCCAAAGTGCAGGGATTACAGGCGTGAGCCACTGCGCCCGGCCGGGAGTCAACATTTCTAAGGTTTCACTCTGACCGTGGACCCCATCCCTCCCGACTCTCCCTTGGTCACTTGGTGCGATGAGTCCTCTGACCTCCCTCTTCCCATTCTCTGAGCCCTTCCTGCTTTCACTCATCCATCTCTAGGTGGCTCCTAGGCTGTCTCTGCAGCCATTGTCCTCAACTTTTCCCAAGGTCCTCCTTTCCTCATGCCCTCCTGGCCAGAAAACCACAAAACCTCAGATCTAGCCAGTAGTTGGGCTTTGCCTGCCTTCCCCCAACCCCAGCTGCACCAGGGGCACGTATGACCCCTTATCCATGCCTCCAGTCTCTGTCTTACCTCCAGGCAGCATTCACCAGGTTAGCCACCCTACTAGAAACTCTCTCCTTGCTTCTAGGCTCTGTGTCCTCCTGGTGTCCTCCAACTTCTCTGGTCCTGTTTCATTTGCTGTGGGTTCCTTCTGCCCTTGCCATCCCTCAAATGGGGCTTCTCGCTCACACCAGTGAGTTTTCAGTGCTTGCAGACCCAACACCCTCTTTTTATAACAAATATTTTTTAATACATCCTTTTCCACCCCGAGCTGAAATTCAAGGGTAATATATCTTCCTACACACATAATTTGTAAAAAAATCAATATAATGCCCTAATTGCAATATGAAGGAGAAAAAGAAGGGAAGTGACTTCTAATAAAGTAATATTATGGCAGTACACAAATGCCTGGGTGTGGCTACACCAGAAGACAGAATACAACAGTCCGCGCCTGCTTAGAATGAGTAAGTGGCATGATGAGAAGTAAGATAATTTAACAGAATTGTGTTGCCACTTGATATCTGACACATCGAAATAGTTGATGAATGAGTATGTTTGTGCAAATACAAGTCACTGTGAATGTGATTTGCTAATGCTGCTGGTGCAAGGGTCTTGACTTGGGTCTCGAGTTTGAGTGGAGTTGCTGTCAGAGACATGATTTCCCCCAACAGTGAGCAGCTCTCAGCAAAGTTCCAAACAAAACAACACCCAGTCATCCCTCAATTAAAACAAGAGGTGCATTTCTGGTGTGTACTAGGCACTGAGTAATATTTGTTGTTGTTGTTTTGTTTTGTTTTTATTTTTTTATTTTTGAGACGGAGTTTTGCTCTTGTTGCCCAAGCTAGAGTGCAGTGGGACGATCTCGGCTTACTGCAACCTCCACCTTCCAGGTTCAAGCAATTCTCCTGGCTCAGCCTCCCAAGTAGCTGGGATTACAGGTGCCAGCCACCACGCCTGGCTAATTTTTTGTATTATTAGTAGAGATGGGGTTTCATCATGTTGGCCAGGCTGGTCTCGAACTCCTGACCTCAGATGATCCACCCGCCTTGGCCTTCCGAAGTGCTGGGATACAGGCGTGAGCCACTGCGCCTGGCCAAACAGTTTTGTTTTGCATAAATGACAGCATTGACCAGTAAGATGGGTTTGGAGAGACTTGGTTTCTGGAGAGGCTGAGTCAAACCCTGGGTCTTTGTGCCTTGGGGTTTTAGTTTTATTTTGCAGGAGGCTGTATAATTCATCTCTCTCTATCAAGCCCTCACTCCATTCCCATCCCAGTGCCTAGCATAGCACTTTGCACGTGTGTTCTGCAGAGGACAGCTGCTGTTTTCATTATCACGTGCTGGGAATGTGAGGGTGGGAGGTCTGGGAGGCCCTTTTCAGCATCTCCTGCCTTCAGGCCCCTCAGATCTATATGATCTACAGGGACCCTGGCCATTCTTACTTGCCAGCAGGGAGGACAGAGGGGGCCACGGTAAGACAAGCGGTTGCTCTGGGGTCCTGCAGCCAGGCTGGTGGGAGCCTGTTCTCCCGGGCCGGTTCTGTGTCACCAAGACAATGAGAGCAAACACTTGCATAGCACTTGCTGTGTGCCAGATGAACTCAGTCACTCTTCGCAAAACCCAGTGAGGAAGGGCCTACAATTGTACTAACTTCACAGGTGAGGAAGCTGCAGCACAATTCCAAGGTCACACGCAAGGCAGTGATGGAGACAGGATCTGGGGATTTTCCAGAGATCTTTCTATGATTGATTTCTAATTTAGCTCCATCATGGTCAGAGAACATTCTCTAGAGGACTTTAATCCTTTTAAATTTATTGAGACTTGCTTTAGAGCTCAGCATATGGTCTGTCCTGGTAAATGTTCTATGTGGAGTTGCATTGAATGTGTTTCTGCTGTCGGTGTGCTGTCATTGGGTGCAGTGTTCTATAAGGGTCAATTGGGGCCAGTAGGTTGATCACGTTATTCAAGTTTTCTCTATCGTTACTGATTTTCTACTTGTTCCATCAGTTATTGAGAGGAGTTTTGAAATCTAACCCTGTAATTGCAGGAAATTTATCCATTTCTCTTCAATTCTATCCATTTTTGCCTTATGCATTTTGAAGCTTTGTAATTAGGCACACAAATGTTTAGGACTGTTATGTCCTCTAGATGAATTGATGCGTGTCATTATATAATGTCTCTCCTTATTCCTGGTAACATTCCTTGTTCTGAAGTTAACTTTATTTGATACTAATATAGGCACTCTGCCTTTCTGATGCTTAATGTTTGCATACATAGCATATCTTTTTCCCATTCTTTTACTCTTGACCCATCTAGATTATTATATTTAAAGAGCATTCCTTTTCTTTTCTTTTAAATAGAGATAGGGTCTCACTTTGTTGCCCAGGCAGGTCACGAACTCCTGGGCTCAAGTGATCCTCCCATCTTGGCCTCCCAAAGTGCTGGGATTACAGCTATGAGCCACCACACCTGACCAAGTGTGTGGTGAGTATCGGGGAGTGCAGTGGTGTGATCTCAGCTCACTGCAACCTCTACTTCCTGGGTTCAAGTGGTTCTCCTGCCTCAGCCTCCGGACTAGCTGGGACTACAGGTACATGCCACCATCCTGAGTAGCTGGGATTACAGGTACATGCCACCACACCCAGCTAATTTTTATATTTTTAGTAGAGGCAGGGTTTCACCATGTTAGCGAGGCTGGTCTTGAACTCCTGACCTCAAGTGATCTACCCGCCTCTGCCTCCCAAAGTGCTGGGATTACAGGCATGAACTGCCATGCCTCACCCCAAGTGTGTTTCTTATAAACAATGTACGCTTAGGCCTTAGAGCAAGGTTTGGCCAACTTTTTCTGCATTGGGCCAGATGGTAAATAGTTTTTTTTGGAGATGAACTCTTGATCTGTCGCCTAGGCTGGAGTGCAATGGCACAATCTCAGCTCACTGCAACCTCCGCCTCCTGGGTTCAAGCAATTCTCCTGCCTTAGCCTCCCAAGTAGCTGGGACTACAAGCGCACACCAGCATGCCTGGCTAATTTTTTGTATTTTAGTAGAGACAGGATTTCACCATGTTGCCCAGGCTGGTCTCGAACTCTGGAGCTCAGGCAATCCACCCGCCTCAGCCTCCTTAAGTGCTGGGATTACAGGCATGAGCCACCATGTCTGGTCAGTAATTTTTCTTTTAAATTTTATTTCTATGCAATAGTTGTACATATTTTTGGGAGTACAGGTGAATTTTTTTTTTTTTTTTTTTTTTTTTTTTGAGATGGAGTCTTGCTCTGTCACTCAGGCTGGCTTGCAGTAGTGTGATCACAGGTCACTGCAGCCTCAACCTCCCAGACTCAAGTGACCCTCCCACTTTAGCCTCCTGAGTATCTGGAATCACAATCACAGGCGTGCACCACCACACCCGGCTAAATTTTTTTGTTTTTGGTAGAGATGAAGTCTCACTATGTTGCCCAGGCTGGTCTCAAACTCTTGGGCTCAAGCAGTCTTCCCACCTCAGCATCCTGAAATGCTGGGATCAGGGTAATTGGGAAATCCATCACCTCAAACATTTATATGTTCTCTAAGTAAAGATGTTTTTAAATCTTTATCTTTATCCCTATTTTTTTAGAGACAGGGTCTTGCTCTGTCTTCAGGCTGGAGTGCAGTGTGACTATAGCTCACTAGAGCCTCAAACTCCTGGGCTCAAGGGATCTTCCTACCTCAGCCTACTGAGTAGCTAGGACTACATGCCTGACTAATTTATTATTATTATTACTTTTGTGTGTGTGTGTGTGTGTAGAGAGAGTTCTTACTTTGTTGCCCAGGCTGGTCTTAAACTCCTGGGCCTCAAGCGATCTCCCTGCCTCGGCCTCCCAAAGTGCTGGGATTACAGGCATGAGCCACTGCTCTGGCCCTAAGTGAAATATTTTGGACTTTGTTTGTCATATGGTCTTTGTTCCAGCTACTCAGTCTTCCATTGTAGTATAAAAGCTGTTGTAGATGATACATTAAATGAATGAGTGTGGCTGTGTTCCAATAAAACTTTATTTATGGATACTGACACTGAAATTTGAATTTTATATAAGTCATGTGTCATAAAATATTCCTTTTTTTTTTTTTTTTCTTACTCTGTTGCCCAGGCTGGAATACAGTGGTACAATCTTGGCTCACCACAGCCTCAACCTCCCAGGTTTAAGGAATCCTCCCACCTCAGCCTCTTGAGTAGCTGGAACCACAGGCACGTGCCACCAAATCTGGTTTTTGTAGAGAGAGAGTTTTGCCATGTTGCCTAGGCTGGTCTCAATTCCTGGGCCCAAGCGATCCACCCACCTTGGCCTCCCAAAGTGCTGGGATTATAGGTGTGAGCCACTGCACCCAGCCTGTTCTTTTGATTTCATTTTAACCATTTAAAAATGTGAAAACCGGCCGGGCGTGGTGGCTCACGCCTGTAATCCTAGCACTTTGGGAGGCCAACGTGGGCAGATTGCCTGAGCTCAGGGGTTCTAGACCAGCCTGGGCAACAA
This sequence comes from Chlorocebus sabaeus, assembly GCF_047675955.1. Taxonomy (NCBI): domain Eukaryota; kingdom Metazoa; phylum Chordata; class Mammalia; order Primates; family Cercopithecidae; genus Chlorocebus; species Chlorocebus sabaeus. The sequence goes on from NC_132909.1 coordinate 17,442,952, forward strand.
GGTGAAACCCCATCTCTACCAAAATACAAAAAATTAGCCTGGCGTGGTAGTGTGTGCCTGTAGTCCCAGCTACTCGGGAGGCTGAGGCAGGAGAATGGCGTAAACCTGGGAGGCAGAGCTTGCAGTGAGCTGGGATCCGGCCACAGCACTCCAGCCTGGGTGACAAAGCAAGACTCTGTTTCAAAAAAAAAAAAAAAAAAAAAAAAATTCTGTTTATCTCTACTCTTGACTTGTTAACTATGCTTCTTTGTTCTATTTTTTCTTAGTGGTTTTCTGGATTTACAATATGCATCTTTATTACAAAATATTTTCAAGTAACATTATACCATTTCACATAAGATATAAGACCTTGACAACATACGTTCCTCTCACCCTCCCATCCTTTGAGCTTTGCATATCTTATGAACCCCATAATACATTAGGTTTGTGTATATGTGTGCGTGTGTGTTAAACAGTAAATGCAGCTGGGTGTGGTGCACCGCTCACGCCTATAATCCCAACACTTTGGGAGGCTGAGGTGGGAGGATTGCTTGAACCCAGGAGTCCAACACCAGCCTGGGCAACATAGCGAGACCTCATCTCTACAAAAAAATAATAAACATTAGCCAGGCATGGTGATTCGTGCCTGTGGTCCCAGCTACGTGGGAGGCTGAGGTGGGAGAATTGCTTGGGTCCAGGAGGCTGAGGCTACAGTGAGCTATGTTCATGTCTTTCCACCCCAGAGCGAGACCCTGTCTCAGAAACAAAACAAAACCACTAAATGCTTCATAAGGAAATTTGAACGTGAGGAATATATCTTTTTTATTTACCCACAAATCTACCATTTGAAGAGGGTACCCTTCACCCTTCTGGTACATCCACGTTTCTATCTGGTGTTGTGTTTCTTTTAGCTGCAGAACTTCCTTTAATATTTCTTGCTGTGCGGGTCTGCTGGCAATTAATTCTCCCAGCTTTGGTTTTGTATGAAAAATGTGTTAGTGTGTCTTCTTTGAGGGATATTTTTGCCTGCTGTGGAATTCTAGGTTGACAGCTTGTTTTGATTTTTCTTTCAGCATGTTGCATCGTCTTTGGGCTTGCACACTCTCTGACAAGAAGTCGACTGGCACCCATGTTATCTTTGATTATCTGAATGTAATATGTTTCCCCCCTTCTAGCTGCTTTTAAGATGTTTCTCTTTATTGCTGGTTTTCAGCAATTGATTAGAATGTGTCTTGGTGCGTTTTATAAATATGTGTGTTTAGCCTACCTGGGGTTTATGGAGCTTAGATCTGCAAGTTTATGGTTTTCATCAAATTTGAAAAGTTGTAGGCCATTACTTCATCAGATTTTTTTGCCATTGAGGCTCTACGCTCATTTTCAGTCACTTTTTCCTTTCTGTGCTTTATTTTGGATAGATTCTATTGCAGTCTTCAAATTCTCTAATCTTTTTTTTTTTTTTTTTTTTTTTGAGGTGGATTTCCACTCTTGTCGCCTAGGCTGGAGTGCAGTGGCGCGATCTCAGCTCACCGCATCCTCCACCTCCTGGGTTCAAGCGGTTCTCCTGCCTCAACCTCGCAAGTAGCTGGGATTACAGGCATGCACCACCACGCCCGACTAATTTTATATTTTTAGTAGAGACAGGGTTTCTCCATGTTGGTCAGGCTGGTCTAGAACCCCTGAGCTCAGGCAACCCATCCGCGTCAGCCTCCCAAAGTGCTAGGATTACAGGCGTGAGCCACCGTTCTTTTCTTTTTCTTTTTCTTTCTTTCTTTTTTTTTTTTTTTTTGAGACAAAGTCTTACTCCATCGCCCAGGCTGGAGCACGGTGGCACAATCTCAGCTCACTGCAACCTCCGCCTCCCAGGTTCAGGCAATTCTCCTCCCTCAGCCTCCTGAGTAACTGGGATCACAGGCATGCACTACCACGCTTGGCTAAGTTTTGTATTTCTGGTAGAGACGGGTTTTCGCCATGTTAGTCAGGCTGTTCGCAAACTCCTGAACTCAGCTTATCCTCCCACCTTGGCCTCCCAAAGTGCTGGGAATTTTTTTTTTTTTTTAAAGATAAGGTCTCACTCAGTCATCCAGACTAGAGTGCAGTGACGATCAGGCTCACTGCAGCCTTAAACTCCTGGCCTCAAGTGATCCTCCCACCTCAGCCTCCCAAGTTGCTGGGACTATAGGCAGGCACCACCACACCCGTCTAATTTTTTTATTTTTTTGTAGAGACAGGATCTGGCTATGTTGACCAGGCTTATCTCAAAGTCCCAGCCTCAAGTGATGCTCCCGCCTTGGCCTCCCAGTGTGCTTGGATTACAGGCATGAGCCACTGTGCCTGCCCAAATTCCCTCAGCTTTTCTGCTACCATGTCTAATCTGTGTAATCCCTTTCAGTAAAATTTTTCTTTCAGATGTGTGTATTTCATTCTCTAAAAGTTCTGTTCACTTCTTTTTTATGTCTTCTGTTCTTTTCATTATGTTCATGTTTTTCTCTAGACTCCTGAGCATTCTGAATATATTTATAATAGCTGTTTTCATGTCCTTGTCTGCTAATTCCATCATCATCTATGTTAATTCTGGGTCTGTTTCAATTGAGTGATTTTTCTCTTGGTTATAGGTCACATTTTCCTGCACCTTTGTTTACCTGGTCTTTTTTTTTTTTTTTTTTTTTGAGACATGAGTCTTGCTTTGTGGCCCAGGCCAGAGTGCAGTGGTGATCTTGGTTCACTGCAACCTCCACCTCCTGGATTCCAGCGATTCTCGTGCCTCTGTCTCCCAAGTAGCTGGGATCACAGGTGTGCGCTATCACACCCAGCTAATTTTTGTATTTTTAGTAGAGACGGGGTATTGCCATGTTGACCAGGTTGTCCTTGAACTCCTGGCCTCAAGCAATCTGCCCACCTCGGCCTCCTAAAATGCTGGGATTACAGGTGTGAGCCACCGTGCCCAGCCTGGTCTTTTTTTTTTTTTAAATTACATAATTGGCTGGGTGCGGTGGCTCATGCCTGTAATCCCAGCACTTTGGGAGGCCGAGACGGGCGGATCACGAGGTCAGGAGATCGAGACCATCCTGGCTAACACGGTGAAACCCTGTCTCTACTAAAAACACAAAAAATTAGCTGGGCGTGGTGGCGGGCGCCTGTAGTCCCAGCAACATGGGAGGCTGAGGCAGGAGAATGGTGTGAACCCAGGAGGTGGAGCTTGCAGTGAGCCGAGATCGCGCCACTGCACTCCAGCCTGGGTGACAGAGCGAGACTCCATCTCAAAACAAACAAGCAAACAAAATTACATAATAGGCCAAGCTTGGTGGCTCATGCCTGTAATCCCAGCACCTCGGGTGTCCGAGGCAGGCAGATCACCCGAGGTCAGGAGTTCAAGGCCAACCTGCCAACATGGTGAAACCCCATCTCTGCTAAAAATACAAACATTAGCCAAGTGTGCTGGCGAGTGCCTGTAATCCCAACTACTCAGGAAGCTGAAGCAGGAGAATCGCTTGAACCTGGAAGGCGGAGGTTGCAGTGAGCTGAGATCGTGCCACTGCACTCCAGCCTGGGCAACAGAGTGAGACTCCATCTCAAAAAAGAAAAATTACATAACAGACATTGTTTACACTGCTGAATATATTTCTCTAAAGAGTATTTGAGACTTTTCCTGGAATCTAGTTAAGTTACTTGTGAATTACTTTGATCCTTCTAGGCCTGTTTTTAAACTCTTTTAGGACAACTTTAGCATTGCCTTTATTCTAGGGCTAACTTAATCCTATTTCTAGTATGTTACACTTTTGGGTCTCTACTGAATGTCTCATGTATTCAGTGAAATCTTTCTACTCTGGCTGAAGGGAACTCAAAAGGCTCTCAGCCCTGTGTGAACTCTCAAGAATTAATTCTCTCCTTGAAAGTTGCTCTTGTCCAGCCCCACAGAGTTTCACCCCATGCATGCACAGATTGATATTCAGTCAAAGACTCAAGGGGACCAACGGTTTCTGAACCCTCTCTCTCTTCACAGCTCCCTCCTCTCAGGCACTCTGTCCCCCAGATTCCAGCCATCTTGGCCTGCCTGATCGCCAGTCTCCATCTCTGCAACTCAGCAGGATTGCTGGGCTGTTTGGGCTTCCCTTCCTATAAATTAAATCCAGCCAAACAGCCTGGACAATAAGACTCATTTTGTTTCTCTTCTCAGGGATCACAGTTCTACAATGTCTGTTGTCCTATGTCTTTAAATAGTTTCCTGGTCGGGCATGGTCGCTCACGCTTGTAATCCCAGCACTTTAGGAGGCTGAGGCAGGTGGGTCACCTGAGGTCAGGAGTTTGAGACCAGCCTGGCCAACATGGCGAAACCCCGTCTCTGCTAAAAATACGAAAATTAGCCGGGCGTGATGGAGGGCACCTGTAATCCCAGCTACTCAGGAGGCTGAGGCAGGAGAATGGTGTGAACCTAGGAGGCAGAGCTTGCAGTGAGCCGAGATTGTGCCACTGCACTCCAGCCTGGGCGACAGAGCAAGACTCCATCTCAAAAAAACAAAAACAAAAACAAAAAACAAACAAAACAAACAAAACAGGCCGGGCACAGTGGCTCATGCCTGTAATCCCAGCACTTTGGGAGGCCAAGGCAGGCAGATTACAAGGTCAGGAGATCAAGACCAGCCTGGCTAACACGGTGAAACCCCATCTCTACTAAAAAATACAAAAAATTAGCTGGGCGTGGTGGCGGGCGCCTGTAGTCCCAGCTACTCAGGAGGTTGAGGCAGGAGAATGGCGTGAACCCGGGAGGCGGAGCTTGCAATGAGCCAAGATCGCACCACTGCACTCCAGCCTGGGCGACAGAGCGAGACTCCGTCTCAAAACAAACCAACAAACAAAAAAAGTTTCGTGTATTCTATCCAGCTCTTTAGCTGTTTATGGTGGGAAGGTATTTCCAGACCATCTTACTCTTTTATATCTGGAAGTAGAAATCTCCAGATGCAATATTTACAACCAGGGAGTCTGGCTTCAGAATCGACACTCCCTGCTTCTGCACCCAGCAATCACTGAGCCTTCTGGATGCTGGGGTCACTTGGGAGGGGCACCACCAATGGGGGGCATGGCCACGGGGGCAGGGTGGCAGGGGTGGCTCCAGCCCATGGCTCACCCCTCCCACCCCTCAGGTGGGCCTTCACCTTGATCATCATCTCCTCCTACACGGCCAACCTGGCCGCCTTCCTCACCGTGCAGCGCATGGAGGTGCCTGTGGAGTCGGCCGATGACCTGGCAGATCAGACCAACATCGAGTACGGCACCATCCATGCTGGCTCCACCATGACCTTCTTCCAGGTGGGACCACCAGAACCTCTTGGGCATGGTATTGGGATCCCTGCCATGCAAAGCAGCTCAGGATAGGTCTGGGCAGGGTCTCCTGGGTCAGAGGGACTGACTGTCAGTAGCAGCTTTGGAGGCTGGGGAGCAGAAAATGTTCTGTCATGGGGATCACAGCTGGCTGGCTAGGGACCTGGGGAATGAGGGCAGGGAGGCATATGTGGTATCAAATGTCAATGTCATATGGGCCAAATGGGATCAAGGAGGCTGCTGGAAGGGTCAGGACCAGGAATATGGGCTGACAGAGAGAAGGGAAGGCCCTTCAAGGTGAAAAGTGCTTGATCCTTTTTATTTTGGGGTGATGGGAAAGAAAGAAAAGGAAAGCAAGCCTGGCAGGGAGGTCCTAGTGGTCTAAAGGAGGCCTGAGTTGGGCAGGGGTCACTGGCTGGAGGATTAAGGGGGAGGAGGTGGAGGTGCACTCACCGGGCCCCCAGATGGGTGGTGGGCACAGTGGCTGTGGGGATGCCTTAGACCTGGCCTGGACAGTTTGTCCATCTCATCTCTCTCTTCTGCTTTGGCTCTTTCTGTCTTCCTTTGATCACCTTGAACTCTCCTGGGTTGAGGGAGACTTCCTGGAGGACGGGAAGGGCTCGGGGAAAGGAAGCGGCTGGAAAGACCCTCCCCTGTCTCCCCCTGCCCAGAATTCACGGTACCAAACGTACCAGCGCATGTGGAACTACATGCAGTCGAAGCAGCCCAGCGTGTTCGTCAAGAGCACAGAAGAGGGCATCGCCCGCGTCCTCAACTCCCGCTATGCCTTCCTGCTCGAGTCCACCATGAACGAGTACCACCGGCGCCTCAACTGCAACCTCACCCAGATTGGGGGACTCCTCGACACCAAGGGCTACGGCATCGGCATGCCGCTGGGTATGGCACAGCGTGGTGTGGAACACAGCGGGGCCATGGGCATCCGAAACCACCTGTGAGCAGGCCCAGGACTGGGCCAGGCACCCCCGAGGCAGGCTGGGTGTGTTGCATGTGGCCTCCTGGCTGTATGGTCTTGGACAGGTGACACCACCATCCTGAGCCTCTGTGCCCCCAACCTACAAAACCAGGCCTAGCAGCAATCCAGCCCTCGCAGAGCTATTGGGAGAATTCAGTGAGACTGTGTGTACAATTCAGTATATGTGGGTGGTGGGGCTTGCTGCTTTCCCTCAAGGGCCCCTTGAGGGGGTGAGGACCTGGTCTTATTTGTTTCCTATTTCCTGCATAAAACCTATAGCCTGGCTCAGAGCAGGTGCTTGAAAAATGCTTGTAAGATGGATGGGAAGGATGGAGGGATCTGGTAGGGAGACTTGTATTGCCTATTTACATTTCAGGACACTTTTTTTTTTTTTTTTTTTTTTTTTTTTAGACGGAGTCTTGCTCTGTCACCCAGGCTGGAGTGCAGTGGCACGATCTCGGCTCACTGCAAGCTCTGCCTCCTGAGTTCACACCATTCTCCTGCCTCAGCCTCCCGAATAGCTGGGATTACAGGCCCCCGCCACCACGCCCAGCTAATTTTTGTATTTTTAGTAGAGACGGGGTTTCACTATGTTGGCTAGGCTGGTCTCAAACTCCTGACCTCAGTTAATCCGCCCGCCTTGGCCTCCGAAAGTGTTGGGATTACAGACATGAGCCACGTCGCATGGCCCAGGACATGTTTTTCCAGGACTCAGTGCTGGAAATCATGACCAAATTGTCATCAAATTTTGGCATTTTGACTTTCAAAATCATCCATGTACTGATGACACCTGGATTAGTTATCTATTACTGCATAGCAAATTGCCCCAGATCTTAGCAGCTTTGTAGGTGAGTCGGTGCCAAGGAAGCAGTGTAGGTTAGTGCTTGGAGGACAGGCCCAGGAGTCACACCGACCTGGATTCAAATCCCAGTTCTGTCTGGTCACTGTGATTTATGCCTATAATTCCAGTGCTTTGGGAGGCCAAGTCAGAAGGATCACTTGAGCCTAAGAGTTTGAGACCAGCATGGGCAACATAGCAAGACCCTGTCTCTACAAAAAATTAAAAAATTAGCCAGGTGTGGTATGCACCTGTAGTCTCAGCTACAGGCTGAGGTAGGAGGATCACTTGAGCCCAGGAAGTGGAGGTGGCAGTGAACAATGATCATACCACTGTATGCAAGCCTGGGTAACCAAGTGAGACTCTGTCTCAAAAAAAAAAAAAAAAAAAAAAAAATCCCAGTTTCCTCCCTGACTCAGCGCACAGCCTTAAGCAAGTGTATCGCTTTCCTCATTCAGAAACACTTGCCTCAGGTGGGAATACCTGCCCCACAGGATCATCATAAGACCTGAGTAAACCCAGGGTCTGGCACACAGTTGGTGCCTGGTAGATATTAATCACCTTCACCTGCCCATGTCTCTGATTCTGTGGTAGATGGTCAGGAAGTATCTTAGTCAATGAAGAAATAAGTATAGAATAGGGTGTGTGGGGTGTTGAAACCCAAGGATAGCTTAAGGGCAGGACTTGAGGGTGGGGAGGAGAGGTGGTCCAGGGAGAGGTGTGGATGGGGATTCGTCTGGTGTCCCACTGCATACCAAGTCCCACACTGGATGCTGTGATACCCTGACAGGGCTGCAGATGACAGATGATAAACACATAGCCATATAATACAGTGTTAGGTGGTAACAGCTTCTCCAAAGTAAATTAAGGGGAAGACACTGACAGGGAGTGGGGTGCTTGGTGCCATTTTAAATAAAGTCGTCAGAATAGACTCCCTGGGGAGCCAGCATATGGGCAGAGACCTGGATGAAGTGCGGAGAGGAACATTCCAGGCAGAGGCAGAGGTCCTAAGACAGGACTGTGTGTGATGGATTTGGGGAGCATCCAGGAGGCTGGTGGGGCTAGAGCTGAGAGCCGTGGGGATGAAGGTGTCTGAGAGTGGCTGAGGGGAGGAGCTTGCAACAGGAAGCCACGGAGAGTCCTGAGCACAGGAAAGGCGTGGCCTGTGACTCTTCCTAACACTGTCTCTCTGGCTGCTGTGTTGAGAGGAGACTGGGCGGGGTGGGGGTGGGTGAGGGAAGGCCACAGGGAAGACCCCGGGCACGTGGTGGAAGCAGGGGAAGGCTGTGGTGAGGGCACAGTTTGGGGTTTGGGGCGGGCAGGGCTGCAGGGCTCCGATGGCTGGTCCATCCCCTCATGTGCCTGCCCAGGCTCCCCGTTCCGGGATGAGATCACACTGGCCATCCTGCAGCTTCAGGAGAACAACCGGCTGGAGATCCTGAAGCGCAAATGGTGGGAAGGGGGCCGGTGCCCCAAGGAGGAGGACCATCGAGCTAAAGGTCAGCTTCTGCGTGTGGTGTCCCCTTCCCACAGCCCCCTCCCAGCCCCCTTCCCACACGGCCCCGACTCCATGACTCCCCAACTCCCTTTGCCCCCCAGGTTTGGGCATGGAGAACATTGGTGGCATTTTTGTCGTACTCATCTGTGGCCTCATCATTGCTGTCTTCGTGGCGGTCATGGAATTCATATGGTCCACACGGAGGTCAGCAGAGTCCGAGGAGGTGAGGAGGTTGGGGGCGGGGATGGGCAGGAACAGGGACCCCCAGGGGCTGAGGTGCGTGAAGATCGTGGCGTTGGGAGCCATACGTGGAGGGTGGTGGGGATCGTGAGAAGGGCGGAGGAATGCAGGAGGTGGGGAAGTGAGAGAGCTGATGGGGCCAGAGAATCAGCGCGTGAGGAAGAACAGGAGGGAAAGTAGGTACAGGGAATGATGAGGATGCAGGGAGAGGAGGTGAGGGACAGGATGTGGGGAGCCACAGAGGCAGAAAAGCAAGAAGAAATAAGAGAAGAAACAGGGCCGGGTGCAGTGACTCACGCCTGTAATCCCAGCACTTTGAGAGGCTGAGGCGGGCAGATCACCTGAGGTCAGGAGTTCAAGATCAGCCCGGCCAACATGGTGAAACCCCATCTCTACTAAAAATAGAAAAATTAGCTGGGCGTGGTGGCGCACACCTGTAATCCCAGCTACTCGGGAGGCTGAGGTGGGAGGATCGCTTGAACCTGGGAGGTGGAGACTGAAGTAAGCTGAGATTGTGCCACTGCACTCCAGCCTGGGTGACAGAGGGAAACTCCGTCTCAAATTAAAAAAAAAAAAAAAAAAGAGGAGAAACAGGTGAGGAAACAGTAGACGATGGAACCTGAAGGGGACATAGCCCTGGTCTGGTCCCACACCGTGTTCAGGAGGGCTGCTTCCGTGTCCCTGGGGGCCACCCAGCCACACCCCTGCATTTTCAGACCCATTCGTGCTCTTGCACCCCTGGACTGCTGGTTCCCCACTTCTCCTCTCTCTGTCAGCCTCCAGCCCTTCCTCCCCTCCTCACATCCAGCGGCTGACCTTACATCTACTCCCCAGACCCTCGCTCTGCATCCAGCTGCCTGCCAGTGTTCTGCACTTGGCTCGAGGACTCCTCTGAAGGAGCTGTCCATGCTGCTAGTAAAGGTGCCCTCCACCTGTGTCCAGGTTGCCTTCCCAAGGACATCCCTCCAGCAAGTCTCTCCTTTCCTCCTGCAGCATCAGTTATCCTCTCTTTATTGGATTCAGGCCACCGACATACAAATGTGCTGTCATTTCTCCAGTCTTAAAGAAACCCTCTCCCGACCTCACTTTCCCTCCCAGCCACCACCCACTTTCTCCCCTTCTCTTTACAGCCTTGGCAGCAGTGGGGGGTCTCCCTGATGTTTCCAGTTTCTTCTTTCCTCCCATTTCCTCTTGCCCCCACTCCAGTCTGGCATCTGTCCCTGCCACTCCACTGAAGCCACTCTTGTCACCAACAACTTCCACGTCTGAAATTCCCGGTCTCAGGCCTCATCTATATGAGGTAGCAATGGGCTTCGGCACAGCCAGTCACTCTCAGTCCTCAAAGCCCCTTCTTCCCCTTCTCCTACCTCTCTGGTCACTCCTTCCCAGACTCCCTCATTGGGTTTCTCTTTCTCCCCTCTGTTGTGGGGCTCCAGGGCTCAGTCCTTATACTGCTTCTCTTCTCGGTGTTTCTCTACTCCTTTGGTGATCCCACCAGCCAAATGGCTCTTAAGACCCGCTATGTGCTGGTGACTCTTGTGTTAGTTATTTATTGCTATCATAAAAATGACCTTAACAGCTTTAAAAAGCCAGCTTCCATTGGTTCACAGTTTCTGTGGGTCCAGAGCCTGGGAGCAGCTTAGTTGAATGTTTCTGGCTGCCGTGGGTCTCTGCTGAGATCATAGTCATGTTTTTTGACCAGACTGCTGTGGTCTGAAGGCTCAACAAGGGGTGGAGGGTTCCCTTCTTTTTTTTTTTTTTTTTGAGAGGGAGTCTCGCGCTGTCGCCCAGGCTGGAGTGCAGTGGCCGGATCGCAGCTCACTGCAAGCTCCGCCTCCCGGGTTTGTGCCATTCTCCTGCCTCAGCCTCCCTATAGCTGGGACTACAGGCGCCCGCCACCTCACCCGGCTATTTTTTTTGTATTTTTTAGTAGAGACGGGGTTTCACTGTATTAGCCAGGATGGTCTCGATCTCCTGATCTTGTGATCCGCCCGTCTCGGCCTCCCAAAGTGCTGGGATTACAGGCTTGAGCCACCGCGCCCGGCCAGGTTCCCTTCTAAGATGGCTCACTGTCCCAAATGTCCCCATGGGATTTTAGTTTCTGGAAGTAGCCAAGTGACAACATGGAGAGACCAATTTCATTGAAAGATGATTTTTGCCTAGGTGTGGTGGCTCATGCCTGTAATCCAAGCACTTTGGGAGGGCATATCGCCTGAGGCCAGGAGTTCAAGACCAGCATGGCCCACATGGTGAAACCTTGTCTCTACTAAAAATACAAAAATTAGCCAGGCATGGTGATGCACACCTATAGTCCCAACTACTCGGGAGGCTGAGACAGGAGAATTACTTAAATCTGGGAGGCAGAGGTTGCAGTGAGTCGAGATCGCACCACTGCCTCCAGCCTGGGCAACAGAGTGAGACTGTCTCAAAAAGAAAAAGAAAGAAAAATGATTTTTATTCCTTAACATTTCCCAGGAGAAGGGGACACAAGGGAAACACTAGAAGCAGGAGCCAGCAGCCCACACCCTTTATTGGGGTTTCCTCGGGAAAGGCAAGGCAGGGCAGGGGAAACAGCTTACAACTGACCAGTTTGAATAATGTCAGTGGACTCTGGGCTATAGGGGCTGGCCCTAGTTATCTGGTACCTGGCCCCTGGGTTGATTTAGGGCAGGAAGAATATTGGCTTGGTATGTGAGAATTAGGTAAAAGGGGAGGTTGGGGGTATAGACTCAGGATTGGTTGGTTTGCACATGAAAGGCAGCTGAGCCCTCTGCTATCTCTAAGGCTTGGCTAGTTCTGGGAGGGGTAGTCTCTCCCCAGCCTGCAAGATGTTTAAAGTGTCAAAACATCCTAAGACACAGAAAATAAAAAACACGATGAATACACTCACATGGCAGTTGGCAGGAGGCCTCGGTTCCTCAAACAAGGGCCTCTCCAAGGACTGTTTGAGTGTCCTCATACCATGGCAGCTGAGATCCCCCAGGGCGAGTAATCAGAGAGAGCAAGGTGGAACAGAATGTGCAATTGCCAAGCCTAATTCTGTTGGTCACACAGACCAGCTCTGATACGCTGTCAGAGGGGATTACACAGGGGTATGGATGCAGGAGGTGGGATCTTGAGGGCTACCTGCCTTAACCCACAAATATGTGTCTCCCCTGAAGCCAAGGTCTGCAACTTCAGCTCCACACTTGGCATCTCCACTTGGATGTCTGATAGGTGTGCACGTGATGCGATGTGTCCAATATTGGGCTTCTGCCCACCCGTAAGGCAACTTGGTCCTTCCAGTTGTTCAGGCCAAAATATTGGACTTTTGTTTCACTATTCCCTCTCTCCCATGCCCCATATCTGATCTCTTAGCAGATCCTATTGGCTTCACCTTCAGAATATGTCCAGAATCCAGCCCCTTCTCAGGTCACTCTGGTCCAGCCACCCCCATCTCCTGCCCGAGTTATTGTCATAGCTTCCTCCATGGACTCCCTGCTCTTACCCTTGGCCTCCCTACAATCTGTTGTCAACACAGCTCCAGAGTGATCCTGTGAAAACACAGCAGTCCTGTATCTAAAGTTCTCCAATGGCTCCCATCTGACTCTTCCATTCTGATTGTCAGAATGAAAGCCAAAAATCCTTCCAATGGTTTATGGGCCTTAGCAGAGCCAGCCACCTTTGACCTCAGTTCCCTGTCTTCCCTGTGCACACCCCCCTCCAGCCAGGCTGACCTGCTTGCAGTGCCTCAGACGTGCCAAGTCGCTCCCACCTGGGCACTCCAGCCCTGCCTGGTTATCTGTCCAGCATGCTGGCCTCCCAGGTCTCCACGTGGCTCACCCTGTCTTTATTTAAGGATCCTTCTCTCAGTGAGGTCTTCCTTGACTGCCCTGTCTCAGAATTCATCATCACTCCCTACCCATACACCTTAGGCCTCTTCCCGATTTTCTTTCCAAAGCACTCATTGCGCCTAACATACTACATGAATGTTTGTTATCTTCTGTCTGCACACTTGAGTATAACCTCCACGAAGGCTGGGACTTCTGTTTCGTTCTCTGCCATATATGCCCAGTGCCCAGAACAGTGCCAGGCACACAGCAGGCCACGGGTAAATATGCCTTGCAATAATGAACGCATGGATGGGGGCAGAGGATGGGAAATCAGGAGGGAAGAACTGGAGAAAATTTAGAGTGAAAAGACCAGAGGAAAGAGAGGAGCGTAGGTGGAAGGTGAAGGGCAGATTCAGGAACAAACGCAGAGAAGAATGGAGACATTGGAGATAAGTGGGGAGACAGGAAGGGAGAGGTGGAGAGGGGAGGCAGAAAACACGGGGGGGATAAAGGGAAGAGAAGTGGGAAGGGAAGCGAGGGCAGAAGGAAGAAAGACCCGGCCTAGGAAAGGAGGAGGAGGAGTGAGGTGTGGAGAGGAGGTGGGGGAGGCGGGAGGCGGACTGCGCCGGGACGGTGACCGCCCGCGCCGCCCCCAGGTGTCGGTGTGCCAGGAGATGCTGCAGGAGCTGCGCCACGCCGTGTCTTGCCGCAAGACGTCGCGTTCCCGCCGGCGCCGGCGCCCGGGCGGCCCGAGCCGGGCCCTGCTGTCGCTGCGCGCAGTCCGCGAGATGCGCCTCAGCAACGGCAAGCTGTACTCGGCCGGCGCGGGCGGGGATGCGGGCGGCGCGCACGGGGGCCCGCAGCGCCTCCTGGACGACCCGGGACCCCCCAGCGGAGCCCGACCCGCTGCCCCCACCCCCTGCACCCACGTGCGCGTCTGCCAGGAGTGCCGGCGCATCCAGGCGCTGCGGGCCTCGGGGGCCGGCGCGCCCCCGCGTAGCCTGGGCGCCCCCACCGAAGCCACCAGCCCGCCCCGGCCGCGGCCTGGCCCCGCCGGTTCCCGGGAGCTGGCAGAGCACGAGTGACCACGGGCGGGGCCGTTCGGGCGCCCGAACTGACCGCAGGGACGGGGTCTGCCCCAGGCCCCAGCAGTCCCCGCTCCCCCAGCGGGCGCGGGACAGGCCTTGTGCGCCGGCGCCCCGGACGTCGCGATTTTGCCTTTGGTTCCCGGTGAAGTCCGAGGCCCGGCTCTGGAGCCCGCCTGCGCCCCGCAGTGGACTCACAAGAGGGTGCCGCGGGTGAGAAGGGCGCAGGAACCGAGGACTCCAGGGGCTGGGGACTTCGGGGGCCGCTCTGGGAAGCGGAAAGCAGTCAGCGGGGAGGGCCCCATTCTGGAACTGCTCAGGCTCCCCAAGACTTGATGCAGCCCCCCACGCTTCTGGAGGTGGGGAGGGCCTCTGGACAGATGGGTGTCCCCTGGTGCCCCTCCACTCTTCTCTTCCTCTCTTTTTTGGGGGGAGAAACCTCGGAATTTCTATGAGACCCCCCAGGGAGGGGGTCAGTTGGGCCCCCATCCCTCCCCTTGCCACATCTCAGCCCCTGTTGGAATAAAAAAAAGAACAAAACCCCAGAACTGGGGATACCGGCTCTCATTTCCTGGGGGTGTGAGGGCATTGGAGGCTTGGGTCCCCGGGGCACCTGCCGAGAACCGGAGTGAGCCTCGATGGTTACTTCTATGCTCTCTCCACCCTCGGCCCTGCCTACAGGCTGCAGGCCAGCCAGGGTTCCAGTACCTGGCCCCTCTCCACTGACCTTCTCTCAGGACAGAGGGAGGCTGCGACAGAGACCCTGAGACAAATGGAGAGATGCAGGGATCTGGAGACGCGGAGACACCGGAAGCGGAGACACAGAAAGAAAGCAGATGGGGCTGGGGGAGGGGAGGGCCAGTGAGCTGTTGAGTGTGGCCGTGCCTGGGGTGGCGAGTGTGTGCCTGGGCCGGGGTGATTCAGTGACGTTGTGATCGTGTGTGCACGTATCCGCGAGGCCATCTTCAACTGTCTGTGACTGTGACCCCCGTGTTTCTGTTGAAAATGTACTTCCCCAGCCCCCAAGAGAGGAAGTGAGGAATCCCAGTAGACTGGGGGATGGGCGGGCTGGCAGGGGTGGGAGAGGCTGAAGGGCTGATGGCGCAGGAGAAAGGTGGGTCCGCCTTCTGTCCCCGCCCTCCCTCGCCCCGCCGGAGGTTTCTGTGGAAACTGCAGCTGAGGAAGGACGAGTGAAGGTCACACAGCAAGAGTCAAAACGAGGCCGAGCAGAAAGGGAGAGATGGAGGGGTGGTGAGAGACAGAGATGGGGAGAGACAACGAAGGGAGCAGAGTGGGCGGGAGAGGGATGGGGAGAGAGAGCTGGGGGACACAGAGCCGGCGAGACAGGGAGAGAGGCTGGGTGAAGTGGAGAAGGAATAGAGGGCTGAGACCAGAGGTGAAGCGGGAGGGTAAGAGACACCTGGAATTGAGGCAAGAGACAGGAAGCCATAAAAAACTAAATGGAGCCTGGAGGGGGCTGGAACGGAGAGGAAAACCTGACTGGAAGGGTCCCAGAGAAAGCGAGGCTGGGCCCATTCCTGGGCGGCGGCCCGGGGCTTGGGAGCTGTCCGTTCAGCACCCAGTTGGCCAGCCTCAGCCCAGCGCTCCCGACTGTCCTCCAGGGCTTGCCTGCCCTGCGCAGTCCTGGCAGGCCGGCCACACCTCGGGAGACCCCTCCCCACACACAGCGCCCCCCGTCGCCACCCGTCACCTTCTGCGTCTCAGACCCTGGTTGTCTGTGTGCCCCTCGGACAGGTGTGGGGGCGGGCACCAGCCTCTCTTTGTTGTCTTACATCTCTGTCTCTTACACACTCCAATCAATGTTTCTGCCCTTGGGCCGGACTGTCTGTCGAGGTGACTAGAAGAACATGATTACAGACATTTTTGGTTTCTCCCCTTCTCTGTCCCAATGCCTCGAGGCCAGTTCCCTCTGGGGTCTCTCCCCCATTTCTGAGTCCCCTATCCCCTACCAGGTTTCTGCTCAGTCTCCCCCTGGCCTTTATCTCTGAGTCTCCCTAGTTTACTGTCTCTGCCTGGCTCTCTACCTCCCTCTGTCTCTGTCACCTTCACTGAACTCTTCCGTTGCTCTGTCTCCGTGTTCTCATCTCTGCATCTGCCAATCTCTCTCTCTTTTTCAATCTGTCTGTATCTGCCTCTCTCTGGTTCTAGGCTGCCTGTTTCTCCCCCTGTGTCTCTCCTTCCGCCTCTCACATCTATCTCCCCTATCCCCCTTTATCCCTGTGACCTTCCCAGTCTTTCCTCCTCACCGCCCCCCCCCCACTTCTGCAGAGCCTCACCGGGAGCACGATGCACAGTCATCAGTCTCATCAGGCTCGTGCCTGAGGAGGAAGTGCGTGAGGGGGGACGTGAGCTTGTGTCTGAGGTGGGATGGGAAGGACTTGAGGCCTCCCCCAGCCCAGCTGGAGAGCAAGAGTAGAGAGAGCCTAGAATCTCCTGGAATCCAGGCCTCTCCCACCTCCCCAGGCTTGTCCATCTCCCCAATCCCATTCTCAATGGTCCAGGCCCATGCCTCTAGGCCAAGGTGTCAAGAGAAGGAACAGAGGATATGTTGATAGGCTCTCCCTCCCCCAGGAAGAGGGCAGAGTTGGGGAGGGGGCATCTGGGGGCGAGGCATCTGGGTTAAAAGATGTGGCTCCTCCCCCTTTCCCAGTCTCCATGGCAACAGCCCAGTCTGCAGGCCCAACCTCCTTTGCTGCAGAGGCAGCCTCCCTGTTACCATGGCAACAAAGGACAGCGAGAAAGATGGGGACAGGTCAGAGGACGGGATTGGGATGGGGCTCTGGGCACTGGGGAAAGTCTCCATTCACTCTCTGGCCCTATCTCTGTTCATATGCTGTGGCTCTGAATCTGTCTCTGTTTTTGTACCTCTGGCCTTCAGCCTTTCACACATTTCCTTGCACCAGGTCCTCAACCTTCACCCACCCACCCTCACACACCAAGCTCACTCCCCATCCCTTGCCTGTGTCTCCTACATTTCCTTTCCCATAGGTAGAGAGGATACCCACATTCTGAGAAAGCTACAAGGTCAAATGCTCTCTGTGTCTCTCTCTCTTCCTCTTCTACCATCCCCAGGGAGAGTCTGGGGTGTTCCTCCTAGAACAAAGTGGTGTTGGAGTGAGTGGGGAGGCCTCAACTTCTTGGGCTCCAGTGGGGTGACTGATGGGGTGTTGTGTGTCGGCGGCAGGCCTGGGGTGTGGGTGCCGGCTGTGCGTCTGTGTGTGTACATATACTGTGACGAGGGCTGTGTGTCATGTGGGTGAGGGCGTTGGGGTGTGTTTGGAGGTGCAACAAAGATGTCTGCGATAGTGCTGCAATAATGTGATGTGTGTATGTGTAGGAGATGTGTGGGTGTCGCGTGACTTGTGTTTGAATTATTGTGCTGTGTGTGTGTGCACCTTTTTGTCTGTCATTCACAGTTAGCATTGGCAATTTTGCACTGTGGGCTGTTGCTCATGCCCAGACACACTAGGGAACAGTGTGTGTGAGGATGTGTACGACATTGTGGGATCATGCAACGATGTCCACAAAGGCTGATGTAGTGTGTCTGGAGGCAGTGTGAGGCCTGTGTGTGTGTGATGGTGCTGAGTGCAGGTGTGTTTTGGTTTCTGGGTTGCACGGTGTGGGTCTCTATGTGAAATGGTGGGAGGTCAGGTGTGGTAGTGTGTGTGATGTGTGAGTCTGTGATTTTCGGAGTGTCCATGTTAGTCTGCACAGCACTTTGTGACTGTGATTGTGATTATCTTGTGGTATGATGGGTGTGTAAGGTGTGTGCCTTGTGTGTTTCACTCCTATATGTTTGAGACTCTGTGTGTGATGGGGTGGTGTGTGTGTGAGGGCACATGCTGGCATGTGATGGAATATGAGTGCAACCCTGTGGTGTGTGCATGTCCCTAGCGTCTGGGCTATGAGTGTGATGGTCCTGTGTAACTGTGATACTGGGCATTTTCTGGGTCTCCTGGGGCCGTCCTCCACCGTGTTGTGTCTCCCGTATACCCTGTGTGGTTGAGGCTCATTGGATAGCTCAGGCGTAGTGGGGGGGGGACCCACAGTGAAGGAATCTCAGGGCTCCTCCCCCCATCTCCCCTCCTCAATTGCCTTTCTTGCTCTCTTGTGTTCCCCTCCAACTTCACCTCCTGCAGGGCCCGCTCCCTGAACAGCACCACCCACCACCGTCTCCAGGGGCCCTGGTGCCACACTGCAGTGATTCACCGGGCTTTCCTCCCACCCCGTGTCACCACCCGCCCCCCCACAGCGTACCCTTCTCGGTGGTGGCACACCCCCACAATGAGAGGATTTCCGGGGTTCTCTTTCCCTGAGCGCCCCTCCTTGGAGGCCCTACCCCGTATTGAGGGGGTCTCCAGGTCCCCTATTGCGGGGGTCTCCGGGAATCCCCCCACCCCCGCAGCGCCCCTCTTTCGCGGCCGCGCAGCCACTTTGCGGAGCCCAGGGGGAGGACAGCTGCAGTACCGGGGGTGGGGCCGCCGGCCGTCCGTCTGCACGGCGGCGCCCCTGATTGGCCAGCGCCGCCCCCCTCCCGTGGACGCGGGCATATGAGGAGGCGGAGGCGGCGGCCGCCGCAGCCTCTGTGCGGTGGGACCAACAGACGGACTAACGGACGCGCGCACCGACCGAGGCGCGGGCGCTGCAGAGGCCCCCAGCCCAAGCCTGCGCCTGAGCCCTCCCAGAGGCCCCCGCCCCGCCCGCCCGGCTCTCTCCCAGCGGAGCCGCCAAGATGGGGGTAGGTGCTGGGCCGGCTGGGCGCCGCTTCCGTGTGACATTGTGGGGCCGGTGACATTGGGTGTGCGCGGTGGGCGGGGGCGCCGGAACCCCTGCGCTCCGGGGCCAGGCCTGCGAGACCCGGGAAGCCGGCTGACCCGGCCAATGCCTGTGGTCGTGGAGCTACTGCGAATGTGTGCGCGGGGCCGCAGGGGGCGGCGGGGGGTCTGTGGCGCACGTTGACATGGCTTTGTGTGCGGGGATCAGCGAGGTCGTGGGCCAGCCCTCAGCATCTCCGCCTGACCTTGTGCGGTTGCATGTGCACGGTTGCATGTGTGTATGAGAGCTGCTGGCTCGGCCAGGCCCTGGCAGCGAGTGTGTGGGCCCCGTAGTGTCTGAAAGTCTGCAATCGCATCTGGGTGTGTCTGTGAGAGCTCATGTTAGTGCGTCTGGGGTTATTGAGGCCCTCCTGCTTCCCTGGCAGGGTGCAGATAGGTCCAGGCTTTGGGATGGACACCAGATGACCTCTCTTTCTCCTTCCAGGCCTGGATGGGGGAGCTCCGCAGTGTGTGTGTGTGTGTGTGTGTGTGTGTGTGTGCAGGCTCCGCAGTGTCGCAGCGTGGGGCTGCAGTGTGTGTGTGTGTACAGCCCCTCTTGTAGAGAAGTTGGCATGGGAGGCTGGGAGGAGGAGAGGAACAGGAGAGCCAAGGTGGGGAGACTGAGTGCACAGATGAGGCTGTGCGTGTGCAACTGTGTAGTGGGGAGCGTGCATGCCTGGCTGTGTCCTTGCTTCTGTGTCCGTGTGTCCTTGTCTGTCTGTGAGTCTCTCCAGCAGATGCCGCCTCCCTCCCTGGCTGACCACCTGACCCTTGCTGCAGCCCTGGATTCCTCCCTGTGTGTCTGGGGCGGGGCTGAAGGGAGGGGGAATCAGGAGAGGAGGGGGTGGGTGGAGGTAGGTGGGATGAAGAGGGCGGGAGAGGCCAGTGGAGGGAGAATATGAGGACTAGGGAGAAAGATGGCGGATAAAAGGCTGATAGGCCCAGGAATGGAGGCGGGGGATGGGGGTGCAGCTCTGTGGGGTGGGGCAGGGTGGGCCAGGGGGGCTGGGAAGGAGGATTGGGTTGGGGCAGGACTAGGGGAGAGAAGGGAGAAAGGGATAGTCAGTGATGGCTGTCAGGTAAGTGGGATGGAGTGAGGGAAGCTGTGGATGGATTGGGAGAAGACTGATGCTAAAAGCCCTAGAGAAGAAAGTGGTGGGAGGGTGGTCTTAGGAAAAGGAGTGGGGACGAGAGGAGAAATGAAGGCAGCTTAGACATGGGAAGGAAAGACAGAGACACATGGAAAGACAGAGATGCTCTGAAAGAGACAGAGAAAGAGACATGGACATAGAAAGAGACAGAGAAGCAGAGAGACATGTCTGAGACACATGGAGAGACATTGAGAGAGAAAATGAGAAACTGAGGCTCAGAGAAAGAGACACAAGGACAGATATTTCCTATCTAGTGGCAACCACAGTCAGTCTGAGGGAAAGGAAGAAGAGGCAGAGGGCAAAGGGGGAGGTCAAGGGAGAGACAGCCAGAGATGTGGGCCAGGTCTCCTGAGAGGGGGAGGGGAGGCTGGCCCAGGCGCAGAGAGGCTGCAGGAGCTGGCGCCAGATCAGGGAGAGGCGGACAGCACGGAAAATGGCAAGGAGCTGTAGAGGCGGCCACAGCGAGACAGGCGTGGCCCCCACCCTTGGAGGTGCTCCCGCCCCACAGTGTGCCCATCTGGGCCTCCTGCCTTGACTGGGAAAGCCTCAGCTCTGCACTCCAACAGATGGGAGCCCGCTGGGGTCTGATCATGGCAAGGGCGAGCAGGAGCCAAGGCCAGGGCCAGGGCCAGGGCCAGGGTGAACCAGGAGTCCAGGCTCCCGGCCCCTCCTCCCTCAGACCAGGAGTCCAGGCCCCAGCCCCTCCTCCCCCAGATCCAGGAGTCCAGGCCCCAGCCCCTCTTCCCTCAGACCAGGAGTCCAGGCCCCCGGTCCCTCCTCCCTCAGACCAGGAGTCCAGGCCCCCAGACCCCTCCTCCCTCCGACCAGGAGTCCAGGCCCATCCCCTCCTCCCTCAGACTCAGGATTCCAGGACCCAGTCCCTCCTCCCTCAGACCCAGGAGTCCAGGCCCCCAGCCCCTCCTCCCTCACATCCAGGAGTCCAGGCCCCCAGCCTCTCCTCCCTCAGACCCAGGAGTCCAGGCCCATCCTCTCCTCCCTCAGACTCAGAAGTCCAGGCCCCCAGCCCCTCCTCCCTCAGATCCAGGAGTCCAGGCCCCCAGCCTCTCCTCCCTCAGACCCAGGAGTCCAGGCCCATCCCCTCCTCCCTCAGACCCAGGAGTCCAGGCCCCCAGCCCTTCCTCCCTCAGACCCAGGAGTCCTGGCCCCCAGCCCTCCCTCCTCCCTCAGACCAAGGGGCCCAGGCCCCCAGCCCCTCCTCCCTCAGACTAGGAGTCCAGCCCCCCAGACCCCTCCTCCCTCAGTCCAGGAGTCCAGGCCCCTGTCCCTCCTCCCTCAGACCCAGGGGTCCAGGCCCCCAGCCTCTCTCAGGATCTGAAAGTCCGGCCCTGCCCTTAGCTTTTATGGGGCCCCAAGCATCAGCTCCCAGCCTTCACTAAGGTTTCTGGGTAGGCAGCTGATTTTCTCCCTCTCTCTCTCCTGACCCCCATCTCACCCCTCTCCTGGCCTCCTGCACAGGACTTGACCCCAGGCCTTTGTAGCTCCACAACTCTCCATCTCTTCATGTCTCTCCATCCCTGGGTCTACCCTGTCGGGCAAAGCTGAGACCACCCCTGGCCCTGCAGGGGAGTATGAAAGATGGTCTCCCCGTCCCCCAAGCGTCTGTGCCTCCGCATCTGAGACGCAGTGCTGCTGCAGGGCTGGCGTGGGGCCAAGCCTCCCTCCCACCCCCTGCACCCCTTCTCGAGGCTCCCAGATCTCCAGCCTGCTGCCCCCCCCTGCACACCCCCACCCTCCGACTCAGCGTCTGGGTCTGGGGGCAGACGGCAGGCAGCTCAGGCCCTCTGCAAGGTCACGAGGAGATTAGTGCTGAGCCGCGCTGAGCCTCGGATCCCAGCTTGGCCCTGGGCCTGCAGGACCTGTCAGCAGCCCTTGCAGCACCCAGCCTTGCCCCACCCCTCCGACCAGCCTCGGACACTGCCCTCCCCATCCGCCCAGGCTCCCAAAGTGGAACTTCAGGCACTCACACCATGCGCAGTTCAAGCCAGGACTAGGGCTTCTGCCTCTCGCTCTCCTGCTGTGTCCTCCAGGGACCTGGCCATGCCTAGCCTCTGTTAAGGACGCTCCATGGGTGTCCTTAACAGAGATCCCAGAGAGAGACAGAGACAGGGAGACAGAGACAGAGATAGAGGAAGGTCCCAGAGGGAGATAGTGAGAGAGACAGAGACAGAGATACAGACAGACAGACAGACAGAGGCAGATCCCAGAGACAGAGAGAGGAGATCTCAGAGAGGCAGAAATAGAGAATAAGATCCCAGAGAGAAAGTGAGAGAAAGAGACAGAGAGAGAAAGATCCCATATATATATATATATATGATCTCCATATATATGGAGATATATATAGAGAGAGGAAGATCTCCATATATATATATATGGAGAGAGACATTAAGAGAGAGAGGTATTGAGGAGATCCCAGAGAGAGAGACAGTGGGAGAAAGAGACAGAGATAGAGAGGAAAATTCCAGGATGAGACAGTGAGAGAGAGAAAAAGAATGAGAGATATATGGGGAAGGAGGGGAACAGAAGATTCGAGAGAGACAGAAAGGAAAATTCCAAAGAGAGACACACACACAGAGAGAGAAGAGATCTTAGTGATAGTGAGAGAGGAGAGATTCAGAGATAGAGAGGAGATCCCAGAGAGAGTGGGAGAGAGACAGAGATAGGCAGATCCCAGAGAGAGAGATATCAGAGAGACAGAGAGGTTGAAACAGGAAAAGAGACAGGTAGGGAGAGATGTGAGCGTCCCAGAGGAGACAGCTTGAGAGAGAAGATAGAGACACAATGACAGAGGGAGACAGACCGAAAGGTGGAAAAAGACAGACAGAAAGTACTGATCCTTGAAACGCCAACTCAGAGGGAAATAAGAACCCAGAGAGACAGAAACTCAGCCAGACCTGGGGAGAGACAGCCAAGAGATGGAGACAGACATCATGCAAGACAGAGAGACAGAAAGAACCAGAGATCAGAGAGAGACAAAATCATAGAAAGACATATGCAGAGAGACCCAGAGACTGGGATCAGGATAGAGAATGACAGAGACAACATAAAGAGATCAGAGTGATAGAGAGAGAGAGAGCTATTGAGGGAGAGAAACAGCCTTGCAGAGATAGAGATACAGAGATGGAGAGATAAAGAGACAGGAGACAGAGAGATGATGAAACAAAACAATAAGACCAAGAGCCACAAACAGACCTGGAGAGACACATCAAGGGAGACAGACAGAGGAGAAAGAGATAGAGAGAGATACAGATGGAGACATAGAAAAGACAGATATGTAGGAAGATTGGACAGGGCCAGGGAGAGGGAAGAAGAGACAGAAGCAGAGTTAAAATGTCACATAGAGGCGGGGCACGGTGGCTCACGCCTGTAATTCCAATACTTTGGGAGGCTAAAGCAGGAGGATCGTTTGAGTCCAGGAGTTAGAGACCAGCCTGGGCAGCATAGTGAGACCCTATCTCTAGAAAAAAATTAAAAATTAGCACACACCTGTAGTCCCAACTACACAGGAGGCCGAGGTGGGAGGATCACTGAGCCTCAGAAGTCGAGGCTGCAATGAGCTGTGATCGCTGCACTCCAGCCTGGGCATTAGAGTGAGACACTGTTTCAAAAAACAAAAACAAAGTCACATAGACACAGAACACAGAAGGGGAGAGACCCGCAAAGATGGGCACAGAAACAGGGAGGGACAGAAACATAGGCAGAAGCTAGACAGGGACCTTCGGGGACAGAGACTCAGAGACACACAGAACCAGAGACATGGGAAGCCGATCGGAGCAGATAAGCCTCACCGAGGCCTGAGAGTCACCAGAGGCAGAAAGGAGGTGAAGTCATCCAGAGGTGCCGGGAGACACAGGGAGACTCCGAGAGGCAGAGACCCCCACCCAGAGATGCAGGGGCACCGGCCAGGAGGATAGCCGGGGCACGGAGGGCCGGTGTCCCCCTAGAACCCCTTCTCGCCCGCAGTCTGGTGACTCTGACAGCTATCGTATCGCCACCTCGCAGGACAAGAAAGATGACAAGGACTCACCCAAGAAGAACAAGGGCAAGGAGCGCCGGGACCTGGATGACCTCAAGAAGGAGGTGGCTATGGTAAGCCTTGCCCTCTGCCCACACACCCTCCCAGAGAGCCTCACCAGTTCCTGGCTGGCCTAGGCACTCATCGTCTTCCCTAAACTCCTGTTCCTCAGACAGAGCACAAGATGTCAGTGGAAGAGGTCTGCCGTAAATACAACACAGACTGCGTGCAGGTGCGGCCAGGCTGTGGGCTGGGACCATGGGAATTAGGGAGGAGGAGCTGGGGGCTGGGACTCCTGGGTCTGAGGGAGGAGGAGCTGGGGTCTGGACCACTGGATCTGAGGGAGGAGGGGCTGGGGGCTGGGACCACTGGATCTGAGGGAGGAGGGGCTGGGGGCCAGGGTCCCTGGGTCTGAGGGAGGAGGAGCTGGGACCTGGACTCCTGGAACTGAGGGAGGAGGGACTGGGGCCTGGACCCCTGGAACTGAGAGAGGAGGGGCTGGGGGCCTGGATTCCTGGGTCTGAGGGAAGAGGGGCTGGGGACCTGGACCCCTGAGTCTGAGGGAGGAGGGGCTGGGGGCCTGGACTCCTGGGTCTGAGGGAGGAGGGGCTGGGGGCCTGGACTCCTGGGTCTGAGGGAAGAGGGGCTGGGGACCTGGACCCCTGGGTCTGAGGGAGAAGGGGCTGGGGGCCTGGACCCCTGGGTCTGAGGGAGAAGCGGCTGGGGGCCTGGACCCCTGGGTCTGAGGGAGGAGGGGCTGGGGCCTGGACCCCTGGGTCTGAGGGAGGAGGGGCTGGGGCTGGTGTCTTAAGTTCTGGGGGTCTGGTGAAGGCCTGGGGTGCCAGGGTTGCCCAGGGAGGGTTCTGTGTGAGTCCTCTGTCCCTCAGGGTTTGACCCACAGCAAAGCCCAGGAGATCCTGGCTCGGGACGGGCCGAACGCACTCACGCCACCGCCTACCACCCCAGAGTGGGTCAAGTTTTGCCGGCAGCTCTTTGGGGGCTTCTCCATCCTGCTGTGGATTGGGGCCATCCTCTGCTTCCTGGCCTATGGTATCCAGGCAGGCACCGAGGACGACCCCTCTGGTGACAACGTGAGTGCCTGGACCCTGCCCTGCGCAAGGCCCTACACATTTATTTATGGATACCACCCCCCAACTTCTTCCCATCCCTCCAGGCTTTTCACAGCTCACCTTCTCCTTTTTTCCCATCTAACTCACAATCACCCAGCAGGAGAACCAGATCAAATACGAGGCAAACTGAGGCTCAGAAAAGCCAGGTAACTTGTCCAAGGCCCCGCAGCAGGGCCTGTGACCCGGGGCTATGTCCCAAGGCTGTGTGACCTCAGTGGTCTTGAGAACAGACACCAGCAGGTGGCGATGGCCTGACAGATACCCAGAGTGAGGATCACATAGAGACCCAGGCACACCCCGCTGCTGATACATCAGGGCCCATCCCCATAACACAGGGACACATTCGAGATGCAGCCTCAGATCCCATGCACGTAACACAGACCCACACACCAGCCACACAGAGATGCTCACCTGCGTAGGTGCACACACATGCATGCGCGTGGAGGGTCAACACAGACACCACACCAGGATATGGATTCAAACACGGCCACCTAATTCAGAAACACAGACACAGACTCAGACATACATTGACGGAGAAGCTCACACACACAGACACAGCAATGCAGGCATAACCTCATGACGGAGAGACGTGAGAGTCAGGCACAGACAGTGTCCTCAGATATTCAAATCTAAACAGTCTCAGACATAAGCTCTCACAGAGAGGCAAAGCTGGAGACACAGAGACAGAGACCCACACACAGAGAACCGAAGAAGCTGCCTTGTAGAATGTAAAGTCAGGCATGCAACCAGTCATACAGACACACGGACAGACAGCCGCATCCTAGACTCTTTAACATGTGTAGGAGGACAGACACACACACAAAATAGATGGACAAGTCGCGCATGGTGGCTCATGCCTGTCACCCCAGCTCCTTGGGAGGCCAAGGCAGGAGGCTTACTTGAGGCCAGGAGTTCCAGAAACCTGAGTTTCCCAGACAGACCCAGTCTCTAAAAAAATACAAAAAAATACAAAAAACAGCCAGGCCTGGTGGCACACACCTGTAGTGCTAGCTATTCTGGAGGCTGAGGTGGGAGGATTGCTTGAACCTGGGGAGGTTGAGGCTACAGTGAGCTGAGATTGTGCCACTGTACTCCAGGCTGGGTAGCAGAGCGAGACCTGTCTCAAAAAAAAAAAAAAAAGGCCAGGAACGGTGGCTCACGCCTATAATCCCAGCACTTTTGGAGGCCAAGGCGGCAGATCACAAGGTCAGGAGATCAAGACCATCCTAGCCAATGTGGTGAAACCCCATCTCTACTAAAAATACAAAAAATTAGCTGGGTGTGGTGGTACACGCCTGTAGTCCCAGCTTACTCAGGAGGCTGAGGCAGGAGGATCGCTTGAACTAGGAAGAGGAGCTTGTAGTGAGCCGAGATCATGCCACTGCACTCCAACCTGGGTGACAGAGCGAGACTCTGTCTCAAAAAAAACCCAAAAAAAACCCAAAAAAATTGACAGACCCTTAGATTCAAACACAACCGTTACAGAAAGAGGGACTCAAGCACAGACAGGGGAGACTCAGACACACCAACCCTCATAACCAACCTGGGGTCAGACACACAAATACAGACCCCCATGGACACAAAGCTCCCTTCCCAGGCGTGCAGGGACTGGTGGGGAGCGGTGTGGGCGTTCCCCGATCAACATCCCCACATCTCCCCACAGCTGTACCTGGGCATCGTGCTGGCAGCCGTGGTGATCATCACTGGCTGCTTCTCGTACTACCAGGAGGCCAAGAGCTCCAAGATCATGGAGTCCTTCAAGAACATGGTGCCGCAGGTGAAGGGTGCCCGGCAAGGGGCCAGAGAGGGGTGTTAGTGTATGGGCTGGGGGCTGGGCCCAGTGACCCCCAGGCAGAGGGAGTCTTGGAGGTCACATTACTCCATCCCACCCCAGCAAGCCCTGGTGATCCGGGAAGGTGAGAAGATGCAGGTGAACGCTGAGGAGGTGGTGGTTGGGGACCTGGTGGAGATCAAGGGCGGAGACCGAGTGCCAGCTGACCTGCGGATCATCTCAGCCCACGGCTGCAAGGTGGGCCTGGGCCTGGGACCAGGCTTTACCCTCCCTCAGGCTGCCCCGGAGTCCATGCCCAGTCCCTCCTCCCTCAGACCCAGGAGCCCAGGCCCAGTCCCTCCTCCCTCAGACCCAGGAGCCCAGACCCAGTCCCTCCTCCCTCAGACCCAGGGGTCCAGACCTAGCCCCTTCTCCCTCAGACTCAGAAGTCCAGGTCCCAGCCCCTCCTCCTTCAGACCCGAGTCCAGGCCCCAACCCCTCCTCACTCAGAACCAGGAGCCCAGGCCCCAAACCCTCCTCCCTCAGACCCAAGAGTCCAGGCCCCCAGCCCCTCCTCCCTCAGACCCAGGAGTCCAGGCCCCAACCCCTCCTCCCTCAGACCCAGGAGTCCAGGCCCCCAGCCCCTCCTCCCTCAGACCCAAGAGTCCAGGCCCCAACCCCTCCTCCCTCAGACCCAGGAGTCCAGGCCCCCAGGCCCTCCTCCTTCAGACCTAGGAGTTTAGACCCTGGGACCCCTCCTTACCCAACAGTCAGGAGTCCAGGCCTAGCCCTCACCCTTCGGAGATCCTTAGGGACCCTAGATCTTGGCCAGCAGCCCTGTGTCCTCCCCACCTTCAAGATTCCAGCCTCTGGCCTCCCACACACCAGTCGCCCACTGAGCACCCAGGCTTCTAGCTTTGATCTCCAGGCACACAGCCTTCAGCCCCAAGCCCTCTGCACAAACACCCTCCTGTCCCAGGCCCTGGACTGAACCCTGTCTCTGTTGCACCTACCCCCAGGTGGACAACTCCTCCCTGACTGGCGAATCCGAGCCCCAGACTCGCTCTCCCGACTGCACACACGACAATCCCTTGGAGACTCGGAACATCACCTTCTTCTCCACCAACTGTGTGGAAGGTGAGGCGGGTGCAGAGAAGACACCCAGCTGGGGCAGACACAGGGACGTGTCCCAAGGGGTCAGGGTCTCTGGAACCTCCCTGAGTCACCCCACCTCAGCCTAACCCCTCTGGCCTGCAGGCACGGCTCGGGGCGTGGTGGTGGCCACGGGCGACCGTACTGTCATGGGCCGCATTGCCACCCTGGCCTCAGGGCTGGAGGTGGGTAAGACGCCCATCGCCATCGAGATTGAGCACTTCATCCAGCTCATCACTGGCGTGGCTGTCTTCCTGGGCGTTTCCTTCTTCATCCTCTCCCTCATTCTCGGATACACCTGGCTCGAGGCTGTGATCTTCCTCATCGGCATCATCGTGGCCAATGTCCCAGAGGGTCTGCTGGCCACTGTCACTGTAAGGCGGGGCTCCTGCATCTGGGTGGGGAGGGCCTGGGGGCCTGGGCCCCTGAGTCTGAGGGAGGAGGGGCTGGAGGCCTGGACCCATGTGTCTGGGGGAGGTGGGACTGGGGTCTGGACCCCTGGGGCTGGGAAAGAAGGGGCTGGGGGCCTGGATCACAGTGTTCTTGTGAAAGACAACCTGGGCCTGACTCAGAGGGCCTCATTAACAAAGCAAACAAAGAAACAAACAAAAATCTGGAGAAACACTGGCAAGCCGTAAAGAGCCAACAATCCTATCGCTTGTTAAGTTTACTTACAAAATTAAGAAGTGTACGCTCATGATGAAAAGTTTGAAGAGTACATCAAGTTAAAAAATAAAATAGGGCCGGGCGCGGTGGCTCACGCCTGTAATCCCAGCACTCTGGGAGGCCGAGGCGGGTGGATCGCGAGGTCAGGAGATCGAGACCATCCTGGCTAACACGGTGAAACCCTATCTCTACAAAAAATACAAAAAATTAGCCGGGCGTGGTGGCAGGCGCCTGTACTTCCAGCTATTGGGAGGCTGAGGCAGGAGAATGGCGTGAACCCGGGAGGCAGGGCTCGCAGTGAGCCGAGATCATGCCACTGCACTCCAGCCTGGGCCACAGAGCGAGACTCCGTCTCCAAAAAATAAATACATAAAAATGAATAAATAAATAAATAAAATAAAATAATGAGGCTGGGCACAGTGGCTCACGCTGTAATCCCAGCACTTTGGGAGGCCGAGGCAGGCAGATCACCTAAGGTCAGGAGTTCAAGACCAGCCTGGCCAACATAGTGAAACCCTGTCTCTACTGAAAATACAAAATTAGCTGGGCGTGGTGGTGCATGCCTGTAATCCCAGCTACTTGGGAGGCTGAGGCAGGAGAATCACTTGATCCCAGGAGGCGGAGGTTGCAGTGAGCCGAGATCTCGCCATTGCACTCCAGCCTGTGCAACAAGAGTGAAACTCCATCTCAAAAATAAATAAATAAATAAATACAAAATACATAAAATAGGCCGGGCACGGTGGCTCATGCCTGTAATCCCAGCACTTTGGGAGGCCGAGGCAGGCGGATCACGAGGTCAAGAGATCAAGACCATCCTGGCCGACATGGTGAAACCCTGTGTCTATTAAAAATATAAAAATTAGCTGGGCATGGTGGTTGGCACCTGTAGTCCCAGCTACTTGGGAGGCTGAGGCAGGAGAATCACTTGAACCCGGGAGGCAGAGGTTGCAGTGAGCCAAGATCATGCCATTGCACTCCAGCCTGGGTGACAGAGCAAGATGCCATCTCAATAAATAAATAAATAAATAAATAAATAAATAAATAAAATAATAAGCCTGGTGCAGTGGCTCACGCCTGTAATCCCAACAGTTTGGGAGGCCCAGGCAGGAGGACTGCTTGAGGTCAGGAGTTTGAGACTAGCCGGGACAACAGAGTGAGACCCCATCTCTACAAAAAAATGTAAAGGCTGGTGTGGTGGCTCACACCTGTAGTCCCAGCACTTTGGGAGGCTGAGGCGGGCGGATCACCTGAGGTCAGGAGTTCGAGACCAGCCTGGCCAACACGGCAAAACCCCATCTTTACTAAAAATACAAAAATTAGCTGGGCGTAGCCAACCCCAGTGGCTCACACTTGTAGTCCTGGCACTTTGGGAGGCTGAGGCGGGCAGATCACAAGGTCAGGAGATCCAGACCATCCTGGCTAACACAGTGAAACCCCATCTCTACTAAAAATACAAAAAAATTAGCCGGGCGTGGTGGTGGGCGCCTGTAGTCCCAGCTACTTGGGAGGCTGAGTTAGGAGAATGGCATGAATCCAGGAGGTGGAACTTGCAGTGGGCCGAGATCATGCCACTGCACTCCAGCCTGGGTGACAGAGCAAGGCTCTGTCTCAAAAAAAGAAAAAAAAAAAAAAAATTAGCCAGGCTTGGTGGCAGGTGCCTGTAATCCCAGCTACTCAGGAGACTAAGGCAGGAGAATAGCTTGAATCCAGGAGTCAGAGGTTGCAGTGAGCCAAGATCACACCACTGTACTCCAGCCCGGATGACAACAGCCAGACTCTGTCCCAAAAAAAATAAAATAAAATAAAATAAAATTTAAAAATTAGCCAGGCGTGTTGATACATGCCTGTAGTCCTAGCTACTCGGGAGGCTGACCCAGGAGGTTGAGGCTGTAGTGAGCCATGATTGCACTACTGCGCTCCAGCCTGTTTATCAGAGAGAGAATCCATCTCAAGAAAATAATACTAATACTAATACTAATACTAATTTAAAAGTTTTCCTCTGGCTTCTTTGCTGCCTGCTTCACCCCAGAAGTCCGTTCTCTGTGAGGTCCCCCTGACAGCTGTGAGCATATTGACTAAATGCTGTCTTCAAGGTGCATGCCAGGGACTATCCTGGAAATACCATTTTCCTCTTTCATTGTTTGACTTAATGTTTTATGCAAAGTTTTACATATCAGGGCCGGGCAGGGTGGCTCACGCCTGTAATCCCGGCACTTTGGGAATCCGAGGTGGGTGGATCACTTGAGATCAGGAGTTCAAGACCAGCCTGGCCAACATGACAAAAACCCATCTCTACTAAAAATACAAAAATTAGCCAGGCGTGGTGGTGGGTGCCTGTGATCCCAGCTACTGAGGAGGCTGAGGCACGAGAATCGTTTGAACCTGGGAGGCGGAGTTTGCAGTGAACTGAGACTGAGCCACTGCATCCAGCCTGGCTGACAGAGCGAGACTGTGTCCAAAAACAAAAACAAAAAAACAAAACAAAACAACAAAAAAACCCAAGTTTACCGTTTTCCATATTAGCTATGTTAAATGCTACCTTATGTCAAAGAGATTTTTATATGCAAAGGATTAAGCATATTGTGAACATATAGTCTGATGATTTGGGGCAAACTGAACACAATCACGTCAGCTGCATCGAGATTGCATCTCCCTGAAGCCCCCTCAAGACCTTATTTAGCCACTACACCCCCAAGCCAAGGGTAACCGCTAATCTGGCTGCTAACAGCATAGATTAACTTTGCCTGTGTTGAAACTTTGTATTAATGGAATAATTCAGTATGAACTCATTTCTGGCCCTTTTTGGCTGAACATGTTTTTGACCTTCACCCATGCGGGTGCAGGCAGCAGTAATGTATTTGTTTTTATCAATGTATAGCATTCCATTGTCCACAATTTATCTTTTCTGCTGTTAGTGGACATCTGAGTTGTTTGCAGTTTTGGACAATTTTTCTTTTCTTTTTTTTTTTTGCTCTGTCATCTAGGCTGGAGTGCAGTGGCACGATCTCGGCTCACTGCAAGCTTCGCTTCCCGGGTTCACGCCATTCTCCTGCCTCAGCCTCCCGAGTAGCTGGGACTACAGGCACCCACCACCACGCCTGGCTAATTTTTTGTATTTTTTAGTAGAGACGGGGTTTCACCTTGTTAGCCAGGATGGTCTCGATCTCCTGACCTCATGATCCACCTGCCTCGGACTCCCAGAGTGCTGGGATTACAAGCGTGAGCCACTGTGCTTGGCCAATATTTTTTTTTTTTTTTTTTTGAGTCAAAGTCTCACTCTATTGCCCAGGCTGGTGTGTAGCATCACGATCTCGGATCACTGCAACCTCCACCTCCTGGATTCAAGGGATTCTTGTGCCTCAGCTTCCCAAGTAGCTGGGATTACAGGTGTTCACCACCATGCCTGGCTAACTTTTGTATTTTTAGTAGGGACGGGGTTTCACCATGTTAGCCAGGCTGGTCTCAAACTCCTGATCTAAAGTGATGTGCCTACCTCGGTCTCCCAAAGTGCTGGGATTACAGGGCTGAGCCACCCCATCTGGCCTGGACAATATTTTAAGACAGAGTCTCACTCTGTCGCCAAGGCTGGAGTGCAGTGATGCCATCGTAGCTTACTGCAGCCATGAACTCCTGGGCTCAAGCGATCCTTCTGCCTCAGCTTCCCAAGTAGCTAAGACTACTGGTGCGTGCCGCCATGCCTGGCTAACTGAAAAAACAAAAAAATCTCTAGAGTTGAGGTCTCACTGTGTTGCCCAGGCTAGTCTTAAACTCCTGGGCTCACACAATCCTTGCACCTTGGCCTCCCAAAGTGCTGGGATTACAGGCGTGAGCCACCGCGCCTGGCCATTTTGCACTATTATGCATGTGGCTGCTATGAGCATTCTTGTCCCTGTCTTTGGGTATCTCTGCCCTGTTTCTGTTGGTCTGAACTTGAGGGTGGCGTTGCTGCCTCGTTCTTTTCCAGGCCTTCAGGATTCTCCGGGGGCCAGGCTGCTGGGCTATGGCCCTGGTGTCATTCATCCAACCCTGCCTGCCAGGCTTGTCCCTGTAACTTGCCTGCCCTTGCTCGTCCTCCAGGTGTGTCTGACGCTGACTGCCAAGCGCATGGCCCGGAAGAACTGCCTGGTGAAGAACCTGGAGGCTGTAGAAACCCTGGGCTCCACGTCCACCATCTGCTCGGACAAGACAGGGACCCTCACTCAGAACCGCATGACAGTCGCCCACATGTGGTTTGACAATCAGATCCACGAGGCTGACACCACTGAGGACCAGTCAGGTGAGCGCAGGCCCCGGGTGAGGACCATGGGCGCCTGGCTCCAGGAGCCCCTGGCCCTCACACGTGCCTCCCCCAGGAACCTCATTCGACAAGAGCTCACACACCTGGGTGGCCCTGTCTCACATCGCCGGGCTCTGCAATCGCGCCGTCTTCAAGGGTGGTCAGGACAACATCCCTGTGCTCAAGGTGGGTTCAGCTGCTGGCCTCACCTCGGCCCCGCCTGTGTCCTGCCCTCCGCTGCCCCTGCTCTGACGGCTCTCTCTCCCTGCAGAGGGATGTGGCCGGGGATGCCTCTGAGTCTGCCCTGCTCAAGTGCATCGAGCTGTCCTCTGGCTCCGTGAAGCTGATGCGTGAACGCAACAAGAAAGTGGCTGAGATTCCCTTCAATTCCACCAACAAATACCAGGTACTCTGGGCTTTCCGGGAGAGCCAGCCTGGACCTCAGGCTCCCTATGATGCCCGTAAAGAGGTGTCACAGAACCTTGATTTTCCCATCTGTAAAATGGGAATGATAATACCCGCCTGGTGGGGAGAGGAACGGGAAGAACCTGGGAGTAGGAGCCAGATCTCTGTTGGAGTAAGACGCTGAGGAGTAAAGATCTTCCTGCAGGCCGAGCGTGGTGGCTCACACCTCTAACACCAGCACTTTAGGAGGCTGAGGCAGGAGGATCACTTGAGGCCAGGAGTCTGAGACCAGCCTGGGCAAGATGGCAAAACCCCATCTGTATGAATCTTTTTTTTTTTTTTTAGTTAGCCAGGCGTGGTGGTATGTGCCCGTGATCTCAGCAATTTGGGAGTCTGAGGCAGGAGGATTGCCTGAGCCAGGGAGGTTGGGGCTGCAGAGAGCCTACATCACGCACTGCACTCCAGCCTGGGTGACAGAGCAAGACCCTGACTCAAAAAAAAAAAAAGAAAAAAAGTTTTCCTACAGCAGAGAGTGGGAACAAGCAGGAGACCTCTTGGGGCAGAGCAGCAACTTTCAATTATTCAGCAAACTTCTTTTTTTTTTGAGACAGAGTCTCACTCTGTCGCTCAGGCTGGAGTGCAGTGGCACCATCTCGGCTCACTGCAAGCTCCACCCCCTGGGTTCACACCATTCTCCTGCCTCAGCCTCCCAAGTAGCTGGGACTACAGGCATCCGCCACCACGCCTGGCTAATTTTTTGTATTTTTAGTGGAGACAGGGTTTCACCGTGTTAGCCAGGATGGTCTCGATCTCCTGACCTCGTGATCTGCCCACCTCAGCCTCCCAAAGTGCTGGGATTACAGGTGTGAGCCACTGTGCCCGGCCTCAGCAAACTTTTTTTTTGAGACGGAGTCTCGCTCTGTCGCCCAGGCTGGAATGCAGTGGTGTGATCTCAGCTCACTGCAACCTCTGCCTCTGGGTTCAAGTGATTCTCGTATCTCAGCCTCCCAAGTAGCTGGAATTAGAGACGTGCACCACCACGCCCACTTAATTTTTGTATTTTTAGTACTGATGTGGTTTCACCATGTTGGCCAGGCTGGTCTTGAACCCCTGACCTCAAGTGATCCACCCACCTCGGCCTCCCAAAGTGCTGGGATTACAGGCGTGAGCCACCATGCCTGGCCCATTCAGTATACATTTTTTGAGCAGCCACCACATGTTAGGCGCTGTTTTGGGTGCTGGGTGTACACACAGTAGTGAGTGAAACGGTGAAGTCCCCCACTCTCTGGGACTTACGCTCTGGCTCCAGAAGACAGGCAATAACAAAGGCATGAGGAGGTAATCATAGTGGTTGTGGTGCTGAGGGAGGGAGCCCTTCAGGTGTCTGGGGGAAGAGCACTTGGGTAGCAGGCACAGCCCATGCAAAGGCACAGAGGCGGGAGCGTGCTGGCGCATCTGAACGCCAGACAGCCAGCCAGCCAGTGCAGAGGGGCTGGGAGCCAGGGAGCGTGGTGGGAGTGGTGGGTGCTGGCTAGATCCTGTCAGACCTCACGGGCAGGGAGAGGACTTGGCTGTGACTCTGAGGAGCACACAAGCCTCCAGGGGCTTCTGAGCCAAAGAGACACAGGAGTTGACTCAGAGCTTTTAAAATAACTTTATTAAGATATAATTAACATACCGTAGCTCGTCCCTCTAAATGTATAATAGTTTTAGTATATTTGCAGATATAGGCAGTCATCCACATAGTCAATTTTAGAGCATTTTCATCACCTCCAAAAAGAAACCCCGCATCGCTCAGCTGTCACCCGCCCCCTCCTCCCCCACACTCCCAGCCCTAAGCAACCACTAACCTACTTTCTGTCTGTGTGGATTTGCCTATTCTGGACATTTCATAAAAATGGAAGCATATGGCCGGGCGTGGTGGCTCACGCCTGTAATCCCAGCACTTTGGGAGACCGAGGCAGGAGGATCGCTTGAACTCAGGAAATTGAGACCAGCATGGGCAACATAGGGACAGCACATCCCTACAAAATATTAGCCAGGCATGGTGGTGCGGACCTGTGGTCCCAGCTACGTGGGAGACTGAAGTGGGAGGATCGCATGAGCCCGGGAGGTCAAGGCTGCAGTGAGCTGTGATCTCGCCACTGTTCTCCAGCCTGGGTGACAGAATAAGACCCTGTCTTAAAAAAACAAAACAAAAAACAAAACAAAAAATGGTGGGGGGAGGGGAGCACGGGCGTGGTGGGTCACGCCTGTTGTCCCACCACTTTGAGGGGCTGAGGAGGGCAGATCACTTGAGGCCAGGAGTTCAAGACCAGTCTGACCAACATGGCAAAATACCGTCTGTGCTAAAAATGCAAAAGTTAGCTGGGTGTGGTGGTGGTGCCTGTAGTCCCAGCTACTCGGGAGGCTGAGACAGGAGAATCGCTTGAACCCAGGAGGCGGAGGTTGCAGTGAGCTGAGATCGCACCACTGCACTCCAACCTGGG
This sequence comes from Chlorocebus sabaeus, assembly GCF_047675955.1. Classification (NCBI taxonomy): domain Eukaryota; kingdom Metazoa; phylum Chordata; class Mammalia; order Primates; family Cercopithecidae; genus Chlorocebus; species Chlorocebus sabaeus. Next base: position 17,478,601 of record NC_132909.1, read on the forward strand.
CAACAGAGTGAGACTCCATCTCCAAAAAAAAAAGAGAAAGAAATATCCATGAGATAGACAGAAGCGGACAGGAATGAGCAGAGGTCTCTGTGAGAGAGTGTCCCCTCTGGGGGAGCCCTGGTGTGGGCCTGTCCTGGCACCCTTGGCTCTGGACCAGGGTGGGGCAGGGAGATTCCTGGTGTCTGCGTGGCTCAGGCACTCCACCCTCTGCTCGGTCCCCAGCTCTCCATCCATGAGACCGAGGACCCCAATGACAACCGATACCTCCTGGTGATGAAGGGTGCCCCCGAGCGCATCCTGGACCGCTGCTCCACCATCCTGCTGCAGGGCAAGGAGCAGCCACTGGATGAGGAGATGAAGGAGGCCTTCCAGAACGCCTACCTCGAGCTCGGCGGCCTGGGCGAGCGCGTGCTTGGTGCGAGGCTGCCGGGCGGGCTCTGGGGTCCCTAGAGGGCAAGGAGGGTTGTGATGCTGCCCAAAGCCTGGCTCAGTCCACGGCCTCCCAGAATGTAGTGTGAATGAATGAATGAATGAATGAGAGGGGAAGGCATCCTAGGAAATGAATGCTGACCGGCCGTCTTGCCGATGGGGAGATGGAATGCGGGCGATGCAGACATCTAGGGGCATGGGGCAGAGGCTCCGAGGCTGGAACCCTCACACCCCAACCCTTCCCTGCCGCCAGGTTTCTGCCATTATTACCTGCCCGAAGAGCAGTTCCCCAAGGGCTTTGCCTTCGACTGTGATGACGTGAACTTCACCACAGACAACCTCTGCTTTGTGGGCCTCATGTCCATGATCGACCCGCCCCGGGCAGCCGTCCCTGACGCGGTGGGCAAGTGTCGCAGCGCAGGCATCAAGGTGTGGCTTGGGGTGGCTGGGGAAGGCGAGGCCAGGCATGGGGCGGGGGAGGCCATCCCTAAAAATCAATGCCTGCAGGTCATCATGGTCACCGGTGATCACCCCATCACGGCCAAGGCCATTGCCAAGGGCGTGGGCATCATCTCTGAGGGCAACGAGACTGTGGAGGACATCGCCGCCCGTCTCAACATTCCCGTCAGCCAGGTTAACCCCCGGTGAGCCACCCATCCCAACCAGGACCCTGGACATCCCTCTAGGGTGTTGACACAGGGGCACTGCCTCCCCGCAACCTCCCTCTGCACTGCCCATCCCGTTCTTTCTGGGACTTCTCCATGGACCAGGCCCTGGGTCCGGCCCTCTGTCCGGTGTGGGGACATTGCAGCCACAGAGGTAGCCAGGCATAGGTTTGCTTCCCAGTCTTTTTTTTTTTTTTTTTTTTTTTTTTTTGAGACCGAGGCTCACTCTGTCGTCCAGGCTGGAGTGCAGTGGCGCAATCATATCTCACTGCAACCTCTGCCTCCCAGGTTCAAGCAATTCTGTGCCTCAGCCTCAGCCTTCCGAGTAACTGGGATTACAGGGGCCCTCCACCACACCTGGCTAATTTTTTTTGTACTTTTAGTAGAGATGGGGTTTCACTATGTTGGCCAGGCTGGTCTCGAACTCCTGACCTCAGGTGATCCACCTGCTTCGGCCTCCCAAAGTGCTGGGATTACAGGCGTGAGCCACCGTGCCCCGCCTGCATCCCAGCTTTTACTGCTCACAAACTGTGTGACATTGGGCAAGTCCTTTAGCATCCATGAACTTCAGTTGGCCCATCTCTAAAATGGGCCACTAATAATTCCTATCTCAGAGGATTCAGTAGAATCCAGTACTTCTGTGTCTGTCTCTCTTTTTTCCTGTCTGTCTCTCTTTGTCTCTCTCTTTTCTGTTCTGTTTTTCTGACTTCTTCAATTTTTCCATCCTCATGCCTATCTCCGACTCTGCCTCCCTTCCGTTTGTCCACATATCTCTGTTCTTCTGACTCCACTGCCCCTTGTCCAGGCGCAGTGGCTCATGCCTGTAATCCCAGCACCCCGGAGGCCGAGTCAGGTGGATCACTTGAGGTCAGGAGTTCGAGAGCAGCCTGGCCAACATGGCAAAACCCCAACTCCACTAAAAAATAAAAAAAATTAGCCAGGCGTGGTGGTGGGCACCTGTAATCCCAGCTACTAGGGTGGCTAAGATGGGAGAATTGCTTGAACCCAGGAAACAGAGGTTGCAGTGAGCTGAGATCGCACCACTGCGCTTCAGCCTGTGTGACAGAGCAAGACTCCATCTCAAAAATACATACATACATACATACATACATACATACATACATAAATGCACTGCCCGGAAGTCCTTCCTCAGGTCTGCCCGCATGCCCTGCTGCAGTAGCCCCCTTCTCCCCTGCTTCCCCCAGAGGCCCCTTCCCACAGCCCCTGGTCCTCTGGCTCTCCTGTTTGTGGAGCTGGCCCCTCTGTTTCTCTGTGCTTCAGGGCTCACTGTGCCACTCCTCACACACCCTGACCTCAGCCATCACCCTCTCTGTTCTTCCCAGGGATGCCAAGGCCTGTGTGATCCACGGCACCGACCTCAAGGACTTCACCTCCGAGCAAATTGACGAGATCCTGCAGAATCACACCGAGATCGTCTTCGCCCGCACGTCCCCCCAGCAGAAGCTCATCATTGTGGAGGGCTGTCAGAGACAGGTGTGCTACGCTCCCGCAGAGGAGGAGATGGGGCCTTGACTCCTGGATCCTCACTGAGGCCGAGGCCTGGATTCCTGGGTCTGAGGGAGGAGGGGCTGGGGGCCTGGATTCCTGGGTCTGAGGGAGGAGGGGCTGGGGGCCTGGACCCTTGGGTCTGAGGGAGGAGAGCTGGGGCCCTGGACTCCTGGGTCTGAAAGAGGAGGGGCTTGGGGCCTGGACTCCTGGGTCTGAGGGAGGAGGGGCTGGGGGCCCGGACTCCTGGGTCTCAGGGAGGCGGTGGCTGGGGGCCTGGACCTTTGGGTCTGAAAGAGGAGGGGCTTGGGGCCTGGATTCCTGGGTCTGAGGGAGAAGGGGGTGGGGGACTGGACCCTTCCATCTGAGGGAGGAGGGTCTGGGAGCTTGGACCCTTGGGTCTGAGGGAGAAGGGACTGGGGGCCTGGACTCCTGGGTCTGAGGGAGGAGGGACTGGGGGTCTGGACCCTTGGGTCTGAGGGAGGACAGGCTAGGGGCCTGGACTCCTGGGTCTGAGGGAGAAGGAGGCTGGGGGCCTAGACCCCTGGGTCTGAGGGAAGAGGGTTTGGGGGTCTGGACGACCGGGTCTGAGGGAGGAAGATCTGGGGGCCTGAACTCCTAGGTCTGAGGGGAAGAGGAGGTTGGGGACCTGAACTCCTGGGTCTGAAGGAGGACGGAGCTGGGGTCTTGGGCTTCTGGATCTGAGGGAGGAGACTCTGGGGCCTGACCTCTGAGTGTCATCCTTACCCTCTCTCCCTCCAGGGTGCAATTGTGGCTGTGACCGGGGATGGTGTGAACGACTCCCCCGCTCTGAAGAAGGCCGACATTGGGGTGGCCATGGGCATCGCTGGCTCTGATGTCTCCAAGCAAGCAGCCGACATGATCCTATTGGATGACAACTTTGCCTCCATTGTCACGGGGGTAGAGGAGGGTGAGTTGGCCAGGGCTGGCCCTGGAGACCAGGGTCACTGCCAGAGGCCTGAGACCAGCAAGGGGAACTGGCCAGGGCTGCAGGGGGATGTGTGGCAGAGACCACAGCCCCCTTGGCCCTGGAGGAGCTTGAGACTGTCCTTTTCTGTCTTCCTTCCCTGTGGGGTCAGAAGCTCCCCTGGACAGGACTGAGCTGACATGTTTCAGGGTCCCCGCATCATCCAGCCCAGGTCCCATCTGGTGGGTGAAGCTGACTTGGAGACTTTTTAAAAATATTATTGGCTGGGCACAGTGGCTTGCACCTGTAATCCCAGCATTTTGGGAGGCTGAGGCGGGCGGATCACAAGGTCAGGAGATCGAGAACATCCTGGCTAACACCCCTGGTGAAACCCCATCTCTACTAAAAATACAAAAAATTAGCCAGGCGTGGTGGCGGGTGCCTGTAATCCCAGTTACTCGGGAGGCTGAGGCAGGAGAATGGTGAGAACCCAGGAGGCAGAGCTTGCAGTGAGCCAAGATCGCGCCACTGAACTCCAGCCCGGGCAACAGAGCAAGACTCCGTCTCAAAAAAAAAAAGAAAAAAATTCTCAAGCCAAACCAGAGGGAAGTCAGGGACCCTGGGGGAGGCCTCAGGGAGCCTCTCTGCCAGCCTGGGCTGCAGGTCAAGGGAGCTTCCCAGAGTGTACAGGGATGGCTGAGCCAAGTCAGGGGCCATGGTGTGACGTCCACATAGACTAGTGCCAGGGAGTCATAGGCAGAGGAACCGGTACACAGGCAAGGCGGTGTGAGGGGCCGGGTCTGAGGCTGGTGTTGCTGCTGAGGTGGGGGCACTGGGAGCCCGGGCCACAGAGCCCACAGGCACCACCTCCTGACAGGCCCGGACGAGGCCACAGAAGGGCTGGTTCACATTCAGATTTATTCTGATCATCAAATTAATTCATGATAATTACAAACAAATGCAAAAAGGCATTCAGGAAAAAATTGGAATCAAATTACCCATAACCTCACCATCCAGAAATAATCACGATTCATGCCTTGGTGGATTTTCTTGCAATTTCTCTCTCCTATTTGAAATGTCTCTAGTGTAAAAAGTAGTTCATGGTAAAAGAGAATTCAAACAGCAAAGCTGAGCCCAGAGTAACAGATTAAATGTCCTTAGCCCTTGTTTCCTATGTCCCAGAGGAAACCATAGTTAACATCTTCTTATCCCCCCAAGAGACATCTTTTTGTGGGGAGTGGGGGCAGGGATAGGGTCTCAATCTGTTGCCCAGGACAGAGTGCAGTGGCACAATCACAGCTCACTGCAGCCTCCACCTCCTGGACTTAATCGATCCTCCTGCCTCAGGCCCCTAAGTAGCTGAGACTACAGGTATGCACCACCACACCTGGCTGATTTTTAAGATTTTGTAGAGATGGGGTTTTGCCATGTTGCCCAGGCTAGTCTTTTATTTTTTGAGACAGAGTCTTGCTCTGTTACCCAGGCTGGAGTACAGGCGCACAATCTAGGCTCACTGTAACCTCCACTTCCTGGGTTCAAGTGATTCTCCTGCTTCAGCCCCCCGAGTAGCTAGAATTACAGGTGCATGCCACCACACCAAGCTAATTTTTGTATTTTTAGTAGAGATGGGGTTTCACCATATTAGCCAGGCTGGTCTTGATCTGCTGACCTGAAGTGATCCCGACACCTCGGCCTCCCAAAGTGCTGGGATTGCAGGCATGAGCCACCTTGCCCAGCCAGGACTTCAACTCCTGGGCTCAGGCAATCCTCCCACCTTGGCCTCCCAATTTGCTGGGATTACAGGTGTAAGCCACCATGCCCGGCCTCCCCAAGGCATCTTATGCATACACAATACACACACTGTCTCAGATACAGCCATCTGCTCCTTCCGAATCTTGTGCATCATGCTGGAAGCTGGGAGGCAGCTGTGAGCAGAGCAGGCACCATCCCTGTTCTCATGGGGCTGGAGAGACAGCCTTAAACAAGTTAACAGATACATAATTACAAATTGTGATATATGCCCGGAAGAAAGCAGGTCGCTGCGATAGATAATAATGAGAGTCCTGCCCAGATGGGGTGGACATGGAAGGCCTCTCTGAAGGGAGGGAAGAAATGTCTAACTTCCGTCAGGGGCCAGGCACGGGGGCTCACGCCTGTAATCCCAGCATTTTGGGAGACCAAGGCGGGAGGATTGCTTGAGCCCAAGAGTTCAAGACCTGCCTGCACAACAAATTAAGACCTAGTCTCTACAGAAAATTTAAAAAATTAGCAGGGCGTGGTGGCACACATCTGTAGTCTCAGCGACTCGGGGGGCTGAGGCAGGAGGATCACTTGAGCCTGGGTGGTCGAGGCTGCCATGAGCCATGATGGTGCCACTGCCCTCCAACCTGGGAGATAGAGAGAGATCCGAGACCCTGTCTCAAACAAACAAACAAACAAAATAACTTCCATCAGAGGGCATTCCAGATATACCCAAAAGTAGAGCAAAGGCACAGTGGGTCCCGTCCCTGCGCCTCCATCCCAGCTGCAGCGGCCATCAGCGCACGGCACACCTTGTTTCTTCCCCACCCCCTGGAACACACACTGGATTATGCTGATGCGCATTTAAGTCATCATTTCATCCAGAAACATTTTAGGACGAGAAACCACTAGTTTGTGGAGAAGAGCACAATACAGGGAACGAGAATATCAGGCGGGAGTGGCTCAGGCTGTTATTGCTATGCAAGAGCCATCAAAGCAATCAAAGCAGCCACACCGCAGGCAGCCTATCCCTCCCTCCCTCCCTCCGTCCCTCCGTCTGTCCCTCCCTCCCTCCCTCCCTCCCTCCCTCCCTTCCTTCCTTCCTTCCTTCCTTCCTTCCTTCCTTCCTTCCTTCCTTCCTTCCTTCCTTCTTCCCTCCCTCCCTTCCTTCCTTCCCTCCTTCTTTCCTTTCTTTCTTTTTTTTTTTTTTTGACAAAGTCTTGCTCTGTTGCCAGGCTGGAGTGCAATGGCATGATCTCAGCTCACTGCAACCTCCACCTCCCAGCTTCAAGCAATTCTTCTGCCTCAGCCTCCCACGTAGCTGGAGCTACAGGCATGCGCCACCACGCCCAGCTAATTTTTTATGTTTTAGTAGAGATGGGGTTTCACCATGTTGGCCAGGATGGTCTCGATCTCCTGACCTCATGATCCACCCGCCTCAGCCTCCCAAAGTGCTGGGATTACAGGCGTGAGCCACCTCGCCCGGCCTGTTCTTTCTTAATGATTGACCTCATTGTTTATGGGCTAATCTTTTTACTTGTTCATTTATTTAGGGACAAGGTCTCACTCTGTTGCCCAGGCTGGAGTGCAACAGTGGTTTATTGATCCCTCACCTGTTGATGGACATGAGGTTGACTCTGGCTTTTGGCTGTGATGAGTGGTGCTATGATGAACATTCTTGTACTTGCTTTTTGCTGGACATAAACAGTCCTCCTGTCTCTCGGGTATAAAACCTGAGAAGAGTCAGATTACTGGGTCGGTGGGGTGGGGGTTGTTTGATAGAAACTCCCAAACCATCTTCCAGAGTGGTTATTTCCAGAATGTTTCGACAAAGGCGATGTGGTTGGATGTTTATGTGGAAAGGTGGGTGGGTGAGAGGCCTAGTGTGGAGATTCGCACCTGTAATCCCAGCACTTTGGGAGGCCGAGGTGGAATCACGGCCCAGAAATTAGAGACAAGCCTGGGCAAAGTGGTGAGACCCTGTCTCTACTAAAAATACAAAAATTAGCTGGATGTGGTGGCACGTGCCTGTAGTTTCAGCTACACGGGAGGCTGAGGTGGGAGGATCACTTGAGCCTGGGAGTCAAGGTTGTAGTGAGCCCTGATCGTGCCACTGCCCTGCAGCCTGGGCAACAGAGTGAGACCCTGTCCCCAAAAGAAAAAATTGGTGGGTAGGCTAGGAGGTAGAAAAGGACGCTAGATGGGGGCGGAGGAGGGGCAGAGGGAGTGGAGCTCCCTGGCATGGGTGCCTGCTCTGAGCCCGCCTGTGCCACAGGCCGCCTGATCTTCGACAACCTGAAGAAGTCCATTGCCTACACCCTGACCAGCAACATCCCAGAGATCACGCCCTTCCTGCTGTTCATCATGGCCAACATCCCACTGCCCCTGGGCACCATCACCATCCTCTGCATCGACCTGGGCACCGACATGGTGAGTCCTGGTGGCCACCCTTGGGGCCCAGGAGGGTGGAGTCCTCCCCTTCCCGGCTCACCTGGCCTCTTCCACCCAGGTCCCTGCCATCTCACTGGCATATGAGGCTGCTGAAAGTGACATCATGAAGAGACAGCCCAGGAACCCACGGACGGACAAGTTGGTCAATGAGAGACTCATCAGCATGGCCTATGGGCAGATCGGTGAGGCACCAGGGACTCCATCTCCTTACGGCCCAATGCCAGGCCTAGAGCAGTGCCTGGCCCACTGTGGGTGCTTGGGACCCTGGCGTTGACTCAGGGGAGCAGACATGGACAGGACCAGCCAGTGAGCTATCTGAGGGCGGGGTCTGCATCCCATCCTTCTCCACCTCTTCCTCTCTGCTGCCGATGTGTGCAGAGCCCCGGAGGTGTGAAGCAGCCACACTTGGTGGCTGTCCCAGCAAGCAGAGGCTTCATGGCAGTGGTCCTAGGCCCAGGGAGGTCATTCCTGTGTTGGGAGCTCAAGCTGGAGATCCCCCAAGAATTCATGATGTTTAGGTGGCCTGGGTCGGGTGGGAGAGGGGCTCCAGGTTATCCCTCTGGGAGAGCCCCCTCTCCAAAGCCCCTGTCCCAGGTGGCCCACCCATCTCAGGGCCTCACCACCAAGTGAGACCTCAGGTCGCCCTCTGGGAACCGGTGTCCAGATAACAGGGGCAGAGGGGCACACTTCCCCCTCCAAGGGGGCTTCTGGGCCCTCCGAGGTGCCCTGGGCTGGCTTCCGGCCCCAACCTGAGCCTCTCCTCTGCTTCCTCTCTCCCCCTTCCAGGAATGATCCAGGCTCTCGGTGGTTTCTTCTCTTACTTTGTGATCCTGGCAGAAAATGGCTTCTTGCCTGGCAACCTGGTGGGCATCCGGCTAAACTGGGATGACCGCACTGTCAACGACCTGGAGGACAGTTACGGGCAGCAGTGGGTGAGTGGGGCAGGGTGCTGTGTCCCTGCCCAGGGCGAGCTGTCCCAGCCATGCACGGCCACTTCCTACGATGGCTCCTCAGTCCCCCATGGCAGTGTCAAGGCCTTTGCTGGGCACCTGGGGCTTCCTGGATGCCCCTGCCCAGCCCATCTGGAGCCTTGTCTCCCACTGCCTGAGCTCTCTGCCCTGCCGGGCCTTCTTCCCTGCCTCTGTCTGTCCCTTCAAAGTCCAGCTGCTGTCTATCCTTGGGAGGACCACAGGGTCCTCATCCTCCTGGCCCCTGGTGGACGGTGAGGTCACCATTAACCTTTCTCCTTTCTTGTACATCTCCTGCCTCCTCCCTCGGGACTATGAGCCCGCAGAAGGAAGACACACCTGAGGCCCTGGGGACCCCATGCAGGATGGGGTGGGGCAAAGAGCACTGGAACGTCGGGGTGGCGGCTAGGGCTGCAGTGCCACCGACTGACATCCCATGCCCCGGTCACCGCTCCTGCAGACATACGAGCAGAGGAAGGTGGTGGAGTTCACCTGCCACACGGCCTTCTTTGTGAGCATCGTAGTCGTCCAGTGGGCTGATCTGATCATCTGCAAGACCCGGAGGAACTCGGTCTTCCAGCAGGGCATGAAGTGAGGGCTGGGGGCACACGGCGGCTGTACAGCCATCCGTCCTGTCCGAGTGTCTGTCTGTCTGTGTACTTCCTCTTGTGTCCTTGCTTTGGATTTTTGTTATTTTGTTGAGGCAGGGTCTCATTCTGTCACCCAGACTGGAGTTCAGTGGTGCAATCATACATAGCTCACTGCAGACTCGACCTCCTGGGCTCAAGTGAGCCTCCCACCTCAGGCTCCTGAGTAGCTGAGACTACAGGCATGCACCATCATATATGGCTAATTTTTATTTATTTATTTATTTGTTTGTTTGTTTGTTTGCTTATTTATTTAGAGACAGAGTCTTGCTCTGTTGCTCAGGCTGGAGTGCAGTGGCACGATCTCAGCTCACTGCAACCTCCACTTCCCGGGTTCAAGCGATTCTCGTGCCTCAGCCTCCCAAGTAGCTGGGATTACAGGTGTGCACCACCAGGCTCGGCTAATTTTTTGTATGTTTAGTAGAGTTTTGCCATGTTGCCCAGGCTGGTCTCAAACTCCTGAGCTCAGGCAATCCACCCGCCCCAGCCTCCCAGAGTGTTAGGATTACATGCGTGAGCCACCATGCCCAGCCCATTTGGGGTTTTGCAACTGCACTGATTTTCTCTCAAGGGGTCCTGTGTGTCCTTGATTCTCTCTCAGCCTCTGTGTGTGGTGGAGGTGCTCCTGTCCTTTTCTTTTTATACCAGTGCTTCTCTGTGTCTGTCCCTGTCTCTGTGTCTGTATCTGTCCCTGTCTGTGTCCGTCTCTGTGTCTGTCCCTATCTCTGTGTCTGTCCTGATCTCTGTGTCTGTCCACCTCTGTGTCTGTCTCTGTGTCTGTCCCTGTCTCTGTGTCTGTCTCTGTGTCCCTGTCTTTCTGTCTCTTTCTGTGTCACCATTGCTCTGCCTCTGTCTTTGTCTCTCTCTGTCGGGGCATGTCTCCCCATCTCTGTCTCTCTTCCTGTGTCTCTGCCTCTGTCTCTGTGTCTGTGCTGCTGTCTCTGGGTGTCTGCACTGGGCCTCTCCCTGTCTCTGCGGGGTGGCAGGTGCAGGGTGGGTGCTCTCTGGGCCCAGCCCTGCCCTTCTGTGCCTCCAGGAACAAGATCCTGATCTTCGGGCTGTTTGAGGAGACGGCCCTGGCTGCCTTCCTGTCCTACTGTCCCGGCATGGATGTGGCCCTGCGCATGTACCCTCTCAAGTGAGTGCCCCGCTGCCCCCAGCCCTGCCCACACCAGCGCCTGCCACAGAGCCTTCCCTTAGACCCAGCCTGAACCTCAGGCCCCACCTCCCCTGGTGTCCCCACTGCAGTCCCCATTCTGATGCCCCCAAGTCTCCCCCATGGGCTGCTCCTACCACAGGTTACTCCGCAGACCCCAGGCCCCAGCCCTACCCAGGGCACCCTCCACCTGTGAGCACGAAGGATCCTGGGAGACTGCCCCACCGTGTCCCCGCCACGTCCCCGCCACGTCCCCTCCTGTCCCCTGAAGCTCTGCCTCACGTTAGGGCCCCGCACTCAAGCCCTCCTGCTCTCCCCTCCACAGGCCCAGCTGGTGGTTCTGTGCCTTCCCCTACAGTTTCCTCATCTTCGTCTACGACGAAATCCGCAAACTCATCCTGCGCAGGAACCCAGGGGGTGAGGGGGCTCGGCAAAGCGGCCAAGGGGGGCGGGGGACAGCAGGGTCTCAGGCAGCTGGTCCCAGGCTCCCCTCGCCCTGCTGGATGGCTCTGCCGCCCAGTTCCCACTCTTCTCTCTCTTCCCATCTCTCTGGGCCTCCGCTCTGTCTTCTCACGGGTCTCTGTCTGTGGTTTCCTTGTCTCTCTCCCTCTCTGTCCCTCTCTCTGCTGGGCGGCTCGCCTTGCCTGTCTCTCTCCATCTCTTACTCTGTCTCTTTCTTTCCTTCTTTGTCTCTCCAGGTTGGGTGGAGAAGGAAACCTACTACTGACCTCAGCCCCACCACATCGCCCGTCTCTTCCCTGTCCCCCAAGCCCAGGACCGCCCCTGCCAGTCCCCCCCATTTTGTATTCTGCGGGGAGGAGCCCTCTCTCCCCATGGCCCCACCTTGGCCCCCACCCCCTCCACTATCTCCTGACACCCCTACTCTGGCTGGCTTCTCTCCCCTGCCCCCTGCCTCTCTCCTCTCTCTTTTCTGTGTCAGTTTCTCTCCCTTTCCTCACCCCTCTATCCATTCCTCCGGCCCCAGCCACCTCCCTGGGCTCTTTTTTACTCCCTTTCAGCCCTTCAGCTGATGCTGTCTCTGGTTCTGGACAATTATCAAATATATCAGTGGGGAGAGAGAAGCAGTGTGTGTGTCGTGCCTGCTTTCTGGACAGGGACTGTGGCTGGGATGGCCAGGATGGCATCCCCTCTGCTGGGGCGCGTTGCCAGGCGATTCTCAAAACCTCAGGAACTTAGCCTGGCACTGGCTTGAAAGTCACTGAATCTCAGAGCCATCTAATCACGGAGTTTTCAACTCCACGAAACTCAGAGCAGCTTGAATTCGCCCGGCGATGGGATTGTGGAATCAGAACAGGGGAAAGGGAGGGGAAGCAGATGTGGGATGGTGACTGGGAGCCTCTCCTATAGGAGTAGGACCCAGGGGACACAATGCTGATGATGATGGTGATGACAGTGATTCACTGAGTGCCCGCTATGTGCTCTGCCCACTTCTAAGCACTCTGCACAAGGTGCACATTAAATATGCACAGGCGCTATGTGCTCTGCCCACTTCTAAGCACTCTGCACAAGGTGCACATTAAATATGCACAGAGAGAAGTGATTTGCACACAGCTAAGAAGAGACAAATCTGGGATTTGAACCAAGGCTGTCCAAAGTTCTAGGTCACTACGGTATTCTCTCATTTTATTGAGATAAACTTTCATACAGTGAAGTGCACACATCTTAAGGCTACAGCTCAATGATTTTAAAGTTGCATCTGCAGGCCAGGTGCCGTGGCTCCCGCCTGTAATCCCAGCCCTTTGGGAGGCCCAGGAGGGCAGGTCACTTGAGGTCAGGAGTACGAGACCAGCCTGGCCAACATGGTGAAACCCCGTCTCTTCTACAAATACAAAATATAGCCGGGCATGGTGGCACTCACCTATAATCCCAGCTACTTAGGAGGCTGAGGCAGGAGAATGGTGTGAACCTGAGAGGCAGAGTTTGCAGTGAGCCGAGATCGCGCTACTGCACTCCAGCCTGGGCGACAAAGCGAGACTCCGTCTCAAAAAAAAAAAAAAAAGTGCTGGGCATGGTGGCGCATGCCTGTAATCCCAGCTACTCGGGAGGCAGAGGCAGGTGAATTGCTTGAACCCGGGAGGCAGAGGTTGAGTGAGACTCCGTCTCAGGAAAAAAAAAGTTGCATCTGCAAAGCTACCACCCAGATCAAGGCATAGAACCTTTCCCTCCACCCAGAAAGTTCACTGGAGCCCCTCCAGTCGCCTCCCCTCCAGAGGCAAGAGCTGATCTGGTTTCTGTCACCACACATCAGTTGTGCCTGTTCTTGAGCTTCATACAAACGAAACCTTACAGCATGTCATCTCTGTGTCTGGCTCCTTGTTCTCAGCATTATGTCTATAGGAGTCATTCATATTGTCACCTGTATCTGTGGCCCCTTCCTTATCATTCCATAACACAACTTGTCTATTCTCCTGTTGAGGGACTTTGGAGTTTCCAGTTTGGGGCTATTACAATTGGTGCTGCTAGGGACAGGAACATTCTAGTCATGTCGTTTTTTGATTTTTTTTTTTTTTGAAACGGAGTCTTGCTTTGTCGCCCAGGCTGGAGTACAGTGGCACCATCTCAGCTCACTGCAGCCTTCACCTCCCGGGTTCAAGCGATTCTCCTGCCTCAGCCTCCCAAGTAGCTGGGACTACAGGTGCCTGCCACCACGCCCGGCTAGTTTTTGCATTTTTAGTAGAGACTGGGTTTTGCCGTGTTGGCCAGGCTGGTCTCGAACTCCTGACCTCAAGTGATCCACCCACCAACACGGTGAAACCGTCTCTACTAAAAATACAAAAACTAGCCGGGTGTGGTGGCAGGCACCTGTAATCCCAGCTACTCAGGAGGCTGAGGCAGGAGAATCACTGGAACCTGGGAGGTGGAGGTTGCAGTGAGCCGAGGTCACGCCCCTGCACTTCAGCCTGGGTGACAGAGAGTGAGACCCCATCTAAAAAGAAAAAAACAAAACAGACTGGGTGCGGTGGTTCATGCCTGTAATCACAGCACTTTGGGAGGCTGAGGCAGGCAGATCACCTGAGGTTGGGAGTTCGAGACCAGCCTGACCAATATAGAGAAACCCTGTCTCTACTAAAAATACAAAATTAGCCAAGCGTGGTGGCACATGCCTGTAATCCCAGCTACTTGGGAGGCTGGGGCAGAAGAATTGCTTGAACCTGGGAAGCGGAGGTTCCAGCAAGCTGAGATCGCGCCATTGCACTCTAGCCTGGGCAAGAATGAAACTCTGTCTCAAAAAAAAACAAAAGTGATCCACCCGCCTCAGCCTCCTAAGGTGCTGAGATCACAGGCACGAGCCACCGCATCCAGCCCTCTAGTTGTGTCTTTTTTTTTTTTTTTTTTTTGAGACAGAATCTTGCTCTGTCGCCAGGCTGGAGTGCAGTGGCACGATCTCAGCTTACTGAAATCTCTGCCTCCTGGGTTCAAGTGATTCCCCTGCCTCAGCCTCCCGAGTAGCTGGGACTATAGGCACGCACCACCACGCCCAGCTAATTTTTGTGTTTTTAATAGAGATGGGGTTTCACCACGTTGGTCAGGCTGGTTTCGAACTCCTGACCTTGTGATCTGCCCGCCTTGGCCTCCCAAAGTGCTGGGATTACAGGCGTGAGCCACCGCGCCCGGCCCTCTAGTTGTGTCTTTTAATGACAGATGTGCATTCTGTTGGGTACGCACGTGCCTGGAAGTGGAATCGCTGGTTCATGGGATAGACTATGTTTAGCTTTCATGGACGCTGCCAGACCTTTTCCAAAGTTCGAGTGCCATTCTGCGTCCAACAGCGTAAGGAAGCAGCAGCTGCTCCGAATCCCCTCTCCACTGGGAATTGTCAGTCCTTTTCATTTTCATTTTCGCCACCTTGGTGGGGCAGCGAATCCATTTCTCTCGAGGCAGTCTTCCTAACACAGCCCAGGGAGGCAAGTCAGAGGAGGGGCTGGGGCCAGGCCTGGGCTTACCTGCCTTCCAATGCCAGTGTCTGGGTGACCGGGATGCTGAGCGCAAGTGTGAGTGGGTGAGTGTGCAAGTGCATGTACACACCCACCGCACAAGACAATGGCTGAGGGAGAAGCTTCCGAATCTGAGGGGGAAAGGCAGTTGGAGGGCAGCGGCCATGTGCGCTGGACACCCCTTGTGACCCCAGGGTACAGTCTGATCCCAGTAGGGGCTACATGAGCCCAGACCTCTCCTAGGAAACCCACAAATACTGCTTTATCTATCTGGTGCAGGGGAAGAGACGCTCCCATAGACAGGTGGGGAAACTGAGGCCCAGAGAGGGGAGGGCCTTCCTTGAGGTCACACAGCAGGGACAGTGACCCCAGGTTTCTGGCTGAATGCACTAAGGTCTTCCTGCTCTCCCAGCACCACTTCCTTGGGGATCCCAGGAGGCAGGGAGGAGGCCTCAGGCTGGAGGGACCTATATATATATATATATATATATATATATATATATATACAGGTGCGCACCATCACGCCCAGCTAATTTTTTTTTTTTTTTTTTTTGTATGTTTAGTAAAGATGGGGTTTCACCATGTCGGGCAGGCTGCTCTCGAACTCCTGGCCTTAAGTGATCCGCCCACCTTGGCCTCCCAAAGTGCTGGGATTACAGGCGTGAGCTACCACACCTTGCCTGGTACTCACAATCTTCTTGGGTGCTCCCTCATCTCCCAGCACACTACCCGCCTACTCCCCTAATTCAGGGCCCATCTGCCAAAGGCCCCTTCTCTCAGGGACCCCATCTCTCACCATCTCTCATGATGTATCTGCCTCAGGCCCTCCTCTCCCACATTGCCCCTGTGTCCAGGCCCCATCTCCTGAAATTCCCTTATTCAAAGTCCCCCCCGCCCACCCTCCCACTCCTAGGGCCCCTCCTGCAATGTCCTTGCCCCTCAGACTCCACTGGCCCCCACCCCGTCTCCCGCCATGGCCCACGCTGTTCCACACCTCCAGGCCTCTGTCGCTATGTTCTCTGCTCAGAACAAAGACCAGTGGGTTTTGGAATGAAATTGCTTTCATTTAGTTCCTATAAGGAAACCCAATAGCTCTCACAACAAAAATTAATCTTGGATCTCCCACAGCCGGCCATGGAAGAGGCAGCTGGAGCTCTGTCCCAATTCTATTCTCCAAGCTCTGTCTTTCCATGGAGGTTCTTCCAAGGGCTACCTCTGCTGCTCTGGCCCTTTGAATTCAGATGCTGCTCCCCTATTCCTGCTCAGGGCTAATCGTGCAATTGCACTCCTCATTTGGTGTTTTGTTTTGAGATAGGGTCTCGCTCTGTCGCCCAGGTTGAAGTGCAGTGGCACGCTCTTGGCTCACTGCAACCTCCGCCTCCTGGGTTCAAATGATTCTCCTGCCTCAGCCTCCCAAGTAGCTGGGATTACAGGCATGTGTATTTTTTTTAGTGGAGATGGGCTTTCGCCATGTTGGCCAGGCTGGTCTTGAACTCCTGACCTCAAGTGATCCGCCCGCCTGGGCCTCCCATAAGTGCTGGGATTACAGGTGTGAGACACCACACCCGGCCCCGCAGTCAAAGGAGTAGGATTTTCAAGTTTGAATCCTAGTTAGAAAACCTGACTCCAGGCCAGGTGCGATCGATGGCTCACGCCTGTAATCCCAGCACTTTGGGAGGCTGAGGCTTAGGTGGGCGAATCACAAGGTCGGAGTTCAAGACCAGCCTGACCAACGTGGTGAAACCCCATCTCTACTGAAAATACAAAAATTAGCCAGGCATGGTGGCATGCACCTGTAATCCCAGCTACTTAGGAGGCTGAGGCAGGAGAATCGCTTGAACCCAGGAGGCGGAGGTTGCAATGAGCAGACATTGTGCCACTGCACTCCAGCTGGAACAACAGAGCGAAACTCCGTCTCAAAAATGAAAAAGAAAACCCGATTCCACTAAAAGCCTGGGGGTGACAAAGAGGAAATAAATAGTAACTAGCCAATCTGATCTTCAAAGTGTAACTCTTCCATCTTCAGTGTGGGGCCCTTGCAAAAGGCTTCCCTGCCTATTGCGCCACCAGCCCCTTGGACAGGGCCATCTTCCCCCCACCTCCTGGGAACGCCTTCCAGCAGGCTTCAAAGCACAAACCCTGAAGTGCCGTAGATCTTGGAAGACAAGACCTGGGCCTAAAAGAGTCACTTGGGGCCAGGCACAGTGGCTTACGCCTGTAATCCCAGCACATTGGGAGGCTGAGGTGGACGAATCCCAAGGTCAGGAGTTCGAGACCAACCTAGCCAACATGGTGAAACCCCGTCTTTACTAAAAATACAAAAAATTAGCTGGGCATAGTGGTGCACGCCTGTAATCCCAGCTAGTTGGGAGGCTGAGGCAGGAAAATCGCTTGAACTCAGGAGGCAGAGGTCGCAGTGAGCCAAGATTGTGCCATTGTACTCCAGCCTGGGCAACAAGAGTGAGACTCCATCTCAAAAAAACCCACAAAACTTCCCAACCTTTTCTCTTTCCCAATTTCACTCCCTCCTGTCCAAAGGTGTGTGTGTTTGCAGGTGGAGGGGGGGGTGCAGAGGTGTCCCTAGTCTCAACTCATTCATCTTTGGGACTCCACAAAGTGGGGCAGTGGGCAACCTCAGATACGCCTCCAGCAACCATGACCCACTCACTAGCCTCAATCTCTTGAGGAAGAAATCAATTCCCACAAACTCTCTTAAATCTTTCCACTCAAAATGTGGTCCATGGACCAGCGGCATCAGCATCATCTGGGAACTCAGAAATGCGAATTATGGGCTCCACCCCAGACTTGCTGAATGAGAACATCTGGGGTGGGGCCCAGGAATCTGTTTTAGCAAGCCCTCTAGTTGTTTTTTTATGCCCTCTAGAGTCAGAACGACAGCTCTGCACGGTCCCCATTGTGCCCTGCCTGGGAGAGTACACAACACTCTCTTCTGCCATTAGAGCTCCCATAACGCCCTCGCTCCTGACAGCGCACCTGCACCCTCCTGAAACTACAGCTCCCACAATGCCCAGAGGTGCGCGCCGTCACTTTCTGGCATTATATCTCCCAAGGTGTCTTGCGAGTCAGAGCGCCATCATGGCGCCCACCCTCCCAGCCACCGTCAGGACTACAACTCCCACAATGATCCGCGGCAGAACTACAGTCCCCAGCTGCTCCCGAGCGGCGCCACGTCGACTCCGCTGGGTGGGGCCGGCCTCGGGCGGGGCCGGCGGGGTCTGCAGGGTACCGGGCTGGTTAAAGCAGCTCTACCCCTCGCGACGCAGACATGGCAGCCCAGAAGGACCAGCAGAAAGATGTCGAGGCGGAAGGGCTGAGCGCCACGTGAGCGAGCCGGCTCTAGGCCCTCGGACCCGAGGCCCGGGAGTCCGGGACCCCGGCCCCCTCCTCCCTCGAGTGCCCGGAGTCTCAGCCCCGAGACGCACAAGTGCTGGCCCCGGTCTCCTCTAATGGGACCCTGGCGTCTGGGCCCCTAGCCCCCTTCCCGCCTGCGATTCAGTAATCTGGGGTCCCGGGAGGGAGTCCAGGCCCCCTTAAACCCCTTCTTTTGCGGGGGTCTGAGGCTCCATCCCGGTCCACCACTGACCCGGCCCCACCCCTCGCAGGACCCTGCTCCCGAAGCTGATTCCCTCCGGTGCAGGCCGGGAGTGGCTGGAGCGGCGCCGCGCGACTATCCGGCCGTGGGGCACCTTCGTGGACCAGCAGCGTTTCTCACGGCCCCGCAACCTGGGCGAGCTGTGCCAGCGCCTCGTACGCAACGTGGAGTACTACCAGAGCAACTATGTGTTCGTGTTCCTGGGCCTCATCCTGTACTGCGTGTGAGTGCATCCCGGGCCCTGCACCCGCACTAGCCCCGACCGGGTGGACCCCTCCTCTCACCGCTCAGGCCCCGCCCTTCAGCGCCCGGGCCCTCCTCTCACCGCCCAGGCCGCGCTCCTCACCGCCCAGGCCCCTCC
This sequence comes from Chlorocebus sabaeus, assembly GCF_047675955.1. NCBI lineage: Eukaryota > Metazoa > Chordata > Mammalia > Primates > Cercopithecidae > Chlorocebus > Chlorocebus sabaeus. The sequence goes on from NC_132909.1 coordinate 17,497,021, forward strand.
TCTCACCGCCCAGGCCCCTCCTCTCACCGCCCAGGCCGGCCCCGCCCCCAAGGATTGGCTCTGCTAGACCTACTTTGTCACCAAATGGCCAGGTCCCTACCCCACCATCACCCTGGCCAGGATGCAGTGTGACTGAATGTCACCTGGTCCTCCCTGGTCTCCAGAATGTAGCTTGCCTCCCGCCGGTGGAGAAGGCCAGGGCTCCCTGGCTGGCCAGCCCCAGCTGCCTAACCGCTGCCTCCCTGCACTCCTTCTCCAGGGTGACGTCCCCTATGTTGCTGGTGGCTCTGGCTGTCTTTTTCGGCGCCTGTTACATTCTCTATCTGCGCACCTTGCAGTCCAAGCTTGTGCTTTTTGGTGAGAAACCCCCTGCCCAGATGAATCCTTGGTCCCTCGAATCTTGGTCTTTTGGAATGCAAACCTCAGACCCCAAATCCAAGTTCTTCAAAACCCAAGTCCGCCCAAGCCTAGGTGTACACTAGATCCCCCAAACCTGATCTTTTAAAAATCTCAGACACAACCGATGCTCCCATCGAGTCTCAGCCCCCTCTAATTGCTATTCCTCAAACCTAGGCTCCACCTGGCTGCTGTGCCTTAAACCTACTCCTTCAAACCACATGACTCCTCCCTTCTCTCCTCCCCTTGCCGCTTTCTGCGGCAAGCATCAGCTGCAGGTGCCCACACTGGACACCAGGTGGCGACCTTACACTGGCCTAGATCTGTTCCCGTTTCTTTTCCTGCTTTCTGGGATGTGACCAGAAAGAACTTGGAACTTGGGGAAGCTGAGGAGTGTGTTTCATGTGGTTCCCAGACTAGTACCAAGGACCACTGGGAAAACAAAATGCCAGGGGAAATTCCCCCCGGGGAAAATCAAGGTTTGGAGTGGGGTCAGGGAGTTGGGATTGAGCAGTCAGGTAGACCTGAAGGCCAGGCTTCTCAGGGGCCTGCAGGTTATGTGCATGATGGGCTTCGGGGGAGGGAGTGCCTGAAGCACAGGCACCAGAGCATGCAGACCCCATCCCTGAGACTTCTATGAGAAGCCTGAAGTTGGTATTTTTATGTGAAATCATTCACTTTGCCAGCTACAAATCACATCCTTGTAAAACATCTCAAAACACACATCCACAGGTCAGATTTGGCCCTCGGGCCACCAGTTTGAGACCCCTGGTCTGCGTGAGGGATGCAGCAGGAGAGCCCTAGTCTAGGGAGCAGGAAGCTGGGATCCCAGGAACTTCCTGGAGGATGTGGGGCAGAGGGCAGAGCGTGGGGCTGAGGCAGGCGAGGACAGTGTGCTGTGTTCTGGAGGGCAGTGAGGACACCAGGGGAGCAGGGTGACCCCAGGACCTGGAGGGCCTTGGCATGAGGAATTTGGATTTGATCCCGAGGACCTGAAGCTTATACAGATTGTTGGGGGGCAGCAGGGGTTACTCTGGGAGAGGGCATGAAGGGTCGGAACAGCGCCCCAATGCCATCTGCTTTCAGGCCGAGAGGTGAGCCCAGCGCATCAGTACGCTCTGGCTGGAGGCATCTCCTTCCCCTTCTTCTGGCTGGCTGGTGCGGGCTCGGCCGTCTTCTGGGTGCTGGGTGAGTACAGGGTCTGAGCAGCTGGGGTGGATGGTGGGGGCCAGGTACAGGAGCATGGCCCTGAGCTGCCGGCTTTCCTGCAGGAGCCACCCTGGTGGTCATCGGCTCCCATGCTGCCTTCCACCAGATTGAGGCTGTGGACGGGGAGGAGCTGCAGATGGAACCCGTGTGAGGTGTCTTCTGGGACCTGCCAGCCTCCCGGGCCAGCTGCCCCACCCCTGCCTACTCTTGTCCTGCACAGCTCTGCTGCTCGGGCCTATAGTGCCGTCCCATCACAAGCCTGGGGAGGGATCCCACCTTTGAAAATAAAGTTGTTACGGGTGTCATTCAGGAAATACTCCCCCAGCATCTTCTGTGGGTCTCTATGGGTGGAGCTGGGAATACTGTGCAGATCAGGGTTGGGGTGGAACCTGGAGTGTGGGCAAGATGATAAGGTAAACAGGTAAAATATTAATGGGATGCCCAATGGTGGTGAGTGCTGAGGAGGAGGAAAGAGTTGAGAAGGACAGTGTGCCGGGGGTCCCCGAGACCACCGGGTTTGATGGTTCTCTAGGACTCGGGAATCAGAGAGCACCCCAGGTTTGATGGTTCTCTAGGACTCGGGAATCAGAGCACCCCAGGTTTGATGGTTCTCTAGGACTCGGGAATCAGAGCACCCCAGGTTTGATGGTTCTCTAGGACTCGGGAATCAGAGGGCACCCCAGGTTTGATGGTTCTCTAGGACTCGGGAATCAGAGCACCCCAGGTTTGATGGTTCTCTAGGACTCGGGAATCAGAGCACCCCAGGTTTGATGGTTCTCTAGGACTCGGGAATCAGAGCACCCCAGGTTTGATGGTTCTCTAGGACTCGGGAATCAGAGAGCACCCCAGGTTTGATGGTTCTCTAGGACTCGGGAATCAGAGCACCCCAGGTTTGATGGTTCTCTAGGACTCGGGAATCAGAGCACCCCAGGTTTGATGGTTCTCTAGGACTCGGGAATCAGAGCACCCCAGGTTTGATGGTTCTCTAGGACTCGGGAATCAGAGCACCCCAGGTTTGATGGTTCTCTAGGACTCGGGAATCAGAGTACCCCAGGTTTGATGGTTCTCTAGGACTTGGGAATCAGAGGGCACCCCAGGTTTGATGGTTCTCTAGGACTCGGGAATCAGAGAGCACCCCACGTTTGATGGTTCTCTAGGACTCAGGACTCAGTATGCAATTGCACTGATAGCTCTGATTTACTCTCATCAAAGGATATGGAGCCAAGTCAGCCAAAAGAAAAGGTACATGGAGTGAACTCAGGAAACCAGGCATGCACTTCCAGAGGCGACACCTGATTCCTCCAGCAGTGGATCATGGTGACATGTGTGAAATGTCAGCCAGGGACACTGATCCTAGCCTCAGCGCCCTCAGTTTCATGGTGGCAGCTACAAGAGCACCTTCTCTCCAACACATACCAAAATGCCAGGCTCCCAGAAAGAAGGCCTGTGCCTGCACAAACAGCCTAGATAGACGCAGCGAGCCACTCTATCAGGAAGTGATAAGACCCCTCCTGACACCCAAGTTCCCAGCCAAGGACCAGCTGTGCACCCAGGCCTGTCTAAAGACAGCAGTCTGGGGCAGAACCTGCCAGGTTAACTCTTTTCTGCACAGAGAAAGTTCTGGAGTGAGTTGCAAGTTAAAGAGGGTGACCAGAAAAGGCCTCCGTGATGTGACATTCACCAAAGACCTAAATTGAGAGAGGGAGCAGCCCAGATCCTTTGGAGGAAGAATAATTGGGGCAGAGGAAGCCACAGGGGCATAGCCCAGGAGATGGCAGCAGCCGGGAGGCTCGAGGGCAGCCAGAAGGCAGGTGTGGCTGGGGCAGATAAGTGAGGGGGACAGAGCGGGGGGCCAGGGAGCCTTGTGGGCCACGGTGAGGGCTCTGGGTTTACTCTGCATAAGATGAAAGACATACAGTTTGCTTTTGTGAGACGGGTTTTGCTTTGTTTTCCAGGCTGGTCTCAAATTCCTGGGCTCAAGTGATTTTCCCCCTGCAGCCTCCCAAAGTTCTGGGAGTACTGGTGTGAGCCACTATGTTCAGCCCAGTTTGCTTCTTGCCTTTTCTTTTTTGAGACAGAGTCTCACTTTATGGCCCAGGCTGGAGTGCAGTGGCTGACCACCACTCACTGCAGCATCTACCTCTTGGGCTCAAGTGATTCTCCCGCCTCAGCCTCCTGAGCAGCTGGGACCACAGGCGCACGCCACCACACCCAGCTAATTTTTTTTAAAAACTTTTCGTTAGACAGAGTCTCACTATGTTGCCTGGCCTGGTTTCAAACTCCTGGGCTGAAGCAATCCTCCTGCCTCAGCCTCTCAAAGTGCTGGCATTACAGGCATGAGCCACCGTGCTGGGTCCAGTTTGCCTTTCATCATGAGGTGAAGACTGCCACGTGGTAGCAGTAACAAAAGAGAAACACACTTGGGAGGGAAAGTGCCAGGCAGATGAATACAAGGGAGGTGGCTGAGAGGGCCTGAGAAGTGATTTTATTTTTTATTTTTATTTATTTTTTTGAGATGGAGTCTGTCTGTGTCTCCCAGGCTGGAGTACAATGGCACGATCTTGGCTCACTGTAACTTCCACCTCCCAGATTCAAGCTGTTCTGCCTCAGCCTCCCGAGTAGCTGGGATTACAGGTGCCCACCAACAGGCCTGGCTAATTTTTGCATTTTTATTTTTTAATTTTTTTGAGACAGAGTTTTGCTCTTGTTGCCCAGGCTGGAGTGCAATGGTGTGATCTCGGCTCACTGCAACCTCCGCCTCCTGGGTTCAAGTGATTCTCCTGCCTCAGCCTCCCGAGTAGCTGGGATTACAGGCACCCACCACCACACCTGGCTAATTTTTTTTGTATTTTTACTAGAAACGGGGTTTCACTATGTTGCCCAGGCTGGTCTCGAACTCCTGACCTCAGGTGATCCACCCACCTTGGCCTCCCAAAGTGCTAGGATTATAGGCCTGACCCACCATGCCTGACCAATGACTTTAGATAGGGGTGGTCCGGGAGGGCTTTCTGAGGAAACGCAAGAAGAGCTGTGGGTGGAGTTTCCCAAGAAGAGGGCCAGCAAATGCCAAGGCCTCTGGGATGCAGCCCCCCAGCCTCTCCAACCTCGTGTCTCCTCAGCGAAACCCACCTACTCATCGCTGATGCAGCCGGTGCTCACCCAGGGTCCGCTGATGCCCAATGTTGTTCTGGAATTCTCCTGTCAGATATGGTGGCCAGCCACATGCGGCTGCCTCAAACACAGCTGGTCCAAACTGACACATGCTATGAGTGTGAAATGCGCACCAGACTTCAAAGATTTAGTGTGAAAATGGAGTAAAATATCTCATTAATAATTTTTATAGGCTGGGCATGGGGGCTCACACCTGTAATCCCAGCACTTTTGGGAGGCTGAGGCAGGCAGATCACTTGAGGTTAGGAGTTTTAGACCAGCCTGGCCAATATGGTGAAACCCTGTGTCTACTAAAAGTACAAAAATTGACCAGGCACGGTGGCTCACACCTGTAATCCTAGCACTTTGGGAGACTGAGACAGGTGGATCATGAGGTCAGGAGTTCAAGACCAGCCTGGCCAAGATAGTGAAGCCCCGTCTCTACTAAAAATACAAAAAAAATTGGCCGGGCATGGTGGCGGTCGACTGTAACCCCAGCTACTTGGGAGGCTGAGGCAGAGAATTGCTTGAACCCAGGGCAGAGGTTTCAGTGAGCCGAGATTGCACCACTGCACTCCAGCCTAAGCAACAGAGCAGGACTCCATCTCAAAAAAAAGGACAAAAATTAACCAGGCGTGGTGGCACCTGCCTGTAATCCCAGCTGCTTGGGAGGTTAAGGAAGGAGAATTGTTTGAACCTGGGAGGCAGAGGTTGCAGTGAGCCAAGATTGTGCCACTGCACTCCAGCCTGGGTAACAGAGAAAGACTCTGTCTCAATAATAATAATTTTTATGTTGATTATGTGTGTTGGAAGGATAATTTATTGATATAGTGGATTAAATTATTATTCATTTCACCTTTTGTTTTTTACTTTTAAAAACATGATTAAGGAGCCGGGCACAGTGGCTCACGCCTGTAATCTCAGCACTTTGGGAGGCTGAGGCAGATGGATCACGAGGTCAGGAGATCAAGACTATCCTGGCTAACACGGTGAAACCCCGTCTCTACTAAAAAATACAAAAAGTTAGCCGGGCATGGTGGCAGGCGCCTGTAGTCCCAGCTACTCGGCTGGAGAATGGCATGAACACGGGAGGCGGAGCTTGCAGTGAGCCGAGATCGTGCCACTGCACTCCAGCCTGGGCGACAGAGCAAGACTCCGGCTCAAAACAAACAAACAAAAAAACCGTTATTAAGCCTGGGCACCGTGGCTCATGCCAGTATAATCCTAACACCTTGGGAAGCGTAGGTGGGAGGATTGCATGAGCCCAAGAGTTTGAGACCAGCCTGGCCAACATGGCGAAATGCTGTCTCTACTAAAAATACAAAAATTAGCCCAGTATGGTGGCATGTACCTATAATCCCAGCTACTTGGGAGGCTGAGGCAGGAGAATCGCTTGAACCTGGGGGGCAGAGGTTGCAGTGAGCCAAGGTCGTGCCACTGCACTCCAATCTGGGTGACAGAGGGAGACTCCCTAAAAAAAAAAAAAAAAAATGGTAAGTCACCTCTATGGCTTATATTCTGTTTTATTGGACACACTGGCTTGCTTAGATGCTGGGGAAATGGCAGTGCCGGAAACAGACAAGGCCCTGCCATCTGGGAGCTCACATTCGGTGGGAGACGTGCAGGAAACACAAATAGAACCACCAACAATCAAGACACTCAGAGGGGTAAACGCTCCAGAGCCAAACAAACTGGAGAGCTGCTCAGCGCGCAGGGCCTTGCTGGGGACTGAGGGGCTGCTTGCCCCTTGGTGCAGGTCTGTCTCGGGGAAGAGTGTTGGAGCCAGAGGGAACAGCAAGTGCAGAGGCCCTGAGGTCAGATCTGCTCAATAACAGGGTGGTGCCCCGGTGAGCCCCAGAGACCACGCTGGGGAGGGTACTGGGGGCCAGATCACATAGGACCTGTGGGCCATGGTAAGGTCTTTGGATTTTACCTTAAAATGTGAAACTATAGAAGGACATTGAATAGGGAAGAGGCAGGGTCTGGTGAGAATGTTAGAAATATCCCTCTGGAGGCCGGGCGCGGTGGCTCACACCGGTAATCCCAGCACTTTGGGAGGCTGAGGCTGGAGGATTGCTTTGGCCCAGGAGTTTGAGACGAGCCTGGGTAACATGGCGAAACCCCGTCTCTACTAAAAATACAAAAATTAGCGGGGCGTGGTGGCACACACCTGTGGTCCCAGCTACTGAGGAGGCTGAGGTGGGAGAATCGCCTGAGCACAGAAGGCAGAGGCTGCATTGAGCAGAGATCATGCCACTACACTCCAGCCTGGGCAACCAGAGTGAGATCTTGTCTCAAAAAGAAAAAAAAGAAAGAGAGAGAGAAAAGGAGGAGGAGGAGGAGGAGGAGAGGAAAGGAGAGGGGAAAAGGGAAGGGAAAAAGACAAGAGGGGAAGGGAGAGGAAAGGAGGGAAGGGGAGGGGAGGGGAGGGGCGGAGAAGGGAGGAGAGGGGAAGGGAAGGGGAAGGGAAGGGTGGGGAGGAGAGGGTTATCCCTCTGAGGTTGTGTGGCGGATGGGCTGGAGGGAGGGAGACCAGGGAGGATGATCCTAACTGGGGAAGATGGGGCAGGGAATGGGGTGGAGAGGCGGGACAGGGAAGAGTGATTCAGGAGGTTGAAGGACAGGCCTTGGTGGCAGACCTGCGTGGGAGGTGAGTGGGAGGAAGCAGGAAGACCCCCAGGCTTCAGACTTCCCACAATGGGAAGACCAGGGGAAGCCCGGGTGTCTTGACGCCACACAGGAGTGCACTTCCAGAATCTGCCACCAGAGGGCGATCAAGTGCTTCTGTCAGGGAGGGAGCTAGAGATGGACTCCTGGGGGACCAGGCAGGGTGGGAAGCTGGGGTGCCCCCAGCCAAGTCAGGTCACCTTGGTAGGTGGCCAGGGTTCCAATCCCAATTTTGGAGCAGCAGAGGGTGTTTGTTGACCTCAATGCCAGTATTCCCTGAGGGAGACTGTGTGTCCGTGCCAATGTTGGTGGATGGATGCTAGGTCCAGTCTACATCGCTGGGTTTGCAGTGAATATGGTCAAGATGCTTTGCTTGGAGGCTACTGATGCCAAGGACCCAAGGACCCAGCTCTGAGATCATGGAGGCAGCAGGCTAGAGCTGCGGGTCAGGGGGAGGTTGATACTCAGGTCAAAGGCTTATTCTGAAGGCAACTGGCTACAGGTCTCAAATTCTGGTGTTGAGTTATTGAGATGCTGAGACCAGAAGCTTCCATCTGGGGTGATCAAGATTAGGGTCCCAGGGTCAGACGTGGTGGTTCATGCAATGTTGTTCATGTAATTCCAACATTTTGGAAGGCCAAGACCAGAAGCTCCCATCTGGGGGGATCAAGACTAGGGTCCTGGGGCAGGACGTGGTGGTTCATGCCTGTAATTCCAGCACTTTGGAAGTCCAAGACACTTGAACCCAGGAGTTCAAGATCAGCCTGGGCGACATAGTGAGACTCCATCAAAAAAATGAAAACCTGCCAGACGCGGTGGCTCACGCCTGTAATCCCAGCCTGGCCAACATGGTGAAACCTGTCTCTACTCAAAATGAAAAAAAAAAAAATTATCCGGGCATGGTGGCGCACACTTGTAATCCCAGCTACTCGGGAGACTGAGGCAGGAGAATCACTTGAACCCAGGAGGTGCAGGTTGCAGTGATCTGAGATTGTGCCATTGCACTCCAGCCTAGGCAAAAGAGCAAGACTCCATCTCCAGAAAAAATAATAAATAAACTAAATAAAAATAAACTAGCTGGGCATGGTGGCATATACCTCTAGTCCCAGCTAGTCCCGCCAAGGCAGGAGGATCCCTTGAGGGCAGGGGTTCAAAACTAGCCTGGGCAACATAGTGAGACCCCATCTCTACAACAAAAATCAAAAAAATTAGCTGGGCACAGTGGCAACTGCCTGCAGTCCCAGCTATTCAAAAGGTTGAGGGAGGACCTCTTGAGCCCAGGAGTTTGAGGCTGAAGTGAGCCATGATTGCACCACTGCACTCCAGCCTAGGTGACAGAGCAAGACCCTGTCTCCAAAAAATAAAACCTAGTTTGGGGGCAAATGGTTGGTTGTGGTAGTCAAGATGCATTGTTTATGGGTGACTAACACTGAGGACTCAGATTCTCACTTTGAGAAGATGGATGCTGGGGCTCAAGATCCTGGCAGAACAAGACTCTGTCTCGAGAAAAAATACATTAATTAATTAATAAAAATAAAAACCAAAACATTAGAGTATCATTTCTCTGTCTCTCCTGAACAACCTTGAGATTCGAGGTTTGGTTTGGGGTAGGAGAAATTGGAGGGCTTGGTGTTTCATCAAGGGGACAGAGACCAAAGGTCTTGTCTATTTTGGTGACAGTCTGGGATCCAGCTGGCTGGTTGGAAGAGACAGATTGGGAATCTGGTTGTCTTGTTTGGTGGCATAGCCTGGGGTCCAGTTTCTGATTTGGGGTTAACAGTAATTGGAGATCTGTTTGGGAGGCTGAGGTGGGAGGATTGCTTGAAGCCAGGAGTTTGAAAGCAGCTTGGGTAAAGTAAATGAGGTCCCATCTCTACAAAAAAAAAGAAAAATTAGCTGGGCATGGTGGTGCATGCCTGTCGTCCCAGCTACTTGGGAGGCTGAGACGGGAGGATCGCTTGAGTCCAAGAGTTTGACGCTGCAGTGAGCTAGGATCATGACACTTCACTCCAGCCTCGGAGACCCTGTCTTTAAAAAAGAAAATGGGGTCAGTTCTCAAAAAAAAAAAATTTTTTTTTTTTTTTTTTTTTTTTTTTTTTTTTTTTTTTGAGAGGGAGTCTCACGCTGTCGCCCAGACTGGAGTGCAGTGGCCGGATCTCAGCTCACTGCAAGCTCCGCCTCCCGGGTTTGCGCCATTCTCCCGCCTCAGCCTCCCGAGTAGCTGGGACTACAGGCGCCGCCACCTCGCCCGGCTAGTTTTTTTTTGTATTTTTTAGTAGAGACGGGGTTTCACTGTGTTAGCCAGGATGGTCTCGATCTCCTGACCTCGTGATCCGCCCGTCTCGGCCTCCCAAAGTGCTGGGATTACAGGCTTGAGCCACCGCGCCCGGCCAAAAATTTTTTTTTTTGAAGCAGACTCTCGCTCCGTCACTCAGGCTGGAGTGCAGCGGCGCAATCTCTGCTCATTGCAACCTCCGCCTCCTGGGTTCAAGCGATTCTCCTGCCTCAGCCTCCCAAGTAGCTGGAACTACAGGCGCCCGCCACCATGCCCGGCTAATTTTTTGTATTTTTAGTAGAGACGGGGTTTCACCATGTTGGCCAGGATGGAGTCAATCTTCTGACCTCGTGATCCACCTGCCTCGGCCTCCCAAAGTGCTAGGATTACAGGTGTGAGCCACCGTGTTCGGCCTTATTTTATTTTTTTAGACAGAGTCTAACTGTGTCACCCAGGCTGGAGTGCAGTGGTGCGATCTCAGCTCACTGCAACCTCTACCTCCTGGGTTCAAGCGATTCTCTTGCCTCAACTTCTCAAGTAGCTGGGATTACAGGCACCCACCATAACGCCTGGCTAATTTTGTACTTTTAGCAGAGAAACGGTTTCACCATGTTGATCAGGCTGGTCTCAAAATCCTAACCTCAAGTGACCTGCCTGCCTTGGTCTCCCAAAGTGAGGGGATTACAGGCCCGAACCACCACACCCAGCCTATTTTATTTTGTTTTATTTTATTTTTATTTTATTTTTGAGACAGGGTCTTACTCTGTTGCCCAAGCTGGAGTGAGGTAGCATGATCATGGCTCACTGTGGCCTTGACCTCCCTGGGCTTAGGTCCCACCTAGGCCTCCTGGGACTACAGGCACGTGCCGCCATGCCCAGCTAATTTGTTTTGTTTTGTTTTGTTTTGATAGAGACAGGGTCCCACTATGTTGCCTAAACTGATCTCGAACTCCTGGGCTCATCCACTTGCCAATTTGTGGTGACAGTTTAGATCTTGTTATCTATTTTGATGTGCCAGACATTACTTATCCATGTCATGTTTGGGGTGACAGAGACTACTGGTCTTGCTTTCTAGTTTGGGGTGACAGTGACTGGGGTCCTTTTGTCCAGTTTGGACTGACAGTGATTGGGGTTCAGTTGTACATTTGGGGGAGGCAGAGACTCAGATCAGTTGTCTAGTTTTGGGTGATGAGACCAGAAGTCAAGGCCTGCCTTGGGGTAACAGAGATGGGGATACAGTTTCCCAGTTCTGGGTGGCAGAGACTGCCTGGTTTGGGGAACTGAGACTCAGGGCGTAGTTGTGCAGCTGGAGGGATGAGGCTGAGGGGTGCCTGTTTTGGTTTGGGGCGGCAGGAGCTGTCATTTGAGTCCTCTAGCCTGGGGCGCAGAGTCCAGGGTGCTGGTCCCTTCTAAACATGGCTGACCCTGAGCGTGCTGATGCCTGAATGTTCCTGGGACAATTGAGTCAAAGGGTTTCCTGCACTCAGGTGTGGGGTCTCTGAGTGAGTGTGGCCAGAGGTGTGGAGCTTCGTGTGCAGGTCACTGAAGCTGGGAGTCTGGGCATTCGGAATGGAGCTGTCAAGAGGTCAGGGCCCCAGGACTCAGGACCCACTTGAGGGGTGCTTCATGTCTATGACATGGAGGGCCAGTGTTTTCAAGGCACCTCCACAACTGTGGGTGGCAGTGATAGAGACCCCTGGGGGAAGATGGAGACTGGGGCTCTCATGTCTGGCCTAGGGGTCGCTGTGGCCGGGGTACACGTAACCTTGGGATTTCTGGCCCTGGAGACCCAGCTGCCCTTTACTGGACACAAGAGGATCCTGTGGGTCTAAAGCCTAGTCTGGGCCGGATGCAGTGGCTCACGCCTGTGATCCCAGCACTTTGGGAGGCTGAGGCAGGTAGATCGCCTGAGGTTAGGAGTTTGAGACCAGCCTGGCCAACATGGTGAGACCCCATCTCTACTAAAAATACAAAAATTAGCTGGGGTGGTGGTGTGCGCCTGTAATCCCAGCTACTTGGGAGGCTGAGGCAGGAAAATCGCTTGAACCCAGGAGGTGGAGGTTGCAGTGAATCAACATTGCGCCACTGCACTCCAGCCTGGGCAACAGAGTAAGACTCCATCTCCAAAAATAAATAAATAAACTAAATAAAAATAAACCAGCTGGGCATGGTGGCACATACCTGTAGCCCCAGCTAGTCCTACCAAGGTAGGAGGATCCCTTGAGGGCAGGAGTTCAAGACCAGCCTGGGCAACATAGTGAGACCCCATCTCTACAACAAAAAACAAAAAATTTAGCTGGGCACGGTGGCAACTGCCTGCAGTCCTAGCTATTCAAGAGGTTGAGGGAGGACCTCTTGAGCCCAAGAATTTGAGGTTGCAGCGAGCCATGATTACCCCACTGCACTCCTACCTGGGTGACAGAGCAAGACCCTGTCTTTAAAAAACAAAACAAAACAAAACAAAACAAAAAAACCTAGTTTGGGGGCAAATGATTGGTTGTGGTAGTCAAGATGCATTGTTTATGGGTGACTAACACTGAGGACTCAGATTCTCACTTTGAGAAGATGGATGCTGGGGGTCAAGATCCTGAATTTGGGGTGCCTGGAGTTTCTCTTGCCCAGTTCTGGGTGCATGTGAGCCCTTGTTCCTGTTTTGGGACACCTAACGCCCGGCTCTAGATGTCTGCAGTTGTGTGGCTTCGTTACTGAGGGTGGGGACAGTGGCTACTGACGCCCACGTTAGTGACGACAGTGGGGGCCTACTGTCTGGATTAGAAGTGACTTCCTGTGGCATTTCACCTGTCATGTTTGGGGCGAGTCAGTTTAGAGACTTAGGTGTTAAGTCTAGGGTGACTGGTTTTGAGGTTTAGCGGTGACCGAGGTTGGCAGCCCACATGTTGATTTGGGGGTCCTACTGATTACCTTAGGGCTGCCTGAGGTTTGGAACTCACTTGCCTAGTTTGGGGGTCACTGAGCCTGGGTGCCCCAGGCCCTCGTTTTGGGGACATCTGATACTGGGAGGCTATATGCAAAGTGTGTGGGTGGCTGGCTGTGGAGCTCAGATGCCTATTTTGAGAGTGACTCGCTGTGGTTTTGCTGACCTTGAGCCCCTGAAGGTTAATTTAGGGGTAAGGGAAACTGTGAGTATTCTTTTTTTTTTTTTTTTTTTTTTTTTTTTGGAGATGGAGTCTTGCTCTGTCGCCCAGGCTGGAGTGCAGTGGTGCGATCTCAGCTCACTGCAACCTCTGCCTCCCTGGTTCAAACAATTCTCCTGCCTCAGCCTCCTGAGTAGCTGGGACTACAGGTGCACGCCGCTACACCCAGTTAATATTTTGTATTTTAGTACAGACGGGGTTTCACCGTGTTGCCCAGGTTGGTCTCAAACTCTTGAGCTCAGGCAATCCACCTGCCTTGGCCTCCCAAAGTGCTAGGATTACAGGCGTGAGCCACCACGCCCAGCCTGTGGGCCTGTATTCTAATTTGGGGACAGATTAAGGCTGGGGCCCTAAATCCAAAATAGAGGTGACTTACCATGATGTTCAGTTAGGGGGTTCTGAACCTGGGGGCGTGGTTCAGAGCCCAAGTTTGGGGCTCAAATCCAAAATGCCTTAGTTTGTGGGTAGCTGTGGCAAAACATTTAGATGTCTAGTTTAGGGGTGTGTAATGCCGCCTGCCCAGATGTTGAGGTTGGGATGACCATCTGAGACCCCAAATACCAATATGGGGTGACAGCTGGGGCCCAGATGTCCCTCGGCAGATCCAGTGCCAAGCTAGGTTGTATCGCCAGATGCCTCCAGAGGGTGTGACTCTTGTGTATGAGAAACCCATCTTTGGGGGGTTAAGAGAAGGCAACTAGATGTCTGGTTTGAGGGCTACTAGTTATGAATTTCTAACATTTATATACAATTTGGGGCTCACTGGGCCTCAAGACCTAGGGGCCTCAATGCCTGGATTAGGAGTGGCTTAAATTGTTTCCTTTGTTTTGTTGTTTTAGACAGAGTCTTGCTCTGTCACCCAGGCTGGAGTGCAGTGGTGTGATCTCAGCTCACTGCAAGGTCCGCCTCACTGGTTCATGCCATTCTCCTGCCTCAGCCTCCCCAGTAGCTAGGACTACAGGCGCCTGCCACCATGTCCGGCTATTTATTTATTTATTTATTTATTTATTTGTATTTTTAGTAGAGATGGGGTTTCACCGTGTTAGCCAGGATGGTCTCAATCTCCTGACCTCATGATCTGCCCGCCTCGGCTCCCAAAGTGCTGGGATTACAGGTGTAAGCCACCATGCCTGGCCCCCTTTTTTTTTTTAACTTTTGAGATGAGGTCTCACTGTCGCCCAGACTGGAGTGTAGTAGTATCATCATAGTTCACTGCAGCCTTGATCTCCCAGGCTCAAGTGATCCTCCCGCTTCAGCCTCCCAAGTAGCTGGGACTAAGCTGGGCACTACCATGCCTGGCTAATTTTATTTTTTGTAGAGATGAGGTCTCAGTATGCTACTCAGGCTGGCCTCCAACTCCTGGGCTGAAGGGATCCTCTTGCCTCGGCCTCCCAAAGTGATGGGATTACAGGCGGAAGCCACCGCATCTGGCCTCTTCTTGTCTGTTATCAGGTCTCTTAACGGATTGAGAGCGCACCCTGGAAACCCAGGATAATCCCATCTCAAGATCCTTCATTTAATTGCATCTGAATAGACTCTTCCTGTAAGGTCACATTAGCAGGTTCTGGGGTTAGGATGTGGACATACCTTGTTAGGGGGCCACCATCCAACCTCCTATGAGGGTGTTTGAGGCAGGTACCCTAAATCCCAAGTCTGATTATGGACTTCTTGGTGTTTGGATTAGGAAGATTGACCTTGAGGGTCAGCTCCATACACCTGATTTGGGGGTTCTTGACTTGCCTACTTCTGAGGGTAACAGCCTATGGGGTGCTTAGTGTAGGGTGACTGAAGTTTGGGGCACCTGTAATCCCGGCTACTCGGGGGGCTGAGGCAGGAGAATCGCTTCTACTGGGAGGCAGAGGCAGAGGTTGCAGTGAGTCAAGATGGCACCATTGCACTCCAGCCTGGGCGACAAAGTGAGACTGTCTAAAAATAAATAAAATATTTTAAATTTAAAAATTTAAATTAAAAAATTTTTTTAAATTAAAAAAATTAAAAAATAATTTAGTAGTTTGGAGATCTGAGCTTCAATGCCACAGAGCCCTCCTAACGCTGGGGGTGTCTGAAGTTGGGAGGCTAGCTGCTGAGTTTGTGGGGTAACTTAGAGGGGTCTCTAACTCTTATGAGTGGGGGTGAAAGCTCAGATGTGTATTGTAAGGGCAGGTGATACTGGAATTCCAGGTGCCAAGTTGGGGGGCTTCTAAAGCTGGTTGTTAACTGGGCGTGGTGGCTCATGCCTGTTGTCCCAGTTACTTGGGAGGCAGAGGCAGGAGGATCACTTGAGCCTGGGAGGTCGAGGCTACAGTAAGCCGAGATCACGCCACTCCAGCTCCAGCCTGGGCAACAGAGTAAGACCCTGTCTTTAAAAAAAAAAAAGAAAAAAAGGGCTGGGCACAGTGGCTCACACCTGTAATCCCAGCACTTTGGGAGGCTGAGGCAGGTGGATCACGAGGTCAGCAGATCGAGACCATCCTGGCTAACACAGTGAAACCTCGTCTCTACTAAATTAGCTGGGCGTGGTGGCGGGCGCCTCTAGTCCCAGCTACTCGGGAGACTGAGGCAGGAGAATGGCATGAACCCGGGAGGCAGAGCTTGCAGTGAGCCGAGATCGCGCCACTGCACTCCAGCCTGGGCGACAGAGCGAGACTCTGTCTCAAAAAGAGAAAAAAAAAAAGAAAAAAGTTGGTTGTCCACATGCACAGGTTAGGGTGACCAATTATTGGGTCTGGACACAAGGTTTGGGGGTAATGCTACGTAGAGACGTACATGACTAGTGTTAAGGTGACTTGCTGGGGCATTTCTGAGGTTCCTTGGTTTAGTGGAAACTGAGTCTGGGGAGCCAGATGTCTAGTTTGGGGGAGTCTTAGGGTGGGTGGGACCCAGATCCTCATTTTGACTTGAGTCTGAGGATCCAGTTGTCAAGTTTGGGGTTGCCCAGTTTAAGGGTGTCTATATTTCAGTCCCATTTTCTAGTTTGTATGTGTTGAGAATGCGGTCACATGCTGAGTGGGGTGATAGCAGCTGGGGCCTATTTTTGTAGATCGTGGGTGATGTATCTGGGGGTCCTGATGAGGTTCAATGAGGAAAGTCTAGTTTAGGTGTGCCAAATTTGGGGCCCCAACGTCTAATTTGGGGGTGACAGTATGCGGGAATAAATGCCTAGTTTGGGGGGGATTGTGGTTACTTATGCTTATTTTGGGGAGACTGAGCTAAGGTCAATTTCCCTTATGGAGGACTTGTTTGGGGGTGAATGGACCTGGGCCCCAGAATCTTCATCTTGGGGTGTCTGGGGCTAGGCTGGGTTACCACCTTCTGTGTTTGTGAGTCCAGGTAGCTGTTCACTTGGCCTGGGGTGATCCAGGTCCATGTCTAGGTCTGATCCCAGGGGTCTTCAGTCAATGTGAGGGCTTCAGAGGGAGGGTAGGGGTTCGAAGGCCTGGTTTGTGGGTATCTAGATGCCTCCTTTAGGGGAATCTCAGCCTAGGGTCCTGAGGTCCTAGGGATCTAGTCCCAGGAGCTGGGGGAGCCAACCCTGGTGCTATCCCCCAAGGCTGGGCCTCTCCTGGGGGGTGTTCGGGGGAGGCAGTCCATTTGTGGGTGACCGACTTGGGGGAATACGTGGCCCTGGTGGGGGTGGGGGCGCTGCTACCCTGAGACGGCTGAGCCCCCGGGGCTGGCTGCAGCGGGGGTTCCCGCGGGAAGCGGAGCGCGGCGGGGCGGCCGGCGGCGGGAGGGCGAGCGCCGGAGTGACAGGAGAGGAAGAAAAATGGGCCGAGAAATCAGAGTGGACGCGCGGGGGGCGAGAGTCCGGGAGCGGGCGGCGGCGGTGGTGACGGGCGGGGGCCGCGTTCTCTGCCTCGGGGGACGCCGCCCGCTCGCCTTCCCAGATCCACGCCCTTGGAGGCTGGGCCGGCGATCCGACCCCCTCCCCGAATTCCAATCCTGCACCCTCTCCCGGTCACTCCCGCCTTGTTCCAGTCCCCGCCACTCCCATATTCCAGATCCCCTCCCGCGTCCCCGACGGCCCCCTCCCGCGTTCTCTTTTCCTTCCGGGACTTCACTTCACTTTCTCCGCGTTCCGAGCCCTCCCCACCGCGTTCTCCTGCCCACTCCGCCTGCGTTCTAGCTGAGCCACCCACGTTCTAAACTGGCTCTGCGACCGAACCCCCTTCCCCTCCATGCCCTGGGCCCCTTCCCCTTTCCTGAATCTGTCCCTTTCTTCCAGTCGCCTCTTTTTCAGCAGCCCCCGGGATCCCCCCCACGTCCCCTCCAAAGATTTGAAGCGGAAATGGGGCGCGCGGCGGCGGGGGAGGGGCGGGGCGGGGCGGGGGCGGCGGCCAATGGAGCGGGAAGCAGGACAAATGAGGCCCGGCCCGCGCGGCCGACAGGCCCCTCCATCTTCCCATTAGCGCTTAATGGCCCCCCCGCCGCCGCCTGATGAAGATTTATCGGCCCCGGAACCCCCGCCCCTCCACCCCCGGGCTCCCCGCGCCCGCCAGGCCTCGCCCCGCCCCCGCCCGCGCGGACACCTGATGAAGCCGTCACCGCTGGGGAAGAGGGCGAGACGTCTCTCGGCCGAGACCCGACGAGACAGGCGCGCAGAGACGCCGAGGGGCGGCGAGGAGAAAGTTTCGGGGCCGCGGAGTCAGAGTCCTCGAGAGGGAGTGGAGGGGAGGGTCTGACCCGCAGCCGAAGGAGCCCCCAACTGTGAATCCGACCCTAGTGTTGCGTCCGAGTCCGGCGCGGGTGGGAGAGGGGGCGGCTGCACCGGAGGACCGGGCAGGGTTTTCAGGCATCCTAGGGAGGCTAGAGGTGGGGGCCCGGAAGCCGGGGCCTGCGACAGAAGTGGACTCCGGACCAAGCTGGGACCAGGAGGGGCGGGGACCTGGACATATGGGTCAGAGGAAGGAAGCTGCGGGGTGGCCTGGACTCCTGGGTCTGAGGGAGGAGGGCCTGGGGGCCTGGACCCCTGGGTCTGAGGGAGGAGGGCCTGGGGGCCTGGACCCCTGGGTCTGAGGGAGGAGGGAGGGCTGGGGGTCAGGACTCCTGGGTCTGAGGGAGGAGGGCCTGGGGGCCTGGACCCCTGGGTCTGAGGGAGGAGGGCCTGGGGGCCTGGACCCCTGGGTCTGAGGGAGGAGGGAGGGCTGGGGGTCAGGACTCCTGGGTCTGAGGGAGGAGGGCCTGGGGGCCTGGACCCCTGGGTCTGAGGGAGGAGGGCCTGGGGGCCTGGACCCCTGGGTCTGAGGGAGGAGGGAGGGCTGGGGGTCAGGACTCCTGGGTCTGAGGGAGGAGGGCCTGGGGGCCTGGACCCCTGGGTCTGAGGGAGGAGGGAGGGCTGGGGGCCTGGACTCCTGAGTCTGACGCAGGGAGGGCTGGGGGCCTGGACTCCTGGGTCTGAGGGAGGAGACTGCTGGGGGCCTGGATTCCTGGGCCTACTGGAGGAGGGGCTGGGAGCCTGGACTCCTGGGTCTGGGAGAGGAAGGTCTGGGGGCCTGGACTCCTGGGTCTGAGGCAGGGAGGGCTGGGGGCCTGGACTTCTGGGTCTGAGGGAGAAGGCTGCAGGGGTGGCTGGACTCCTGGGTCTGAGGGAGGAGACTGCTGGGGGCCTGGATTCCTGGGCCTACTGGAGGAGGGGCTGGGGGCCTGGACTCCTAGGTCCGGGGGAAGAAGCAGCTGGGGTTTTAGACTCTTGGGTCTGAAGGAGGGACTGGGGCCTGGAATCTGGGACCTGGAGTCTGGGGCCTGGGGGAAGGAGGAGGCTGGGAGCCTCCACTCCTGGGCCCTAGGCAGGGAGCTTGGCTCTGGGGGGGCTGGGTTGGGAGGCCCCTGATTGATTTCTGTTTACCGGCTGTCCCCGCAGGCGGAAGAGCGAATCGCGCCCCATCCATCAACAGGCTCGCAGCCTCCCTAATAAAAACATTTTACTTCTAAATGATCTCGAACTAATTAACTCAAAGTGTTAATTAAAGTTTGCGCAGACAGCATTGTCATCAGGGAGGGCGGTGGATCCATCTTCCTGAGAGAGAGACAGTGTTTGGGGGGGCTCCCATCCCCCTCACTGCTGAGCCCTGTCCACTGCTCCACCCTGTGGCCTCCAACCTCCCCTGGGGCTCTCCGCCTTTGTCCCCACTCTCAAGCTCTTCTCTGAGCTCTTCACTGGTCTGTCGCTCCCATTTCTCACTGTCAGCCTGTCTCTGAGTTTCTATGTCTCTGTCTCTTGCCTCTCTTGCCAGAATGCTGTGTCCCCAGGGTTCCCACCTCCGGTTCATGTGGTGCTTTTGTGTGTGTGTGTGTGTGTTGGGGTTATGTGTGTGGAGCATGTATGTGTGTCAGAGTTTGTATGTGGACACGTGCATGTCAGGGGAGACGCATGGCGGTTTGTGTGTGCACATGTGTGTTTGAACCCGGGGTGTATGTGTTAAAGTTTGCATGGGCACAGGCATGTATGAGCCCAGAGCTATGTGTGTGTCTGACCATGTGGTCCATGCGGACAGGTAGGCTGTGGGACCTGACCAGGTGTCCCTGAGACAGTGTTTGAGGACCTCTAGGGGCCCCTTGCTCGGCAGGCCAGGCAGGTGCACTGGGTGGGCGAGGGACCAAGCTCAAGTTCACTGGGCCCCTCTCCCCTTCTCCCAACTCCCACAGCCCATCGCCGGCAGGGCCAGGGAGCCCAGGCCAGGACAGGCCACCAGGCCATGGGCACTGGTGGGGTGGCTGGCTGGGCGGCCCCAGTGTGAGCTCATACATCAGGGCTGACAGGCTCCGAAAGCCCCGGAATTAAAACCTAAATCGAATATTGATCACCCGCTCCGGCCGTGGCGCCCACGATGGCCCCCCTAGCTCCCTCACGCTTGCTCCCTGCTCCCTGGTTCTCAGGCGTCACCGCTGTCCTGTCTTTCCGTCTTTCTTGCCTCCTCTCTCCCCGGCTTCTCCGCACCCAGGCCTTCCTCTAGTGGCCCCAGCAGGTGCCCCCTCAGGCAGAGACAGAGACAGAGGCTGAGAGAGACACAGGGACATGCAGACACAGAAAAGAGACCCAGACACGGAAACAGTTCAACACAGACCTGCAGACAGACCCAGAGCAGGCAACCACAGACAGACAGACACGGCACACAGTCACCCACAGACTTATGCACAGGGAGTCACGCACAGCCACACCTCAAAAGTCACACTGATATACCATTGCACAAAAATGTTGCCCACAGGACACACATACAGAAAGTGCCAGACACAGGCAGACAGAAAGACACCCGCAGGACCACAGAGTTACTACCACACGCAGGATCACTGAGACTTGAGTGTAGTGATACAGGGACAGTCGCAAAGCAAGTTACACCAACATGGGCAGAGCGAGACAGAAGACACGCAGTCATGGATGCAAGTAGACACACAGACACACTGAGCTCCCCAGTGGCAGGGAACACACTGCCTGTTTGCCCAACTGCACTCATCCTGACACAGCAGCCACCTCCCTCTGACTCAGCCCCCAGACACCACCCCCACTCTTGGATCCAGAACCCAGAAAGGCCCCGCTGCACGGGGAGGAGCCTCTCAGACCTCATCCCCCAACTCTGAGCAGTCCCCTCCATGCCCCAAAGGTCCGGGCTGATCCAGGAAGGTAGCTGGAGAGATGGACCCCAGAGAGGGCAAGAAGGATTCTCCGGCCAGAGACGGGCAGGGACAGGGCCAAGGTCATGCTGTCCAGGGAAGGCCCTGGGATCCAGGGTTCTAGTCTCTGAGACCACCTGTAGGATTGAGGTGAGACAGCGGGAAGAACTTCCCGAGACCACTAGGGCTGGGGCTCCCCAGAGTGGGCAGGGGTGCTGCCCCACTCCCACCCCCACCCTGAGGCTTCCCGGCTGGGGCGGGCAGCATCGGAGGCGGGCGGTGGCGGCTGCCTGGGAGAAGATGAATCTTTCATGAGTGATTTGCGGCCGCCTCTTCTCGTCCCGTGTTGTTTAATGTTTCAATTTGGGCGAAAGCAAAACATTCAATCAGGCGGATTAAGTGCGTAATGCGTCTCATCGCTCAATCTGTCGCCTCCGCCGGGCAGCCCGCCGGGTGGGGGGGCAGGCTGGGAGGGGGTGGCGGGCAGAGACCCCAGCCAGGGGAGCCCGTTCCCCAGCAACTCCCCAAGGCTTTGCCACAGGGAGCCCCTCAGCCTGGAATCCCCGCCGGGCTCCAGGCTCCCGCCACGTACCGCTCTCTGCTTCATCTCCGGGTGTCCACTTGGCTTGGGGAGCCCTGATTTCTCCGCAGCCCTCTGTCTGTCTGTGTGTGTCCACCTGTCTCTCTGTCCACCTCTTTCTTCTGGGTGTGTCCGCTGTTCCCTCTGATATCTGTCTGTCTCTCCATGAGTGCCTGCCCTTGTCCCTGTCCACCTGTCCTCTCGCTGCCTGTTCTCTGGGTTTTCTCCCTTTAGACCTAGCCCCCATCCCTCTGTCACTGTCCATCTGTCCATATGGCTCCCGTCCTGTCTCTTGTATTGTCCGTACCCAGGTCTCGCCAGCCCAACCTCTGTCTGTTCAAGAGTCTCTCTGTTGCCCTCACCCTCTGCCTGCCATCTGCTGCAGACCCCCTCTGTCCTCCAGATTTCCCTATCTCCAGTTCTAGCCCTGAACTCACGCCCCGGTCTCTTTCTTCTCCACCAAGGTCTGAGTCCTCAATCCTGTCAGCCTGACCCCAGCCCACTTCTCTATTCATCTTTGTCCCTGTCTGTGTCCACCTGTCTGTTCGCCCATCTCCATCCTTCTCTCTCTCTCCCTCTCCCCTGTCTCTGCTCCCACTTGGGTCAGTGCCTCTGGCTTCCCTCCTTGACCTGTCAGTTCCCTGTCCCTGGCCTGGCCTAATCTCCATGTCCACTAGGGGGCAGCAGGCACAGGCTTTTCTGGAGGGGAGGCTGGCCATGGCTCAGGGGCTTCCCAGCCAGCCCTGTTACTTACTTGTCTGCTGACCATCCTGCCCATGGGGTGTCCCAGCCCCACCCCTTCCTCCCTCAGACCCAGGAGTCCAGGCTCCCACCCCCCTCCTCCCTCAGACCCAGGAGTCCAGGCCCCCAGCCCCTCCTCCCTCAGACCCAGGAGTCCAGGCCCCCAGCCCCTCTTCCCTCAGACCCAGGGGTCCAGCCCCCCAGCCCCTCTTCCCTCAGACCCAGGAGTCCAGGTCCCTAGATATTCCTATCTCAGACCCCGGAGTATAGGCCCCCAGGCCCTCCTCCCTCAGACCCAGGAGTCCAGGCCCCCAGCCCCTCTTCCCTCAGACCCAGGGGTCCAGCCCCCCAGCCCCTCTTCCCTCAGACCCCGGAGTCCAGGCCCCCAGCCTCTCCTCCCTCAGACCCAGGAGTCCAGGCCTCAGCCCCTCCTCCCTCAGACCCAGGGGTCCAGGCCTCAGCCCCTCCTCCCTCAGACCCAGGGGTCCAGGCCTCAGCCCCTCCTCCCTCAGACCCAGGAGTCCAGGCTCCCAGCTCCTCCTCCCTCAGACCCAGTGGGTCCAGGCCCCAGCCCCTCCTCCCTCAGACCCAGGAGCCCAGGATCTGAGACCATCCTCCATCAGACCCAGGAGTACAGGTCCTGGGCCATCTTCTCTCTCACAACCCAGGGGTCTATCCTCTACCCACTTCCTCTCTCTTCCTCCCAGGCAGCCTGTGACCTGCTTAGGGATAAATAGAGATTTCAGCTGGGGACTGACAGGCACTAACCAGAAATGTTGTCACCATTGCGCACGAACAGGGACACAAACAGATTGTGTGTGTGTGTGTGCGCGCATGTGCACATGTCCAGGAAACACAAACATAATGGGATATAGGATTCAGTCAACACACAAGGACACACACAGACACCAGCCAACATGCATGCACACCAGAACTCAGGGACACACACCGAGCTTCTGCCCATTCAGGGTAACTGACTTTGGGGACAGCAGGGTAGGACAGGAGGGTCTCCCCAAACTCTCATCTCCAGATCTGCCCTCAGCCCCAATCCCTCAGCCTCTGCCCTTCTCCTGGCACCCTTGCCCTTCCTCCCCGCTTCCTGGCAGGTTCTCAGCCTTTTGGCTCCACTCCTACCCTCTGCCCCCGACCCCTCCACTCTGCCTCTCTGGCCTCTCCTCTGCCAGGCTCGCTTTTCTCTGTTGCTCATGTTCCCCACACCCCTCAACCCCTCTCCCCAATTCCCTAAGTTCCTGTTTCTCAGCCTCTCACTTCTGTGTGTCTGTCTGTGTGTCATCAGTTTCTCCTGCCCCCTCCTCCATCTGTCTTTTTCTCTGAATTGTCTTTGTCCATTTCTTTGCTCCTCTGTAGCCAGTTAGTAACATCTGGGGCTTTCTCTCTGAGCCACTCTCAATCTGTCTCTCTGTCGCCCTTTCTTAGGGTGTCTCTGCTCTCTGAGTCTCTCGGAATGTCTCTGTCAGTCCCTGTCTCTCTCTATAACTCTAGGCTTTGCAGTCTCCAAGTTTCTCTCCGTGTCT
Source organism: Chlorocebus sabaeus (assembly GCF_047675955.1). Taxonomy (NCBI): domain Eukaryota; kingdom Metazoa; phylum Chordata; class Mammalia; order Primates; family Cercopithecidae; genus Chlorocebus; species Chlorocebus sabaeus. The sequence continues at coordinate 17,520,337 of NC_132909.1, forward strand.
CTGCATCTCTGCATCTCTCTTCTCTCTCCCATCTCTCTCACTGTCTGTTCTTCTCTGTCTCCCTGTCTCTGTCTCTCTGTCCATCCATCTCTCTCTCCCCCAGCCCCTCCCTCCCTCCCCCTCTCTCCCTCTCTGTCTCACTCTTCGCCTCTCTCTTTTCTCTCTCAAGTGTTTTCAATTTTATTCTGAGTGGAATTAACTACCCCTGATGTCAAATTGCCGCCGAAATCGATAATAATATCTTTACAAAAGAGGATATTCTTCTCTCGGAGAACGGCCTCTGAAAAATGGAAAATTTAGTCGAAATTGATTCATTACTTGACACTTTATAGAACGGCTGCGTATTGATCGCACCTGTCATGTCCCATCTCCCCTAATCGAAGCTGAAGGCCGGCTCCGATGCCTGCTATTTTTCATAATTCCACCGCAGCCGACAGCTCCACAAACACCGCCGCTCACTCAGCCTCCGCCTCCCCAGGCCGACCGCCACCGCGCGCCCTCGGCCTGGCCCTGGCCCTGCCGGCCGCACTGCACGGCTGTCCCTCCGTCCATCTGCCCACCAATTCTGCAGATGCCCTCTGTCCGTCCTCCCCTCCCTCCTTCTGTCTGTCTGTCCCTCCTGCCCCAGCCCCAAGCCCTAAGTCTGTCTGTCTGTCCTTTTCCTGGACCAGCCCCCACATCTGTCCCCAGTCTTCCAACACCCTTGCCGCCCATCCTTTCTCTCACCCTTGTCTGTCTGTCTGAATTCCCACTCCCAGGCACACGCGCTGGCTGGCTGCCTCCCCCTGCTCTCCTGGCTCCCATCTGTCTTGTGTTTGTCCGTCTGCCCTCCTTGCACCTCGTTCATCCTGGGCCTTCATCCTTCCACCCACCAGGCCCCTCTCGGTCCATCCTCTCCCACCCGGGATAGGCGGTGGGGTGAGGGAGGGGTGGCCATGCTGTTTGTTTGCACCCCTTTCCCAGCTGACTGGACTCCCCCATTCCCTCTGCTCTCCCAACATCCACAGCAGCGTGGCTTGGCCCAACTCCAGCCCCATCTCCCCCGGGACTCCCCGTCCTTCTCCCCAGCCCCTCTCTGCCCAGCTTCTCCTCGCCTCCCTCCCTGCTCTCTTTAGTGTCCTCTCCGTGCCTCCCTCCTCCCCTTTCCCTCCCTCCCTGCCTCCTCCCCAGGCCCTGTGGGCTTGGCTTTGCCCTCAGCAGGGACCCAGAGATGAATCAGGCACAGGCCCTGCCCACAGGGAGCCTCAAGCCCCGAGGGATGGGGGATGGCCGGCGGTCATACTGAGCCAGAGGACACAGTGGTAGGGTGGGCCCTGCTCTGGGAGGACGAAGAGCTGTGTGGGCAGCGCGCTTGTCTGCACAAGCTCCTAGTCTAATATGGGGGCAGGGGGGAGGGCAGGGCAGCCTGGTGGTTAAGAACACAGAGCCCTTGGCCAGGCTGCTTGGCTCCAGGTCCCCTTCTAATACTAACTAGCTGTGTGACAATTGGCAAGTGATTCTGTGGCTGTTTCCTCATCAGTAAAGTGGGGGTGACACTTATAAGAGCACCTACCTCTTAGAGTTGTGCCGTGAGACTTGCTTGAGTTCATCTGTGTATAGAGTTTAGGCAGTGCCGGGCACCAGGCAAATCCCATTAAACGGTCATTGTCATGACTACTGACATGCTGGGATTTGGGCCCCATGCAGCCTCCCCCACCCACACCACCCCCACCTCCCCTTTTGCTCTTGTGGTTCCGGGAGGGCTGCAGTGGTGGGGAGGGAGTTAAGGAGATGGAAACTTGGGGTGGGGGGCTCCTGGTTTCACCCTCTGTCACCTTTAGTGCTGTCACTGCACCAGGAGGCATCTTTGTTAAAAGCAATCTCGAGAAAGCCGACAGCCCTCATGGAGGGGTCCTCTTGCTCCTGGGGTTTTCGAGAGTCTAGCGGATATTACAGACCCCAGAGGTATGCTCTCTCCTTCATGGGTAATAAATTCAGTCCACTGGGTGTTACAGGCTGGTGAGGGTATTCTCCTGCTCCCTCTCTCCCTGTCTCCCCCTCTCCTAGGGGGCATTAAACACCCTGAGGGCGTCCTCTCTCAGTGGGGTATTAACTACAGTCTTCTGCTGCTGCAGCCTCCCTGGGGATGTTAAGTACAGCTTAATGATCCCCCTCCTGTGAGACGCTTCCTTCAGCCAAGCAGGCAGTGTTGGCAACACTGCTAACGAGGGAACGTGTGCCCCTGCCGGCCGCGGGGATGCTGTGCAGCGAGGGGTCTCTTTCACTGAGCACCTACTATGTGCCTAACGCGGCACTGCACGCTCCGACGTCTTCTTCTCATGAATCCTTCCGAACCCTAGGACTCAGAGAGGGAGCATCAATTTTCCAAAATGCACAGCCCCAAAAGGTGTTCCAGAAATCCAGACGGTGTCTTCTGGGGGTGGGGGATGCTGAGGGTGTTCTGAACAGTCAGACGGTGCTGTTCCTATTCCCACCGGTGTGTAGGATGCACAGGGCAATGGGTCCTGGCCCCTCCCCACCCAGAGCATCAGAGCTCTCCTTGAGGGGTCCTCCCCACCCTCTGATTGGGACTGCAAGCCCCTCAAAGGTGTTAACATTACAGTCTGGGACATTTTCCTGTCTCCCAGAGGGGCGTGGTTTAGAGATAAAGTCTTTTTTTTTTTTTTTTTTTTTTTTTTTTTGAGACGGAGTCTTGCTCTGTCGCCCAGGCTGGAGTGCAGTGGCCGGATCTCAGCTCACTGCAAGCTCCGCCTCCCGGGTTTACGCCATTCTCCTGCCTCAGCCTCCCGAGTAGCTGGGACTACAGGCGCCCGCCATCTCACCCGGCTAGTTTTTTTTTTTTGTATTTTTTAGTAGAGACGGGGTTTCACCGTGTTAGCCAGGATGGTCTCGATCTCCTGACCTCGTGATCCGCCCGTCTCGGCCTCGAGATAAAGTCTTAAAGCCCTCTTGACTGATGGTCTTCGCTATCTTAAGGGTGTCCCTCACATTCCAAAGATGTTCTGTTTTCCAATAGGGTGTCGTGTATGGTGTGATAAACTGTATCTCTCCAGAGGGTGTCCAATCTTACTGAAGGGTGTTATCTACAGTCAATTGAGCTCTTTCTGCTTAGGTGTTCCGTCCCTCTTCACAGGGGTTTAATGGTCATGAAATGCATTCCAGTTGGTGGACTTGAGGCCTTGATGGTGTCCCAGCTCTCTTGAAGGGTGTAGCCAAGGGAGTCATATCTACCCAGAGGGTGTCACCTTTCTCCCAAAGGGTGTCCTGTGTGGGAGGAGTCCTGCCCCACAGGGGGTGTTCTGGAACCTCCTCCTTGGCATTCAGAGCCAGGCACTGGGCATAGGTAGAGGAGGAATGCTCTCTGTAGTATGCTGGGTGTTACACACACACTCAGAGACAGACACAGATACACATACACAGACCTGCCATCTGCACACGCGGCACACACGTACGTACCGTAATACAGGAAGTGGGAACACACGACCCGTACATGGAGACATTCAGGCACACGCACAGAAACATATGCACAAACACTGGAGCTGGGGAGCTGTGTTCAAGTAGGCTGTGGACAGTCCCGGGGCTGTTGTGGACACGCAGAGGACCATGGCCCTGGGGGAAAGGGTCGTAAATGGAGCCCAGTGAAGCCTGTTGGCTCCTTGAAAGAATGTTCCCTACAGTCCAACTGCAGAAAAGGTACAGACAAGTGAAGGAATTCTTGTTTTCTGGTAAAATTCTTAATATTTTAATGGGATTATTCAGAAGCAGCAAGTTCACAGCAAATGTGTGTTTATTTGGTACTTGGTGCGGTACCAGCTGTGCTCCACGCGCCCTGCGGTTTAACCCTCCCAACCACTCTAGGAGGGAGGTCATTATTGTCCCATTTTGCAGATGAGGAAACTTGAGGCTGGGGATGTTTGGCGACTTGCCTGAGTGAGTGGTGAGTGGGAGTGAGGCTGAACCCTGTCTGTCAGGCAGGGCTGAAGTTCTCTTCTAGCCTCTCAGCACCTTGGTCTCAGCACCTGGGCGCTGGTGGGGTTGGTGAGATCCCACAGAGCTGTCCTGGCCCCCACATATCCACCTGGAGACTGCTGTCTTGCCGTGAGACCTACTTTCTCCTCTGGGGGTAGGAGCCTCCAGGGGCTGCCCTGGTGAGAGCTGCCTTTCTCCAGAGAAGCTGGTGTGGGGCTTGGTGGGGTGGAGCCTGACCTGGGAATGGGACGTAAAAGTGGTTGCAGGGCAGTGGCAGCGGGGGAGAGGGCAGGGTGAGGGGTAAGGGGCAAGGAGGAGATAGGAAGGTTGACAGTGAGGGTGAGGGTCAGGTTGGGCCAGGAGGAGGAGGTCCGGCCAGGAGCTGAACTGTGGGTCTGACCTGCCCTTAGGCTGGTCGATATTGACTTGTTATTTCAATGGGAACAGATCTGGCTGGGCAGGGCCGTTCCCTGTCACTGCAGGTGTGCATGTGGGTGCCGGTGACCTTGTGGGCGTGTGAAGGGGAGTGTCAGTGTGCCAGCCCTGGGTTCTGCCTATGTGTCAGTGAGGGCTTGTGTGTCCAGGCTGTGTTTTGGGAGTGGAGTGTGGCTGTGTGTCACCGTGCATCTGGGTGTCTTTGTGTCCAGTTTGTGGGTCAGTGGATCAGGGAGCGGCTGTGGGTTGGAGAAGGTGTGGTGTGCAGGCTGTGTTTGTGCATATGTTTCTGTGTGTGTGCCTGAATGTCTCCGTGTACGGGTTGTGTTTCCACTTCCTGTATGACGGTAGGCATGTGTGTGCTGCGTGTACAGAGGGCAGGTCTGTGCATGTGTGTCTGTGTCCGTCTCTCTGTAGGGCTGTGTGTCCCTGAGTGTGTGTTTGCACTGTCTTACTGTATCCATATGTCCCTCTGTCCGTGTGTCTCCTATCCAGGCTGCGTGTGTGCGGGTCCGTGTTCCAGTCCGGGTCCAGGTTTGCGTGCCCAGCAGAGGTCCTGGCCGCATCGTCCCCACCTCCACCTCGCGCCTGTCCGTTTGTCCGCGCGTCCTCCTAGGGAGGAGCGGGACGGAGGGGAAGGAAAGGGGAGAGGAGGGGGTCTCTCTACCTCTCCACCCACCCCCGCCCCACCCCCACTCCCTCAGTCCCGGGATCGAACCTTATTTAGAGTCGCGATTCGACATCTGTTTTCAAATTTGATCAGCTCTGAACTTTATTTTCCGAGTTTGAGGAAAATTATATTCCATCGATCGCGCCCCCGCCCCCTCCCCCGCGCCGCCGCGGCCGCCTCCATATATCTGCGCGCCGAGCCCGGCCGGGCGGCCGCGAGGGCGGGAGGCGCGCGGCGCGCAGAGGAGGAGTGGAGGGAGGAGGACGAGGAGGAGGAGGAGCAGGAGGAAGAGGAGGACGAGGAGAAGGCGCAGGAGGCAGGGCCGCCCCGCGCCCCCAGCCGGCCAGGCTGTCCCCGGCGCGCGCCCACCCGCGCTCGCTGCGCTGCGCTCCCGCCGGGAGCTCCGTCCTCAGCTCTCCGCGTCTCTGCTCTCTTTGCGCGTCTGTCTCGCTGTCTGTCTCCCTCTCTGCATCTCCCCGTCTCTGCTCGTCTCCCCGTCTCTGTTTCCCTAGCTGTCTTTCCGTCTCTGAGTCTCTCCAGTCCCGGCGTCTCAGAGACTACCTCTCCTCGTCCTCTGGGTCTCTGCCTCCCTGGGGCTCTGGGCATCTCCCCCCATCCCGCCCCTCGCCCCGGTGCCCCCTCCCCAGGACGCCGCGGGGGCCATGGCTGCGGGATCCGAACTTTAAACACTTCTCCCTGGACCGGAGCGGACGCGCAAAGCCCAGAAAGTGAGTGAGTGCGGCGGCCGGCGCAAGGGCGGGGAGGGGGAGGGGGAGGGGGCGGGGATTCCCGCCCGAGGAGGGGGCGGGCGCGGGGGTGGTCCTGGGAGGCCTGCAAAGCTGGGCCTCCGAGCCCGTGGAGGGGCAGGCTGATGGGGTCATCCGTCCCAGCTGTGGGAGGCAGGTGGGGCTGCGCCCAACTCTGGGAAGGTGGGAGGCGGGTAGCACTGGAGGTGCGGCCTAGGGACAGGGGTGCGAGATTTGGGGGCGGGGAGGGAGAGCGAGTGAGAGACACGGAGATGGGGTCTGCGAGAGACTGGACTGAAAATCTGGGAACGGGGGTTGGTGTCCGACCTGAAGGTGGATTTGGATGTTTGGGGCTGAGGAGTCTGGATATTTGGGGCTAGATTCTGAGTGGGGTTTAGAGGTCAGGGCTGAGGGCTTGAATATTTGGGACCTAGGGGCTCAAAGCCAAGAGACTGGACACTTGGGGCGGAAGATCTAGATATTTGAGGTTGGGAGCTGACGGGCTGGGAGTCAGGACTGGGGGTGTGGATATCTGGGACTGGGGATCAATACAGGAGTTTGGACTTGAGGGGGCCAGAAGTCTGGATTTGGAGTTGGAGTTCAAGGCTGAGGGCCTGGTAATTTGGATCTGGATATCTGGGGTCTGGATATTTGGTGTGAAGGGTCACAGGGTCTGTGGGAAGGACATTTGGGTCAATTCTGGGGTCTGCACACTTCGGGGCAGGGAGTACTGGCCTGGCCTTGACCTTCGTGGGGCTGGGGCCCTCTGGGACACCTTTTCTATCTATCGTTCCACCACTGTCGCAGGGCCCTGCTGGGCCACTTCTGTCATCTCTCCCCTGGCTGGGTCTCTCCTCACTGTCTCTCTGTCTCTGTCTCTCACAGCATCTCTGTGTCCACTTCTAACTCTCCCAGGATCTGTCTTTCTATCTCTGTCTCTCGCAGCATCTCTCTCTTCCTTTTTGGGTCCAACTCTTAGCCTCTCTCTCTCTAAATCTCTGTGCTTATCTCTCCCTGTGTCTCTTTCTCTCTCAGCATCTCTGTCTGTCTCTCTCTGTCTCTTACTGTCTCTCCATCTCTGTCTCTCCCAGCATCTCTGTCTCCCCCTCACTGGTTTCCGCTCAGATTAAGCCGGGGACCTAATTCCAGGCCCAGGATCGAATTTTCTGGCAACAAAGGGAAATAGCGAATCGATCGGTCGCTCCGGAGATTAAGAGACAAGCGGCGCGCGGATCTATCACGGCTAAACGGCCCCCCCGCCCGCTCCCCCCGCCCGGCCGGCCCGCCGAGGCCCAGACGCGCTCCGCATCGCCAAGCAGCCTCAGGAGCCCCGGCAGGCCGGGCCTCGACCAGCCCAGAGCTAACTGTGTGCCCTGCCGAGGGCCAGAGCCATGGGAGGGACCCAAGAACCAGAACTGGCTCCCCAGGGAGGGGAGGGCAGGGGAGCGAGAGAAATCGAGGCAGCAGACCATCTGGCAGAGTCACACTGCACCCACCTGTGGCCTCAGGTAACTAACCTTTCACTCACACCTGTCTATCAATGCACCTGTCACACCCATGTTCCCCCTTCCACTCCCCAAATCTGGACTTCCAGGTAACATCTGTCTCCTCATAGCTGCCTGTGCGCAACACCTGTCCTCCATACCTCATCTGCCCTGGAGGTAACACCTATTTCCTCTCACCTGCCCCTCCAGGTAACACTTGTCCCCCTCACACCTGCCCTTAAGATGTCTGATCTCTCGGGGGAGCATATGTCCTTTCTTACCTGCCCCTCCAGGTAACACCTGTTCTCTAAAATCTGCCCCTTCCACTGGAATCCCTGCATTTTTTCTCATTTCATGCCACACTGGCCCCTTCCTACCTGTAAATGAGCCATCCCACCTGTCCCCTAAAGCTCTAAACTCACCTGTTCCTCACACATTCGTATTTCTTCACCTCTTCCTCCTCTCAAGCAGTACCGAGCCACCACACGTGCACGCACTCACACACACATTCCTTCCTTTGCAAACAAGCACTCACACGTGCAACCTGCTAACCTGTCCCCTCAGGTAAGGCCTGCCCCCGCCAGTCCCCAGCCTCCTGGCCCTCACCCATCCTCCTCCGTGACAGTGCTGCACCTGCCCAACACCCCAACACCTGCCCTCCTGGAAGAGCTGGCCACAGACAGGTCACCTGAGAGCACAACTGCCGCTCACACCCCTCTCTACCTGTACCTGACACCGTCACTGACTTCCAAGGACTCCCCCGTACCTGTCTTTCCTACTTGTCATTTCAGGTTACTCATCACAGACAACAGAAGCACTTCACCTTCCCCACCTGTGTCCTAACCCCGAGCACCACCTGATCTCCAACCCACACACTGGTGCCCTCCTCATGGCCGTCCCTGCCATCATGCCTTCCTCCAAGCCCTTGTCCCCTCAGTTTCCCTGTCTCACCTGCACACTTGCTCACCTGTATCTCACTCCTAGCGCTGTCTCTGCCTCTCTTGGTCTCTCACTGTCTCTCACTATACACACCACTACTTCACACAGACACAGGTTTGGGGCAGGAATCTGTCCTTGGCCACAGGTATCTGCGTCACCTGTATACCTGTTTTCCCACACCTGTCCCTCAGGTACTCTCTATCCACTTCTCTTCTTTCCCACATACCTAATTTCTCATGTTTCTCTCTCTCTCTCTCTCTTTTGCTGCACAAGGTCACACCAGTAACCCCCTACACCTGCTGTTCCTCACCTGTTTATCCTGGGGAATCCTCTGTCCTGGTAACACATTCAATCATTTCCTCAGCAAACAGGTACCGAGGCCTTCACACCCCCTACGCATACCCCCACCTAATCTCTCTTTGCTTCACATGTCTTCAGCTGGGTCTAGGGGATGCCTTCTCCTGGACACAGCCCTGTCCCGTGGACATGCACCTGGCTCCCCACACTCCAGCCACCTCTCTCCTTTTCCTCCCCCCAAACATCCATGTGACCGGAGTCCCTTTGCACCTTTTGCAAGCATTGTGAACCCACTGCACACCTCTGCCTCATTCTCTGCTACATTCACTTTCGCTACCTGTCCCTGCAGCCTATCACCCCCACATCTTTAGGAACAAACTTTCAGATCCCTCACACCTGTCTCCAACCTGCTTCTCTCCAGAAACACCGGTCCCCTTTGTTAGCACGTGTCTCTAACCAGCTCTCTCCTCGAGGAGCGCCTTCCTTCGTGTGCATAACACCTGTAGCATGTGTTAGACACGTGTCACCTGTTCCCAGCCACCCCCACACCTGCTCCCTGCACTGCACAGCATCTTAAGTCCGAGGCTCTCTGACTTCAGTGTGCATCAGAAACACCTGGTCTGAGTAGCAGGTGCTTGTAATGTGTGCCCCACCTGTTCTACCACGTAACACCTGCGGCCTCCCCATATATACTGATGGCAACACGAGGATGAGGATGAGGGTGATGGTGACGACAAATCCCGATTACTAAGGCCACCATCCATCTCTGTGGCAGACACTAACTTCTTCACACCCATTGTCTCATTTGTCCTCACAGGGCCCTCATGAGGCAGGTACTTGCCTCTTGTCCCCATTTTACAGAGAAGGAAACTGAGTCTACAGAGTTTCTTTGAGGTCCCAGAAACAGGTAGATGTTAGAGATTTGAGTCAAATCAAGGCTGTCTGACTTCAGAGACTGCCCTCCTAGCCATCCAGGTGTCCTTGCCTCTCCCATCTGCCCCTAAGGTGACCTCCTCCCTCCACAGACACACCTATCCACCTAGTGACTTTGGTGACACTTGCTTCTCCGTTACCTCCCAACCCCATCTCCCCTACACTCCAGGCTCATTTTCTCACCCTCCATTGACTCCTGGGGCTAAGGCTGTCATTCCACATGCTCACCCCCACCTCCCCCACAAGCTGTTTGGGGCCAGCACAGCCCCCTCCCAGCGCACCCCCACCTCCCCAGACATACCCCCAGCACAGCCCCCTCCCAGCACCCCCACCTCCCCAGACATACCCCCAGCACAGCCCCCTCCCAGTGCACCCCCACCTCCCCAGACATACCCCCAGCACAGCCCCCTCCCAGCACCCCCACCTCCCCAGACATACCCCCAGCACAGCCCCCTCCCAGTGCACCCCCACCTCCCCAGATATAGCCCCAGCACAGCCCCCTCCCAGCACCCCCACCTCCCCAGACATACCCCCAGCACAGCCCCCTCCCAGCACCCCCACCTCCCCAGACATACCCCCAGCACAGCCCCCTCCCAGCACCCCCACCTCCCCAGACATACCCCCAGCACAGCCCCCTCCCAGCACCCCCACCTCCCCAGACATACCCCCAGCACAGCCCCCTCCCAGTGCACCCCCACCTCCCCAGATATAGCCCCAGCACAGCCCCCTCCCAGCACCCCCACCTCCCCAGACATACCCCCAGCACAGCCCCCTCCCAGCACCCCCACCTCCCCAGACATACCCCCAGCATAGCCCCCTCCCAGTGCACCCCCACCTCCCCAGATATAGCCCCAGCACAGCCCCCTCCCAGCACCCCCACCTCCCCAGACATACCCCCAGCATAGCCCCCTCCCAGTGCACCCCCACCTCCCCAGATATAGCCCCAGCACAGCCCTCTCCCAGCGCACCCCCACCTCCCCAGACATACCCCCAGCACAGCCCCCTCCCAGCACCCCCACCTCCCCAGATATAGCCCCAGCACAGCCCCCTCCCAGTGCACCCCCACCTCCCCAGACATACCCCCAGCACAGCCCCCTCCCAGTGCACCCCCACCTCCCCAGACATACCCCCAGCACAGCCCCCTCCCAGTGCACCCCCACCTCCCCAGATATACCCCCAGCACAGCCCCCTCCCAGTGCACCCCCACCTCCCCAGACATACCCCCAGCACAGCCCCCTCCCAGCACCCTTGCCTCCCCAGACACACCCCTGCCGTGCCCCTCCCTGCATGCTGGCCTTTCCTTTCCACACACCCTCACTTTCATTTCCTTTCTCCATTTCCACTTTTGCCACCACCTGCCCCTATCTCCTTGTCCCTGTCCATGTCTGCCAGTCTGATTCTGAGTCTCTCTGTCTCTCTTGGTTTCTGGCCTCTCCACCCCTCTGTCCCGCCCTGTCTTTGTCTCTGTCTGTCTCCCAGTCTCTCTTTGTTCTCTGAATTTCTCTGGTTGTCTTTGTCTATGTCTGTTTCTCTCCGTACAGGGTCTTTACAGCTCTCTCTCAGTTTCTCCATATCCTGGACTCTGTGTCTGTCTTCTTGTCTCGTCTCTTTCCTCCTTTTCTGTCTCTGGCCCTTGCCCTGTCCTCTGACAGTACAAATATTGGGGGGCGGTGTCATACTGACCTGCATTCAAGTCCAGGCTCACTTCACCCCTGTGGGACTTTGGCCAAGTTACTTTTCCTGTCAGAGCCTCAGTTTCCACATCTGTGAAATGGGCATCCATCGTGACAGTTCCTACCTCACAGGTGGTGGCGAGGATGGGGTGCTGAGGGAAGCAAAAGGCCTGGGTCAGAGGGGGCACTGAACTTCCTTCTGTGGGTTCCCCCTGCCCTCTCCTGTCTCTCCCCTAGGCTGCTCCTCACATTCCCTTCACCTGGCTGTCAGTGGGAGTGAGTGTGCGCAGGGTGGAGAATGGAGGGAGAGGTGGGCAGAGGCATCCCTGCCAGCCCAGGCCTGGGCATGGGACCCGGTGTGGGGCTGGGGACAGGGATCGATCCGCCTCGGCGGCAGTGCGCGGGCCAGGATTGCATCTTGTCACAATAATTTATTGCTCTCATCCCGTCTGATCGATGGCGTTGAATTAGCGCCGCGCCTGATGCCCCTGGAGCCCTAAGTTCCCCCCGCAGCTCGGCTGGACCCCGGCCCTTGTGGGATCCCCGGTGGCCTGGCACCCAGCTCCAGCCTCAGCCCGCCCAGGCCCCGCCCCTCGCCCGGGCCCTCAGGCCTGCCCCACTGCCTCCGGTCCCTTGTCCGGTCCCTTGTCCCTCGGTCTCTCCGGTTCCCAGTTCTCTGCCCCTCATGTTTGCCCTCCTGGGTCTTTGACCCCATTTCTCTGTTCCTCCTTTTCTCTGACCCAGGATCACCCACTTCTCCCCATTTTTGTCCTCAGTTCCTTGTCATCTGATTCCCTGTCCCTGTCTGCTCCCGTGTCTCAGTCCCATCCATCTGCCCCTCTAGCTCTCGGCTCCATCCCTATTTCCCCAGCCCTCTGACCCTGCCTCTTTGCCCTCCTCATTTCTGTGCCTTGATCTCCTGCTTTCTGTCCCTTTGATCTGCTATCTCTGCCTCTCCGATTCCCTGCTGAGCACAGTTTCATCTGGATTCCACCTCAACACCATTTCCTCAGTACTCTTGGTGCCAAGCCCCAGCCTCTGTTGGGATGCCTGAGCCCTGGTTCTTGGTGGTTGCCGTCTAGAAGGATTCTGGGTCTCTGGGCTCCCTGAGTAGCTGGTTCTGGTGTACACCACACCCCGCTTCAGCTCTCTGCCCACACCCCTCCAGCATCACCAAATAACGGTCATTTCCCTCCTGTCTGTCACTCTGATAGAGGGGTGGGGCCCGTGTGGAGTGAGGCTGGGGGTGGAGGTAGAATGAAGGCAAGGGTGGGGAAGGGGCGGGAGTTGGGGATGAGGACCAGGAGGAGAGGTAGAGGATGGAGCTGGGGTCTGGGTGGGGTGGGACCTGGTGGAGGTGAGGAGGAGGAGGGGTAGGGTGGGCTTTGGAGTTGGGGTGGGTCGGAATCCCAGGGGACACCAACCTCCCAGGACTGAAGAAGGGTGAGGTGGGGCAGAGGACAAGGAATCCACACCTTAGATCTGCCCGCCACCGGGCCCACACCTGAACCTTCTGCTCCTACCTCCTGTGAGCCCCTCTCCTGCCTCTGCCCTAATCCCTCAATTTTCCGCATCTCTGCCCCCTCCTCTCCTTCCTCCCAACCCGGGGTCTCGGGCGCAGCCCTCGCTCTCCCGTGACCTCCAGCTTTCTAATCGACTTTGTTTCAGACTCTCTGGTTCGCTCTTTCTGCCGTGTTTCCCCACCTCGATCTCCCCTGCCTGTCTCTCTGTCTCTGTCTCTCTCTTCTCTCTGCGTGTGCATGTGGCTCCCAGTCCACTTCCTGTTTCTGTGGGACCTGTCCTCGTCCTCTGTGTCTCTTTCCGTCTCTGTGCCTCCCCCGTGGGGTTCCCGCCTATCCCCCTCCATCTCCCTCCGAGTCTCGCTCCTGCTTCCTCTCTGTTCTCCATGTATCACGCTCCACCCCCTCGGTCTCTCTTCCTCCCTGCATGTCTCCCCTTCTCTGTGCCCCCCACCCCAGCCTCCAGCTCCTCCATCTCTCTGGGTCTCTGAGGGGAGGCAGGGTCCATGGGTGGGGTCGGGGAGCAGCCAGAGCTCCCTCCGCCTGGTGGTGGCGCCTCTGCCCTCCCTTTCCCCTCCCCCAGAGCTGTTTGGTAGGCGGGGTGCGTGGCACTGCGGCTCCCACCTCCCCCTCCCCGGGGACGCTCCCTCGCCACCCCGCAACTGACACCGTTCGGAGTGCTGTCCGCAGCCCCAGGGACATCAGGCAGAGACAGATTCAGGGAGACAGACAGAGATGCAGAGACACACACACAGGGCCCGAGGCAGAGACAGAGACAGAGAGGGAGAGGGAGAGGGAGTGGGGTGCGGCTCTCTGCCCTTGCCCTCACCCACAGGCCTCTCTGTCTCTGGCCTGGAGCCTCCTCACCTCTCAAGTGAGGGTCACAGACACACCTTCCCCAGCCTGGGAAGCCAGCCCTGTCTGCCATTCTGTCCCTCTGTGTGTCCTGCACAGTGCAGTCGAGGCAGAAGACCGTGTGTATGTGTGTGTGTGTGCGCGTGCGCAGGTGCACATGACTGTGTGACTTGTGTCACAGTGTGAATGTGACCTGTAGCCATGCATGTTCCTGGGCACAGGTGACTAAGTATGGGTGCTGAGTGGAACCACACATATCCTGTCTGTGAGCGTGTCATGTCTGTGTGTCATGTCTGTGTGACGTGTGTCATGTCTGTGTGACACGTGTGTGGTGTTCAGCTGTGTCTGGTGCGACCGTCCAAAGCTCTGGAGCTGTGCCGTGTCTGGTGTTTTCACATGGTGTGGCTGTGCAGGGTGGGCCCCGGGGACCTGGGGCAGCTCTCATCTCTGAGGGCAAGATGAGGAGGTTCAGTCCCAGAGAAACAGGGTGGAAGGACCGAGTGCGTGCGCCCCTGAGAGGACCCTGGCAGCTGGGCTGGTGAGTGTGGGTGTGAGGGATGCAGCTAAGAGCCCCCCAGATCTTATGTGTCACAGACCAGCTGTGTGTTTGTGTGGCGCTGTGTTGGTGTTCGGGGGTTGCTGTTGCGTCTCTGAACTTGTGGGCTTGTGTCTGAGTCTGGGTTCAGATGTGGACGTGTGTGCGTGTGTGTGTGTGTGTGTGCGTGTGTGTGCCTGCGTGGCAATTTGCGGGAGCTGAATGTACCAGCTTGAGTGTTGGTTCATAACAATTGAGTGATACTGTGTGTCCAGCCCTGAAGAGCACTGATGACTGTTTGTGTATGTTTGTGTGGTTGCATGTTTCTGTGTGGCTGTTGGATGGCGCATGTGTGTGCAACTTGTATGAACTTGAATCCAAGTCTGTGTGTGAAGCTGTGTTTCTGGTGTCACCCTGTCTGCTTCTGTGTGTTTTCTGTGGTTCTCTGTGTTAAGGGCGACTGTGGTTTTGTGTGTGTCCATGTGGGGATTACAATGTGTGGTATTGAGAGAAGTAGTAAGCTGCGAGTGGTGTGTGAGTGTGGTGTGTGGTATGTGGGTGATGTGTGTGGTATGTGTGTTGTGTGTGGCATGTGGTGTGGTGTGATGTGTGCGGGTGTGTGTGTTGTGTATGTGGTGTGATGTATAATAGTGTCTGTGGTATGGTGTGTATGTGATGTGTGTGGTGTGTATGGGGTGTGTGTGTGGTGTGTGGTGTGTATGGTGAGCAGTGTATGTGGTGTGTATGATGTGTGTGTTGTGTATGTGTATGTGGTGTGTGGTGGATATGTGGTGTGTGGTATGTCTGATGGGTAGTGTATGTAGTGTGTGTGGTGTATGTGAGAGTGATGTGGTGTGTGTGAGTTGTGTATGCAGTGTGTGGTATGTGTGTGGTGGACGTGGTATATGTGGTGTGGATGTGTATGGTGTGTATATGTGTGGGGTGTGTGTGTGGTGTGTATGTGGTGTGTGGTGTGTATGTGATGGGTAGTGTATGTAGTATATGTCATGTATGTGAGGGGTAGTGATGTGTGTGTGTATGGTGAGTATATGGTGTGTGTGTGTGATGTGTGTGTGGTGTATGTGGTGTGTGGGGTGTGTGTGGTGTGTGTGTGATATGGTGTGTGTGGTGTATGTGGTGTGTGGGGTGTGTGTGGTGTGTGTGTGATATCGTGTGCGTGGTGTATGTGGTGTATACCGTGTGTGTGTATGTGGTGTGTGGGGTTAGGTGTGTGTGTGGTGTATGTGGTGGGTATGTGTGTGGTGGGGGTGTGTATGTATAGTGTGTTTGTGGTGTGTGTATGTGGTATGTGTGGTGTATATGTGGTGTATACTTGTGGGGTGTGTGTACACCCCAGGCACAAAGTCACCCCCAACCAGGGTCAGGCCAGAGTATTTGATGTGGGCAGTGTGGGAATGGGTCCGGGATGAGGGGGGCATGCCCATGCAGGAAACCCCACTCACCCCTGAACCCCCTCCTCTCCAGGACAGGCACAGGGTCTCCTGGTACCTGTCGAGGGCCGGCCCCTGAGCCTGCTCTGTGTTCGCATGGACGTGGCCATAGTCTGGACGGACAGGTGTGTGAGCACACACACAGTCTGTGACCACAGAGAGCCGGCTTCGTGCACCCAGATGGGACAGGGTGTTGGGGGCTCGTTTGTGTGGCAAGAGATGGGTGGGGCTGGCAGCGGGCCCATGGCTGGGGCTGTGCATGGTGTGTGTGTGCCTACTAGAGGGTGTCGCTGTGGGTCTCTACCATGTGCACAGATGTGTCCTACATGGGTGTGTGGCGTAAGGAGGGATATGTCCCCAGATTGTGCCTGAATGTGTGGCCATGCATGGTGGGTGCAGGCGGGGTGTGTGCGTGCGCGTGTGTGTCAGGTCATGGTGTGTGCATGCGGGGGTGGCGGTGGGAGAAGGGTCTTGGGCCGCGTCTCTCTCCTCTTTAGACAGAGCCCCGGAGAAGATATGAAATTTAAAAAAAAAATCAATTTTCATTCCACTTGTGCAGATTGTGTTAAGGGGAGGTGGGGATGGGGGGCCTGCGTGAGGGATGAAGGGGCTGGGGGGCGGTGCGAGGCCCGAGGCGGCTCCCGAGGCCGCCGGCGCAGCTTAGAGAAATCAAAACAACTGGTTAAACCCCAGCCCGGGGGGCCGGGGTGATGGGGGGTTAGGAGACAGAGGCAGAGAGAGATGACAGAGAGCCCAGAGACATAGAGGGACAGAGACAGACAGAGACAGAGAGAGGCACCCAGAGAGAGAGATGGGGGAAACAGAGACACTCAGATGGAGATATTTAGAAAGAGAGGCAGGCCGAGATGAGCAGCAAAGACCCTCAGTGACAGAGACAGAGACCCTCGGTGACAGAGACAGAGACCCTCAGTGACAGAGACAGACAGAAAGACACGCCAACACCCGAAGAAGCTGAGAGAGACCGGGAGACCTTTGTCTCGAGAGACAGCCACAGAAGCGGGTCTGAGACAAGGGCACGTGTCACATACACGCACACACACACACAGATCACGGACCCATGCGGAGACATGCTTGGGAAGTCCACAGACGGAGGGACAGGCAGACAGATGGGGATGGTGGGAGTAGGACTGGAAGGGGCCTTGGGTTGGGGTCACCACTGAGTGCCCACCCTACCCAGTGTGTCTGGGTGTGTCTGTGGGTACCTCTGCAGGGGCCGCTGTGTCGGTCGTGGGTTTGGGTCCGTGATCTTGGTGTGTGTGATTGTGACTGTGTCTGTGAATGGCTGTGTGTGTGGCTGTGTGCGCTGGCTCTCTGGGTTGGTGCTGGTGTGTGTATCTCTACGGCTCCATGCATGACCAAGTACATATGTATGTGCTGGAGGGTCGGTGGTGCTTGTTTGTGTGACTGTGTGTCTGTTTCTGTGTGCTGTTGTCTTAGTGTGTGATTGTGTGCTTGGGAATCTGGGTTTCCGTATTTGATTGCGAGCCTCAGTGTGTGTGTATGTGTCTACACAGTGTGTCTAGGATTTGTGATTGTGTGTCTTTGTTTCTGTGTGAGTTTGAATTGGTGTGTGTCATGTGTATTTGTGTAAAATTGTGTGTCTGTTTCTGTGTGTCTGTGACTATGCTGTGTGTGACTGTGTGACAATGTTGGTGTGTGACTTTACTGACACATGCAACTGTGATGTGGGTTGTGTGTGGCAATGGTGGTGTGTGTCTCTGTGATGTGTTGTGTGGGATGTGGTGCTGTCTGTGACTTTGTTGACATGTGGGCTCCTGCGGTGTGTGATGTGTGATGGTGTGTGTGTGGCTGTGCTGGTGTGTGCATCTGTGCGATATGTGCTGTGTGGGACGTGGCGGTGTTCGTGCCTGGGTTGGTGTGTGGGTCTGTGTGGTTGTGCTTGGCAGGGAGAGAAGGGAGGAGGGCCCTCGCCTGCCCAGCGCCTCTGCACACCGCTTCGCTCACATGCGCACACACATTCGGTGCCATGGCTGCGGGCGGTAGAGATGGGGGGTGAAGGGGGGGTGGAGGAAGCAAAATAAAATTAAAAATTAAAGCTTGCCTGGAGTCCCCATCCGCACCGCGCCGGCCGGCGGGGAGGGGCGGGGGGTTGTGGCTGCTCCCCCTCCACAGCCACTGGGGCTGGGGCCGTTTGTCCATCTGTCTGGCCGTCCTACCAGGCCCTGTTTGGCCCTGCAGCCCCAGGCCCCGCAGGCCCTGCTCCCTCCATCGGTCGATCAGCGATCAATGGGGCCAGGGGGGCGCCAGGGGCAGGGTGAGATCAAAGGGACCCCAAGAGACGGACACCGGGACAGAAACAGAGACAGAGACATGGAGATGGAGACATGGAGACAGAGACACAGAGACAGGAAGATGGGGCATGGAGACAGATGAGAGAGAGATGGGGGACATGGGGACAGGACAGAGACTTGAGGAGGAGGAGATATGGAGACGTGGAGACAGAGACGGGGTGTGGAGACTCTAGATATCAAAACAGAGCCATGCGGAGACCCAGAGACGTGGGGACCCAGAGACGTGAGGACACAGAAGTGGAGACGACGTGGGAACCGAGAGACAGGGAGGCATGGAGACCCAGAGACGGGAGAGACAGATGGACAGGGACAAGGCGGCAGAGGTGATGGACATGGGCAAGGGGTCCAGGTCCCTGTGGGGCCTGACACAGGACCAAGGCTGGGCACAGAGACGGGGAGAAGTGGCCACAGAGACCGCGAGATGGCAGAGATGCGTGTGAGACATGGCGGGGGGAGCGTGGGAGCAGGGCCCGGAGCGCCGATCCCACGGCTCCTCGTTATAACGTGTCCGGAGGAGGCGGCGGGGAGTTGAAAGCGTCGGGAAGAGAAATCAAAACCAACACGGAAATGAGAGGGGCCAATAGGGGGTGGGGGTGGGGGGAGGAAGGAGGGGACCCTGAGAGGCAGAGAGAGCGGGGAGGTGGGAGAGCGTTGGGTGGGGGAGAGGTGTGGGGGAGCGGGGCTGCTGGAGAGACGACGCGGGACAGGGAAAGGGTGGGGGCAGAGACAGGAGAGACAGAGATGGTGGAGGGGGAGGGAGAGACAGAGACAGAGATGGTGGAAGGGGAGGGAGAGACAGAGATGGTGGAAAGGGAGGGAGAGACAGAGACAGAGACAGAGATGGTGGAAGGGGAGGGAGAGACAGAGATGGTGGAAAGGGAGGGAGAGACAGAGACAGAGATGGTGGAAGGGGAGGGAGAGACAGAGATGGTGGAAAGGGAGGGAGAGACGGACAGCAGAGATGGGGAGAAAGTCATAGAGAGAGAGATGGACACCCTGGGAAGACGGAGAGACAGACGGGAAAGAAGCAGGGGTGGGAGACGTAGAAATGGGGAAGAGACTGAGTGGTGGAGGAGGAGATGGAGAGAGGGGGAGAGGGCAGTGAGGTGGGGAGAGAGACCCCCTAGGTGGAGGAGAGAGTCAGAAATGGAAGGGAGATGGTGGGAGGAGACCGAAGGCAGAAGAGACCAAGTGATGGGGAGAGACAGAGATGGAGAGGGAGAGATACCGAGAGACAGGGGCAGATGGAGAAAGATGGGGAGACAGGTGTGAGAACAGAGGGGACCTGGGACAGGGGAGGCTCCAGGAGGCAGATGGGAGGTGGGGGCATCTGGGGTTGGGGCCTCTGTGGGGAGACCGGGCGAGTCTGAGGGGACGTGGGGTGTCTGAAAAGTCTTGTCGTGTCCAGGGGGTAGGTGGGGCTCACGGGGGAGCACAGTGTGGGCTGCCAGGGTCTGAGGGGTTTGGGGAGGGCATGGGAGCAAGTGGGGAGTGTCAGGGTGTCTAAGAGAAGTGGGTTTTTGAGAGCATCTGGGGGTGTCCAGGAAGAAGGTGCTCCAGAGGTGGGGTCTGAGGGTGGCAGTGAGGGGCTGAAGTGCCTGGGGGGAGGGGTCTCGGGAGCTCGAGGGCAGCGTGTGTCTGCGGAGGGGTGTGAGAGGGAGTGGATTCCAAGGGTGTGTGTGTGGAGGGGAGGCGACGCCGTATGAGGGGGAAAGGTGCGGGGAGACTGGAGTGAGGAGGGGATGGAGTATCTTAGGGGCGTAAGAGATCTAGGGAGAGGGAGTGTCTGAGGGAGGGGGTCTGAGGGGGAGGCAGATGCGAGGGGAAGGGGTGTCTGAGGAGGGAGGCAGATCCAAGTGGCAGGGGTCTTCAGGGTGAGCAGCAGGTCTGGGGTCTGTGGAGGCCTCCTGCGGGGCGCTGGGGGCTGCCCTGTGGGGTAGGGGACTGGAGGAGGCGGGGCTGGGCCTGCCCCCTGCAGCCTGTCCTGGGCCGCTGCGGGTCGGGGCTGCGCAAGGGCTGGAAGAGCCCGCCTGCGGGTCGTCCGGGTGGGGTGGGTGTGGGGGCAAGTTTCAGAGCAAGATAAATCTGGGGCAGCCAGAGAGAGAGACAGAGGGAGACCCAGAGACGCAGGGACCGACCCGGGAGGTCAGGCGGGAGAGCGGGGACGGAAGACGGCAGCAGAGACTGGGCAGGCGGGCGTGAGAGCCAGCGAGTGTGAGAGCGTGAGCGAGTGGCGGGGAGCGGGGAGGGAGGCTGGGAGCGGCGTGGTTAGTGATGGAGGCACCGAGTGAGGAGGAGGCTGCGGGAGGAGAGGCTGGGAGGGAAGGAACGGGGTGCTGGGGGCTCGGGGCTGGGAGCGGCTGGTGACAGAGCGGTGCCTGCGGGAGGGAGTGGGCAGAAGGGATTGCGGGGAGAGGGCAGAGGGCTGGGGTGGGGACATGGGAGAGGGGGAGGCCCCGGGCAGCGCACTGCTGGCTGACCTGTGTCTGTCTCTCCTGCCTACCCCGTCCCCGTGTGTCCGTCCCGGCCTCTGCAGGGCCGGCTCCGCCATGGACTGTAGCTGCGTCTCCGACCTTCTCTTCGCCCCGCCCGCCCTGCCGGCTCTCTGGACCCCCGGTAACTGGCCCGGACCTCCCCCATTCCTTCCCCCACCCCTCAGGCCTCCCCAGTGAGCCGCACCCCCTTCTCTCCGTGTCTCCACGTGTCTCACTCTAGTCCGTGGGTCCTTCTCTCTCAGTCTTGGTCAGAGTCCCCCAAATCAAACCCCTTCGGAGAAACTTGGCTAAAAACTTCGCAGCCAGATTACCCTGCCACCTGCCTGCTGGGATATGTGGGTCTTCTGGGAGGGTGGGCAAGGTAAGGAGGTGAGTGAGGGGTGAGGACAGAGGGGCCCGAGGCCCGGGCATCCCTGCCATGCACCTCTCAGCCTGCTCCCACGCAAGACCTGCGGGGAAAGAGAGCAGGGACTGGGCTGGAGGGGGCACTGAGGGGTTTCCGGGGAGGGGGAGCATGGATGGACAGATGGACAGATGGCACTGCCCAGTCAGGGGGACGTGCAGGCATGACCCAGCCAGCCCGAGACCCAGGAGAGAGGACAGCTTGCTCAGAGTGGAGGTTTGAAACTGGGGGTGGTGGACGGTGAGGCTGGTCAGACACCATGCTGATGTGCAGCGGGAGGGGTGTGTGTGTGAGAGAGAGAAACTGCGCTTGGTTATTTGGGGTCTCATTTCAGAGTGTGTCCCTGTGTCACACTTGAGTGTTTTTAGAAGGGGTCACACTGGGAGAATGTGTCTGCACAGCCTTTGTGTGAGCTTGTGTATTTGCTTGTACGTGCCCATCTGAGGCTACTGGAGTGTCTCCTCTGGGCTGGGCGTGTCTGCATTTTGGGACAGGGGTGTCTGCCGGCTCGCGACTGTACCTCTGACTGAGTGGGGTGAGGAGCCTTTGCCTGTTTCTTGCGGTCTGTCTCATGGTGTATGGCATTCCGAATGGATGTCTTGGTGCATTTGGTGCTGTGGGGGGATGTGTCCATGGGCCTCTGTTGGGGGCTGTGTCTGGTTCTCAGTGTAGGGTCCATGTGTGCATGAGTGAATTCTGGGGGTTTGTCTGTCACATGTGTGTGTCTGCCTACTGAGTTTGGGGGTCTTCTCTCTAGCTGTGCCTGTGCCTCACAGGTACGACATATTTGAGGGTGTGCATTCAGAGACAAATGGAGTGTCCGGGTTGGGTGTCCCGTTGTCACCTTGGGGTCCTGTGGGTGTGTCTGTGATGCAGTTGCCTCCCCAGTAGGACGTGTTCTGGGTGTGGAATGGGTCAGAGCTGGAGTCTGGATCCAGCCCTGTCATGGGAGCTGAGAAAGACCCAAAAATGAATTGAGATAAAAATTATCCCTCAAGAAGGAGACTACCTGGAGCTCCCCGGGAGGAACAAGCACCCACTTTTATACACCAGGCAGCCTGCGTGTGACCCTACGCCCCCTTGCCTTCCACTTCTGAACTTCTAAACCAGAGAGGGTAAGGACCTGCCCGTAATCACACAGCAAGTGGACACGGCGATGCTGGTCTCGCCTGCCCTGGCGCACCGCAGCCTCCCCTCTCTGCACTGCTGCCAGCTTTGTATGGACTCACTCTGCCTTCTATTTTCATGCCTGGGTCTGGGGTCTCTAAGGAGGGGGAAGGGGGCATAGGATGTGGCATAGGAGTGAGCACAGAATTTGGACCCAGGACTTGGGGCCTTCTGCATGGGAGGCGAGATTTTGGGGTGCCCAGCTCCTGGGGGTATGTGGACAGTGGGGTACCCCCCTCTGCATGGAGACATGATGTGAGCCGTGGGTGTCAGTGCTGACACATGGGTACTTCTGTGTGCGGGTTTGGGAAGTTGCTCTACTGACACGCTGTCACCCTGTGTGTCTGGGGACATGAATATCTTGGTGCTGTGTTCACCGTCTCCATTGTACAGTGTGTTCTTTGGGTATTTGGGGTCCTGTGTGTGTCTTTTCATGCATCTGTGTTGTTAGCAGGTTCCAGTCTTGAGATGTGTAATTGTGTGTTGTGCTGGGTGTGCACTGTGGGGTTGTTGAGATGACGTGACCTTGAGTCTTGGGCAGCCCATGTCTGCCATGTCAGCCTTGGTGGCCCCCAGCATGCGTATGGCACTCCGGTGTGCCTGTGTCCCAGTGTGGCTGTGTCTCAGGCAAGTGAACTGATGTCTGTGTGACACGTCCTCCGTGGGCATACATGTGTGCATGCGCACACACACCCTGTTCTGGACTGCTCTTGGACAGGCATGGGCATGGATATGGGGTGGAGGGGACACAGGGATGGGAAAGGTACAAATACACAGGCAGGTACAGACGTGCACACAGCCCCAGCCTGGATATGCCAGGGTGGGTCAGTGGGGGGCTCTGGGGAATGCCAAAAGGTGGAGCAGGGGACAGGGAATGGGGAACGGAGACAGCAAGAGCTGGGGGCAGTGCAGGGTACAAGAGAGACCAGAGACCTCCTGGGGCTGGCTGGGGGCAGTGGGAAGACTAACGCTGTTGGGGAGGGGGTGCCCCTCTCTCCCATTCCTCCTAACTGTCATGGGTGCAGGAAGCCAATCCCTCCTACCTCCATCTCCGGATGCTGAGCCTGGGGGAGCTATGCTAAGGTAGGGGATCAGACTGGTACCAACACAGCGTCCCTGGATGACTGGGTTCTTGCCCATATTTGGATAATTTGGGGACCAGACACCAGGGGAGGAGGTTTGGAGAGTGGAAACCAGGTCCCTGAAGATGCCTGAGGCTGGAGGAGAACTAGATGCCTCTCAGGTTACTGAGTCCAGCAGGACCCAGAGCCCTGGACTTGGCATCCTGACTCCAGGCCACTCCCTCTCTCCCGTCCCCAGGGTTTGCCTTCCCGGATTGGGCCTACAAGCCAGAGTCATCCCCTGGCTCGAGGCAGATCCAGCTGTGGCACTTTATCCTGGAGCTGCTGCAGAAGGAGGAGTACCAGGGCGTCATCGCCTGGCAGGGGGACTACGGGGAATTTGTCATCAAAGACCCTGACGAGGTGGCCCGGCTGTGGGGCATTCGCAAATGCAAGCCCCACATGAATTACGACAAGCTGAGCCGGGCCCTGCGGTGAGGAAGGGCTGGGGGCTGGATCCCAACTTGTCCTTTTCCCCCCCCGCTGTCCCTCTGGTGACCCCTCTGCATCCTGGGGCAGGTTCCTGCTGGATCCCACAAGGCACAGGGCTGTGTGTGAGTAGCCACCATAGCTACTTGTGAGTGGAAGGGAGGCAAGGAGGAAGGACCCCTAAACCTGGGCTTTGGAGTCTCGCAGGGCAGGGTCCCCGCTCCTGCCTCAACCCTTCCTTGCCTTGTGATCCCTGTTAAGGGACTTCTGTGAGCCTCAGTTTCCCCAAGTTCTAGTGCTCTGTGCATCGTGCCTGGGACAGCACACGCATTAGGAAACCCCAGATCCCGCCCCAAGGCTCCCCCTGCACCTCCCCAGCACCACCGCTCTCCCCACAGTTACTACTACAACAAGCGGATTCTCCACAAGACCAAAGGGAAGAGGTTCACCTACAAGTTCAACTTCAGCAAAGTTGTGCTTGTCAATTACCCGCTGCTGGACATGGCGGCAGCTGCCACCGGCTCCCCACTCTTGCTGACCCCCAGTCCCTTTGGGGGGGCCCCAGGGCCAGATGCTCCTCCCCTCACCCCTGAGGTGAGTCTGGGTATTGGGGTCCTGGAACCGAGGCACTTGGTGCCCACTCTGGGGAGGGGACAGTCTGAGCAGGGCGGCTTCCCCCACTCCCTCTCTAGACCCTGCAAACCCTGTTCTCTGCTCCACGCCTGGGAGAGCCAGGGACCCGGACACCCCTGTTCACCTCTGAGACAGATAAACTGCGTCTGGACAGCCCTTTCCCGTTCCTGGGCTCTGGTAAGAGCCTGGAGGTTGTGGGGTGCTGGGGGCATGGTGGGAGAAGCTGCAGGTTTGAGGGAAGAGGATGAGAAAAGACAAGAGAAAGGATGGGGAAGGGGGCCCAGAGCCAGGCTGTAGGATGTGTGTGTGTGTGTGCATGCGTGTGTGTGCGCGCGTGTGTAAAACCCAGAAAAGGATGTGAGGTGAGGGAGGGGAAATGAGAGGGGGACAAGGGCTTTCAGGGGTGCTTAAGGAATGGGAAGACAAGTGGGGGAGTGGGAGGAGGTGGAGTTGGGGGAAGCTGTGTGAGGGGGTGAGATGCCATGTAGGAGGGACGCAGGGAGATGGGGGGGGATATGGCAGGGAGGCAGCCCCCTTTGCTGGTCCCCAGGTAGGCAGGCACCCCAGCCTGACCTACCCCTGTGCCCCCCAGGTGCCACCAGCTATTCCAAGCCCCCCGGCCTGCTGGGTCCTTATGGCCGCGCCTTCCCTGAGTACCCCTGGAACTTTAACCCGTACCTCACGGGCCCCTTCCCCAAGCTGCCTCCCTCTCTCTATCCCCCGCACTTCTACCCCAACCCTCTGGCCAGTTCCCTGAGCCACCTGCCCTCGGCAGGGGCAGGGGGAGGCCCCACAGCCGTGCCCCTGCTGGCCTCGACAGGGGAGGGCCTGGGCCCCGAGCGCCCCTCGGGCCTGGCAGCGGCCCCTCGCCTGGCACTGCCAGGGGCTGGGGGTCCAGAGGCTGCCCTTGGTGGGAAGGAGGACAGCGACTCGGAGCTGGAGATCACCGACGTCAGCGGCTGCAGCTCTGACAGCGAGGGCGATGAGGGTCTCCTGGTGCCCCCCAAGGCAAAGGCAGGCAAAGGGGGGACTGGCAGCTGAGTCGGCAGGGGGCAATGGATTCCGCTGAGGCAGGGACCAGGGCAGCCGCCCCTCTGCCCTTGATGCCTGGCCCAAGGCCCAGGACCAGCCCTCAGCACCTCCCGGGTCTGGGCATGTTGCTGCCCCAGTCTCCTTCCCCAGCCCCAGAGGTGGGGTCTCACTTCCCCCTCCACAGAGGACAGAGGGAATGTGATGGCCTCCAGCCTCCTCCCCAGGCTCCAGTTTGAGGGGGGTCCCCGCCTGGCCCCACTCCCAAAGTGCAATATGGCGCCCAGCCTTCCCCACCCGCCCACCCCTGTGCTGTGCCCCAAGTGTTTGTGTGGCCGTGTCTCCAACCCCCCTGTGCTGGCCCCAGTCCTGACACCCCCCACATAGGCCCCCCTGGGGACAGGGAGCTCAGAGCAATAACCCCGCCCCCAGCCCCCACCCAGGAGGGGCCCCCTTCCCACCAGCTCCCCATGATCCCGACAGTCACCTCCAGAGAGTTTACTACAGAAATAAAAGAACAGAGAGTGAGACTCGGGGTGCCGGGTGCTGAGCATGGGGGATTGGGGGTGGGAGCTGGAGGGCAGTGTCAGGGGGATGCCTCATACCCAGTGTGTGTGCGGAGTGCCTGGGGAGTAACGGTTCAAACAAAGAAATGAATGAATGAATGAACAACTAGAGGCAGGCGCAGAGGCACAGACCCAGGAAGTCGACGCCAGACAGAGAGAGTTCCAGATGCCACGCCAGGCCTCACCACACCCTCACACACACAGATCTCTTCTTAGATAATATATATTAAAAAATAAACCTCCAATTCAGGGTATAAAAACAGAGCGAAGGCACTTGGGGGTGGGGAGTGGAGGGGTGGCCCCCACAGGCAATACTGAGATGGCCCGGGTCACCGTGGTGCCCTCCGGAATGAAGCCCTGAGTCCCCCAAGCAGAGGGCAGGAGGGAGAGATGGCCGAGGCTCATGCAGGGCCAGTGACCCCAGCTGGGCCCCTCCCAGGCGTGGCCCACAGCTCCCTCTCCTCAGGCCCTCAGGGTGTGAGATGCTGCGGCAGCTGTGTGGGTGGGGGTGGTCCCTCATGTCCTCTCCCCCATTCCTCTCCTTCTTGCAAAAGGCCTGGGGGATGTAGGAGAAGAGGGGAGATTGGGAGAGATGGAGAGAGAGACAGGGAGAGACAGACAGAGACAAGACAGGGAGAGCGGAGAGAGAAGGGGAGGTGGGGAGAGGCAGGCAGGCACAGAGACGGAAACAGAGATTATCAGAAACAGAGACACAGAGATGAGAAACACGAGGTGGAGTGGGGAGATTCAGAAAAGACAAAGAGGGAGATGGACAGAAGGGGCTGCAGGGATGCGAGCTCTGGAGGGGGACCCTCCTTTCAGGACAGTGCCCTGGCCCCCAGATCCCCCACTCACCTTCCTGGGCAAGGACCTCAAGTGCAGCCAGGCTGGGGGACAGAGTTCCCCCCAAGCTGAGACAGGAGGGGTCGCAGGCGGCAAAATTCCTCCTCCAACTCCTGGTGGCATGGGGGTCATGGATGAGGGGGGCCCCCTCCTTCCCCGACCCATTCAGGGCACCCCTGGTCCACCCCGCCCTACCTCCAGCTGCTTCATGGTCTCCTCCAAGCTGAGCAGGTTCTCCTGGATTTCCTGGGTCCGTGCTGGGCTCAGGGGGCCGCCCCCTGGGACCCCATCCCCATCTCGAGGAGGCCCCGCCCCATTGTCTTCCTCCGCAGGAAACAGAAGCTGCTTCAGGGACAGCACTGGCCAGGGGCAAGGGGGGCGGAGTCAGGAGACCAGGGGGCCAGGATGGGATCTGGGATGGGGGATTCCAAACGGCATGTGTAGGGGCTGGAGGTGAGGGTGGGTGCCAGGCAAGGCTGAGTGGATGGGGTTGGGGGATCCAAAGGGAGGTGAAGTGAGGCTGGGTTTAGGGTTGGGACAGGGCAGGAAGGTACTGAAGACAGAGATATGGTCAGGCAGAGGGTGAATATAGAGTCAAGGAAGGGATGGCGGCTGCAGAAGAAGGACGTGGGCACCCAGGACAGTGGTGCAGGCCGGGTGGGTTTGGAGCATTTGTTTTCTGGCAGCTGGGCGTAAGGAAATTTTTGACAGGGAGAGCCTTGTTCTAGTTGGAACAGAGGCACTGTTTGGGCCGGTGGCCACCCTGGAGGGGCAGGGCTGGGCTACCTTTCCGAAGGGCCGTGGCAGCGAGCTGGCCCTCGGGGCCTGGTCTGCAGAAGGGCAGGAGGTCACTGAGGATTCTCTCGGTCCGGGCTGGGTGGGGGAACAGGGAGGGCGCTCAGATCCTGCCGGGCCTCCTATGGATGCCCCTCTTCACCCGTGAGCCCCAACCTGGCCCCTCACCCAGCATCCCTCTGGTCTCACCATCAGCCGGAGACGTCTCTCGGCCACCATTGCCGTTCTCAGAGCTGCTGAGGAGGGGTTCTCGGGTGCTGAGGGGAGGAAGTGCTGGGTGACCCCACACTCCTGGCCCTGGGGGGCCACAGGGGCAGGGAGACAGAGAGCTGGAGGTGGGGAGGCAGGGAGGTCCGGAGAGAGAGACAGAGGTCGAGGCCGGGAGACAGGGAGACAGAGAGGCCCAGACAATGGAAGACACAGAGGCCTGGAGACAGGAGACAGACGGGGCAGTGGTGGGGTCGGCACACACACATGCACACACATGCATGCACATGCTCTCACGCACACACACCATACATGCACACACGTACACACACATATGCATGCATATACTACACATGCACACACAGTCACATGCTTGCGTACAGGCACACATGTATGTACACGCATGCATTCACACATGCGCACGCTCACACACACGCACACTCGACAGGACTGGGGTTTGCATTCTGGAGCTGTGGAGGGAAGCCAGCCCTGCCTTCCGGCCCCCCTCCCTGAACCTCCAGCTCTCTCCATGGCCCCCCTCACCTGCTCGGGCTGGGCCGGGGCTTAGGGCGAGAGGCAGGGGCAGGGACTTTCAGGGATCCGGCAGTCTCGGTGATGAGGGCACACCAGCTGGGGAGAAAGGCCAAACCCCTGGGCAGTCAGAGCCCCCAGACCCTATGCCGGGGCCTCCCCACAGCCCTTCTGTACCCGGGAACCCAGAGGCTTGGGCCTCCTCAACCCACACTCAGAACTCAGACCCCCCCTCACTTCTTCCGCTCCGACACAGTCTGTGCCACCAGCTCGTATATCTGGGCCTCCTGGTCCCAGGTAAAAAGGACGTAGAAGGCTTTGTGATCTGCAGGGAGAGGGGGAGATGGGACTCAGAGCCCAGGTCCCCCCAGTGCGTGCCCCTTCCTGAGCACAAGCTGGGGAAGTCACTCACAGTAGCGCTGCTCTCAGGGCTCCCATTACTCAACTCACCACTCACTGTCCACTAATATCCAGGACCTGATGTGTCCTCCTGAGCTCCCCCCTCACACCTCCTTAGGGAACCAGGCAAGTCCCCTGGCCTACCTAACAAAACCCTGCCAGCCACTCCCACCCTCCAGCTGCTCCCAGTGTTTGTGGCCCTGGTGCAACTTCCCAACTGTGTGTTTACAAATCCCTCCTCACTGGGCTCCTGGCCTTTCTTCTCATTTATACAAGACACGCCTCTGTGCAAACACCTGCAGCAGTTCCTACCTCACTTATAAAACCTACTAGGCCTAGCCCTGCCCTGCCCACCTCCACCCACTTCCCAACTTCTTTGCCAGAATGCTGACTCCCTGGCTCTGTAGAGGGTTCTGCTCCCCACTCCACAGGCAGCTCTGCCCAAAAGAGACACCCTTTGCCCTGGGCCATACAGTGGCTGCGCTCACCGGTGGCCACCTCGCGGGTCATGGCAGAGGTGAGCCGCAGCACAGGCCGCAGCATGGTCTTGCCGTCGGGCGTGGGCGTCAGCGTCCGGCTATGGGACTTGAGCAGCAGCCGCTCATCCTGGCGCTGGAGCAGCAGCAGCAGGTCATCCAGCAGCAGCACATGCACCTCTACGGGGCGAGCAGTGCTCACACAGTGCCCTCATGCAACCCCCTCCCTGCCCTTGGCTCACTGCCCCCACACCCTGCACTAGGTGGCTTCCCTGGCACTCACCCACAGCCTTGTCCTTTGTCACCCGCCACGTCAGTGGGCCCTCGTGGACCAATTTCTTCTTGGTGATGTCCAGGTTCTGAGGCAGGAGGGGGTGATGGTTCGTGCAGGTTGGCGGGGGGTGATTGGGGTTGGTGGGGAAGGGAAGGGAAGGGCAGGGCAGTGACCAGGGATGACCATAGGCTGGGGATCATGGGATTGGCATGAGGTGGGGGCCAAAGCTCTCGATCCCTGGGTATAGTATGGGATTGGGAGGACAGGCTGGGGACTGTATCACAGAATCCCCTGGGCCAAGTAGAGTAGCGGGGCAGGGGAGGCAGGAGGGTAAGGTCACACCTTGAACTCGCTTAGCATGGGGTCGCTGCTCTGCCGAAGGTGGGACAAGTCCAGGCGCCGCTGATAGTCCTTGAGCCTCTGGGGCAGAGACGGGAGCGTTATGGGGACAAGCTAAGTGCTGGGGCTGACTCGCAGTGACCCACATTGGTAAGGCGAGAGCCAAGACCAACTTCTGATGGGAGCAAGCTGAGGGTCGGACCTGACCTCCAATGACCCTCAGAGGGAGGCGCTGAGGGCCAAGCCAACCCCCAGACAACAGTGACCCTCGAGGGAGACAAGCCAAGGGGTAGGGTGTGCCTTCTGGACAGGCTGAGGTAGGGTCCACCCCCTGCTCTCATACCACCCACTGTCCCAGGTGTGGGGTCAGCCCAGGCTCACCAGCAGGTCCTCCATGTCACGCACGGCTTGGTTGACGTGGTGCAGAATTTCCCGGCAGCACTCGGCTGCCAGCTCTACTTTCTCCCGTTCCGTGGGCTCTTCTGCAGGCAAGGGAGAGAGCAGCTCTGGTGAACCCCTGTCCTGGAGGCTCCAGATTCAGCAGCCAAAGTTAGACAAAGGACAGCTGGCTGGGCATGGTGGCTCATGCCTGTAATCCAAGCACTTTGGGAGGCTGAGGCAGGAGGATCGCTTGAGACCAGGAGTTCAAAGCCAGCCTGGGCAACATGGCGAGACCCTGTCACTACAAAAAAATAAAAAAAATTAGCCAGGCACGGTGGTGTGCCCCTGGGGTCCCAGTTACTCGGGAAGCTGAGGTGGGAGGATGGCTAGAGCCTGGGAGGTCGAGGCTGCAGTGAGCCGTGATGGTATCACTGATGAAAATGAGTGAGAAAAAAAATTAAAAAGAAAAAAAGAGGAGAGCTGAGGCCCAGAGAGGTGGGCCTGTGGTACCTGTGTTCTGCCCGATGCTCTGCAGGAGCAGGGGGTACTTGGTCAGCCGCTGCATCTCCGTGGGAATCATGTCCTTCAGCTGCAGACGGCGGCACCGTGGGCGGCTCTCAGCTTCCTGCAGGAAACTGGTGCTGGCGCTGTGATGGCCCAGGCTTCGGGCTCACCCCAGGGCGCAGGCACCTAGGAGTCTGGGTTTCCAGGCCCCTCCTCCCCGGGAAGCTGGAGTCCAGACCCCGCCTCACCTGCACGAAGGCACAGAACCGAGGCTCCTTGCGTTGCTTGGCTTTGAGCTGCTCTAAGGCAAACGACTGGCGGCTGCAGAAGCGGGAGGAGATTTTCTGGAACCAGGAGCCCTCAGCACCATCAAACTACAGTGAGATTCAGGCCAGGCAGGTGTCTCAGTGGGGATGGGCAAGAACAGGCCTAAAGTACGACACGCTGGAAGCCCAGACCCTGGGACTGGATTAGGGTGGGCTCAGGACCCGCTCCGGGCCTGGATTCCAAGTGTCTGGCTGGGAGGAGGGGGAGGGCTGGGCATCTCACCCGGGCCAGCAGCACGTCTCCGATCTCCTCGATGAGGTAGCCACTCTCCTGCCTCCGCTTCATCAGGCGATCGAGGAACAGGGCTGTGGGGGCAGGAGGAAAGGGATCCTCCATCAGGGCCTGGAATATGCCGTGCGGGGCCTGCTGCGGCATGGTGGGAATAGGGCTGCAGGTGTATCTGTGTCTGCTCTTCAGGGCCGGATGGCGTATCTGCCCCCACCCTATGTGAACCCTGGGGTTCCCGAGCAGGTTGAACCCAGGGCTAGAACAGAGCTGCCCGTGGGGCAGTGGGGTACACAGAGGGACCCTGGCCCTGCACTCACAATGCACCTCGATGAGCTCGTCCAGGCTGGGGAAGATGTTCTGCAGCTCCTCCAGGGAGAAGAAGAGGCCGTCCGCCATGGGCTGGAAGAAGAGGTCGTGCAGCACCCGCAGCATGCGCACGTGGGCCGCTTCTGTCACCAGCAGCTCTGCAGGGCCACCAAAGCAGGAAGCACGTTGGGGAGGGTGCAGACTACGGGGCATGACCTCAGGGGCAGGCTAGAGGAATGAGGCAGAGCAGGGAGGAACGCTTCCTAGGTTGGTGGGAAAAAACTCTCTCTGGCTAGCCACGGTGGTTCACACTTGTAATGCCAGCACTTTGGGAGGCCAAGGCAGGAGGACTGCTTGAACCCAGGAGTCCAAGATCAGCCTGGGCAACATGGTGAAACCCTGTTTCTACCAAAAATTAAAAAAAAAAAAAAAAAAAAAGCCTGAGTGTGGTGGTGTGTGCCTGTGGTCCCAGCTACTTCGGAGGCTCAAATAGGAAGATCCCTTGAGCCCAGGAGGTTGAGGCTGCAGTGAGCTATAAGGGCATTACTGCACTCCAGCCTGGGCAACAGAGCGAGACCCTGTCTCAAAACAAAACGGCTGGGCACAGTGGCTCACACCTATAATCCCAGCATTTTGGGAGGCCGAGGAGGGTGGATCACAAGGTCAGGAGTTCGAGAGCAGCCTGGCCAATATGGTGAAACCCCATCTCTACTAAAAAAACACAAAAATTAGCCGGGTGTGGGGGCAGGCTCCCGTAGTCCCAGCGACTTGGGAGGCTGAGGCAGGAGAATCACTTGAACCCGGGAGGTGGAGGTTGCAGTGAGCCAAGATCATGCCACTGCACTCCAGCCTGGTGACAGAGCGAGACTCCATCTCAAAAAAACAAAAGAAAACAAACAAATAAAAAAAACTTCTCTTGGTGGAGTCATTTGCCCTCTTAAAAGCCATTGAGGGGCCAGGCGCGGTGGCTCATGCCTGTAATTCTAGCACTTTGGGAGGCCGAGGTGGTCAGATCACGAGGTCAAGAGATTGAGACCATCCTGGCCAACACGGTGAAACCCCATCTCTACTAAAAATGCAAAAATTAGCCGGGCGTGGTGGCAGGCGCCTGTAGTCCCAGCTACTCGGGAGGCTGAGGCAGGACAATCCCTTGAACCTGGGAGGCAGAGGTTGCAGTGTGCCGAGATCGCGCCACTGCACTCCAACCTGGCGACAGGGCGAGACTCCGTCTCAAAAAAAAAAAAAGGCCATTGAGGAGTCCTCAACCCACCGCCTTGCCTTTCCCCTTTTGCTGTGCCAGCCAGCCAGAACGACCAATGGTCCCCGTTTGCCTGCACGGGCTTTCAGTAATAAAACTGGGAATATCCTTAGCAAATGGGGACAAGCTGGTCATCCCGCCCACCGGCAAGCTTGCAGCTGTGTTTAGTGTCTAACCATCAAGCCACATTATACAGTGGTTGACAGCCTCAGATCCAGGGACCCCCGCAGAGGGCATATGTGTGAGTTTCAGGGGTCCTAGAAATCCCCTGAGTCTAAGTGCACAATTTTGTATGTTACGCATATTCTTTCTGGGGAGAGAAACTGCTATCCTGTCCAACATGATAGTCACCAGCCACGTCCAACTCTTTACATTTTCGTTAATTGAAACGAAATTTTAAAAGTCAGTGCTCAGTTGTATTTAGTGCTTTTTTTTTTTCTTTTTTTTTTTTTTTGAGACAGAGTCTTGCTCTGTCACCCAGATTGGAGTGTGGTGGAGTGATCTGGGCTCACTGAAACCTCTGCCTCCTGCTTCCTGGGTTCAAGCAATTCTCCTGCCTTACCCTCCCGAGTATCTGGGATTAGAGGCATGTGCCACTACGCTTGACTAATTTTTTTTTTTTTTTTTTGAGACGGAGTCTGGCTCTGTCGCCCAGGCTGGAGTGCAGTGGCCGGATCTCAGCTCACTGCAAGCTCCGCCTCCCAGGTTCACGCCATTCTCCTGCCTCAGCCTCCCGAGTAGCTGGGACTACAAGCGCCCGCCACCTCGCCCAGCTAGTTTTTTGTATTTTTTTAGTAGAGACGAGGTTTCCCCCTGTTAGCCAGGATGGTCTCGATCTCCTGACCTCGTGATCCACCCGTCTCGGCCTCCCAATGTGCTGGGATTACAGGCTTGAGCCACCGCGCCCGGTCCGCTTGACTAATTTTTGTATGTTTAGTAGACATGGGGTTTCACCATGTTGGCCAGGCTGGTCTTGAACTCCTGACCTCAAGTGATTTGCCCACCTCGACTTCCCAAAGTGCTGGGATTACAGGCATGAGCCACTGTGCCCAGCCTAGTGCATTTCGAGTGCTCACCAGCCACAGGTGACCAGTGGTCCCCATGGTGAGCAACACAAATACAGCACATTTCCATCTTCCAGAAAGTCCTAATGGATAGCACATGGCTCATGTTTTTTTTTTTTTTTTTTTTTTTTAATTTTTATCATGTCCTTAGAAGGATCTGTGACTCAAAAAGTACTCAACTACTCCCCTAAAATTTTTGAGTAAGTACCTTTTTTACTATGAAGTAATCTGTAAATAAGCTTTCAATCAAGTCCAAAAGCTTTCTCTTGGGCCGGGCACAGTGGCTCACGCCTGTAATCCCAGCACTTTGGGAGGCTGAGGCGGGCAGATCACCTGAGGTCGGGGGTTCGAGACCAGCCTGACCAACATGGAGAAACCCCGTCTCTACTAAAAATACAAAATTAGCCGGGCATGGTGGCGCATGCCTGTAATCCCAGCTGCTCAGGAGGCTGAGGCAGGAGAATCACTTGAACCTGGGAGGTGGAGGTTGCGGTGAGCCGAGATTGTGCCATTGCACTCCAGCCTGGGCAACAAGAGCAAAACTCTGTCTCAAAAAAAAAAAAAAAAAAAAAAAAAGCTTTCTCTTTTTGCCACCAGCCTCCCCAGCCACCACACAATTAGCACAGGAAAAAAGGAAAAAGACAAAAATGATACACTCATCATGTCTCCATGCAGAAGCAAGCACTGTGAATATACTGATCATTCTCCCAAACTTTCCCCTGTGGGGATCTTTTCTCCCCTAAGCAATTAAGATCAAACTAGTAACAACAATCTCATTAAAATGCTCTTCCTTGACTGGGCCTGCTGGCTCACACTTGTAATCCCAAGCCTTTGGGAGGCTGAGGTAGGAGGATCACTTGAGCCCAAGAGTTCGAGACCAGCCTGGCCAACATGGTGAAACCCCCATCTCTACAAAGAATACAAAATTAGAATACAAAGAATACAAAAATTAGCCAGGCACGGTGGTACATGCCTGTGGTCTCAGCTGCTTGGGAGGCTGCGGTGGGAGAATCAGTTGAGCCTGGGAGGGTAAGGCTGTAGTGAGCCGTGACTGCACCACTGCACTCCAGCCTAGAGACCAACTAAGACCCTGCCCAAATAAAAATGACCAAAAAAAAAAAAAAAAAAAATGCTCTTCCTCTGTGCCCAGCACTATGCTAAACATTTCACACAAATCGTCTCATCTTCATGACAATATCTGAGGTAGGAACTATTAGTACCCACATTTCGCAAGTAAGGAAATAAAGGCTTGCACCAGAAATGCAGTGTTCTTAACATCAGCACTGTCTTGCACTACTCAAAATTTTTGGAAACGTCCCTTCCACAGTGGCATTCACATTCCATCGGAGTGGTCTCTGTTGGAACAATCTGAACTTGGAACAAGAGGGAATTTGAAGCTGCCTTCAAGTTCTGCCTATGATAAATAACACCAAGATGAA
The DNA here is from genome assembly GCF_047675955.1 of Chlorocebus sabaeus. NCBI lineage: Eukaryota > Metazoa > Chordata > Mammalia > Primates > Cercopithecidae > Chlorocebus > Chlorocebus sabaeus. The sequence goes on from NC_132909.1 coordinate 17,555,391, forward strand.
CATGTCTCTGCACCTGTCTTTGCCAGAGCTGGACTGTGTCCTTGGTCACAGTGGGGCAGACGGGGGCGGTACTCACCGCTGATGACCTCCTGCCGCTTCACCTGGCTCTTGGGCAGGCTCTGCAGGGTGTCTGGTGGGACAAGTTCCCGCCAGCCGGGAGGCTCTTCTGGTTCAAGCTCCAGTCCTGACCGCCCCGGCTCCCCCTCATCTCCAGGCTCAGGGCTGTGGACGGAGGCCTTGTTAGGGCCCCAGCTTGGGCCATCCCAGGAAGCAGCCTTCAGCCTCTTAGAGCATTCAACCCCGGTCAGTGGCCTTGGCATTCGATGCCCCCAGGGTGGCCCGTGCAGCAGACCAGGATCTCTAGATCTGACTACACTAGAGTCCCCAGATCTCTAGAAGCATTCTACCCCTCCTCCTCCAAGGTCTGTGACCACAGTTGGCCTCAATGACCTCAGCCTCCAACGCCCATTCCTGTGACTCTGATAACAATCCCTCCCTGGTTCTCCAGGCTGCCTCAGTGGATGGGGGAAGGGAGAGGGTTGACATACGTGGCTCGTCGGGCAGGGCCAAGCACTGCCGTGGCGGAACTGGGGTCCATGTCCACGTCGCTCCTGGAGCGGCCCCCACCCCGGCCCTTAGCCCCGAGGCTGCCCCGGGAAGGCCGGCGGCGGTCACTCACCCGCAGGCTCTCTGAGCGCCCCAGACGCCCTGATAGCCTGGACCCCGAGGCCAAGGACAGAGTCAGGCAGAGGCCGGGTACAGAGACAAGGAGAGACCAAGACAAGGACAGAGACGAAGAGAAACCAGGACAGGGACAGAGACGGGGAGAGACCAGGGTAGGGACAGAGATGGGGAGAGGCCAGGACAGGGACAGAGATTGAGGAGAGAAGAAGACAGGGACAGAGACAGGGAGAGACCAGGACAGGGAGAGACAAGGAGAGACCAGGACAGGGACAGAGACGGGGAGAGACCAGGAGAGAGACAGAGACGGGGAGAGACCAGGACGGGAGCAGGGGTGACCAGGACAGGGATCAAACATGCAACAGAAGAGAGAGGAGAGAGTCAGAGGAGTGGTGGGATTTTAGGGGCGCTGGGGTAGTAGGGGGTGTCGGTGGGGGGATACTGAAATTTGATGGGGGAAGGGATGGGGAACCCAGGATGGAGCGTAGGACTGACCCCCTCCCTTCCCTGAGGTAGGGGGATGGCAACAGAGGGGTGTTTATGGGGTGGGGAGGATTTCCATACTTAGCTCTTCAACTGGGAGGGTGATGTCCCCACCCACCCCTCACAGGGAGTGAAGGGGAGGGAGTGGCCATGGGGAGAGGGGAGGGGCTGGGAGAAATGGGGGAGGGGCTAGCCCTTCCCCCACCCAGGGCCCAGGCACCCACCTCTTCCACCTTCTGGGGAGAGAGGGGCACAGGGTCAGAGGTGGGCCCAAATGGCACCCGACCCACCTCCCCACACCCACCAAGGGGTCCCCAAAGCAGCGGCACAAGGACGGGCAGGGGGCAGAGCCTGCCCCCCAGCTGTAAGGGGGACAGGGCCCCCGGGGCACAGAGCAGAGGGGTGGGGGGTTGAGGGACGGGTACCAGGAGGCAGGAGCGAGGCGGGGTGGGGTGGGGGGGCTTGAAAGAGAAGGGGAGGAAGGGCTGAAAAAATGGAAAGTGGCAGGGAGATCGGAGGGGGATGGAAAGTGGGGAAAGAAAATCCAGGTGAGAAAGGAGGGGGGAAATAAAGGAGATGGAAGGAGAGGTGGAGAGGAAGGGAGGAGGAGAAAGATCAGTGAAAAAAGGAAGGAGAGGAAGGAGGACAGGAAAAAGTAAGGATAAAGGAAAGGGGGGCAATGAGGAAGCAGGAGGGAGATGAGAAAAGGAAAGAAGAAGGGAGAGGAATGGCGAGACCCAGAGAGCAGCAGAGGAGCAGGCGGAGCGAGAGGCTGGGACAGGCAGGCGCAGATGGCAGTGGCGACCCTGCACCCACCCACCAGCGCCCAGTAAGCCACGGCCCCCACCCCTGCACCCCAGCCTGGGCACCTCTCGGTTTCGGCCCCCTCATCGGTACTCTCTGGGGGCGCCGGGGGCTCCAGGCTCATTGGGCCCTGCGGGGATAAGTCCCCCAGCTCCAGGGGGGCGTCAGCACCTGTGGGGTGGAGGGAGCAGGGCTGGCTGGAGGGCCTCTGAGGCCACAAGACCCACACTCTGGGGGCTGGAAATGTGGGGGCTAAAGCTACCCAGTGCCTGGCAGACACCACGAGGCTGCAATGTACTTCAGCACGGGACAGAAAGATGTTAAGACCTCTGAGAACATGACCGTGGGCCACTAGGGTCAGGGGTGTGAAGATGCAACAGAAGTGGGTGCCCTTCTGTGTCCTGGGGGGATGGCGACCCCAGGCCTAGCAAATAAGTCACAAACATCTCTCCCACCCAACCAGACTGCAGCCTCCTGAGGTCAGGAGGGTCTGAATTCTGTGCTGCCTCCACATCCATTCATCCTCCCCACCCTCTCATACTCCTTTAGAGACAAGGAAACGGAGGCTAATAAACGGGAGTCTTATCCAAAACACTAAATAAACACGAGGAGTCAGCAGAGCCGGTGTGTGAGCCTGGGCCTGGCCATGCAGAGATCCAAGGGCCTGAGGCCACAGAGGTGTAAGGACGGTGAGGGATGAAGCTCATAGGGCTGGCGGGCTCCCCACCTAGGGGGCCAGCAATGCAGGTCAGAGGGGGGATTGGTCATGTACTCAGGGAAGGTTCTGGAAAATGAAGGGCTGATGGAAAACGTAGTCCAGGGGGGTGGGAGACATGGCACCAGCAGAGAGGTCAGAGCCTGGGAGGAAAGTCGTGGAAAGGGCAAACTGAGGGAAGGGGAAAGTTACGCATGACAGTGGTGACCAGGAGCAGGGAGGAGCGGATGCTAAGAGCAAAGGGGAGGTGTTGCTGAGGAGTAGCTTCCATCTGGGGGTGCCAAGGGGGCAGGCAGCACCCCCACCCTGGATCCCCGGGCCTCACAGAGCCCTGGCCCAGGAAACTCTCACCTGGTTCCCGGTCTGGGCTGTCCAGGGACAGAGGGTGCAGAGAGACTCCAGGGGTGTCCTGCCCAGGAGCCCCAACATTCCGGTCCCGAGAGGGAATCCCCAGGCCTCCCTTCCGGTCTGTAGCACCTGGCTTCTCAGCTGGGGAGACGGTGAGGGAGAAAGAGGGAGATGAGAGAACAGTAACTCAAATCTACAACAACCAGGGGATGCAAGAGGCTGTGCTCAGGCCCTTCCCCACCATGACTAGGAGGCCCTCCTGCCTCAGACCCAGGAGCCCCCATCCCCTCCTCCCTCAGACCCAGGAGTCCCCCATACCCTCTGCCCTCAGACCCAGGAGTCCAGGCCCCCAGCCCCTCCTCCCTCAGACCCAGAGGTCCAGGCCCCAGGCCTTTCTCCCTCAGACCCAGGAACTCTCCCAGCCCCTCCTCCCTCAGACCCAGGGATTCAGGCCCAGCCCCTCCTCCTCACACCCAGGGGTCTAGGCCCAGCCCTTCCTCCCTCAGACCCAAGAGTCCCAGCCCCCAGCCCCTCCTCCCTCAGACCCAGGGGTCCAGGCCCAATCCTCCTCCCTCAGACCCAGGGGTCCAGGCCCCAGGCCTCCCTCCCTCAGACCCAGGAGCTCCCCCAGCCCCTCTTCCCTCAGACTCAGGGGTCCGGGCCCCCAGCCCTTCCTCCCTCAGAACCAGGAGTCTGAGCCCCCAGCCCCTCTTTCCTCAGACCCAGGAACTTCCCCAGCCAAGTGCAGGCCCAGTCCCTCTTCCCTCAGACCCAGGGGTTCAGGCCCAGCCTTTCCTCCCTCAGACCCAGGAACTCCCCCAGCCCCTCCTCCCTCAGATCCAGGGGTCCAGGCCCAGCTCCTCCTCCCTCAGACCCAGGAATCCAGGTCCCCAGCCTCTCCTCCCTCAGACCCAGGAGTCCAGGCCCCAGCCCCCTCCCCCACAGGCCCCAGGGATGGATGCTCTGGCTACAGGTCCATTACCATCAACCTCTGCTTTGAGGTGTCGAAAATCTGGAACTGAAATGAGAGAGAGTGAGACAGTGAGTGGGAAGAGCTGGGGAAGACAGGGGAGGGCAGAGGCCAGAGCTGCTTTACCCTGGGGCTCTCCCCGGTTCCAGCGGGCGGCATCCAGGATGCTGCTCAGCCCCTTCTTGGTCTTAGCAGGCTCGTCCGACCGCCGGTTCCCCATCACCTGCAAGAGGCGGGGAGGAAGACCAGGCTGAGCATCTCTGAGACAACCAAGCAGAATTTGACGCCAGGTGTCCAGAGTCATGGGGCTCCCAGGGTGTCTCTGGAGAGGAAAGGGTCAGGACAGGGCACTGAGGGAAGCACCTTTTTCCGGAAGAAGTTCCTCCCTGACTTCTTGTCCCCACTCTTGGTCCGCACCCCAAGGTGGCGCATGTACACGCCAATGGCGTTGACCACGGCAGCACTGTAGGGAGGAGACAGTGAGGGCTCAACACACACAAAGAGACACACACACACACACACAGCCACTAGAGGCAGAGGCCCAGCCTTCCCATCCTGACCCCACAACTACTTCCCATGAGACTCTCAGGAGAGATGAGAGGGTTCAAAAGGACAGGGGCAAGGGCTGTTACCCAATACCCAGGACCCAGGTGTCCAGGTCCCCAGCCTCCTCCTCTCTCAATCCAGGAGTCCAGGCCCCCAGCCTCCTCCTCCCTCAGACCCAGGAGTCCAGGGCTCCAGCCTCCTCCTCCCTCAGACCCAGGTGTCCAGGCCCCCAGCCTCCTCCTCCCTCAGACCCAGGAGTCCAGGGCTCCAGCCTCCTCCTTCTCTCTCAACCCAGGAGTCCAGGCCCCCAGCCCCCTCCTCCCTCAGACCCAGAAGTCCAAGTCCCCAGCCCTCTCCTCCCTTAGACCCAGGAATCCAGACCCTCAGCCCCCTCCTCCCTCAAACCCAGGAGGCTGCACACCTCTCCCTGCCGCCCTCCCTGCCCCCCTCACCTCTTTTCTTCATCGGTAGAGATGGTATGTCTGTAGGAGGAAGAGAGATGTTTGTGACGTATTTGCTAGGTCTGGGGTCCCTGCCCAGCCAGGACACATCTCAGGGTTGTTGTCCTGGGATAGGCAGGGGGAAGAGAGACAGAGAGGGGACACTGCGGAAGGGATCGGGAAGGACCGTCACAAGAGGGAGGGAGGTCTCTCATCCAGGAGGACGGGATCCAAGGGCCAGATCATGGACAAGACCCAGAAATGACAAGGGAACCCCAAAGTTGGAAAGGGAAGACTCAGATCCAAGGTGAGTTAAAACGCCAGGGCAGAGGAAGAGCCCCAGTGCCAAGAAATGAACCCTGACGCTGAAGAGGGAACCCGCAAATGGGATGGAACATGCCAGAGGTAGCAGGGGTGCCCCGGTGCTAGGGAGGGGCAACGCTCCCACCAGGGCTGGCCCACTCACTGCATCTCCTCCAGGTGCATGAGCAGCCGCTCCGCCACGTGCCGCTCCCGGGCCTCGTAGCTGGCTCGGTCTCGCCCAACCCAAGCCTCCAGCTGGGCCAGCTCCTGCTCCCAGGGCGTCATGCCCATGAGCCGCTTGGAGCGGAAGTCCTCCAGCTGCCGGCCCACGGCTGTCTGCTGGCTTTGCACCACCTCCTGCACGAACCGCCGCTGGACATCCTCGGAGATCAGGTCAGCCCGAGTGCGGTCTGCAGGGACACACGTGGGGGGCTAGGGTCCACTTCCTGGTGGCTTGGACCACGGCCCCCACCCACCTTTGGACTCCAACAGCCACTCTTCCTGAGGCCGCTGCCAGGAAGGAATGAATGAATCTCGGCTGTACGAGCAGAGCATGGGAGTGCGGCCTCCCTCCCCTTGGCCTCCTGGGAGGTGTAGTCCCTGCTAGACACCTCTCCCTCATCCCATCCTTCTCCTTACCAAGTTCAAAGGCGACATTGGGAGGAACCGGCACCCGCAGAACCTGCTCAAGAGAGAGAATGGGGTGAAGAGGAGCACTTGGTGTGCTGAGACGCAGACTGGGAGGACTGCCAGGAACCCTGACGTAAGTGAGGGTGCTGGGGAAAGCCTGGGTCAGCAGCTGCCCTCAGGGCAGAGGTTGGGGACCTCATGGTGACTCTGCAGGCCCAAACAGGGATTGCGGGGTTGGGGCAGCTTGAAGATCTCTCACCGCTGTCTTCTCCAGGAAGCTGTGATAGAAGTCCAGGAAGGCCTTCTTGGCCTCCTTGGGGCCCAGTGAGCCCAGCATGTCGGCATGCAGACAGCAAAGCTGAGGGAGACACACAGTGTGACTCTCTGCTCCCCCACCCCGCCTCAAACCACAGTCTCCCTTTGAAGAGGGCCTTCCTCGCCTCCTGACCACCCCATGGTTAAGGGACTCAATTGCCACCTCCTCCGGGAAGTACTCCCTGACCTCCACCCCTAACACCAGGCCCTGGGTTCCCCTGCAGCCTCCCTGGGGCCGCCATTCACATTTTCTAATTTTCCATCCTGTGCTGTGGTCCTTTGTGGTTCTTCATCATGGTCTCCTCCTGGCAATAATGACACCTACTACTACTGTCTATACTGAGGGCTTACTGTATACCAGACGCTGCTCTACACCCTCTACGTGCATTAACATGTTCAAGTGTAGGGACCGTGAGTATCCCCATTTTACAGATGAGAAAACGGAGCTCAAGAAGTTTATTCAAGCTTAGTGACACAGCTAGGCCGGGCATGGTGGCTCACACCTGCAATCCCAGCACTTTGGGAGGCCGAGGCAGGTGGCTCACATGAGGTCAGGAATTTGTGACCAGCCTGGCCAACATGGCAAAACCCTGTCTTTTTTATTTTTAGTAAAATAAAACAATTAAAAAATTAGCCACGTGTGGTGGTGGGCACCTGTAATCACAGCTGCTTGGGAGGCTGAGGCAGGGAGAACTGCTTGAACCCAGGAGATAGAGGTTGCAGTGAGTGGAGATTGTGCCACTGCACTCCAGCCTGGGTGACAGAGCGAGACTGTTTCAGAAATAAATAAATAAATAAAACCCAAAATCACACAGCTACTAAGTGGCAAAGTTAGGATTCGAATCCAGGCAGCCTGTCTCCACTACACTCTGCTGCCTAGAAAGACTGAGCAGCTCAAGGGTTTGTGTGTGTTGAGGGGTGTTGTAGGTTGATCCATCTGTGTCCCAGATGGTGCCCTGTGCCTACTGAGGGCTTGTAAAGCACAGGTGGACAAGTGGGGCTCACTGTGTCATTCGTCACACGTTTCCTGAGTGCCAGCCCCTGTGCTGGGTGACAGTGGGGACTCCAACCTGCCCTGGCTCCTGGGGGCTCTCATCTGGGAAATGAACTCACTCCAATGGGAGTGGGACTTTTTCTCCTTTTTCTTTTTTGAGATGGAGTCTTGCTGTGTCACCAGGCTGGAGTGCAGTGGCACGGATCTCGGCTCACTGCAACCTCTTCCTGGGTTCAAGCAATTCTCCTGCCTCAGCCTCTGGAGTAGTTTGGATTACAGGTGCCTACCATCATGCCTGGCTAATTTCTTTGTTTTTTTTTTTTCGCCTAGGCTGGAGTGCAGTGGTGCAATCTTGGCTCATCACAACCTCTACCTCCCAAGATCAAGTGATTCTCCTGCCTCAGCCTCTCGAGTAGCTGGGATTACAGGCGTGTACCACTGTGCCCGGCTAATTTTCGTATTTTAGTAGAGATGGGATTTCACCATGAGGCTGGTTTTGAACTCCTGACATCACGTGATCCACCTGCCTCGGCCTCCCAAAGTGCTGGGATTATAGGCGTGAGCCACTGCGCCTGCCCCATTTTCATATTTTTAGTAGAGACAGGGTTTACCATGTTGGCCAGGCTAGTCTCAAACTCCTGATCTCAAGTGATCTACCCGCCTCAGCCTCCCAAAGTTCTGGGATTACAGGCACGAGCCACCGTGCCCGGCCCCACCTTTTATTTATTTATTTCAAGACAGGGTCTCACTCTGTCGCCCAGGCTGGAGTGCAGTGGTGCAGTCACTGCAGCCTCGACCTCCCAGGCTCAAGCCATCCTCCTGCCTCAGCCTCCCAAAGCGCTGGGACTACAGCCATGAACCACCAGGCCTGGTCCTCCTTCTCCACTTTCAACAGTTTTAACAAATCTATATCCACGCTCCACACTCCCCAAATACAGCAAAATTCTAAGAGAGGCCAACAGGACCTCAGCTACCAGAGCCCAGGGGACCACAGCTATCTCTGATCGGCTCCCCACAAGCTGATGAGGTGAGGGAGCTGTGTGATAAACCTCAAAATGCCCAGAGGCTGCCGGGGTCACCTCGGGCAAGTCCCTGACCCTCTCTAGGCCTGTTTCCACATCTGTAAAAGAACATGGTAGTCAGCACGATCCCTGGGCTGATGTCCATGATCTGGTGTTCTAGAAACCCCAAGGCTTGAATGGGGGACCCCCTTGCTCAGAGGGCCAGTCTCCATGCATGTGGTTGTGCGGGGAGCCACTCTTCTGGAAAGAGAATGCAGACGGGGGAAAGACTGCAATTTCCTAAATTTCTGCATATCTGATGCTTTGGTATCAGGATGACCAGCCTCTGGTCTTGCAGCTAACGTATTCTTCTTTCCGCATGCCTTGGGCGCTTCTCCCCACTCTATCGATTTTCTCGTTTTCTGGAGGGGTCTACTACGCATGTCCACATGGTGCAGTGCCCTGGCTGTCTCCAGCTCCTATGCTGTGCTGGGCTGGACCGGGTCTTCTTGGGACGAGACCCTTGTCTGCAGATCCACTGCCCGCCAGCACTGTGGCCTCTTCCTTTCTAAATCACCTGCTGGTTTTTCTAGACTCTGCAGGTGTTTCTGGATGGCACAGTTGTCCATCCACATCTCCCAGGTATCTTCCGCCTCATACGGAGGCTTCTGGATCCACAATTTTGTGGTCTCCTTTGTGAGCTGTGTGTGGTAGTTTTCTTGTTTCTGGATCAGGGCCTGCTGTGCCCCCTACACCTGGGATGGCTAACAGCCTTCCCCCAAGCACCAACCCTGAATGACTGCGTGCTGGCATCTGCCGAGAAGGCTTTGGAGAGAAGGATTTGGTACCCCAGAGTCCACGGAAGGGCACTGCCACAGGCTGATGGGGAGCGCTGCCACAGGCAAAAAGTGGGACGGGATGTGGTTTCTGCCAGGCTGCTGGACTCTCTGTGGCTCTGCGGGGTCCTGCCATGTGTACCCTGCCCGCTGTGCACTGAGATCTACCCTGGGCACCTGTAAGCCTGTTGAGGTCACATGGCGTGCTTTCTGGCTCTTGTCTAAGGCATTCTCTCTTTCTAGATCTGGCACTCTGTTTTCTAGATCTGCTTTTCCAGACCCTCCCAGCACTAGCTCGCTGGTTTAATTCGCCAAAAGCTGTGCCTGTCCCAGCCCCACCCCTCCCTGTGCCCACCCAGCCCTGCCCTCACCAGGGGTCCTGGCTCAAACTGCAGGGCCACGTGCTGCAGGAGGGCCATGAGGTGGGCTGGGCGCCGCTTCACCTGCTCCAGGCTCTGGAACTGGCTGTTTTGCTCTTCTGAGTTCTGGGGGTTCAGGCAGGGGTGAGTACAATGGGGAGAAGAGGAGGGGCCTTGGGGTTGACCCTACCCATTCCTGGTACTTCACAAGGGATCCAAGCCAGGGTTAGCTCCTGGGAAGTGGGGAGTGGTGACAGTGTCCATGAAATAATGATGACAGCAAGGGCAGGTGGTCAGGGAGAATGGATGAGACTTAATATTATAATGGTGGATGATGAGGACAGAAATTAGGAGAGAAAAAATTGGGGTCCCTGCTGGGGGAGGAGAGAGCAATGATAAGAAATGGGGTTAAGAGTAAGAAGGGTGGGCATCCATGCTGCTGTGTGGGCTCCGAGTATGGGGTCGGCGAGGTGAGGAGGGAGGTACCACGGAGATGAGAGGATGGGACAGACCGTGGGAAGAGGCCGAGAAGACACATCTGCGGGTGGGAGAGGACCCGGGGCAGGATGCTGAGCCTGGGACAGAGCTTTCCACCCTATCTCCCACTCACCGTCTCCAGCTCGTTCTCAAAATCCTCATCCTCTGCCCCGATGATGCTGACGGGAACCAGGCCAGGCCGGGAGGGGCCTGGGGAGGCCTGTGGAAGGGGAGGGCAGCTTCAGTCCACAGAACTCCCCACCCACAGCCCCAGAGTCCCCTCACCCCTTGCTCTGTCCACTCACCGCCCCTCGGGCTACGTCTTCCATCTCCCTGGGCTCTGCAGGGCTGGGGGAAGAGGAGGGGCTGCGGTTAGGAGGGTGGGAGGAGGTGGCCCAGGGTGGTTACTCACAGATTCCTGGCCCAGGTGTGAAGGTGAGTAAACAGCCTCCCCCATCCCGGCCTCCGCAGCTCAATGGGGCCTCTGTGTGGCCACAAAGAGCCCTTCAGAGACCCGCCAGGGGGCGGGAGCCCAAGGACGGGAGACTTGCGGGGGCAGGCATTGGAGGCTCAGGAGCCTGGGTCCATGGGAAGGCTGAGTCTGAGAGCCTGCAATCTGGAGTCCCTAACACTCTCATGGAAGAGGGGGCTGGGGGACTGGACTCCCAGGTTGGAGGGATCAGAGGCCTGGGGGCTAATTCCTGAGAGCACAGCCTAGAGGCAAGCTGGGATGGGAGCGTTAGAGGAGAGGCGGGAGAGAAGTGGGGTGCAGGGGTCTCCTCTGATCTGTGACAGGCCTGGGGCAGGATGTTGCTTGGAACCCACCAGCCCCACTTCCTGTGACAGGAAGTCACAATGACAAACCCCCAACCCCCAACTCTCCACATAAGAAAACAAAACTCAGAACCCTCCTCCCTCAGGGACCAGGAGTCCCCAAACCCAGTTCTTTCCCCCAGGGACCTCTTCTCTTCCCAGGCTTCCAGTCCTGGAAAATAAGTGATGGGACCTCAGACAGCCCATCTCCAAGGTGCGTCTGTCTCCTCCACCCTACGTGCACCTTGGTCTGTCTGCAGCCGGCTCTCCTTGGCTGTCTGTCCCTCGAATCTGTCTCATGTCTTGGTCTCTCTTCACCCTGTTTCCTGATTTTTCTCTTTGCCTTCCTCCAGAACTGTCTCATTTTCCCCACCGTCCCTGCCTCCCCTCCTTCCATCTGTCCTTCTCAGAGGTGACACCCCCTTCCTGCTTCTGTAGCTCTGTCTGTCCTGTCCCTGTCTCTGTGCCTCTGTCCTCCCACATCTGGTTTCTGCAGCTACCATCCTCACACCTCTCTGAGTCACGGTCTCAAGTGCTGTCTCTCATCTCTCTCCATCCCTTTTTCTCCCCCATCTCTTGCTGTCTTTCCCATCTTTGTCTCTCCTTGAGTCTCCACTTCTCTCTGAGTCTTTCCACCGACATCTTCTGTGTCCTTAATTAGTCTGACTAATGCCACGGAGCCCGTGTCAGGCGGGAAGGAGCTGTGGAAAGAGGGGTGGGGTGGACCAGTGGGGGGGCTCCCCACAGCCCAAAGCTATTTATAACCCTAGCTGGCAGAGACCCGCCCTTCTCCTGCTTTATGGGCCTCCTCCCTAGCTCCCCAGTAAATGGTAACCAGGATTTTGATGATTAAACAATGATGCTTTCTGGAGTGCCCAAATGCCACCCTGAGGGTCCACCTGGGGAAGGCATCATTTTTATTCTTTCCCATAAAGAGTATTTGTCCAATATCTAAGCTCGGGCAATTCAAGATTCAAGCACTGCTAAACATTCACTTTAATAAATTTGCAAACTGGCCAGGCGAGGTGGTTCATGCCTGTAACCCCAGCACTTTGGGAGGCCAAGGTGGGAAGATCGCTTGAGCTCAGGAGTTCGAGACCAGCCTGGGCAACACAGTGAGACCCTGTCTCACTATGAAACATGACCACGGACGTGGAGGGTGCATGCTCATCCCACTCACAGGCAGAAATGCTCAACTGAGGCAGGGAGATTAAAAAAAGGCAAAGGAGGCTGGGCGCGGTGGCTCACGCCTGTAATCCCAGCACTTTGGGAGGCTGAGGTGGGCGGATCACGAGGTCAGGAGATCGAAACCATCCTGGCTAACATGGTGAAACCCCGTCTCTACTAAAAAAAATACAAAAAATTAGCTGGGCATGGTGGTGGGTGCCTGTAGTCCCAGCTACTTGGGAGGCTGAGGCAGGAGAATGGCATGAACCCGGGAGGCGGAGCTTGCAGTGAGCAGAGACCATGCGCCACTGCACTCCAGCCTGGGTGACAGAGCAAGACTCGGTCTCAAAAACAAAACAAAACAAAACAAAAGGCAAAGGAGGGGATGCTCATTATCTCTGCAAGTGCTTGGTGCCAGGTCTGGAACTGTGTGCTTGCCAAGTTCTTATCTCCTTATTCCTTTTTTTTTTTTTTTGAGACGGAGTCTCGCTCTGTCCCCCAGGCTGGAGTGCAGTGGTGGTGGATCTCAGCTCACTGCAAGTTCTGCCTCCCGGGTTTACGCCATTCTCCTGCCTCAGCCTCCCGAGTAGCTGGGATTACAGATGCCTGCCACCTCGCCCGGCTAGTTTTTTGTATTTTTTTTTTTTTAGTAGAGACGGGGTTTCACCGTGTTAGCCAGGATGGTCTCAATCTCCTGACCTCATAATCCACCCGTCTCGGCCTCCCAAAGTGCTGGGATTACAGGCTTGAGCCACCGGGCCCGGCCTCCTTATTCCTTATCACAATGATAATGAAATGATAGCTGACACATAAGAGACACTTAGTAAGTGCCAGGCATGACATCGCTGGTTTACAGGTAATAACTCATTTAATCCTCTCAGTGACTCCAAGAGATTATTATTATTCTCATCTCCATTTAACAAAGAAGGAAACTGAGGCACAGCTCATATGAAGCAGAACCAGGACTCAGACCTAGGCAATCGGGCTACAGAGTTTATGCATTTAAAATAAACTGCATTTGGTGGGCCCAGTAGCTCACATCTGTAATCCCAGCAGTTTGGAAGACCAAGGCGGGTGGATCACTTGAGCTCAGGAGTTCAAGACCAGTCTGGCTAATATGGTGAAACCCTGTCTCTACAAAAGATAGCCAGGTGTGGTGGCTCATGCCTGCAGTCCCAGCTACTTGGGAGGCTAAGGTGAGAGGATCGCTTGAGCCCAGGAGGCAGACGTTGCAGTGAGCCAAGATTGGGCCACTGCCCTCCAGCCTGGGCAACAGAGTGAGACTTTGTCTTAAAATAAAACAGGCCGGGCGTGGTGGCTCTCGCCTGTAATCCCAGCACTTTGGGAGACCGAAGCAGGCGGATCACGAAGTCAAGAGATCAACACCATCCTGGCCAACACAGTGAAACCCTGTCTCTACTAAAAATACAAAAATTAGCTGGGCATGGTGGCGCGAGCCTGTAGTCCCAGCTACTCCGGAGGCTGAGGCAGGAGAATCGCTTGAACCCGGGAGGCGGAGCTTGCAGTGAGCTGAGATCGCGCCACTGCACTCCAGCCTGGTGACAGAAGTGAGACTTCGTCTCAATAAATAAATAAATAAGACAAAATAAAACAAAACAGAGGGCATTGCTTCAGAGCATGGGGAGTCCCCACCCTACCCTTCACAAACTAAAATGTGAATCAAAGCTCTGAGACAAATCACGTCTTCTTATGGATGCCTGGAAAAGCCACGGGTATGTGGTCACTGTGGCCTAGGCAGGAGTGCAAGTTGGATACGGCTGCTCCACAGAGGCCTGGGGGCTGGAGATGATGGAGGCGAGGAGTGTTGCTTGTTTAGGACGAGGGGTTGGGGGGGTCCCACAAAGGCTGGAGAATTATAGGTGAAGCTGTCAGAGAATACATGGATCTCTACAGGCAACTGACAAGGCCTGGGGGTGGGGGGTGGCGGGTCCAGCAGAGGGAGCACTACGTGCATTGGGCGCTGGGGGGTTAGGGCTGGTTTAGAAGGTCCATGGGTTGGGGGGCTACATGGGTGCTTGAGTTCTATGGAGGGCTCAGGGTCTATAAGGTGTTGAGCAGGTGACTCGGGGTCTCCAAGAACTTCTGGGAGCCTTAAAGAACCTAAAAGGAGTCATTGGAATGTGTAACTCCCCAGATTCTATTTGACACATAGTGGGTCTAAAGGATCCAGGGATCATACAGCATCATGATTCTGTAGGGACAACTGCCAGTCTGTGGAACCTCCGGAGACTTAAAAGGGGCTCAGAATTCCATAGGGGTGCGTGGTGGGTCCCGAGACCCATGGTCTGTAGAGCCCCGGATTCCAGGGGATGCTCCTTATCTATGAGGACCCCACGTCTATGAGAAACCAGTTATCCATGGGGGGCTTGCAGGAACCTGGAGGGTCTGAAAGACTTTGTAATCTATACGGAATGTGGCTGGTCTACACGAGCCCCAAATCTTACATGGACGTGGCCGGTCTTACGCGGGCCCTAAATCCTACGGGGGACGTGGCAGTGTGCACGGCTAGGGATGCCGGAGAGGACGTGCAGAGTCAGGGTCTGACGCCCGCTGGGGACCGCGTCCCTCACCTGCTCCAGGTGGAAAGAGAAGCCACCACCGCCACCGGAACCGAAGCCTCCGCGCGCCGGCTCCGCACTCTCCCCACCCCTGCCGCCGCGTCGCTCTAGCCGCCCTGAGTCCACCTTTGCGCCCAGCTCCACTCCTCCTGCCAGCCGCTCTAGCCCGGCTCCTGCCAGGCTCCGGCCCCGACGACTCTACTCCTCCCTCCGGCCGCTCTAGCGCTGCATTGCGCCACGCAGGCCAGATAGGGCCGCTCTGGCCTGTCTTGGAGGGCCGGCGTTTCCGTATCTCGACTGCCCCCGTCACTCCCCGGGCCCCGCCCCGCGCCCGGAGGTGCAGATGAGTGCAACTCCTCCCGAGTTCGATCCGAGATCTCCGAGTCACCCCGGCGCTGAGCACTGGGACCGCGGATTGGGGCTCCCCGTCCTATTAGTCTCCCCACTTAGGGGACCCGCTGAATTTCCAACGCTTGTACATCAATCCCCTCCGTCCCCCACCCCACCCCCCTTCCTTTGGAACTGGAAAAGCAAAAGTCTTGAGTTCCAGCACATCTTTCCCTCTGACATGCAGTGTAATCTGCAAAAAGTAATGACTACTATGCAGGCCTCAGTCTTCCCATCTGTACAATGGGAGAAGGCCTCCAGCTCTCTCCCTACACTTGTCTCCCACGGTATAATTAATGACCTAGAAAAGAGCTTTCCTAAAACTCTTTCAAATGCACTCTGCAACTTTCAGCTTCACAGCGGCCCTCGTCGTTGTTATTGTTGTTTTTCTTTTTTAGGTGGCCCTAAAGCATGCGGAGGTTGGAGGATGGCGCTTTGCGGAAAGCACGTGCGAGTTCAAATCCCAACTCCACACTGTCTCACGATGTGCGTTCCCTGGGACGAGTCGGTTTGGCTCCCCGGGCCTCGGTTTCCCCACCCGTACAATGGGAGTGATCGTCTGTCCTCCACTGAGCAGATGGGAGGCCTTGGCCCCGGCCTCGCACCGTTCGTCCCCACCTAGGGGGTACTCGTCAAGTGTGAGTTCTCCCCTCTTTGCTCCCTTTAACAGATGGGAAAACTGAGGCCCGAGGAGGTGCGGCCGCTGGCTCCGTGGGGTCCGAAGGAGGCCCCTCCGCTGGCGGCAGCGCCCCAGCCCCTCCCTCCTCCACCCCACTTCCCCCAGCAGCCGAGGGGAGGAAGCCGGGCGGGGCCGGAGACCGAGTACCTGGTGTCCGCGCGGAGGTGACCGGCGGGGCGCCCGAGGTCGGGCTCGGCAATCCCGGGCCCTGGGTCCCGGCTCCCGCTTCCTGGCTCTGGCGGGGCAGGAAGTCGGGGCGTTTTTCCGGAGGCCCCCGCCCCGCCGCCCCTCCCCGCTTCCTGCCCGCGCCCCGCGCCCGCCCGGCACCTCCGCTTCCTTCCCCTTCTCGCCGCTTGCCCGCCCCTCCTTCCCCGCTGCGCCCGGGTCCCCGCAGGCACCGGCCCCGCCCCGGCCGCGCCCGGGCTCTCCCCGGCTTTGTCCATCGGTCCGTCCGCCGGGCGCGGGCTCCGCGGGGCTCGCATCTCCTGGCTGGGGTCACCTCCCCGGAGGTGCTGGGGGGCAAGCCCTGCTCCCCATGCGCCCCACACCGAGCCACACCGACCTCCCCGGCTTTCCGCGTCTGTGGTTCTCTTGGTCTTGCGCCCTTCCTTCGCCTCTGTGGGTATGCTCCCGCCTGCGTCTGCGTCCCCTTCTCTGTCCCTCTGTCTTTCTCTATTGGGGTCTTTCCCTCCTTGGCCTCCACCTCTCCTCTCTGTCCCTTCATCACTTTCTCCCCGAGAGCTCTTCTCTACCCTCTCCGGGTCTCTCTGTATCTTTCTGCATCTCCGTCTCAGTCTCTGTCATTTCCCCAGCTGTTGCTGTGCCTGGGCCTCTTCGTGCCCATTTTCGGTTGCCCCTTCTCCCTTGTGTTTCTTCCTTTCCTTCTCGCTCTGTCTCTGTCCCTCTTTCTCTCCACGTCCCTGTCTCTCTGCCGGATTCCCAGGGTCTCATCCTCTCTTCCTTCACTTGCTCGTCCCCTTCACGATCCCTGGGTCTCAACCTCTCTCCTCTCCCTTTCTCAGGAAATCCGTGTCTCTGTGCCTCTCTGTCATTGCCCCTGGATCTTCCTGCTATCCCCAGGTTAGGACTACAGACCCTCCAAAATGCCCCTTCTGTAAGTCAACCCATCGGGAAAAGGCTGCAGTCTGAATTCTGTACTAGCCCCGCAAGATAGTCCCTGTGTTTCCAAGGCTTAAATACGCATAAAGTGCCTCACGCCTGTAGTCCCAGCACTTTGGGAGACCGAAGCATGGTGGATCACTTGAGGTCAGGAGTTCGAGACCAGCCTGGTCAACATGGCGAAACCCTGTCACTACTAATACAAAAATTAGCTGGGCGTGGTGGCACATGCCTGTCATCCCAGCTATTCAGGAGCCTGAGGTACAAGAATCGCTTGAGCTTGAGAGGTGGAGGATGAAGTGGGCTGAGATTGCGCCACTGCACTCCAGCCTGGGCGACAGAGTCAGACTCTGTCTCAAAGAAAAAAAAAAAAAGCGGCCAGGCGCAGTGGCTCACGCCTGTAATCCCAGCATTTTGGGAGGCTAAGGCGGGCAGATAACCTGAGGTCGGGAGTTCAAGACCTGCCTGGCCAACATGGTGAAACCCCACCTCTACTAAAAATACAAAGATTAGCTGGGCATGGTGGCAGGTGCCTATAATCCCAGCTACTTGGGAGGCTGAGGCAGGAGAATTGCTTGAACCCAGGAGGTGGAGGTTGCAGTGAGCATATCAACCTGGGTGACAGAGTGAGACTCTATCTTAAAAAAAAGCATAAATAATTTGGTAGTCACACCTATCTTGATCTTGTCCCCTTCTTGCTTAAGGACATGACCCTAGGGTGAGGCCTTGCAAAGAGGGCCAAACCAGTCCTTCAGCTGGGCTGGGGACCTTCCCAAGAGACATCCTGTTCTCCCAGGAAGGCAGCCCAGACTGGCTGCCTGGTTTCAGGTGTGGGGAGTGGATAGGGGGTGGCTTGGGCTGGGACTCCTGGGTCTGAGGGGCAGGTGGGAGAGGCAGTTCCCATAAGATCCACGACTCCTGCCAAGGTCTGCAGTTGGGAAGAATTTATTATTACTAAGTGGCCCTGACAGATCATGGAGAAGGGGGTGACACTGACAGATCATGGAGGAGGGGGTGACAGGGGAGCTGCTACAATCAGCTCCCCTGGAGGCAGTGATTAAGGGCTGATTACCCACTGGGGTGAGGGGAGCCTGGGAAAGGCAGCAGGGGGGGATTAGGTTAGGAGATGGGGCAGTTTAGAGGGAAGAAGAGTGGGACAGCCCCGGGGGAGTCCAAGGAGGCCTGGCCTGGAGAAGAGTGAGATTACCCCCCACTCCCCACCGAGGGAAGATGACTAAGGAAGCCCCCAGAAGGGCTGAAGGGAGAATGTCCCAGGGAAGTGAACTGAGACACTGGAGCTGGGTCCACAGCAGGCAGGGGCAGCCCGGCAGGAGTAGGGGTGTCATGGCTTCTCCAGCTGGACATCTCCTATGTTGAGGCTGCCCACATCCTGGTAGGTGCCCTGGAGGCCCCGGGAGATGTCCTCATACATGGAGCAGTCGTCCAGGTTCAGGCCCTGGGGTGGAAACAAGGCAGCGAACATCAGCACCCTGACACCTGGGGTCCCTGTCCCCAGCCACCCCCAGAGGGAACGCCCCCACCCCTAACACAACTGCCCCACCCCGTTGCCACCCTTCACTCACTTCATAAAGGTTTTCATCTTCATATTCATCCCCGGCATCCAACCCGAGCTTCTCATTCTGCCATCGTTTCTGTGGGGGTGTGTGGGGTGGGTGCCTCAGTGAGCGGGGGGAGATGAATATCTTTCAGACCCTCCTAGATGCCAGGAAGTGCTTTTCCAGAAAGGGTAAGAGATGTCCCCAAGGCCACATACTGGTAGCAGTTCTCTGTGAGTCTACAACCAGTGTCCTTCCTTCCTTCCTTCCTTCCTTCCTTCCTTCCTTCCTTCCTTCCTTCCTTCCTTCCTTCTTTCCTTCCTTCCTCTTTCTTTCTCTCTCTCTTTTCTTTCCTCTTTCTCCCTTCCCTTCTCCTTCCCTTCCCTTTCCTTTCTCTTCCTTCCTTTCCTTCCTTCCCTCCCTCCCTCCCTCCCTCCCTCCCTCCCTTCCTTCCTTCCTTCCTTCCTTCCTTCCTTCCTTCCTTCCTTCCTTCCTTCCTTCCTTCCTTTCCTCCCTCCATCCCTTCCTCCCTCTCTCTTTCTCTCTTTCTTTCTTCTCCCTCAGCTGCCCAGGCTGGAGTGGTGTGGCAACATCATATTTCACTGCAGCCTTGAACTTCTAGGTTCAAGTGATCCTCCCACCTCAGCCTCCTGAGTAGCTGGGACTAGAGGTTAGCCATGCCTGGCTAACTTTTTTTTAAGACTTTTTTTTTTTTTTTGATAGAGATAGGGTCTTGCTGTGTTGCCCAGACTGGTCTCAAACTTGTGGCCTCAAGTGATCCTCTTGCCTCGGCCTCCCAAGTTAGCGTCTTCTTGACTCTCCACTCCCTTACTATTTTCCATGAATAATAACAGTAACAGTCACACTTTCTGTGGGGGCTGAGGAGAGGCCGGTATAGATCACAGATTCTGGGAGGACCCCCAGGCCCCACCTTCCCTGGTCTTGGCTATACCTGGAGGGTAACCACACTCCGGGGTGAGGGCAGGAGGAGAGTGAGGACACTCTTAGGGGGAAGAATGAGACTCTTTTTGCAGGGAGGTGGACGTGAGGACAGCCCAGAAGGGGAACTAAATTGAAGACACCCCCTGGGTCCAGCGCCAGTTCAGGTCCCTTCTTTATATTCATTCATTTAACTTCCGTAGCCCCTATGTGGTGGGTGCTTTCATTCTCCCAAGTTTTGGATGGGAACCTCAGGCTCTAGAGGGCTACCTGGGCATCGGGGGGTCCCTCAGTCCAGGCCCTTGCCCGGTTGACTCGGGGGTCCGAGGAGGCTCACCCTGAACAGCAGCAGCGTCCCAGGCACCACCGCGCAAAACAGGAGGATGATCCCCTCGGCTGTGATGATTCGGTTCTTGGTGCCCTCCCCCATGTCCAGGAAGGGCCTGGGGGGCGGATCTGCAAGGGGGTGGTGTGGCTCAAAGCCCTGGCACCTCCTGTTCTCCCTAGCCTCCTGGACCCGCCACCCCCTGCAAGGCCCCAGACCCCTCAGACCCCCGACTCTGCAGAGGAGAACTTCAGTCCCTCTGTCCAAGCCGGTTTGAAACCCACAATGAAGGTACTGGCTCTATCCCCACTTCAAAGAGAAACCGAGTGTCCCCAGTGGGAAAGTGGGAATAGGGGCCAGGGCTGGGCCACTCACGGCGCACACGGAGGTAGGTGCCGCAGGACTGCTGGTGTGGCTTATTGCCCTCCTGGACCCGGCACAGGTATATGCCCCCGTGGCTCTTGTTCACGTTCTGGATGGTCAGCGTCCCATTGTAGCCCTGGCCCTCGCCCACGAACTGAGGGGGCCACGTGTAGTTGCCATGGAGGATGCGCCACCAGGTGACATTGGCGTTGCTGCCATTGTGCAGGCATTGGAAGTGGGCCTCTTCCCCCAGGCTCACCATCAATGATGTTGGGCCCCCATCTACCCACAGGGCCTGGCACCCAGGGCCTGTGGAGAGGCAGGGTGGGTGGGTCAGGGACTAGGGATGGCGACACATGCCTCCAGCCGTGGCCCCTGCAGCTCCAGCACTCCTGGGAAGAGGGTGAGGACATGCCTGGGTGAGGAGGGGAGGAGGGTGAGGACTCTCCTGGGTGGGGAGGGGAGGAGGGTGAGGACTCTCCTGGGTGGCGGGAGAGGAGGGTGAGGACTCTTCTGGGTGCGGAGGGGAGGAGGGTGAGGACTCTCCTGGGTGGGGGGAGAGGAGGGTGAGGACTCTCCTAGGTGGGGAGGGGAGGAGGGTGAGGACTCTCCTGGGTGGGGAGGGGAGGAGGGTGAGGACTCTCCTGGGTGGGGAGGGGAGGAGGGTGAGGACTATTCTGGGTGGGGAGGGGAGGAGGGTGAGGACTATTCTGGGTGGGGAGGGGAGGAGGGTGAGAACTCTCTTGGGTGGGGAGGGAGAGGGACAGCCCTTGACAGGGGCTGATGCATCCTGGGGAGAGGGGGATGCGGGAAAGTGAAGAGGCCCCTGGGGAGGGAGAGAGGACAGAACTGGTTGGGGTGGGTGAGGACATCCTGGGGGAGGAGAATGAGACTCCCTGGGATGGTGAGACCCCTGGGAGGCCCTTCTCACCTCTGCAGCGCCATCTCTTGCCCTCTTCCCACATACCCACTTTGTGCTCTGGGCCCTGTGAACTCTCTGGATTTTGGATGTTTGTTCAAGGCACTGGAGGACCGCTGTCCAGACAGCTCCTTCCAGAAGCAGTGCAGGCATCCCCTCCTCCCGCAGCCTTCCCAGTCTATTTTTGCACCCCAGCCTCAGCCAGGCCCTGCACCTGGCACTTTTTCTTGTGTAATCATTCACAGAACCCTAGAAGTAGGTTATCTCCTTAGCCCCATTTTACAGGAGGGATGGCTGAGGCCCTGGGAGGGCTGGCGGTTTGCCAGCATCACCAGACAGTCAGGAGTGGCACTGGGTTCAAACTCATGGCTCCCTGGCCTCTCCCTGCCTGGGCTGAGGAGCCAGTCTGTGGCCTGCCCTGGCCTGTGACCCTGTGCCTGGCCCTCATTCTCTGTAAGTTGTATGTGTCAACCTAGGGGTCAGGGGTGAGTTCAGTTCTTGGGCTGGATTGCTGGTGAGCGAAGGGGTTCAGAGCGGGGTGGAGACTGGGGGTGTCTCTGAGTGAGACCGGGCTGCTCAGGCTGGCTGCAGTGTGCAATCTGGGCTCCTCTGGGAAGTCCCAGCTCTCAGCCAGGCCTCCCACATGGCTGGCCCCCTCTTCTGGAGGTAGGCGGAGGAGGGAAGTGAGGAAGAGAGAAGGAGGAAGAGGTGGGGAGAGGGGCCGAGCACCCTCATCATCATGGGCTTAAGACTCAGACGTGAACTCCAATCCTTGCTCCCAGTGTCCGCTTGGGTGGGGAAACTTTTTCTCTGAACTCCTGGGTTAGCGTGGCCACAGCCCCTGCCAGCTGTCCTTGAGTGGGTGAGGAGGAGTCTATGAGACATCTGTTCCCCCAGTGCTCAGAAGGGATTCCCAACACAGAGAGGCACCTGAGGTTTAAGGCAGATAAAGCTTTTTCTCCCCTTGACAGACATTGAATGCTACTACCCTCAAGTCCCCTTCCTGCCCCCAGCCCTGGTGCTCAGTCAAGAGCAACTTTAGTTCCTTATTTTGGCCTGTGGGGAGCAGGAGGTGGGGGAGGTGACTCTTGCTCCTGCCTGCCTCCGTGAGGCTGTGGACGCCCCTTCTCCTTCACTGGGCTCTCTCCAGCCCCACATTGGCCCAGCTTGGCACAGATACGATTTATATAGGCATCTTCCCTGGCTCCCCTACCCTCTGCCTCCTCTTCCCCTTTCCCTGAGCCCCCTTCCCTCTGCCTGGGCCCTCTCTGCAGCCTCCACATCTTCCCCCGCCTCCCACCAGTTCCTGCCCTTTGGCCACATACCCAGGTAGGCAGCAGACAGCAGGAAGAAGAGGAAGATGGTGGCAGGCAGAGCTTGGAGGACTCCTGGACCCCCAGGCATCTTCTCTCAGTGGGTTGGTTAGTTTGAGTTGCAGCAGTCCCGGGGTACCAGATCCCTACCCCAAACCCCACCCTACTTCCTGCCCAGCCCCCCGGAGATGGGCTCCAGTGGCCCTCGCTGCTGGGCCCTTTGCTTGTTGGGCCTGGGGACAGCCCCTGCCGGGTAGGCTTCAGGCTGTGAGTGGAGAGGAACTGCTCCCTGCACCTGTGGTGGCCACAATTCCCCTGAGAGGTGGCTGCTTGGGTGGGGGAAGAGGCTGGTTCAAGGGCTGGCTCGTCACTGCTGAGCCTTTGGAAGGAAGCCTAGGGAACCTGAGTCCTGGGCATGTGCCGTGGGCAGGTGATGGTTCTGAGCTTGACCTCTGCCCCTGCCTGGACTTGGGGAAACCTTGTCCCTTCCCTGACCCCATTTCCTTGCTTCTTGATTAGAAACAAGGACTTAAAGGGGTTGTTGCATGCACAGAAATGGCCCATAGTAGGCGCTCAGTAAATGTTAGTCACTATAAATGCTCATGAAGAATAAATAAGGCAGGCTGACCTGTGGCTGAGTACCCGTGTGACTAGGTGGGCACTTTGATCCTTTGAACCTTGACATTTTTCATCTGTGAGATGAGGACCAGAATGTCTCCCTGTCTCATTATGTGATATGAGATGGTGTTTCTGGTATTCAAGGAGTTAGAGCCACGATCAGCTCTTTATTGGAATTCTTTGTTAAGAAAACAGGCCAGGTATGGTGGCTCACGCTCAGGCCAGGTATGGTGGCGGGAGGTGGGGAGAGATGTGGAGGCTGCAGAGAGGGCACAGGCAGAGGGAAGGGGGCTCAGGGAAAGGGAAGAGGAGGCAGAGGGTAGGGGAGCCAGGGAAGATGCCTATATAAATCGTATCTGTGCCAAGCTGGGCCAACGTGGGACTGTAGGGAGCCCAGCGAAGGAGAAGGGGCGTCTACAGCCTCACAGAGGCAGGCAGGAGCAAGAGTCACTTTGGGAGGCTGAGGTGGGAGAACCACCTGAAGTCAAGAGTTTGAGACCAGCCTGGCCAACATGGTGAAACCCCATCTCTATTAAAAATACAAAAATTAGCTGGATGTAGCAGCACATGCCTGTTATCCCAGCTACTCAGGAGGCTGAGGCAGGAGAATCAGTTGAACCCAGGAGGTGGAGGTTGCAGTGAGCTGAGATCACACCATTGTACTCTAGCCTGGGTGACAAGAGTGAAACTCCATCTCAAATAATAATAATAATAACATATATTTTTCTTCTTTTTTTTTAGAGAGATGGAATCTTGCTATATTGCCCAGGCTGGTCTTGAACTCCTGTCCTCAAGCAATCCTCCTGCCTCGGCTTCCCAAAGTGCTGGGATTACAGGCGTGTGCCACTGTGCACAGCCAGAAGTTGTTTTATATTGACCTGCCATGACTGGGCAAGGTAGGCCATCCCCCATTTACAGAGGGGGAAACTGAGGCCAGAGAGGGGAGGTTGTTACTTGCTGTTGTCATACAGTCTAAGGGTGGTGAACAGAGATTCAAAGTCGTCTTTGTGTTGCTCCCAGTTTCCTTTGAGCATGTCTGGTAGGAGGGAAATGAGGTCTGAGTGGGGAGGGCGGAGTTGCTGAGATATTTGTGAGCAGTTAGGGGACCCTCACACACACTTACGAGGGATATATAAAATAAATTCATTGCAGGGAGATTTTTGGTAGCAAACATTGAGAAGCAAATGAAAAGTCCATTCATGGGAGAATGGGTGCATACACTGTGGCAAAGTGAGCCAACAGAATGCTACAGAATAGGGGAAGGCGTCATAAGGCTGTCTCAGAAACAGCACAAACATCAGAAAAAATATTGTAGCATGATACAGTTGAGTTGTTTTCAAAAGGCATGCGCTGCTTAGGGACACACGTTTGTAGTAGAGGTGTAGACCCGTGCAGGGGAGTGGCAAACGCCCAGTTCCTGGGAGGGGTTACCTCTGGGGGACGCCAGGGTTGGGTCTGGGGAGGGACACACAGAGAGCTCATCTTGTCTTGGTTTTATTTCCTGTGTTACTTTTTTTTTTTTTTTTTTTTTTTGAGACGGAGTCTTACTCTGTCACCCAGGGTAAAGTGCAGTGGTGTGATCTTGGTTCACCGCAACCTCCGCCTCCCGGGTTCAAGCGATTCTCCTGCCTCAGCCTGAGTAGCTGGGATTACAGGCGGCCACTACCACGCTTGGCTAAATTTTGTAGAGACCGGGTTTCACCATGTTGGGCAGGCTGGTCTCGAACTCCTGACCTCAGGTAATCCATCCACCTCAGCCTCCCAAAGTGCTGGGATTACAGGTGGGAGCCACTGTGGCTGGCCACTTTTTTTTTTTTTTTTTTGAGACAGAGTCTCGCTCTGTTGCCCAGGCTGGAGTGCAATGGCGCAATCTTGGCTCACTGCAAGCTCTGCCTCCCGGGTTCACGCCATTCTCCTGCCTCAGCCTCTCGAGTAGCTGAGACTACAGGCGCCCGCCACCACGCCTGGCTAATTTTTTGTATTTTTAATAGAGACAGGGTTTCACCATGTTAGCCAGGATGGTCTCTATCTCCTGACCTCGCAATCCACCCGCCTCGGCCTCCCAAAGTGCTGGGATTACAGGTGTGAACCACCGCGCCCGGCCTTTTTTTTTTTTTTTTTTTAAGAGATAGGGCCTCTCTCTGTCGCCAAGGCTGGTGTGCAGTGGCACAATCATAACCTTAAACTCCTGGGCTCAAGTGATTCTCTTGCCTCAGCTTCCCAAGTAGCTGGGATTACAGGTGCACACCAACCACCATGCCCGGCTATTTTTTTAATTTTTTTTCTTTTGAGACAGAGTCTCACTGTGTAGCCCAGGCTGGAGTGCGATGGCACAATCTTGGCTTACTGCAACCTCCGCCTCCCGGGTTCAAGCGATTCTCCTGCCTCAGCCTCCTGAGTAGCACATGCCACCACGCTCAGCTGATTTTTGTATTGTTAGCAGAGACGGGGTTTCACTGTGTTAGCCAGGATGGTCTCGATCTCCTGATCTCATGATCCGCTCACCTCGGCCTCCCAAAGTGCTGGGATTACAGGCATGATCCACTGCGCCCGGAGTATTTTTTAAATTTTTTGTAAAGATAGGGTCTGTGTTGCCCAGGTTGGCCTGAAACTCCTAACCTCAAGTGATTCTCCCGGCTTGGCCTCAGAAGTGCTGGGATTACAGGCACTGCACCCTGCCCTGCCCGTGTTACTTAAACTGGGTGGTGCTTCATAGGTTTTTGTTACATTATGAATACTGAATGCTGAATACTTGCATGCCTGAAGTATTTCAGAATTTTTTTTTTTTTTTGAGACAGAGTCTTGCTGTGTTGCCCAGGGTGAAGTGCAGTGGCGGTGCAATCTTGGCTCACTGCAACTTCCGCCTCCTAGGTTCAAGCTGTTCTCCTGCCTCAGCTTCCCAAGTAGCTGGGATTACAGGTGTGCACCACCATGCCCAGCCAATTTTTTTTTTTTTTTTGTATTTTTAATAGACACAGGGTTTCACCATGTTGGCCAGGCTAGTCTTGAACTCTTTTTTTTTTTTTTTTTGAGATGGTGTTTCACTCTTGTCGTCCAGACCGGAGTGTGATGGTGCAATCTCTCTGTGACCTCCGTCTCCTGCATTCAAGCGATTCTCCTGCCTCAGCCTCCGAAGTAGCTGGGATTACAGGCACCTGCCACTACACCCGGCTAATTTTTGTATTTTTTAGTACAGATGGGGTTTCACCATGTTGGACAGGCTGGTCTTGAACTTCTGACCTTAGGTGATCCACCTGCCTTGGCCTCTCCAAGTGTTGGGATTGCAGGTGTGAGCCACCGATCCAGGCCAAAGTCTCGAACTCTTGACCTCAAATGATCTGCCCACCTCAGCTTCCTAGAGTGCAGAATTTTAAAAAGGTGCAATTGCCACCCACGCAGAAGAGCCTGGGCCTCAAGATTCCAGGATTCTTTTACATCTCAGCTCTGCCAACTGACTGATCATCTGAAACTCAGTTTCTTCTCCTGTAACGTGGGTACAACCCCCCCACTTGGTAAGACTGTAAGAATATTCTGCAGTGCATTTGGCACAGTAGCCCTGGGGACCAGGACCCCAGGTGTTCTGCTGGGGTCACTAGACCCTCTGCACTTCAATTCCCCGTTACCACCCCCTCCCAGGAATAAGCCTGGCTCCAGACCTGGAAGCCCTAGGAATTCACCTTCAAGAGCCTTAGGTGGCTGAGCCTTTCTAGGCCCTCGACTGCCCCCCAGTGGCTGGAGCGGTGCGGCTGCGGGATTGCAGGCCTGCTGCGGACACCTCCACCCTGCTACCTACCTGGGATGCGCAGTGCCCGCTGCTGCGCAAATCGGACGCTTGGCATTGAGTTCTCATGTCAATTCTGGGAAATGTTTTCATCCTTAATGGTCAAAAGAGGAAACTAGAGCCCAGAAAGAGGAGTGACTGGCCTGCAGCTACAGTGCAACCCTTTGGGCCTCTTTTCTGAGGCACAGAGCCCTGGAGTGGCTAGGTCCAGGCTGCAGCTGCGTTGCTTGGGTTCAAACGATGGCTGCTGCAGCTGTGGGACATCTGGCAAGCTACCCAGCCTATGGCTTACTTTACCTACCTCCAAAGCACTTTTAGGCACTTACTTCACAGAGTTGCTGAGTGTAAACAACGATGCTTTCAACATTTTTCTTTTTCAGTGGCGTTCTCTCTGCTCACTGCAACTTCCACCTCCCAGATTCAATTGATCCTCCTGCAGTCCCTGTAGCTGGGACTACAGGCGTGCACCACCATACCCAGCTAATTTATTTTTTGTATTTTTTTTTTATTTGGAGACAAGTTTCACTCTTGTTGCCCAGGCTGGGGTGCAATTGCACTATCTCAGCCCAACGCAACCTCCGCCTCCCGGGTTCAAGCGATTCTCCTGCCTCAGCCTCCTGAGTAACTGGGATTACAGGCGCGCACCACCATGCCCAACTAATTTTGTATTTTTAGTAGAGACGGGGTTTCTCCATGTTGTTCAGGCAGTTCTCAAGCTCCCAACCTCAGGCGATCGGCCCGTCGCAGCATCCCAAAGTGCTGGGATTACAGGTGTGAGCCACTGCCTGGCCAATACTTCTTAAACTCTTACGCCTTACATTTGGGGACTGCCAACTGACTGTCCAGCAGCAGAGCTACTCAGAGCCAAAGCTCTCCATGGCATCTTGTCCAGTCTCTCAGGAGTTAGCAGGGTTACACATGAGAGGAAGGCTTAGGGGGGAGTAAGGTGCACAGGGTTACATGGGATTAGGGGCAGAGTTGTGATTTAAACTCAAGTAGTTTGAACTTTAAAACCCAGGCTCGGCCCTTTTCAGGAAATGGGTCAGATCCCAGGAATAATTTGGACAGGGGAATCCTGGGAGATATTGGCCAAACCAGTTTAGTCTTCCCAGCTGGGAGGGACATCTGGTCACAGCGGGCCCTAAGAGGTTCTTTCCTGGCTTGTCCCCCCAGGGGTTGGACAGCTGCCCACTGGGCACCATTTGGATCTGCCAGCCTGACTAGGTGCCCAATCACGGGCGGAGGCCACATCCCACTTGCGTGCAGGACTGCCAAGGTTGGGCAGCCCCCGTGTGGCCGCCCTAGGAACTCAACTGATGCACAGGGATCAGCTTCCACCAGCATCC
Organism: Chlorocebus sabaeus; assembly: GCF_047675955.1. Taxonomy (NCBI): domain Eukaryota; kingdom Metazoa; phylum Chordata; class Mammalia; order Primates; family Cercopithecidae; genus Chlorocebus; species Chlorocebus sabaeus. The sequence goes on from NC_132909.1 coordinate 17,583,197, forward strand.
TACCACTGCCACTCTCAGGGGGCCGGAAGACCGCTGAGATGCAGGGTGAAAGCTCAAGGAACATCCAGCCAGTGCAGGCCCAGGAAAGTTAGTGTGCAGGTAGCGCAGGTCAGTTTGCAGTAGAGGCTCCCTGGTGGTCTGTCCTTTTCCACCTCCCAGGGAAGAACATGAACCCTGGGCTCTCTTGCTTTACTCCAGCGGAAGCCACCTCTGCAGCCCAGGCCCAGCTGAGGTCACAGCTTACACAGCCATCCTTTCGTTTCTCACTTTCTGAGAATTGCAAAGACAGGATGTGGGGGAGTGAGCCACAAAGGCCTCTGAGTCCTTCCTCCAAACCCAGATGGGAACTGTTTGACCTGGGAAGGCCCTACTGGCTGCCGGGTACACAGCCACCCAATCACCCTGCACCCTCTCACCCAAGGGAAGGGAGGAGGCGCCTCTTCCTCATGCCCCTGAAGAACAATCAAAAGACCCAAACCAGACCAGGCGCAGTGGCTCACACCTGTAATCCCAGCACTTTGGGAGGCGGAGGCAGGAGAATCACTTGAACCCGGAAAGTGGAGATTACAGTGAGCTGAGGATGGCATCACTGCACTCCAGCCTGGGCAATAGAGCAAGAGACTCAAAAAAGACACCCAGACCAGGACTACGAATGAGGCAATTTATTAACCCAGCATGGTTTGTTCTAATGCTTCTTGTTGGCAGCTGCCACCTGTGGGAAAAGATGGAAGAATAATAGTCAAGGGGGTCTCTGCTGGGGCACTCTGTAACAGCTACCTACTACCCACCAGAGGTGGGCACCCCGATTTGTGGTTTCAAATGCATCTATGTCATCTAATTCTCACTGTGGGTATTTCCCCATTTCACAGACACGGAAACTGGGTCTCAAGGGAGTGGCTGGGCACAGTGGCTCACACCTTTAATCCCAGCACTCTGGAAGGCTAAGGCAGGTGGATCACCTGAGGTCTAGGGTTCAAGACCAGCCTGACCAATATGGTGAAACCCTCTCTGCTAAAAATATAAAAACTAGCTGGGTGTGGTGGCGTGTGCCTGTAGTCCCAGCTACTCGGGAAGCTGAGACAGAACTGCTTGAACCTGGGTGGCAGAGGTTGCAGTGAGCTGAGATCGCGCCACCGCACTCCAGCCTGGGCGACAGAGCAAGATTCTGTCTCAAAAGAGAAGGGAGTAGCGGAGTGGAGTCCACTGGGAGAGCTTTCTCCTTCTAGGCCACCCCCAACTCCTAGAGAGCTGACAGCTTCCATTCTTTTGTGACACCTGACTGACTAAAATACTCCAAGGCTTGTAGCATGCCTGAGTCAGTGATACAGAATTGAGCTCATGCCAGGCTCTGGGTACTCCTGCTGTACTATACCTCGCTGACTCCTCACTACCATGCTTGAGGCAGCCAAGGGTAGATTTTGGCCGCAGGGAGGCCAAGACAGAGACTGTGGCACCGGGGTGTGGCCACTCTGCCCCAGTGTGTCAGCCAGCCAGGATCTGAATGGAGACCTGGGTTCTGAACCTGCCCCACTATCTCCATCTCTCCCAAGCAGCCCATGTGATGCTCAGTATGCATGAGGACTAAGGGGAAACATCGCAGGCTGACCCAGGGAGGGGGAGTCATCTGCGGGTACAGCTATGCCCAGTGGCACCTCGGCTGGAGTTCCCTCCGAGTTCCTTTTTCTTTTTGTTTTTTTGAGACGGAGTTTTGCTCTTGTTGCCCAGGCTGGGGAGCAATGGCGTGATCTTGGCTCACCGCAACCTCCGCCTCCTGGGTTCAAGCGATTCTTGTGCCTCAGCCTCCCAAGTAGTTGGGATTACAGGCGTGTGCCACTATGCCCGGCTAATTTTGTATTTTTACTAGAGACGGGGTTTCTCCATGTTGGTCAGAATGGTCTTGAACTCCTGACCTCAGATAATTCACCTGCCTCGGCCTCCCAAAGTGCTGGGATTACAGGGGTGAGACACCGCAGCCAGCCTGCCGCCAAGTTTCTAAGCAGCACCAGCAGGAAAGTCAGAACTCTCCTTTCTCCTCCTGTCTTTGGGCAGTGCCCTCCGGAGGAGTCTATCTGACAAAGCATGGGCTTTGGAAACGCTTGGGCAGCGACTAAGGGACCCAACCCCGCCCCAAACGTAAGCCTCACCTGTCCGGCGATTCTGTCCAGATCTCTCTGTCCCTGAGGTGTCAGTTTGCGGCCCCTGTGGGGAGGGAAGGGTCATGCAGGCCCCCGTGAGCACAGGTCCTGTTTTCAGCCCTCTCCCTCCTGGTTGTGAGCCAGGCTTCTCAAGAAGCCACCTGCCGCCAGCCAAGTCCCAGTGAGGGCCCTAGTCAAGTGCATTCTAACGAGCTGGGGGCAGTAGTAGGAGCCCCCCTGGGAGCTGACGGGGTGTCGTTTGTGCAAGCATTAGATCAAAAGCCCCGAAAAATCAATTGGGAAAAGTTAACGAGCAGGCTAATGAAAGCAGACAGTCGCTAAATTACCTTCCTGGAGCCTGGGCTAGTCAGCCAGAGAGGTCTGGGTGAGGCCCCTCGCTGTTCGCTTTTCTGCAGAATCCCCTGCTGCCAGCCTCTGATAGGAGAGGCCTGAGGGGCTGGGCAGACTATGCAGGACCATTCGTTGGGGAAGTGATGACCGGGCCCCAAGGCTGCTCCATCAGTGTAGCCCTCCCCACCCTGCTTACCCATCTTGGTCCTTTTCCACCATTTTCAGCCCCTCCAGGGCTTGGAGGACCCGGCGAGCCACACTCTTGGAGCCTCGGCTGAAGTGGCTGGGCATGACGCCGTTTCTCTGACGTCCCCCATAGATCTTGGTCATGGAGCCAACCCCAGCGCCACCCCGGAGGTACAGGTGCCGCGCTGTGGAAGCTGGGGGTAGTGTGAGAGACAGATCTGAGTTAAGGGTCTTGATCAAGGTCTCAAGTAAACAATTCCTTGTGTATAAACAGCTAATTCTCACTGTTTTATAAGAAGAGAAACTGAAGACACACACTAACACCCAGAAACTGACAGCTCCCTCTCCTCACCCACCCCCCAGCTAGTTCTTCCTTGACAAGCAGCCCTGCACCCTGGGCGGGCACTCCCACCATCTCCAGGACCAACTTCTTTAGTGGTTACTGTCCCAGCAGCACAGCTATTGAATTGAACCTGAGGTTATGTAGGGGTGGAGCCTAGCTGTGATCATCTCCATGGGCCCCAGAGAAGCAGGAGTGAAGGGATCTATGGCCACTCTCTGGGCCACCTCAGTCTGGAGAGCTCAAGATAACAAGGGCAGGGCAGACACTCCGTGCAGTGGATATCCCCAGCTTGGAATGTGTACCAGCCCCTCTGTGGACACAGGGAAAGCTGGCTTGGGCAAGTCCCTGGTCCACCCCAGCCAGCCTCCTTGCCTGCAAAAAAAGCTCTGTAAAATCCAGTTGAGACACCAGCCCCCTCAGAAACGCTTGCAAGCTTCTATTAATTGGAGCACACATCTGCCAGGCCCCGTGCCAAGTGCTTTTCAATCTCTCCACTCCGCTTCACCTGAGGGCCAGGAGGTTACCGTGAGGACTCAACGGGTGTGTCAACTGCTACTCTCTCTCCTTTAAAGATGGAAACCAAGGCGCCAGAGGGTACTCACTGGCTCCATGTCACACAGCTCTGGAGGCACTGCCCTGTCCTGCCACTGTGATGGCACTGGGGCCCACATGCAGGAAGCATCCAGATTTCAGCCATCACATGGTCCTGCCTAGGTCTGGAGCTCAGAGCAGTCTGGTTTGTTCCTGGGACCCAGAGATCAGGCAAGTTGGTCTGAGTCTGCTCAAGTGACTTCTGTCCTCTAGTTCTAAAGATCAAGTGGGGGAAATTGGGGGTGCTTCCATAATTGCCAAGTGCCAGGCAGTATTCTGTGTGGGGTGGGCTGCTCCTGCCCAGAAACGGTTCTTGCACACCGCTTGTTCCCAGCCGCCTCCTGCCCTGAGATCAGGTCCAGATATGGCCAGCCCTCCATATCCACAGACTCAACCAAGGGTGGATCAAAAATATTCAGGGGAAAAACACTACAATTAAAAACAGTGTAACAATTATTTACACGGCATTAGTGCTTTTTATTTCTTTTTTTTTTCTTTTTTGAGACAGAGTCTCGCTCTTTTGCCCAGGCTGGAGTGCTGTGGCGCAATCTCGGCTCACTGCAAGCTCCGCCTCCCGGGTTCACGCCATTCTCCTACCTCAGCCTCCCGAGTAGCTGGGACTACAGGCGCCCGCCACTGCGCCCGGCTAATTTTTTTCTATTTTTTAGTAGAGACGGGGTTTCACCATGGTCTCGATCTCCTGACCTTGTGATCCGCCCGCCTCGGCCTCCCAAAGTGCTGGGATTACAGGCGTGAGCCACCGCGCCCGGCGCTTTTTATTTCTTAAATTAAAAAAAAAAAAAAAAAGGGCCTCATTCTGTCACCCAGGCTGGAGTGTTACGGTGTGATCATAGCTCACTGCAGCCTCGAACTCCTGGGCTTAAGTAATCCTCTTGCCTCAGCCTCCTAAGTAGCTGGGACTACAAGTGTGTGCCATGTCTGGCCTGTATTAATCTGTAAGTAATCTACAGATGATTTAAAATATATGGGACCAGGCCGGGCGCAGTGGCTCATGCCTGTAATCCCAGCACTTTGGGAGGCTGAGGCGGGAGAATCACCTGAGGTCAGGAATTCAAGACCAGCCTGGCCAACATGGTGAAACCCCATCTCTACTGAAATTACAAGAAAATTAGCCAAGTGTGGTGGCATACCCCCTGTAACCCCAGCTACTTGGGAGGCTGAGGCAGGAGAATCACTTGAACCTGAGAGGCAAAGGTTGCAGTTAGCCAAGATCATGCCACTGCACTCCAGCCTGGGCGACAGAGTGAGACTCTGTCTCAGAAGTAAAACATCTACATAGGATATATGCAAATATTATACACTTTTTTTCTTGAGACAGGGCATCATTCTGTCACCCAGGCTGGAGTGCAGTCATAATAGCTCACTGCAGTTTTGACCTCCTGAATAGTCGGGACTACAGGGCCGCCACCATGCGCAGCTAATTTTTGAAGAGACCCGGTTCTGCTATGTTGCTCTGGCTGAACTCCTGGAGTCAAGTGATCTGCCCATCTTGGCCTCCCAAAGTGCTGGGATTACAGGTGTGTGTCACTGTGCCGGCCCCGATATCATTTTTTTGAGATGGAGTCTCGCTCTCTTGCCCAGGCTGGAGTGCAGTGGTGCCATCTTGGCTCACTGCAAGCTCCGCCTCCTGGGTTCACGCCATTCTCCTGCCTCAGCCTCCAGAGTAGCTGGCGCCCGCCACCATGCCTGGCTAATTTTTTTGTATTTTTAGTAGAGACAGGATTTCATCGTATTAGCCAGGATGGTCTCGATCTCCTGAACTCGTGATCCGCCCACCTCAGCCTCCTAAAGTGCTGGGAATATAGGCGTGAACCACCGCACCCGGCCTCCAACCCTGATATTATACCATTTTGTATTAAGAATGAGCATCAGTGGACTTGGGTACTGGGGTTCATCCTGGAACCAAGCCCCAGCTGAGACAGTACAACCATGCTCTGCTGGGGGCCAAGAGCACAGCCCTGCTGCTGTCTCACTATCTCTAGCATCTGCTCACTTTAAAATCCCCACCTCCCTTCCAGGACCTACTCCCTATGCCACTGCCTGGTAGTAAGTGCCCATCGCCAGGACCAATAGACAGATTCACTTGGTATAAGCCACCCCCCACAATCTTTCTGCCACAGAGTGACATCACTGGAAACCTCCACCCTTTCAGACCAGCTCAAATGCCCAGCAGCTGCTGCCATCCCTCTGGGCCCTGTAGTTGGTTGACTGTGCCCTGGGGCTCTGGGTGGAGAGCTGCTCTCCCATTTGAACTACAGTACCCAGGACTGGGGAAAGCAGGATAACTTTTCCTGTTATCTTGCCCCCCCCCCCCCCCTTTTTTTTGGAGACGGAGTCTTGCTCTGTTGCCCAGGCTGGAGTGCAGTGGCATGATCTAGGCTCACTGCAAGTTCCGCCTCCTGGGTTCACATCATTCTCTTGCCTCAGCCTCCTGAGTAGCTGGGACTACAGGTGCCTGCCACCACGGCCGGCTGATTTTTTTTTTTTGTAGTTTTAATAGAGATGGGGTTTCACCATGTTAGCCAGGATGGTCTCCATCTCCTGACCTCATGATCTTCCTGCCTTGGTCTCCCAAAGTGCTGGGATTACAGGCATGAACCACCACACCTGGCCCGTTATCTTGCTTTTTAAGAGTAAGGCACACACTCTTAAACACAGAGATGCCCAAAGAAGCTGTGCACCAGAAATGGGACACTCACCCTCAGTCTTGTTGGGTTGGAACAGCATCCAGAGCTGTCAGACAGGGGCTTGAATACTAATACTGTTCCTCCTCAGGAGGGACACAGGACCCACCCATCCTCCAGGTGGTTTGTGTTGTGGTACTAAAGGAGACACTTTACTTAAAGCTTGAGCATAGTGACTGGCAGAGAATAAGCTCTCATAAAGCCTATTAGGTTTTTTTTTTTTTTTTTGGAGACAGAGTCTGGCTCTGTTGCCCAGGCTGGAGTGCAGTGGTGCGATCTCAGGCTCATTGCAACCTCTGCCTCCGGGGTTCAAGCAATTCTTCTATCTCAGCCTCCCGAGTAGCTGGGGCTACAGGCGCCTAACACCACACCCGGCTAAATTTTGTATTTTTAGCAGAGATGGGCTTTCACCATGTTGTCCAGGAGGGTCTTGATCTCCTGACCTCAAGTGCTCCGCTGGCCTCGGCCTCCCAAAGGCCTATCAGGTTCCTTAATGGAGGCTTAAATTTTTCTTAAGGCTGTATAAAAACCTTTTAGCACGGAGAACCTTGGTCAGATAGTACAAGCTCCTCCCTTGCTATCCCAGTTCATGCTAATTATTTTTTTCTGACCCACTAGAAGGGAGAGGAAGGGTTATTAACTTCACAAATTGGAAAATGTAAGAGTTGAAATGCTGCGTTCTATTAAAACACTGACCTTTTTCCTCAACCCCTAGAGACCCAGATTCCAGCACCACCTTTTGAAGTGGAGCTGCACAAATCCAGGCCACCCTAGCTGGTACTCATGAGGGCCAACTGTGAGCAAGGTGCTGTCACAAATAGGTTCTCCTCCAGTTCCGTCACACTAGAGGCCTTCTGCTCCTCTGCAGTGTGCATTCTTGGGATGGCAACCCACTCCTCTCAGGAACCCCTGTCCAGGAATCACCCCCTACCTGGAACTGTAAAGGAGGTCGCCCCTCTCCATTCTACTGTGAGTTCACGGTCGAGGGAGAGCAGTTGTGTTCCTGCTAGACCAAGAGGGAGGGTCCCTCTGGACTTGAGCATGGGGCAACCACCAAGCACAGCTTCTCAGGAGTCATCACAGCTCAGCAAAGTCCAGACCGTGGTCCCATCCCGACCTACTGAGTCAAACGCAGGGAAGAACTCCCCCAGCACAGTCTAGCTGACCCTTCTCTGCCAGACTTGTAAGAAACCACTTTCCTGACCTTGATTCACCTCCTAACTCACTTCTGCGATGCCTTCCAGATCTCATTATTTCTACTATCACAGCACAAGTGGGTGTCCAGCTCCATGCAGAAGCCAGAGATGGACCAGCCTCCAACCTACAAGAAATATTTTCAGGCATCCCAATTCAGTGGCTGCTCTCAGACGCACACCAGGACACCAAACGTCTCCATCTTCAGCAGGTCCTTCAGAGAATTAAGATAGCAAGAGGCTTGTCCAGCCAGATGTGGGAGCTCATGCCTGTAATCCCAGCACTTTGGGACGCAGAGGCAGGCGGATCACAAGGTCAAGAGATCGAGAGCATCCTGGCCAACATGGTGAAACTCCGCCTCTACTAAAAATACAAAAATTAGTTGGGTGTGGTGGTGGGCGCCTGTAGTCCCGGCTACTTAGGAGGCTGAGGCAGGAGAATTGCTTGAACCTGGGAGGAAGAGGTTGCAGTGAGCCGAGACGGCGCCACTGTACTCTAGTCTGGTGACAGAGCAAGACACTCTCTCTCTCAAAAAAGGCTATCCCAGGGCTACACTGCACCACCCCCTTCATAAAGACCCATGGCGGCCATCCCTTGAACGTCCAGTGAGAGGAAGTCTTTGCGGTTCTTCCTCTACCTTGCCCTGCCCCTACAGCTCTGCTCCATATCCAGACCACCCTCAGGAGGGCCCCATCTTCTGCCATGGGCCTCTTTACCCCCAAACCCCAGGATTAAGACCTGTCTACCTCACACTCATTCCTACAGGTCTATATAATTTGGCCCTGCTCAGCAGGGCCACAGCTTTCACACACTTTAGCCTCAAATCTGAGGGAGCCAGACTCTGTAAGTAGAAAAAAAGGGAATATAGCAGGGAACCTAGTTTTGGACAGAGTCGCCCTGCCAAGCCCTCCCAGGGTAACTTGCAGCAAGTCACTTTGCCTGTCTGCACCTCACCTTCCTCTTTGGTAAAACGGATCACTCCCACGACTAGTATAAGCTGACTGCCAAACTGGGTGGAACATGTTAAACTCTAGAATAGAGGCTGGTAAACTGCCTGTAATCCCAGTGCTTTGGGAGGCTGAGGCGGGAGGACTACTTGAGCTTGGGAGTTCAACATACTGAGACTCCATCTCTACAAATAAAAAAAATTAGCTAGGCATGGTGACTGGTAGGCACCTACAGCCCCAGCTACTTAGGAGGGTGGGGCAGGAGGATCACTTGAGCCCAGGAGGCTGCAGTGAGCTATAACTGTGCCACTGCACTCCAACCTGGGTGACAGGGCTAGACCCTGTCCCTGAAAATATAAAGGGTCGGGTAGGAAATATTTCAGGCTTTGTAGGCTACAGCTTCTGCCACAACAACAATTCTACCTTTGTGTATATAAATACACGGGGGTGGCTATATCCCAACAAAAATATATATGATAAGCCTCTGGTCTACCACACAACCATCCTATGCTGCTAGGACAGCTTGGGCAAGTGAGGTGAAAAAGGGGCCTTTGGGGTACTCCAAGTAACAGAGACTAGTAGGCAGGCAGAAGATGCACATCCTGCCTGAAGTTTCCAGGCAGGGCCACTGTGGGCTGCAATAGACCACAGCAACTCTACCATGACCAGCAGATACAACTATGTTTACTATCCAAGGTCTTAATCCCATCTCTTGTTAATCCCTCCCCAGGTTTAAAAAAAAAAAAAAGTACAAAAGACATATGCAGTCCTACTATGGAGGTATTTGGTATGTGCAGAATGTGTCTTCATCCCAGCAAATGAGAAATGCTATGAGATTATTTTTCCTAATCCTAGATCCAAAGCTGCTATGACCTACTGACCCTTGAGGCCGTGCCAAAGCAAGATGAGGGGACAGGTGGAAGGGATATGTCTCTTCCAGGCCTTGTCACTGCTGTGTGCCCAGGAAAGTCAGCTTCTCTTCATCAGCCCCATTTTCTGTCTGAAAAGAACGGTGGGTAGGTGATATGCCAGCAACCCTACCCACCTCAGCAAGTTCATCTTTCAGTCCTCAGAGACCGTGGCTAAGTTATGCTGGTCCTCTGTGCCCACTCCATTGCCTGAAAGAGTGGGCTGCATGGCCATTTGAGGCACAAGTGTACCACCAATCTACAAAATGCTTCATATTCTGAGGGGCCAAGCAACCTGTACCAAGGCCAACTCTTCAGGGTCACTGAGGACTTCCAAACCCTGCTTCTCACCTACTCCTCCTTCCAAACCCTGCTTCCACCTATCTAGAGACAAGCCGTGGTCAGGATGGAGCCCCCACTTCACAGAGAGGGGTTTAAGATTGCAGAGGTGGAGGCCCCTCAGTGGAGGTCCGCGCTGAAGCTGTCACTTTGACATAACACAGCACTACCACTGCCCACGCTGTTGGGTCCTCCTGAGAGTTAAGATTTAGTGAGTAGTGAAATGTCAAGACACGTGAAAACTAACACTAGTCAAGGACTAGTGTTATTATTGGAAGATCGAAAAGAGACGGGGCTGGCACGAGGTGGCAGGGTGTCCATAAGGTCAGAAATCAAGATTTAAAGCGCAGGGTGTCCATAAGGTCAGAAATCAAGATTTAAAGCGAAGACTGACCCGGCCAGATCTCCAACCATTTAGTTAGCAACAACCTGTTCGAGACATGGAGAAGGCCAACTTGATGATATGAGCAATAGTAAAGATAAATGACTTTTTCCTGAATAACTGCTATGCAACAGACACGTTCTAAACACTCTGCTTTAAATTCACTCAATCCTCGCAATACTCTCTTACTGGTACAATAATTAGTCCCATTTTGGGGATGAGAAAGTGGAGGCACAGGTAGGTTAACCAACTTGCCAGAGGTCACACAGCCAGATGTAAAAGACGGACCCACACCCAGGGAGTCTGACTCCACGTATATAGGAAAGATTAAACCATCTATAAGCAAAATATGAACACTCATCTGTCTCTGGATTTCCCTGAAGCTCAAAGCCACAGGTCCTCCTCTAACAAAGCTCTTAGAATGTAATAGAAACTTGGAGTCATCAAGTTACTGAATGTCATATCACACAAAGCAAGTGACGACCCAACCAAGGGTTTCTCTCCCTCCTGGGGCAGGAAAGAACAGAGGAGACAGGGAAGTATGGTTTCTGCCAGGGGTCACCCAGCTCCCCACTCTCCAGCCAAAGACCCAAGTTCCTCACCAGCTCGTGTGTAGAACCAGTTCTCATCGTAGGGAGCAAGCTCTTTGTGCTTGGCTAGCTTGACGGTGTCCACCCATTCGGGGACTTTCAGCTTCCCGGACCTAAGACCAAAACAGCGAGAAAAAGCACGACTCAGTCATCTCCACAAACTACCCTGTATCTCAAACGCCCTCCCCTCAACACAACTATGGTGTGTCCAGAGTACAAAGAGAGGCTGGAACCGGAACACAAGCCAGGCCTGAAACTGAAATGAGCCACGGAGGCCCCAAACAAGCCTCCCCTGCCAGGACCGGCAAACACTGGGGCCCGACGGGCAGGGCCAAGGCGATAGCCTCCACCCGCTTTGAACCTCAATCCCCAAACTCACTTTTTGAGGAAGGCTGCCAGAGCTCTGACGAACTCCTGCTGGTTCACGTCTTTTACAGTAACTCCAGGCATCTGCGGGAGAAGGTCAAGCATGTGAACACAAGCCTGGCGGAGACGACTGCCAAGGACCCGGACCCGACCCCACCTCACTCCTTTCGCTCCAAGGCATCTTAAACCGGGGTACCCCCGTCACTTCCCACAGCCCCCTCAACGCCGGGCCCCGGCTCCTGCGGGTCCGAAGGAGCTCACCGACGCCCACGGCCGCTCTGGATCGCACTAACAAAGCCCAGCCCCTACGTGTGAGGATCCTGCGCGAACCCACTCTCCAGCCCCGGGACTCCGCACGCCTCACGCACCCCGCCGTTGCCCCCCAGGGCCCACGCTCGGTTCCCGGACGGCGCTGACCGGGCATGTCCGGGCCTGCCGCTCGCACGTGGCCGCGGCTCCAGGGGGCGGGACGGGCCCGCGCCGGGCGCCTCCGGGCCCTCAGGCACGCGCTCTGAGACTGCGGCGTCCGGCCCTGACGCCTCGCACCCGGTCCAACTCGGAGCACCCGCTTACCGTGCGGCCTCCGCGCTGCCAGCCAGGGGAAAGGGAGCGACGGGGTTTCCCGGGCGCACAAGTCGGGCGTCGGATCTCGCGAGAGTTCCGAAAGCTCGCGAGAGCGGGGGTGGTGGGAGTAGAAGCTGAGGCTCCGCCTCTCTCAGGGCGAATGTGGATTCGTCCCAGCCTAGAGGAGAGGGTGTGTAGTGAGAGGTGGAGAGGTAAAGGGGAGGGCCAAGGGGTCGGGCGTGGAGGCCTGGGTTTCCTCCCGCCTTTCCTTCTCCAGGAGTGTAATAGAGAGAGGATAGAGAGCTCCTGTTCGGAGCTGGGGGAACTTGGCTTCGTTTGCGTCGTTCGTGGCTGGAAGGAACAATGGTGGAGAAGACTATGAAGGCGAAAATACGGCGCAGGTTGGGTGGGCCACAGCCAGCGCCCCCAGAGGAACAACCCCTTTTCCGGGTGGAAGTGGCTGTTCCCCGGCCGGAAGTGGGAGTAGTAAGGGCGGAACTGTGACAAGGAACCTAGGGAAAGGGCGAGGAAGAAATGTGGCTGTCATCTTCCATCCTTCACCGCCAGGAGTCGCGAGAGCGGGAGACGGAAGCCCCACCTTTCTCAGGGCGGAAGTTGCTTCAGCACGGCCGAGGCGAGCGAAAGGGGAATGAGGCGCTGGACTGGGGGAGCAGATAAGGGCGGGACAAAGTGGCAGAGGCGGGACCTTAGCAGAAGTTAGTTCAGCTCTGCCTTCTAGTGTCGGAGTCTGTTCGCTCAGCCGTTAGTCTAACTTTGCCAATTTAGATTTACCTGCCCTGCTGCTGACCTGTGTAGCTTTAGGTGGTCCATTTGCCCTCTCGGCTTGCCTCACCATTAAAAAAAAAAAAAAGAGGGAGATCCCCATTTGCCCATTTAAAGTCGCTGCTCTGGTTCATGGCGCATCACATGCTCTAACAAATATTTTTTGAGTGCCTGTTCAGTGCCAGGCACAGGTACATATTATTGGGACATTTATCATGTGGCTGTTCCCGTAGTGCTACATGCATGATCTCATTTAATCCTTACAAGGCCCAACAAATAAATAACATGTAGTCCAATAAAATTATGTTAACTTGTTGCACGAAGGAAACACTGAAATGTGTAGCTATTTTCTTATGTTGGAAAGACTTTGAGAATTTAAAACATCAGAGCAAATATTAGAATTTTCCCCCACACTGATACTGTGGCTGCAAAATGTGTTAATTATTAATAAGCCAATACTCATATCTATTAGAAAAATTAAAACCAACCATGCTTCTAGCATAAGATCATATATTTAAATCAGAGTTTTACATTCATGTAGACTGTTGTTGAAACCTATCACATACTGTTTCTAAAACCGAGAAAATATTTTCATTATCTCAATTATTTTTCCAGAACCAGCACATACGTATTTGCATATGTATTCAAAGTGGGTAATATATGCATGTCTAACTAGAAATCTCCATGTACTTGGGTAATTTATATTCACTTTTTATAATTTAATTATTATTTAATTTTTTTTGGAGATGGCGTCTTGCTCTGTCGCCCAGGCCAGAGTGCAATGATGTGATCTTGGTTCACTGCAACCTCTGCCTCCCAGGTTCAAGCGATTCTCTGGTCTCAGGCTCCCAAGTAGCTGGGATTACAGGTGCCTGCCACCACACCTGGCTAGTTTTTGTATTTTTATAGAGACTGTTTTTCATCATGTTGGCCAGGCTGGTCTAGAACTCCTGACGTCAGGTGATCCACCTGCGTCGGCCTCCCAAAGTGCTGGGATGACAGGTGTGAGCCACTGTGCCTGGCCCCCACTTTTAATAATTTCTAATGTCAGTTCTGAATCATTTACACATAATTCATTTGAGTCATTTCATTAATTTTTTTTTTTTTTTTTTGAGACGGAGTCTTGCTCTGTCGCCCAGGCTGGAGTGCAGTGGCTGGACCTCAGCTCACTGCAAGCTCCATCTCCCAGGTTTACGCCATTCTCCTGCCTCAGCCTCCTGAGTAGCTGGGACTACAGGCGCCCGCCACCTCGCCCGGCTAGTTTTTTGTATTTTTTTTAGTAGAGACGGGGTTTCACCGTGTTCGCCAGGATGGTCTCGATCTCCTGACCTCGTGATCCGCCCGTCTCGGCCTCCCAAAGTGCTGGGATTACAGGCTTGAGCCACCGCGCCCGGCCTTTTTTTTTTTTTTTTTTTAAAGCTCTCCAGAGGAACTCTGGAGTGCCTGACCAAGGGAAGAGACGGTGAATACAAGATTTTGGGAAGAGTGAAGTAAAATTTATATAAAGCACAGTTTTGATGGACATAAGGCAAAGCAGGCATGTATTTATGGAATGGAGTTAACATCATGCCTGGGCTAGGAGCAGACCCAGGATTCTGTTTCCTTGGACATTAGAAAGTTTAGATAAATGTACAATGTCGTTTCCAAAAACCACTTCTCTGAAGCTCTCACCCGAGTTAGAGATCATGATTGCTTCTCTGTGTCAAAGTGACTTAGACTTTCCAGGTAAGAATGAGATGTCCCATTCTCACTATTGTTATGATTTTAAAGAGCAAAATTCTGGCAGTCTGTGATTTTAGAGAACACAATTTCTCAGCACTGTGTCCCTGGTGTTAATTTTTGTATGTTAGTTTTTACAGGTTCATAATTTGACAACTCTGTAAGGTGGTTATAGACCAGTCAGCTGAGCCTTAGAATCAAGTCATTTGTCCAGGGTCACATAAGGTTAAAGCCTGAGCTCGAATTTGAAGCCACAACTGAAGATGCTCAAGCTCTTTCAATAAACTTTTTTTTTTTTTGAGACAGAGTCTCGCTCTGTCGCCCAGGCTGGAGTACAGTGGCGTGATCTCAGCTCACTGCAAGCTCTGCCTCCCGGTTTCATGCCATTCTCCTGCCTCAGCCTCCCTAGTAGCTGGCACCACAGGCGCCTGCCACCATGCCTGGTTAATTTTTTGTATTTTTAGTAGAGACGGGATTTCACCGTGTTAGCCAGGATGGTCTTGATCTCCTGAACTTGTGATCCGCCCACCTCGGCCTCTCAAAGTGCTGAGATTACAGGTGTAAGCCACCGCGCCCGGCCTCAATAAACTCTTTAAACACAGTTTTAAAAATGGGTTGAGGTTGTAGTACCTACAAACAGTGGGATATCATTCAGCACTGAAAAGAAATGAACTGGTCGGGAGCAGTGGTTTATGCCTGTAATCCCAGCACTTTGGGAGACTGAGACGGGTGGATTGCCTGAGCTTAGGAGTTCTTGAACAGCCTGGGCAACATGGTGAAACCCTGTCTCCACTAAAATACAAAAAATTAGCCAGGTGTGGTGGCCTGTGCCTGCAGTCCCAGCTACTCCAGAGACTGAGGCAGAAGAATCGCTTAAACCCGGGAGGCGGAGGTTGCAGTGAGCTGAGATCGCGCCACGGCACTGCAGCCTGGGTGACACAGTGAGACTCCATTGCAAAAAAAAAAAAAAAAAAAAAAAAAAAAAGAAGCTATTAAGCCATGAAATGATATGGTGGATTTGGGAGGCCGAGGTGGGCAGATCACTTGAGGTCAGAAGTTAGAGACCATCCTGGCCAACATGATGAAATCCCGTCTCTACTAAGAAGATACAAAAATTAGCTAGGTGTGGTGGTGCACGCCTGAAATCCCGGCTACTCAGGAAGATGAGGCACAAGAATCGCTTGAACCTGGGAGGCAGAGGTTGCAGTGAGCCAAGTACACTGTACTCCAGAGCAGGACCCTGTCCGCCTCCCCTCCCCACCACCCCGCCAAAAAAAAGATATGGTGGAACCTCAAATGCCTTACGAAGTGAAAGAAGCCAATCCAAATGTATGATTCCAACTATATGACATTGTGGAAACAGGCAAAATTGTGATGACAATAAAATGATAAAATGATAGTTGATTGTCGGGTTGGAGGGATGGAGAGATGAATGGGTGTTGTTTAGGGCAATGAAACTATTCTCTGTGAAACTGTAATGGTGGCTACGTGTCATTACATATATGCCAAAACTTGCAGAACATACAACAAGAGTGAACATTGATGTACACTGCAGACTTTGGGTGATAATATTGTGTTCCTTGATTGTAGCAAAGGTACCACTCTGGTGTGGAATGTTGATAGAAAGGGAGGCCATCCCTGTGTGTCGGCATGGGGAATATGGAAATTCTGTACTTTCCACTAAATTTTGCTATGAACATATGTAATATATACACACACACACACACACACACGTATATGTGTGTGTTTATATGTATTCCACACATATACACACACACACATATATATGAGACAGTCTTGCTCTGTCACCCAGGCTGGAGTGCAGTGGTATAATCATGGCTCACTGCATCCTCAACCTCCTGGGCTCAAGCTATTCTCCAACCTCAGCCTCCTGAGTAGCTGGGACTACAGGTGCATGCCACCATGCCTGGCTAAGTTTTGTATTTTTTGCAGAGAGGGGTTTCGCCACATTGCCCACGCTGGTCTCAAACTCCTGAGCTCAAGCAATCCTCCCACTTTGGCCTCCCAAAGTTCTGCGATTAGAGGTGTGAGCCACTGCATCTGGCCCCCGTTGTTTTTAATAAAGTTTTTTTTTTTTTGGTTGGGTACAGTGGCTCACAACTCTAATCCTAATATAACAACAAGAAACAAAAACACACGCACACAAACAAAACAACTCTAATCCCAGCACTTTGGGAGGCTGAGGCAGGAGGATCGCTTGAGCTCAGACATTCAAGACCAGCCTGGGCAACATAGTGAGACACTGTCTCTACAAAAAATAAAAATTAGCCTCACATAGAGGTGTATGCCTGTAGTCGCAGCTACTCAGGAGGTTGAGGCTGGAGGGTCACTTGAGCCTGGGAGGTTGAGGCTGCAGTGAGCCATGACTGTGCCACTGTACTCCAGCCTGGGTGACAGAGACTGTCTTAGAAAAAATGGTTTGAGGTCAGAAAGTTCACATTTTGATGAGCAGAGGGGCAGCATTGGAGTGTGTTAACTCAGGAGGAAAAAAACAATTCCTAAGGAATCAGACAATGTATTTTACTCAGTCATTTATTCTGAGCTCCCAGGGAGGAGCTGCAGGCAGGCCCTCTGATCTGAGAGTGCTTATTCTCTGAGGGGGAGACATAGATAGACATAGATAGGTACAGCTCAGGGTGATCAGGGCTATGAAGTAGGGACCAATGGCCTCTTGGGAACATAGGGAACTCTGCCTGAGAGGGTTAACATATTATTTTGAGTTGGATGAAAAGGATGAACCTTGCTTTTGTGAAGAGTTCAGGATCTTGTGAAGGCCCATGCAGGGTAGGGTTTATAGGACTGTATTTATGCAAATGTGTCAGGGCTGCAAAGCCAGCTACGCAATGGAACAGGGGTGCAGAATGAGGCCTATGTGGACCAAGCAATGAGGGTCTACGTATAGGCTGGATGGGGATAAGTGTATGATGTCAGTTCAACGTTGGACTAGAATTGAGGTCAGGAATGGAGCAAGTTAACATAGGGCTGAAGTGATAGGCGCATGGACTCCCAAAGGGCAGAATGTGAAATAAGCTCCTGAAATAAAACCTGGGTGGCTGTGGGGAGGAGTCTTGTGAGGAGAGAGAGCAACAGGGACGGTGCTTCATATTTGGGACCTCATTGGTTAAGTCTGCAGAGTGCCAAGAGGGTACACAAAGAAGGCTTAGGAGGGAGATGATTTACTCAGTGCTTTATTGGACCATGGCAATACCTTTCCCTGCCTGGCACTGGGAAGTGGGAAAGGGGGCGATATAGGAAACAGTGCTCACAGTCTATTATCTGTAATCTCTCAGAGCTGAGAAGAGGCCAGGAGCCTACTGGCTCCCTACAACCACAGGTGAAGAGTGCTGCACTTGAACAGGCAACAGCTTAGAAGCATGAGCAACTCTTAAATCTGCCCCTTTCCCTAAGACTGACATCTGCAGAAGCTCTGGTCCTTTCCCTCGGGCACTAATGGGGGTCCCTAACAATTTGAAAGACAAAGTTGGCCTGGCCAGTGGTGTGAAAAGCCTTGCCCAGACCAGGTACTGAAGGAGAGGTGGACTGCAGAGAAATGAGAAGGGCCTGTAAAGAGGGGCCTGCTCTCTAGTCTACTCCTTCCCACAATCTCCATCACTTCCTCTTTTCCTCCCCTTTTCATGCCATCCTTTAACCCCAAATTATACTTTCTCTTTTACCCTTCTCAGCTGTGTGACCTTGGTGTACAGAGGACCTTTGGTCAGTGCTGAGTAGCAGAGTCTCAACCATGTTGCATGTTCCAGTGCTTCCTTTCTCTGTGACTTTGTAGCCTTGGTCATCTGTCACTAGGAAAGCATGGGACACCAAGTCTTAGGCAGGTCTATTAAGGAGCAATCATATGTCTAAGTTACAGCTAAGGGGAGGGAAGAAGGGTGTGAAGACGACTTTGGTCTCCTGATATCTCAGTACCTCCTGAGAAGCGCTGCAGGTTTGTTACTCTGTAATCTGTTAGGGAGAAGAAACTCACCCTCTCAAAATCCCAAACAAGAAAGAACAAGTTGTAATTGGATGTCATCACCATCAATCATCTTGAGTAAAACAAGGGGTGTAGGTAACATCAGGAAAACGAATCAGTGATCAAGCACATCCCTTGAGCCCCTTCTAAGGGTGGGAAGGGGGTCTCCAGGTCTTCACATCTTTGGAATAGCTCAACTGGTTTTCCTGTGTACGGAATGGTTCAAGGAGAAGGACTTGATACCAGAGGACTAAGAAACAAATGCAGGTAAGATCTTATTCTTCATATATCCTTGAGGAGAAAAGTGAAAGACTTTTTTGAAAAACTCTTGACTTGTATCTGTCTTCTGGAGTCCTGATTGGGGAAAGGAGTGGTGTATCTTTCACTCTATGCTTTTATTTATTTATTTTATAGAGACAGGGTCTCCCCGTGTTACTCAGGCTGGTCTCAAACTCCTGGGCTCAAGCGATCCTCGGGCCTCAGCCTCCCAGAGTGCTGGGATTACAGGTGTGAGCCCACACCCGGCCCAGAGCTTTATAAACATTATTAACTAATTTGGAACCTGGCAAAGAGAAGGAACACTCCTCCGATCTCTGCCTAGAAATTTCCCCTAAAACACTTGGGCAAGTCACTTTGCCTCTTTAAGCTTGTTTCTTCACTTGTAAAATGGGAACATCATGCATAGCTTCCAGGGTTGCTGTGAAGATATGTGAATCAAATAGAGTGGGTGCTCAATAAATGGTAGTAAGTGTTTCTTAACCTTTTATGGATCCTTCGAAACTTAAGACACATGAACCTCCCTAGTTGAGGAAAAACTTGTGATAAAGACTAACTTCGTTCTTTCTATTCTGGTTAGCCTCAATTTCCCCATCCAGAAAATGTCATGTTAGATTAGTATCAAGTTGGTATTCCATTGGCCAAAGCTAGCCTGAAAATATGTTTTATTTGCCACGTACAGAATTTAAAGAAGAAAACTGAGCCCACATTTGAAAATTAAGATGTTTTACATGGAAATCTAGTTTTCCGGTTTCTCTTGAAAAAATCAGAAGATGGAACAACACTGAGCCCACATTCCCGCCTGGCAGTAATCTGCTAGGGCCAAATGGAGGGTGCTCCTTAGTCAAGGCATCCATTCTCAGTTTGCCAGGGTCCATCTGGCCTTCTTTACTCATTTATTTGATCTGCTTAGCCCTGTAGGCATTTCGATTTGTAGCCCCTCTAGACAGCTGGAAACTGTCTATGCCTGGCACAGAACTAGAAATTAATCAGTGAATCCCCCGCTATTTCTTTACATCATTTTTTCTTATTTGGACAAAGAAAAAAATCCAAGTTTGCCTTTATCTATGGTAGCTATTGGATAACTGATTTTTCACTTTGAGAAGTGAATTGAACAAGTCCTTTCTGTCAGTCTGGATAGACTAGGTTAGGCTGTGGTAACAATCCCCAAATCTCAGTGGCTTAAAACAACAAAGGTTTATTTCTTGCTTACTCACACAAACCTAGACACAAAATGAAAACACTCTACTGTTTTCACATGCATGGAGACAGACATGAGTGCATAGGTACGTACAGAATCATGGAATCCTGGGATATAAACTCATGCAAACACGTTTATAGATACTGGTCAGCCTAAATAGCACAACTCTCTCTTTATTGGGGATTTCAAGAGATCCCAGGACCCAAGAAGGGTACAAGAATATCCACCATCAGCCAAGGAAATGCCCACACTACCAAAGGAACTGAAAGCTAATGAAGCACCTGAAAGCTTAAATAAACAAAAAAGCCCGAAGCTTGTACTACATTAAATTCCATGCATAAATCTCTAAGTAAAGCACTAAATATACAGTGCCAGCAGGCTGTCACCTCCCTGCCACAGCAAGGCAGCCTCCATCTCCAGGTTTCTAGCTCAGGAGGGAGATGGACCCCAGACGGCCAATATGCAGAGCAACGGAGGGGGCTGGGCTGGGTCGAAGACAGGGGCCAACAGGCTGGAATCCTCTTCCTCCAGCAGGAGCTACAGGCAAGAAGGAACGGGCAGGATGAGGTCACATCCGTTTTTCCTCCTAGCAACCCCCTCTTTTTACCGAATCCAATCCAGGCCTCATCATTGTTCTCCTGGATGATTTCACAGACCTCCTTGCTAATTTTTCCACCTCTAGTCTTGCCTCCTCCAAACCCTTCATCAAAGCCATCTGCTTGTCTTTCTAAAGCTCAGGGTCTCTGAGTTTGTCCTTGCTTAGTTCAGAAATGTTCCCTGGCTCCCCTTCATGTACAGTTGCTGGTCTAGACACCTAAGCCTGGCATGCCGGGTCTCCAATATCAGAAGCCTCTCCAGCCTCCTTTCCCTCTGTTCTAGCAGTTGCTCCAAGCCAGTTTGTCCAATTCACTATTTGGACAGGAGAATTCGCAGCTTTCCCTGTCTGTCCCCCTAGGTGTTTCTCACTCTTCAAGGTTCCTCCAGTCTTCTCCAGGTTTGTCACTGAGCCTTGTGAAGGCATCCAGGTTCCCCAACTAGAACGGAAGCTCCTTGAAGGCATTTATCAGACCTCCTCCCAGGCCAGACCCCACTCCAGACTTCAGCAGGCAGCCTGGGTCCAGAGACAGAGTGTTGGGTTCCCTACCACTGTCTCGCTGTATGCCCTTAGGCAAGTCCCTGCCTTTCTCAGGGCCCCACTTTCCTTGATATCAAGAAATTTGCTGTCAAGTGCCAAACTGATAAAATTGATTCGCTGAATAACTCTCAACTGCAATCCCAGGGGCCATGCTGAGGAGCTTGGTTGGGGTCCTGGGCCTGAAGACGTTCAACCTGCTGACCCCCTCATCTCCTTGGTTAGTCCCTGTGTACTTCAGTGACCTCCATTTCCCAGCCATCCCTATCCCATCCTCTCCTTTCATGGAACACATTACCTGGTGGGCCACAGGGGTGAAGCAGGGAGATCCAGGCAGGGTTAGGGGGCACAGAAGGGGTCACACGAGGAGCCTGGGATGAATCTTTCAGCCCCACGAGGGCTTCAGCTGCCTCTTGCTGCAGCTGCCGCTCTGAGGGGGCAGATGTCCGGGCCAGGCGAGAGGCTCCAGAGGCCTGCAAGGGAAAGGGAGACAAGCAGACTGGGAACCCCACCTTCTGCCTACCCTCTAAGTGTTCCTCAGCCCCTGCTTCCTTCAGTTTCCTGCTTTTCCCTTCCCCAGGCTCAACCTCCTCCCAGGACCCTAGATCCCACTTCTTTCCCAGGACCTGTGGCTGTAGCTGAAGAGGGTCTGGGGTGCCACAGGGCTGGAGTATCAGAGTTGAGTGTCTAGAAACAAGGAGAGAAGATGCCAGGGTGGTTAAACACATGAACAGACATGCACACATTGAAAGAGGGGCAGGGTTTTGCCATGTTTTTATCTGGGAATTTGAGAGCCTGCTGGGCCATTAAGCTGTGTCTTGATTTATTTTATTTTCAGTAAAGTAAAAATCCTTGCCAGCTTTTTCCTCCCAGGGCTACTGTGACGATTATGGGAAATCACTGGTGTCTTTTTTTCTTTTTTCTTTTGAGACAAGGTCTTGCTCTGTTACCTAGGCTGGAGTGCAGTAGCGGTGTGATCATAGCTCACCATAAGCTTGAATTCCTGGGCCTACACCATCTTCCCACCTCAGCCTCCTAAGCAGCTAGGAAAACAGGTGTGCACCACCATTCCTGGCTGTTTTACTTTTTTGGTAGAGACGAGGTCTCACGCAGTTACTCAGGTGGTCTCAAACTCTTGGCCTCAAGCAATCCTCCCACCTCAGTCTCCCAAAGTGTTGGGATTATAGGTGTGAGCCACTAGGCCCCGTTGTATTTCAACTACAAAAACACTAATGACCGCAACACCCAAATCCAACCCACTTATAAAAATAATCAACCACTCCCTCATTGACCTACCCACCCCATCTAACATTTCCATATGATGAAACTTTGGCTCACTCCCCACCTGATGTCAGTTTTTAAAAAACACCTAGAAGACTGGGATTACTGTCCCTGCCCTATCAGAGTCTGGGTCCCATTCCCCCAGTTCCCCAATCCCCACAGAACTTGAAGGAGAGCTTGGCTCACCTTTGGGAAGCTTTCCCTAATGTCCTCTGGCCCCTCTCCTGGGTCTCTGAGGCTCTCGTCATCACTGCGCCCCCATATCAGGAGGCAATCTTACCCCATCAAATCTGTCTAAGCAGATATAACAGCTACCATTAAAGGGTCTATTCCATACATTATTGCTAATTCTTTTGTTTTGTTTTGTTTTTTGAGATGGAGTCTTGCTCTGTCGCCCACCCTGGAGTGCAGGTGGCAATCTCAGCTCACTATAAGCTCCACCTCCTGGGTTCACGCTATTCTCCTGCCTCAGCCTCCCGAGCAGCTGGGACTACAGGCACCCGCCACCACGCCTGGCTAATTTTTTTTTGTATTTTTAGTAGAGACAGGGTTCCATCATGTTAGCCATGATGGTCTGGATCTCCTGACCTCATGATCTGCCCACCTCAGCCTCCCAAAGTGCTGGGATTACTTTACAAAGATTACAAAGGCTTGAGCCACCGAGCGCAGTCCATTACTGCTAATTCTTACAACAACCAGAGAGGTAAGTAATAGTGTCTCCAATTTACTGATAGAAAAATAGGCTCAGAGAGGTAAAGATAATTGTCCAAAGCATCATGGCTAGGAAATGGCAGTACTAGGAGAGCTCTGCCTTGCCTATTAGTCAGAGACCTTTTCATCTTTATTATCCACTGTGGTTGGACACCAGCACTGTGGTTGGACACAGCACAGGCTTAGGCTCATGATACACATCCTTCTCTCCCTACTCACGTGCGGGGTTGGCTAGGGGGCCCTTGGGGCTCTCCAGAAAGAGGAGCTGTCAGTACTGGGTGAGATCCTGGGCAGGTGGTGAAGGGCCCATGAGTGGGCAGCTGGAGGGAAGTGCCAGGGTCAAAGCCTAATGAGAATAAAAGAACACAGAGTGTATAGGGGTCAAGGTCATAGTTTCTTTCCTCCCTCTTCCCATGTGTGCTTTCTTCCTCTTCCCTCTCCAATAAGTAGCAGATTGGCACTCAAATATCTGTTGAATGAATGTTGAATTATCATCTTACCAGGGAAGGGAGGCAGAGAGAGAGCAGGTTCTTGGTATAGCAAGCGGCACACCACTGGTGGTGGCATGGAGAGGCCTGGAGGCAGCCAGTGTCCAGGAACCCAAGGGCCAGGAGGCACCGGAGTCCAGGACAAGGGCAAGGCTTCCGGGGGATGGCTGAGCAGCAGAGGCCCACAGGAGTTCTGTAGGGGCAGAGGGCACACGCTGGAGTTGGGTACAAGGCTGAAGAAGGATTGAGTGTATTCTGGGATGCGGGCAGAACCCCAAAACTTTAGAGCTGGGAGGCCCTCATTTTCCCCTCATTTTGCCTAGAGAAGAGCAGTGATTTGACCAGATTACACGGCAAACCAGGGCTGGGGCTAGAACCCAGGTGTTGAGGGCACAGAAGAAAGGGTCTGGGTAGGAACTAGGGTGGGGGATACTTTCTCAGGCCCCAGCCTCTCCTTACCTTCCCAGGAGGTGTTGGTGCCAGCAGGACTGCCCCATGGGGGGTCTGAGGCTGGGGTGCTATGTTCTCCTTTCCAGCTGTGAAGGACCAGGGAGAGCTCTAATAAGCCCTTTCTCCTGACTCCTATCCTACCCCAGACAGTTCTCATCTTCCCCATTTAGCCCTTTTTTTTTTTTTTGAGATGGAGTCTTGCTCTGTTGCCCAGGCTGGAGTGCAGTGGCGCGATCTTGGTTCACTACAACTTCCACCTCCCAGGTTCAAGTGATTCTCCTGCTTCAGCCTCCTGAGTAGCTGGGACTACAGGTGTGCGCCACTAAGCCCAGCTAAGTTTTGAATTTTAGTAGAGACGGGGTTTCACCATATTGGCCAGGATGGTCTCGATCTCTTGACCTCGTGGTCTGCCTGCCTTAGCCTCCCAAAGTGCTGGGATTACAGGCGTGAGCCACTGCGCCTGGCCTCTAGCTCATTTTTGACCCACAGAACTTGCTGCATTCTCTCAATGCTGGGACAGCCGAGGCTGAGGGAGTAGAAACCCTTAGTTCAAGGTCGCACACTAATTCAGCGGCGGGGCTGGGCCTCTTTTTCCCACATCTGCCTCCTACACCCAAACCCCTGCCCCGTCGCTGGCCAGAGACACTCACAGGGGACCTGTGGTCGAGTAGTTCCCTTTCTGAAGTGGTTGGGAGCTTTGGGAGAGGCTTCCCCTCTCCTCAGCAGCTGCTTCTTTAGCTGCGCCTCCTGCTGCCTACGCAAGGCCACCTGGGCAGCCATGACCCTGCGGCGCTCCCTAAAAGTGGGGAGTTGTGAGTCAAAGGTCAGTCACCCTTTGGAGGAGGCCCATCCTCCTCCCCTCCCAGACCTCATACTCACAGGATGAGGACACATTTGTGACACTCGCAAGCCTGGAAGAGGCAGAGGCGCTTGTGGCCCTTGAGGTGGGCGGTGACACCGTGGTTGCGGCAGCGGGCGCAGGTTGGAGAGCGGCTGATGGCTCTCCTGGGGATCAGCTCTGTGCCCTGGGGGTCTCTGGTCTCATTCCGGGGGGCAGAGTCTGACGGGCAGTGGTAGCCAGCAGGCATGTCACTGGGTTCCATGGATCTAGGGGCAGGAGTGGAGGGTGAGCATAGCCAGGTGGGCCCGCCCCAACAACCCTCCTGCCTTGGAGACCACACCTGCAGGTCTCCATCCTGCCCCTCTTTAGACCCCGCCCTGATCCTGGCTTCTTCCCCGGCTTTCTCCCCTCTTTACCCCATGACCTTTCTCAGGTATCTTCCTTCTTCAGAAACCCTTCTCCTCTTCCTCTTTTTTTTTTTTTTTGAGATGGAGTCTCACTCTGTCTCCCAGGCTGGAGTGCAGTGGCACCATCATCTTGGCTCGCTGCAACCTCCACCACCCCGTTCAAGCGATTCTCCTGCCTCAGCCTCCTGAGTAGCTGGGATTACAGGCATGAGCCACCATGCCCGGCTATTTTTTTCTTTTTTTTGTATGTTTAGTAGAGATGGTGTTTCACCATGTCGGCCAGGCTGGTCTTGAATTCCTGGCCTCAAGTGATCTGCCTGTCTCGGCCTCCCAAAGTGCTGGAATTACAGCCACTGCACTCGCCTCCCCCTTTTTTAAATTAAAAATTTTTTAGGCCGGGAGCGGTGGCTCAAGCCTGTAATCCCAGCACTTTGGGAGGCTGAGGCAGGCGGATCACGAGGTCAGGAGATCAAGATCATCCTGGCTAACACGGTGAAACCCCGTCTCTACTAAAAATACAAAAAATTAGCTGGGCGTGGCAGTGGCGGGCGCCTGTAGTCCCAGCTACTTGGGAGGCTGAGGCAGGAGAATGGCATGAACCCGGGAGGCGGAGCTGGCAGTGAGCCGTGATTGTGCCACTGCACTCTAGCCTCGGTGACAGAGCAAGATTCCGTCTCAAAAAAATTTTTTTTTTTTTTAATTGTTTATTTTTATTTTCATAGAGACAAGGTCTCACTATGTTTCCCAGGCTGGTCTCGAACTCCTGGGCTCAAGTGATCCTCCTGCCTTGGCCTCTCACAGTGCTAGGATCACAGGCACGAGCTGCTGTGCCTGGCCTTCTGTATTCTTTCAATTCAAACATTCTTTTCTTTCAGTCCAAACACCTTCCCACCCACACACACATCCCAGGTTCTGGCCTACTCATGTCCTCCCATACCGCTTCAGCGAGTACTACACCCCCTTTTCACAAGCACCCTGTTCCATCCCAACAGTGTTTCCTGGCATCCTCTTCAATAACGCTCACCCCACTGTCATGCATTTATCCAATGCCTACCAATAGTTTTATGCCCCTTTCAATTCTTAGTTCAATTTCAATTCTTAGTCTCATCTATGCCCTGCAAAGCAACTGCCTCCTTGCATTCCTTCAGTCTTTTGTTCTTGTACCCCTTTAAATCAGAACCCTCTCTTACACCCCCAATAATTACATTATTCTCATGGATTCCCTGCTCCACTGTCTTTTTTTTTTTTTTTTTTTAATTGACAGGGTCTCGCTCTGTTGCCCAGGCTGGAGCGCAGTGGCGTGATCATGGCTCACTGCAGCCTGTACCTCCTGAGCTCAAGCAATCCTCCCGCCGCAGCCTCCTGAGTAGCTGGGACCACAGGCTGGAGCCACTGCGCTCGGCTCCCCTGTCCCACTTTCTTTTTTTTTGTTTTGAGATGGAGTCTTGCTCTGTAGCCCAGGCTGGAGTGCAGTGGTGCGATCCCGGCTCACTGCAACCTCCGCCTCCTGGGTTCAAGCAATTCTGCCTCAGCCTCCCAAGTATCTGGGATTACAGGCCTGGACCACCATGCCCATCTAATTTTTGTATTTTTAGTAGAGACAGGGTTTCACCATGTTGGCCAGGCTGGTCTTGAATTCCTGACCTCAAGTGACCTGTCTGCTTCGGCCTCCCAAAGTGTTGGGATTACAGGCGTGAGCCACCACACCCGCCACCTGCCCCACTTTCGAGTTATTTTCCTTCATTCCTTCATTAATTCCACAAATGGTTACTGAGCCCCTGTCATGTGCTAGGCCCTGATCTGGGCCAAAAACCTTCTCCTCGGGGCACTAATGTCTCTCTTGCGCCCACACATTATTCAGGTTTTTGCGTAAACCCGTGCGGTTGCTGTGTCCAGCACTTCCTGCTCCTGTGCCCACTCCCAACAATTAATTTCATGCATTTCCCCCTCCCCCCTTCCTGTGCCCCAGGGAACGAGTGGAGCACGGGGAACGCGCCAAGGGGCCCGCGAGGCGGGGAAGGGGAGAGGGGGCGCGAGGGCGGGAGGGGCGCGAGGAGGAGGCGAGGGGATGCCTGGGGTAGGGAGTCCAGCTAAGAGGGAGGAGGATGGAAAGGCAGGAGGGGCCGTGTTCGTGCAGCTGGTTCACGGTTACCACAGCCTCCAATGGAGTCAGATTCAGTCAAGAAGACGCCAAGGACACTGCGAGAAAGTGGCCAGAGGAACGGCCAAGCTCGCGCTGCTTTTCTTGCCCTATCTCACAAGGACCAATGAACTTCAAGCATCGCCTCTGTCCGCCCAGGCAGAGGACCAATGCGGTTTGAGATCCTGAACTGATGTCCCGCCCCTTCCCTTCTGCCAGCTTCTTGGCGCGCAAGACTATCAGTCCTGCCAATAGCGCTTCGAGTTGAGCCTCGCACCACCCCTGCCCCTCCCTCCGCACGTCATGCCTGGCCAGACTGTCTTTCCTCTTTCAAGGCAGGTGGCCAATGGGGCGTCGAGTACCCCTTCTTGGACCGAGGCTGGCCCCGCCCCCCAGGAACGGCCCGCCTGGCCCCGCCCCCGGGGCGTTGACTAAGCCCGGTCTGCCCACGGGTAGCCTCGCTTCTGGCCTTTGCGTGCCTTCTACCTTGACTTCGCGAGTGGCTTGTTTTTGCTGCGTGGACTCCCGCGTTTTCTGTTATTTCTCTTCTGGTGTCCCACAACTCCTGAGCTACCCTTCTTTTATGCGTTCTCTCCCAGCCCTGTGATTTCCCTGCTTGCTTAGCAGGCCCTCCTTCCTCAGATTGCACCCCTTTCCTTGTGTCTCCCACGCTGCCTTTGTGTCAGTTGTGATTTTCCTAATCTCTGATTTTCCCAATCTCTGATTTTCCGTTTCTCTCGGACCTATTTTCTCCCGTGCTTCATTCCCTGATAGCCTGGCCCCTTCCCCGCTTCCTTCGCTACCCGGGACGCCTCTAGTTTTTCTGAATTTCTGGCTGGCTCCACCCTCCGCGTTCATCTTCCTCAAGAGTTCACCCCTCTAGGGGCTCCTCTGTGTAATCGTCGCCTTCTCTGGGTATCTCTGTGAGCTCCGTCTCACGCCATCCCGCCATCTTCTCTGCCTTGGCCCCTTTTCTCTGTGCAGCCCGCTCTGTGTCCCTTTTTCCCCCCTCTGAGATCGACTCCTCTTCTCCCTGAGAACCCCGCCTTTGTGCCCCACTCCTCATTTTCCTACGCCTCCCTCTCTCTGCTGGTCCTCTGTCTCCCTGCAAGGTTTCATTCCATCAATTTGTTTGTCTTTTGTAGGGGTGGCATCCCCTCTTGACTACTGCTCCATCCTTTTTTTTATTTTTATTTTTTTTGCTTGAGAATTTCATTTCAGTCTTTTCTGGTTGCGTCTCCACTTGTACTCAGCTCGTTGAGTCCAGTTGTTTTGCATCTCAGGCTGGCGTGTGCCATCTTCTCTGATTGGCCTAGTCCCCGCCGCCGTGAGATCCTTTGTCAGCCTTCGTTTCTCTTACCTGTGTCCCAGCTTTTCTGTGGGTCTTAGCACCTTTCTTGGCCACAGATTTCTGGGTTACAGAGCACGTGTGTCTGAGGCGTTGCAGACAGAAAAGGGTGGCCGACGTGACCTCTAGCTGGACTGCTGGGCAGGGGAGCTGTCCTATATAAAATTGGAAAGGTTGGGTGGCGCTGATCTGGGGTGGGGTGGCGTCGGGGGAGGCTTAAAGGCCAGCTAAAGAGGATGAACTTGATCCTTTAGGTAGTGGAGAGAGAGTGAGAGGAAGTGGGTGTGGGAGGGAGGGATGGTGGTGGAGGAACAGGGTAACCAACAATTATAAAGAGCTTAGCATTTGCCTAACACTTATGATAATAATTTTATTGATCTTCACAATGACCCTATGAAATGTATTATACTCCATTTTATAAACAAGGTAGTAGGCTCTGAGTTCAACAAATTGGACAGCTAGTAAGGGAAGTGAGTAAAGATTCCAACCTGGGTCTCCGAGGCCAAGGTCTATGATCTTTGTACCCCCTCCTGCACTGTTACTTTCCACCAATTCCCCGCTTTCATTCCCTAACCTTCTTATAGGCAGTTCTCATTCTGAGGTGGTTAATAATATGTATCTTTTGGTTTATGTGTGTGTTCTCCCAGGATGCTTGTAGTGTTTTTTTTTTTTAAGAGATGGGGTTTTCCCATATTGGCCAGTCTGGCCCCAAACTCCTGGCCTGAAGTGAACTGCCTGCCTCGGCCTCCCAAAGTGCTGGGATCACAGGCATGAACCACCACACCCAACCTGTGTTTGAGTTTTTAATTTATGCAAGTGATACTGTGTTATCTACTATTTAAAATAATCAGCACTCTGCTTTTACAATCTATCCATGTATACATTCTGTCATTCTGTCATTATGCGTACTTTTTTTTTTTTTTTTTTTAAGATAGAGTTTCACTCTTACTGCCCAGGCTGGGGTGTGATGGTGTGATCTCGGCTCACTGCACCCTCCACCTCCCGGGTTCAAGTGATTCTCCTGCTGCTACAGCCTCTTGAGTAGCTGGGATTACAGGCTCCCACCACCACACTCGACTAATTTTTGTATTTTTAGTAGTCGGGGTTTTGCCATGTTGACCAGGCTGGTCTTGAACTCCTGACCTCAAGTGATCGGCCCACCTCAGCCTCCCAAAGTGCTGGGATTACAGGCGTGAGCCGCTGCGTCCTGCCTTACATCCTGTGTACATCTAATCAACTGCTTCCAACTCCTGTGTGATATTCCATAGTGTACATCCCCAGCATGTTTTGCATCCACTTGGTCTCAGAGAGGGAAGCTCCCATTGTCTCAACCTACCATCACCACAATAATGCTGCATTCACTGGGCACAGGAGCTCATGCCTGTAATCCCAGAACTTTGGGAGGCCTAGGTGGGTGGATTGCTTGAGCCCAGGAGTTTGATAACAGCTGGGGCAACGTGGAAAAACCCCATCTCTACAAAGCTAGGCGTGTTGGCGCACACCTGTGGTCCCAGCTATTTGGGTGGCTGATGTGAGAGGATTGCTTGAACCTGGCAGGTAGGGGCTGCAGTGAGCACAACTGCCCTCCAGCTTGGGCAACAGAGCGAGACCCTGTCTCAGAAAAAAGAAAATGCTCCATTATTGTGCATGTTCCTTTGTAGATGAAGGTGGAAATTTTTGTAATACCTATGTAGGGTATACTAGAAATGGGTATTCATAAACCCAATTTGACCATGTAGTGTCAGACCCCTACAATGCTGCTTTGGGCCCGAGATCCTGGTCAGAACTCTCAGCTCCTGTGTTTCTCAGAGTCCAGAAATAGTGTCTTATTCCCCAGCCCTCCACATAATCCCATGAGCAGCAGGGGCCAAGGATTGCTTTATCTCCACATTCCTGCCAACACTTGTTTTTTCCCAGCTTTCTGATCCTTAGCAGTATGATAGACGTACAACTTGATGGATTGCATTTCTCTGGTTATTGTTGGGTTTGTGCATTTCTTCACTTTGTTTGTTTTGTTTTTTTTTGAGACAGGGTCTTGTTCTGTTGCCTGGGCTGGAGTGCAGTGGCATGATCTCGGCTCACTGCAACCTCCAGCTTCCGGGTTCAAGCGATCCTCCCGCCTTAGCCTCCATGGTAGCTGGGACTACAGGCACGCACCACCATGCCTGGCTAATTTTTGTATTTTTAGTAGAGAGAGTGTTTCAACTTGTTGGCCAGGCTGGTCTCGAACTCCTGACCTTGTGATCTGAGGCTAAAGCGATCCTTGAACATTAGCCTCCTGAGTAGCTGGGAATACAGGCACCTCCATGCTTGGCTAATTTTTAAACTTTTTTTTTTTTTGGTGTAGACAGGGTGTTGCCCAGGCTGGTCTCAAACTACTGACCTCGAGCAATCCTCCTGGCTCAGCCTCCCAAAACACTGGAATTACTGGCATGAGCCACTGTGTTGCCCAGGCTGGTCTTGAACTCCTGACCTCAAGGGATCCTCCTGGCTCAGCCTCCCAAAGCACTGGGATTAGAGGCATGAGCCACTGTGCCAGCTTGCATCGTCTCCCTTGATCAGATTTGCCAGGGAACTAACTCAATCTTTTCATAAAATGGATCTTTTTTGTAATGATGTTTGTTGTTGTTTACTATTTCATTGATTTCTGCTATCATCCTTATTTCCATTATTTTTTCGGGTAGGAGAGATTTGCTTTGTTGCTCCTTATACAATTTCTTGAACTAATTCGTGAACGTATTTATTTTTTAATGCTTCATATTTCCTGATACATGTATTTAAAAGTATAAATTTACTTCTAAATACTGCATTAGCTGCTGTGTCTCAAATTTTGATGTATATATTTTAAAAACCCTTTAATTTTGAAATGATTATTGGCTTACAGGAAGTTGCAAAAGTGGTACATAGAGTCCCTTGAGTCCTTCCTCCAGCTTTCCTATAGGGGCATCTTATATAACCA
Organism: Chlorocebus sabaeus; assembly: GCF_047675955.1. Classification (NCBI taxonomy): domain Eukaryota; kingdom Metazoa; phylum Chordata; class Mammalia; order Primates; family Cercopithecidae; genus Chlorocebus; species Chlorocebus sabaeus. The sequence goes on from NC_132909.1 coordinate 17,614,525, forward strand.
TAGTATACAAGCAAGAAATTGACATTTGTACAATACTGTTTGTACAATCTCTACTCACTGCAACCTCCATCCCCGGGGCTCAAGTGGTCCTCCCACCTCAGCCTCCCAAGTGGCTGGGACCACAGGTGCATGCCACCACGCCTGGCCAATTTTTGTATATTTTGTAAAGATGGCCTTTTGTCGTGATGCCTGGGCTGGTGTACAGTACTCTTTAACTAGACTTCAGACCTTATTCAGTTTTCAGCAGATTTTACATGCACTTATGTGTGTGTATGTGTGTGTGTGTGTCTGTGTGTGTGTGTGTCTGTGTGTGTGTGTGTCTGTGTCTATGTCTGTGTGTGAATGTGTGTGTTATGTAGTATGTTTATTATTATTAAGTTCTAAATACTTTTTTTAAAAAAAACGGAGTCCCTATCTGCTGCCCAGGCTGGAGTGCAGTGGCGCGATCTCAGTTCACTGCAACCCCCGCCTCCTGGGTTCAAGCGATTCTCGTGCTTCAGCCTCCTGAGTAGCTGGCACTATAGGCTCGTGCCACCACCCCTGGATAATTTATATTTTATAGTAGAGATGGGGTTTTACCTTGTTGGCAGGCTGGTCTTGGACTCCTGACCTCAGGTGATCCGCCTGCCTCAGCCTCCCAAAGTGACGGGATTACAGGTGTGAGCCACCGCTCCTGACCTCAGTTCTAAATACTTTTAAATTTCCATATTGAACCAAGGGTTATTTAGTGATATGTTAACTTACACACACACACACACACACACACACACACACACACACACACACGAGTTTGAAGCATCTATTTGTTGCTCTGATCTCATTGCCTCTGGCTGGAGAACAGCCTGCATTATCAATAAGCCAGGATTCTCTGCTCAGCACCTTGTCCAATGGGAGGACGTAAGTGGGAGAGTGAGAGTCCTGCTTTGAGAAGCTAACATGGTGGGTGGTGCAGGTTAGACTGGAGGGCGGATAGTGGAGATGGGAAGACCTGTGATCCAGAAGGTCTGAGGGAGCCTATATCCCAGAAGCTGACGCAATCAACTTTCTGCTCCAGCAACAGTGACCCAGAGACAGGTGGACAAAGAATTTGGGGACTGACAGGAACTGAGCTTGGGATCCAGACTGAAACTGATTTCAGACTGACCTCTAGCACCCAGGACCCAGACACAGGACCATGGGACCCCAGCATTTGAGACTTGTGTTCTGCCTTCTGGGGGCCATCTCCACTCTGCCTCGTATGTCCTGTGGGGCTGGATGCTATAAGACCCAGAAAGGTGGGAGGCTGGATTCATGTCACTGGTGGAAGGAGGGCTGGGTATCTAGGTTTCGATGGGGACAGGACCTATGGGGACTGAACTCTTGGTTGGCAGTTCAAGGGCTCAGAAGGTGATGTGAGGGGCCAATGACTGGGAGAGCATTCTCTTTTTAGGGGTTGGAGCTCTTTTGTGCTATGAAGCAACAGCCTCAAGATTCAGAGCTGTTGCTTTCCATAACTGGAAGTGGCTTCTGATGAGGAACATGGTGTGTAAGCTGCAAGAGGGCTGCGAGGAGACGCTAGTGTTCATTGAGACAGGTGAAGCAGGTTAAGTTTGATCCATTTCCTTTTGCTTGCTCTTCTGACCCCCAGCTCTGCTCCCAGCACCCAGGGACTCTAGACTGGAATTCCACATAGTTACTAAATATATAAACAATTTTTTTTTGAGATGGGGAGTCTTACTATGTTGCCCAGGCTGGTCTCAAAACTCCTGAGCTCAAGTGATCTGCCCACTTTGGCCTCCCAAAGTGTCAGGATTACAGGCATGAGCCACTGTGCCTGGCCATTATTTATGTTCTGGATAATGTCAGACACTGGCAGGAGAGGAGCACAGCTCCACTGGTTGTGGTGTGGACTGGATAAGTGGGTAGAGTGGAGGTGAACAGATCCCTGGAGGAGGGCACAAGGGAGAGAGGAGTGGGGGGGGGTGGTCCTGCACAGGAAGAATGAGGAGATCCAGATGGAGACCCCAGCATCTGAGCCCTGTGCAGCTGCACTGAGTGAACACGGGTTGGGGAAGGAGGCAAAGATTGTGACAGGCAGGGTGGGTGCAGAAAGAGCTGGGGGGAGGGAGGACTCTGGGTGAGGCCAGTGACACTAATCCGAGCTCTCTTAATCCTCTGCTCCTCAGGGACTGCAAGGGGAGTTGTGGGCTTTAAAGGCTGCAGCTCATCTTCGTCTTACCCTGCACAAATCTCCTACCTTGTCTCCCCACCCGGAGTGTCCATTGCCTCCTATAGTCGCGTCTGCCGGTCTTATCTCTGCAACAACCTCACCAGTTTGCAGCCTTTTGTGAAACTCAAGGCCAGCGCTCCTAAGTCTATCATATCTGCTTCCCGTAGCTGCCCGACCTGTGTGGGCGAGCACACGAGGGATTGCCTCCCAAATTTTGTCACCACTGATTCTTGCCCCTTGGCTGCCTCTACGTGTTACAGTTCCACCTTAAAACTTCAGGCAGGTGAGAGGAAAGGAATTTTGTTTATCAAATGCCTACTCTGCCAGGTGCTGTCCAGCACCTTCACATCTCAGAGAGGCTGGTGGGATCCGGAGGTGGGATTGGGGTTGCAAGGGACAGGGCGTATGAATTCCAAGGAAGAAGGGGAAGGTGCCTGGTGCCTAAGTCTCTGATGGGAGAGCAGGTGTTCTGGTTTGTGAGGGGCCTCTGGGAAGAAGGCAGGGGTCTTTTATTTATTTATTTATTTATTTATTTATTTATTTATTTATTTTTGAGATGGAGTCTTGCTCTGTTGCCCAGGTTGGAGTGCAGTGGTCTGATCTCGGCCCACTGCAACCTCTGCCTCCCAGGTTCAAGTGATTCTCACACCCCAGCCTCCTAAGTAGCTGTGATTATAGGCATGTGCCACCATGCCTGGCTAATTTTTGTATTTTTAAGGGAGATGGGGTTTTGCCATGTTGGCCAGGCTAGTCGGGACCTCCTGGCCTCAAGTCCTCGAGTGATCCACCTGCCTCGGCCTCCCAAAGTGCTGGGATTACAGGGTGAGCCACTGCACCTGGCTAAAGGCAGGGCTCTTAAGTCTTGAAAGTGTTCCTGACTTCTCCCTCTCTTCCTTACAGGGTTTCTCAATACCACCTTCCTCCTCATGGGCTGTGCTCGTGAACATAACCAGCTTTTAGCGGATTTTCATCATATTGGGAGCATCAAAGTGACCGAGGTCCTCAACATCTTAGAGAAGTCTCAGATTGTTGGTGCAGCATCCTCCAGGCAAGGTCCTGCTTGGGGTGTCCTCTTAGGCCTCCTGTTTGCCTTCAGGGACTGACCATCTAACTGCACCCGACAAGCACACAGACTCTTTCACATAACAAATAAAATAGCAGAGTTCCCTTTCTGCGTTGTCCTGTGGTCCATGAGAGTGCAGAGGTGAGGAAGGTGTGAGGAAGGCCAAGCATGTCCAGGGAGTTGGGGACCCAGGAAGAGGAGCCTGGCAAAGTGACAGTGTCCTGCCCAGCAGCTAGGGGAGCTGAAATAGTCCTTTTCTCCTTCCCCTTCCTCTGGAGGCTTGCGCTCCAGCCTGGGTTCAGCTACTGATCAAGGTCTGATTTCTGAGACCCTGGCCAAATCTCTCCCTTTTTATGGGCCTCAGTTTCCTCCTCTTTAAAAGAAAGGGTCTTATGAGTTAGAGAAGAGTCTCCTCAGGCCAATTTTTTTTTCTTCCTTTTTTTGAGATGGGGGTCTGTCTCACTATGTTGCCTGGTCCGGTCTCGAATCTTTGGCCTCAAGTGATCCTCCTGCCTCAGCCTCCTTGGTAGCTGGGATTTCACATGGGAGCTACTGTGTTTGGCCACCAGGGTGATTATTATCTGGGATTACTTATTGAGTAGCTACTCTGTATGCCAGACACTGTGCTAGTATCTGTGCTAGTGTTTTACATACAGGATATCATTTAATCCTCACAAGACCTCCGTGAGGCAGCTTTTATCTCTATTTTGCAAAGAGGAAACTGGCTCTAGGAGGTGAAACCTGCTCAAAGTAGCATCTCCCTTACCTCCCCTGCAGATTTCTGTCCCTGCTGAGGGAATTTCGTTGAGAGATTGGAGAACTGAGATGATTTTATCTGCTCAGTAGTTTTTTTTTTTGGTAAGTTGGGAAATATGGAAGAGAGAGGAAAGAGCAGGGCTGGCGTGGTTGTTTTTTACCCGGAGTTCAGGTTCTGGGCTCCTAGGAAAGGAGAACAGTGTGATTCTTGTCTCTGGCCGTAAGGGGGCAGCAGATACACTCACCCTGCAACTTCATGCCTTTTAATGAGTGTGTGAGTGTGTGTGTGTGTGTGTGTGTGTGTGAGTTTGTGTGTTTAGGGGTGGGAAGTAGGGAATGCAGAGTCTCTGTGTCAGGCCATTTATGTGTGGAAACTCAGTTTATTTCTCTCTACTATCTTGTGAGGTTTAAAGGCGGTGACTTAGGGTACCTTTACTGTGGGTTAGGCATTTTCTGTGCATTACCTCATTCATCCTTACTACAACCTTATTAAATAGATGTTGTCGCCTCTGTGTTTGCATTTTACAGGCGAGGACACAGGCTTAACCCCTCAAGGCCACGAAGCCCACCTTTGTTAGTGGCTTGAGCAAGTGGGGTCTGAAGCACAGGTGGCCTGCACCTGGCCTCAGAAGTGGAACTGGTATGAGGTTTTGGTTACCATGGACCTCCATGACCCCCATGACCAATCTAGGTTCTGGAAGGGGTGGTTAGGAAGCCAGAATAGTCACAGCAAGTGGGATAGGGCTGGGTGGAGACCAGTGAGCCTATGACAAGAGGCCTTAGGTCACAGAGGGAGGTTTTAGTAGATGAGTTTTATCAGCAGGCTTCGCCCACCTCTTCCTAACATCTGACCAACTGGCCTGTTAGTTTTAGAAGGCTGAGCTGAGGCCTGGGTGGGCCAAGGTATACTTTCACAGATTGTCTTCAACCCACTAGCCAAGGTGGTTGAAGACATCAATGATCTTCAAAGGGAATGGACAAGTCAAAGGAAATGGTGTCCTACGTGTCCCAAATGGACGGCTTAATCCTGATACCAGGGACAGGACATATTAACTACATACAAAGGGTTATATGTAACAAAAATATTGGATATAGAGTGTGATTTAACAAATCCCAAGGACTCATCACCTAGCCCAAGAAATGGAGCATCAGGAGTAACTTGCTTTTTCCCACTGTGTTGTAGGCAGAGACAGTGGCTTGAGTCTTAGAGGTAGGGACATTCACTGTGAAGCTGGAGCAGACTCAGCCTCTCCAAGGTCATACTTTGGCTACAGAAAACAGTCCTGCCAGGGGTGTCAACAACCCTCGCCAACAACCCTAACATTTAGTCATGTGCACAGGGCTCACGACAAACACATTATAAAAGAATCAGGTTCTCCCTCATTGCGTCTTTCTCAGGCAGAACAGACTGGGTGGCTTTTCCTGGCAGTTTCTTCTTCCCATCTGTGTGCTCCCTGCAGCAGTGTTTGCAGATGACCCTTCCAGGGTCACTATCCATGGTGCTGATGTCCATGAACTATTGAAGGGCTGGTGAGTTGTGATCTTCCAGTCACATCTCTTTTATTGTTTGTTTTTCTTTTCTTTTGTTTTCTTTTTTCTTTTCCTTTTTTTTTTTTTTTTTCTGAGATGGAGTCTCACTCTGTCAACCAGGTTGAAGTGTAGTGGCATGATTTTGGCTTACTGCAACCTCCACCTCCCAGGTTCAAGTGATTCTCCTGCCTCAGCCTCCCGAGTAGCTGGGATTACAGGCATGTGCCACCATGCCTGGCTAATTTTTGTATTTTTAGTAGAGACGGTGTTTCGGCATGTTGGTCAGGCTGGTCTCAAACTCCTGACCTCAGGTGATCCACTCCCGTCGGCCTCCCAAAGTGCTGGGATTACAGGTGTGAGACATCACACCTGGCCACATCTCTCATTCTTAACAACTGAGCTTGTCACTGAGGAGAAGGTGGAGAGGTACTAGGGGCATGGAGAGCCCTCTGTCTCCCTCTCTCAGGACTTGGATGGTGCTGGGGATGTCACTACAAAAACTGACGCCACAGTCAGGATAACCCTATCCAGGTGCCCATGTGTAGTTTGTAGTGAACAATCATGATAAAATGGCCTTGAGAGGAGTGAAGGATAGAACAAGCACCTCTCAAAGATGCACACATCCTCATCCCAAGATGTGTGAATACGGCACATGGTAAAAGACACTTAGCAGATAAATGAAGGATAATGACATGGGGAGATTATTGCGGTTTATCCAGGTGGGTCCAAAATAACCACAAGTCCCTTCCTTACGAGAGAGGGAGGCAGGGAAGTCAGTGAGGATGGAGGCACAGCACAGAGAGGTTTCAAGATGCTGTACTTCTCGCTTTGAAGATGGAGGAAGGGGCCAAAGTTAAGGATGCAGGCAGCCTCTAGTAATTGGAAAAGGTGAGGGAGCAGACTTTTCCCTGGAGCTGCCAGGAAGAACACAGCCAAGTGGACACATTGTTGTTGTTTTATGCCACTAAGTTTAGCAATGGAGTTGTCATCTCTGTTGCCCAGGCCGGCATGCAGTGGTGTGATCAGAGCTCATTGCAGCCTCAACCTCCTGGGCTCAAGCGATCCTCCCGCTTCAACCTCCTGAGTAGTTGGGACCAAGGCACACACCAACATGCCTGGCCTGTGGGAATTTGTCACAGCATCAACAGGAAACTGACACAAGAGATGTCACCTTGTCTCATCTGACGACGTGTGCAGGCGGGCTAAGGAATCATTTAGAGCTAAATCCTCATGTAAATTTACAGGTTGTTTTTCCTTTTCCCATCTCATGGCAAACAATCCTGGGCAGTGGCAGAACATCCTCAGGAACCATGGCTCTGTGCTTTAGTGCAGGGACCAGCCTGATTGTGGGAAGGTGGCACCTGGTCTGAGTGAACCTCCATGAGATCATTACACTCCCCGGGGCCCTCAGGAAGGACAGAGAACCTCTGGCCCAGGTATGTGGTGGAGCTGCAGGTGAGGCCTGAGTGGAGGGCCCTGCAGGCCAAGGAGAAGAGGAGACAGGTGGTCCCATTGCCACAGGAGACTGCGTGAGCTTTAGGTGAGACAGCCCTGTGTCTCTGACCTGGAAGCTCCTGTGTGGACAGGAGGATTGTTCAGTGAGATCCATGCCAGGGGGTAAAGTGGGAACCGATGGGAAATGATGGGCTAGAGTCCCAGGTAGTGTCTGGATCTTACTCCAGGACTAAATTCTGGGTCTGTCCTCCCCTTGATTACTCTGACAGCCCCTCTGTGTATCCCCTAATATGAGTAAAGATGTCCTGAGCGCTGGCCTTTTTGACAGAGAGTAAACCCAGTGGCCAGGGCTAGGCACTGTAGGTCCCTGGGGCAGTGTGAGGACAGCCGAGAGCTCGGCTGGCTGGGCAGTGCTCCTGTGAATCCCGCCCTTTCCTGTGTAGGGTCCCCCCCATTCTGACTCCCAACCCCCTATTTCTGCCTCCTAGGGAAAGAGAGACTGGGATTGAAATAAGTTGGAGATGACATGTGACCAGGAGAGAATAGATATGGAGTTTCAGGTGAATTTTTGCAAAGTTCCCATGAGCAGAAAAAGAGCCAATGAGAGGAAGGGTCTTGTTTATTGAGATCCTTTCCAGGTGACCCCAGGTGGGCCACAGGCCCATTCACTTTCTCTGCAAGCCTCTGCTTCCTGTGGTGATGGGAGGCCTTTGTCCTGGCCCACCCAGAGCCCAGGGCAGCCTGTCGGGGTCCTCGGATATTCAACAGGGATCCTCCATCCCTCCCTGTCCCCAGGCCCCAGTGTCTTTTCAGGACTCAGAGCTGGTTCTCTGACTCAGGCTCCATGTCCTTCCCCATCCCCAGGGCTGGGGGGTCGGGATGCTCCATCAACCCACAGGAGCAGCTCCCAAAGGAACCTAAGAAGCCACATCTCCTTTTCGGTCCATCCGGCAGTAAACGTTTGTGTCATGTTTTAGCATTTCCTGCAAAAACAGAGAAGAGGCCTAAACCCCTGTAGCCTTCTCAGAACAGGGTCTGGTGTCTCCCAGGCTCTGGGCCCAGCCAGGGCTGCTCTGGGGCTGAACCTGGCTGTGCTCAGGGGATTCCTGCTCCCAGGCCCCTCCCTCTTCTGCTCACCACCCCCTGTTCTTATTTTCACAGCAGTTTCCTAGATCTCAGAGCTCAGCCGGTGCCAGTCGGGACAGATCCTGGGTCCCCTGGGGCCTGTGGGACCAGAACATCCGTGGCCCACACTCACCTCATAGATGGGAGCGGCTGTCCTGGGGCCAGGTCGGGGGGCCTGGGCAGCGGAGAGAGAGGACATCTGTGGACAGGGATGGAGGGTCATGGAGGCCAAGCCTGCAAGTTTCCTGTCTCTGATTGACCAGGATTTACTTCCCTGTGTCTATTTCTGGTCATTTCCCCTCAGGAGTGACCAGCTCTGCCCCTGAGCTCAGCCTCCTAGTGTGGACACAGCACCCTGACCCTTTTCCTGGCTGGGCCCACCCCGCACCCTTGTTAATGTGGGCCCCTGACTGACGGTCCCAGTGTCCACTCTGCACCTGCCAGACTCCAGGGGTCTCCTCAGGCGATGGAGGGTCCCAGGGAGGGGTCAGCACAGGGCGTGGGTGGTCCCGGCCCTATAGGGAGGCCGAGCTCCTGGGCAGGGCAGGGCTAGCCTTGCCCTGTGTGTTCTGGGGAAGGTGGGTCTGTGCTGTGCTCGGGGGCTGATGGTTCCTCTGCCCAGAGCCTGCACAGCTGGGACCCCAGTAGAAAGGGGCTGGGAGGGGACAGGCTTACCAAGAAGGCAGAGCTGTGGGAGGGACCACGGCCTGGAAACAGAGACAGGCGTGAGCAGCAGGGTGGGAGGAGAGCCTTTCCCCCTCTCCAGGAAGGCGTGGGGTGTCCTCAGCTCTAAGATACCTGAGCAGCTGAGGTTGGGGAGGTGACCCCTGACCCAGAGCCCACAGGTCAGGGCTGACCCGGCCAGTTGGGGCCCCCTGTTTGATGTTTTATGAGATCCTCTTTGCAGCCCCCGGGAAAGGATCAGAGCCTCCCTGGGAGTGACTGGCAGGAGCGGACACTGTGGGGTTGACCTAGGGGTTCCTAGCCACACCTGGGCTGAGAGGACACTCACCAGGGGCAAGGACTTGGGGCTGCTGCTCCTTGAGGTCGTGCTGGATGCTGGTTCTAGGAAAGGTCAGGGTCCTTTGGGAGGGTGCCGGGTTAAAAGCCACAATTTTGGAGTTAGAACAGGGGACAAGAAGGGAACCCCATTTTCAAGGACGGGCATGGAGACCTCCTGTCTCCCTCAGGTTTGTGTTAGGAGGAGCCTAGCAGAGGGTAGCTGAGGAGAGGCTTTAGGAAGCCACGTCTGTCCTGAGCAGAGGGGAAGGACCCTCAGGCAGATGCTGGGCCAGGAGAACATTGACCCAGGGACCCAGGAAAGGGACTGAGGACCCAAGGAAGGAACCAGACCATGAGGGTTGGCCTGGGAGGAAGGGTCAAGGCCCCAGAGGGAAAACAGGGCCAGTTGTGCAGGACACGGAGGGGACTGCAAGTGTCTTGGATTCTCCTGGAACTCAGTGTCCTGAGTGGTGATACTGAAATGGGACAGTGTCCTTGTCCTCTCTCTCAACCGCTTGGCAAGAGACACAAAGGACGCTCCAGGACATGCTGGTGTGAGACCCAGATTCTCCCATCTCACACCTCAGGGCCTATGGTTACCACATCAGCCATGGGGGGCACTGACCCCACCCAGCCTGTCCAGGCTGGTCCACTCCCCATTGTGTGACGATGCCCAGGATCTGGAACCAGGAAATCCCCCTCACTGTGTGGGTGGATTCAATGAACAGCGGGAGGTACCAATTACAGAGCCCCCCCTTCCTCCCTCCCTCCTTCTCTCCCTCCCTCCAGGCAGCTGTGGCTTTGCTGTGTGAGGGAACTAGGGCCACACTCAGGGGTGGGGCCTTAACTAGGCCGAATTCACAGAGGAGGAAGCTGTCGAGGCAGCAACCTAGGGTCAGGAGCTGACGAGGGGGGAGCTGTGGAATAACAGGGAAGGATCCCTGGGGACTTGGGAGGCCATGGAGAGCCTGGTCGTGAATACAGGACAAGGTCTCCTTTCTCCTGGCCTAGAGTCAGCCTAGGGGGTGGGAAGAGGATGGGAAAAAGCTGTGGTACCTTCTAGTTTTGGCGAGGAGCAGGAAACACACCAGGGCGGCCACCAGCGCCACTCCGACCAGGACCCCGGTCATCATGCCGGCGACGGCCCCCACAGGAAGGCCTGGGGCATTTTCTTCTGCAGAAAGAAGAAGGCAAAGTCTATCCCAGAGGAAACCACAGGGGCCTTGCGGGGAAGGTGTGCGATCAGGGGAGAAGGAGATGCCACGGGGCCTGAGTGCGGTCTGTTGTGTTGTCCTCATCACGGATTCCCTTGCTTTCCACAGTGGCACAATTTTCAGCGGGCTTCACACACTGGGCAGCACCAACTCATACATTCTCCCAGATGTGCTTACACCTCACCCTGCTCCTGTGCCTTTTAGTCCCTCCTTCTTCTCGCATCATGCCTCTTCCCTCTGTTTTTCCTTTTCCATCCCATAACACTCACAAAGGGCAGGCCCTCGCCATCAACTCAATGCTGATGAGTGGGGATGATGTTCATTGACTGTTTTTGGGGGAATTCCATGTACCACGCACAGTGGGTACCAACGTACCTACAGCTCATCTCATCTTCCCATCACCTTGAGGGAGAGGAGCATCACCCCCAGCTGCAGAGTTAGCATCTGAGACTTATAGCACCTCAGTAAGTCAAGGAAGGTCACAGAACTTGTAAGTGATACAACAAAATTTGTACAGCATTCCAGGCTGGCCCCAAGGTCAGCTGTGAGAAATCAGAACAACAAGGGGAGGAGGGGTCCTGCAGAGATGGAGTGAGAGGGCTCAGGGTAGAGTTTGGAATTTGCTTGTGTCCAAGACATGGGCTAGGAAATAAGCTTCCAGGCTCTTTCAGAAAGCTGACTGCCTCTACCAAGGGCCTAGGGCCTGTGCTCCAGGGATCCACTTACCAGAGACTGTGATTGTCTTGACTGTGATTGTACTGAGGCCAGTGGCTGAGTTATGGGCGAGGCAAGCATAGGATCCGCTATTATCCACTGTGATGTTGGCGATAAGGAGATTTTGTGTGTGTTGCTGGAGCATTCCACTGACAAACCAGGAATACTGTGTGGGTGGGTTAGAGGCCACGTGGCAGGAGAGGTTGAGATTTGCCCCTGGGTGGTAATAGGAGTCTGGGGGGGAAATGGTGGGAATGCCTGGTCCATCTGGAGCAAAGAGAATAAAGCCATAGACGATATCATCAGAGGGAAGGGGAAGCTGCTGGTCTGTGGAAGAGCCACAGTGTCCCTCTGAGCCAAGTCACAACCTTGAAGTCCTAATGAAACCCACTGTATCCACTGAATCTGGGTCTGAGACATTCACCTGTTTCTCCCATCACAGGCTGTGGACCCTGAGCCTCCCAGGACAGGAGTAGCCCCTCCTCTCCTATTCTTGGTCAAGGCTGGGTCTGCCCAGGTTTACTCGGGACAGGAAGTCATGGCCAACCTGGGTGAGAGTCTGAGTCCTTGGAGCTGAGAGGGACTGAGAGGCCTGACCTCTGGCTGTGTGGATTTGGGCTGGTGGCCCGGGCCACAGAGGAACAGAAGATGCTCACAGAGGACATCCAGGGTGACTGGCTCACTGAAGTTAACACTCGCTGGGTTCTGTATTTCACACTCATAGGGTCCTGTGTCATTCCTTGTGACACTGAGTAGAGTGAGGGTCCTGTTGCCATTGGAGAGCTGCAGCCTGGGACTGACCGGGAGGCTCTGACCATTTACCCACCACAGGTAGGTTGGGTCCTGAGCCTCAGATCCACAGGTGAAGGCTACAGCATCCTTGTCCTCCACGGGGTTGGAGTTGTTGCTGGAGATGTAGGGCTTGGGCAGCTCCGCTGTGCAGACAACAGAGAGAAGATTGCCCTGTGTGGCACCCGTGATTCCTCCACAGGCATATTTTAATCAGAATCAACATCTCCTATTCTTCGGCCAACCCCACTCCTTAAAAGACCAAGACAGGGCTGGGTCGGTGGCTCACATCTGTAATCCCAGGACTTTGGGAGGCTGAGGCGGGTGGATCACGAGGTCATGAGATCGAGACCATCCTGGCTAACATGCTGAAATCCCATCTTTCCTAAAAATAGAAAAAATTAGCCAGGCGTGGTGGCGGGTGCCTGTAGTCCCAGCTACTTGGGAGGCTGAGGCAGGAGAATGGCGTGAACCCAGGAGGCAGAGCTTGCAGTGAGATGCGATTGCATCACTGCACTCCAGCCTGGGTGACAGAGCGAGACTCTGTCTCTCAAAACAAACAAAACAAAGAAACAACAACAAAAAAGACCAAGACAGACATGTGTGTCACAGACAGATGCATGAGTGTCTGAGGGCTCAGAACCTGTGAGGCTGCCTGCCCGTGAAAGCAGCAGAGACTTTCCCAGTTGTGAATTGAGCAGCAGCACTGGGTGGGGGACAGACAAGGACCAGGAGTCACATCCCCTGGCACCTCTCCTGTTCCTTCCCTGATGGCTGACTGCCTGGCTGACCTTGGGGTCCTCACCTGGAACACACAGGTGCTGAGGTCTCAGAATTACAAGGTGAGGTTGTTCCTTCCAGGTGTGTCATGGTGACCGAGATGATACAGTGAGTAAATAAAAGTTATAGTAGAAGGCTGGGCACGGTGGCTCATGCCTGTAATCCCAGCACTTTGGGAGGCTGAGGTGGGCAGATCACCTGAGGTCAGGAGTTCGAGACCAGCCTGGCCAACATGGTGAAACCCTGTCTCTACTAAAAATACAAAAATTGCCTGGATGTGGTGGCATGCCTGTAATCCCAGCTACTTAAGAGGCAAGGGAGAATTGCTTGGACCTGGGAGGCGGAGGTTGCAGTGAGCCTAGATCACACCATTGTGCTCCAGCCTGGGTGACAAGAGTAAAACTCTATCTCAAAAAAAAAAAAAATTAAAAAAAATAAAAAATAAAAAAGAAAAGAGAAAAAAATAAAAGAGCAGAATGGTGATTTCCAAGGGCTGGGCGGAAGTTGTTCCTTGGGTGTGCAGTTTCAGCTATGTAAGATATGGAGGTTCTGGAGATCTGCTGTACACCTTGGTGTCTATAGTTAATAGAGTTTGGGTATCTCTTATGCAGAAGAGCAAAAGTGCTTTGGATTTCTGATTATTTTTTATTTTGGAATATTTGTATTACAAGTATCAGTTTATCATCTCAAATCTGAAAATCCAAAATTTCAAAATGCTCCAGTGAGCACTTCCTTTGAACATCATGCCAGTGGTCAAAAAGTTTTGGATATTGGAGCATTTTGCATTTTGGATTTTTGGATTTGGGATTCCCCATCTGTAATAGTCCATTTTGCCCTTAAAAATTTGTCAGGAGTTTAAACAAAGGAGTTATGTTCTTACTGTAGTGAAAAAAAAGAAATTTGGGGGAAACATTAAACTTTTACCTATCAGTGGAAATTAACGGTCTAAAGATCTAAGGCAATTGCTGGCTATAGTATTTCTCTTGATAACACAGTAAGGTTTTGGTCTGCTAAACGCTGAAGACCAGCATAATCATGTTAAGCTCAAAGAAAGATGCTGACTTTGGTTTGAAATCAGTGACTCTCTGGGTAGAGAGAGAATTGTGAGTCCTGTTAGGAAGACAGAACTGGTCAGAGGGAACGTCTGAGATATCTCAATAATACATAGAGAAGAATAATCCCAAATTAGGAGATGTGATGTGTGTTATGTCAGTAAATTTAGAAAGAACACTCATCTCAGTTTCCTGTGCAGAGTTAGGCAAAATGGGAAGGCGTCCAAAACAGTCATATGAAACGCCTTCCTCCTTTTCTCTAGACCACAGGAAACACAACTAGAGTTTGATTAAATTATCTTGAATTGGGCAGAGTCTAAGTACGATGCCAGCGGCTTGTGCATCTCCCCACATGAAGACCCCATCTTATGATAATGGCATCATTATGAGGGACACAGGTGTGTGTGGACACAGCCCATCAGACAGCACAGGGCTGGCCAGCTCCACCTGGTCCCAGGAACCACCAGTATCCCATTACATGTATGTTACAGCTTTTATAGTTGTCCCACAACTACAAAATATAAAACATGCCATTGTCAATACAAAATATTGAATATGAAGTTGGATATGCTGTTCCACATTTTTTCCCCACTCTTTTTTTTTTTTTTTTTTTTTTGGAGACAGAGTTTCGCTTTTGCCGCCCAGGCTGGAGTGAAATCGCACGATCTTGGCTCACTGCAACCTCTACCTCCTGGTTTCAAGCGATTCTCCTGCTTCGGCCTCCTGAGTAGGTGGGATTACATGCGCCTGCCATCATGCCTGGCTAATTTTTTGTATTTTTTGTAGAGATGGGGTATCATCATGTTGGCCAGGCTGGTCTCAAACTTCCAACCTCAGGTGATCCACCTGCCTCACCCTTCCAAAGTGCAGGGATTACAGGCATGAGCCACCACGCCTGGCCTTTTCCCACTCTTTTAAAACTTTGCTGTTTCAGGCCGGGCATGGTGGCTCATGCCTGTAACCCCAGCACTTTGGGAGGCCGAGGTGGGTGGATCATAAGGTTAGGAGATCAAGACCATCCTGGCCAACACGGTGAAACTTTGAAGCAAGGATGATTATAGTCCCTCCCTAAAACTAACTCCCTCTTTGTCAGGGATTGCCTTTGTAAAACTAATGAAACATTACGAGATTAGCATTATGGGAGGGGCCCGAATTGTGCTAAAATGTAGGCATAGTTTCTGCGGTCCCTAATTCCTCAGGACGCATGTGTCCAGAAGTCACAAGATTTGTGACTTCCCTAATTGCTCCCATAGATAACATCACTATTGTAGAACCTGAGATTGGTCTTTTGAGATGTTTCTCAGACTTTTGCATTCTGGCAACGGACTGACTCCACCTGGACCAAGACCCATGATTCAGTCAGTGGTCTTGTGGCCCCCACTCAGAGGCAGTTTCAGCACACCGGGATCAGTTGCCACATCCCTATGATTTTATCCCCAACCAATCAGCATTCCCCATTCCCTAGTCCCCTGCCATCAAACTATCCATGAAAAACTCTAACCTCAAGCCTCCAGGGAGGCTGATTTAAGTAATAATAAACTCCTGTCTTGCTGTTTGGCTCACTTAGCATTAATTAAACTCTATCTTGACTGCAATATCGTGGTCTCGGTGAATTGGTTTTGTCAGTGCAGTGGCAGGAAGAACCTGCTGGGCAATTACAAGAGTAGGTGGAGGAGTCACTCGTCCCTGTCCTGTGGCCTGTTCCATGTGTTGGCCTCATGGAGCCCTGGGTGGGGACACAGTGGAAGCTCGTTCTCCTGGTGACCTGGGGACACTGGCTCATGATGAAGCCTGGCAGGGGCTCTGATCCAGCTGATTTCTGTGCCTTTTTTTTTTTTTTTTTTTATTGTCCCGGAGTTGGGCCAGGCCATAGTGTGAGTGGGAAGGGAACAGAACAGCCAGTCTTGTTAGAGGGAGTTACTGGGGAATACCTAATGGTGGAGGAAGCTGCGCAGGGCAGGGGTATCCTCACTGTTGTGAAGGGGGATGAAGATAAGGGACAAGGGGGAGCAGAGAGAGTCAGAGATTACATGGCAGTGAGCTGTGAGGACTACAGTGACCTCACGGACCCCAGGGGCCAGGAGACCCCTGGTGATTCTGGAACCAGGACCAGGAAGCCCTGAAAACCTTCCCACAGATGAGCTGTGCCAGAGTCCCATGAGATGTGGTTCTTGGGGTAGATTTAGGGGCAGGGGTTAGAGGAATGCAACAAGGATCCTGGCCCCTGGAGGGACAGGAAACAGGTGTGGCCAGAACCTTCTAGGATTCTGCATCCAAGATCCAGTCTCTGAAGAGTTTATGAATTATTCATCATTCATTCCTTCCCTCCTTCATCAGAGAACTACTGAGTGTGTGTCTCTCACTGGGCCCTGCGCTGGTGCAGGGTGTGAGTGGGGAGTGAAAGCAAGGTTGTTTCTTTTATCCTCTCATAGGAGTGACACTGACACATCAGGAAACACAGGATTTCGGGTCGAGTGAGGGCAGTGGTGCGCATCTGAGAGGGAGGCCCGGACATTCCTGGCACTGACTCTGTTGACACAAGGGATTTAGTTCCAGGTTAGGCTAATGTGTTAGGATACTTTTCGTTACTATAAGGAAATGTCTGAGGCTGGGTAATTTATAAGGAAAAGAGATTTAACTGGGGCAGGGATCTGCAGGCTGTACAGGCATGGCACCAGCATCTGCTTGGCTTCTGGTGAGGCCCAGCAAGCTTACAATCATGGTGAAAGGACAAGGGGGAGCAGGTGGTGTCATGTGGCAAAAGCAGGAGTAAGAGAGAGTGTGGAGGTGCCACACACTTTTAAAGAACCAGATCTGTGAACTCAGAGTGAGAACTGACTTGTCACCAAGGGGATGGTGAGAAACAGCCCCCATGATCTGAGCGCCTCCCACCAGGCCTCACCTCCAATGCTGGGGATCACATTTCAACGTGAGACTTGGAGGAGATAAACATTCTCACCTCCAACGCTGGGGATCACATTTCAACGTGAGGTTTGGAGGAGATAAACATCCTCACCTCCAACGCTGGGGATCACATTTCAACGTGAGGTTTGGAGGAGATAAACATCCTCACCTCCAACGCTGGGGATCACATTTCAACGTGAGGTTTGGAGGAGATAAACATCCTCACCTCCAACGCTGGGGATCACATTTCAACGTGAGGTTTGGAGGAGATAAACATCCTCACCTCCAACGCTGGGGATCACATTTCAACGTGAGACTTGGAGGAGATAAACATCCTCACCTCCAACGCTGGGGATCACATTTCAACGTGAGACTTGGAGGAGATAAACATCCTCACCTCCAACGCTGGCGATCACATTTCAACGTGAGACTTGGAGGAGATAAACATCCTCACCTCCAACGCTGGGGATCACATTTCAACGTGAGACTTGGAGGAGATAAACATCCTCACCTCCAACGTTGGCGATCACATTTCAACGTGAGATTTGGAGGAGATAAACATCCTCACCTCCAACGTTGGCGATCACATTTCAACGTGAGATTTGGAGGAGATAAACATCCTCACCTCCAACGTTGGCGATCACATTTCAACGTGAGACTTGGAGGAGATAAACATTCTCACCTCCAATGCTGGCGATCACATTTCAACGTGAAATTTGGAAAAGATAAACATTCTCACCTCCAACGCTGGGGATCACATTTCAACGTGAGATTTGGAGGAGATAAACATCCTCACCTCCAACGTTGGGGATCACATTTCAACGTGAGACTTGGAGGAGATAAACATCCTCACCTCCAACGTTGGCGATCACATTTCAACGTGAGATTTGGAGGAGATAAACATCCTCACCTCCAATGTTGGGGATCACATTTCAACATGAGATTTGGAAGAGATAAACATCCTCACCTCCAATGTTGGGGATCACATTTCAATGTGAGATTTGGAGGGGATAAACATCCAAACTATATCAGGAAAAACTGATTAATTTTCCACTTGCCCCTCACTCTCCAGACCAAAATCTCCCCCTCTGAGTTGTGGATGCCCAAGAAAAAAGAAAGAGGACTTATGACAGGTCTCAGGTCTGCAGATGTCTAACGATAGCTCCAGCCATCCCCTGGTGGAGAAGGGGCAGCTGTGGCTGCAGAGAGACCTCGTGTGACTCTAATCTGACACCTATGACTTGTGTGACCCTAGTCGGTGACTGTGTCTCCCTGTTCCTCAATTTTTTTTCAATAAGTAGGATAAGTGCTATTTGACTGTGAGGTTGTTTGTGAATTAATCTCAAAATATTTAGAATTACTTGACCTCAGCTGTGTATAGAGGAGCTGCCCAAATGAACAGCATCTATGCTTATTTGCCTCCAAAAGAGAGGTCCCTGGGCCTGATCCCTTGTGGAAAAGGAGCTGCTGGGAGCATCTTCTCTCTTCTTTTTCTCCCCCTGGGGATATTGAACTTCCCATGGAGTCACTTAAGTTCCCCTGGGCAGTGGGCTCATGCCCTAGTCATCTTGTCCATCTGTTCACTCCATGCTGAGTCTAAGGTGAAGGATGAGGCCCTGTCCTTGCCCAGAAGAGGTTCTTGGGGCGGGACCCTGGCTGGTGACCAACTCCAGGAGCCACGACCCTCAGACAGGTGGTAAAATCTTGCTCCCAGTCAGTCCTGCCCAGGAGGTCTCACCCAGCCCTGGCGCAGGATCTCTAGAGTTCCCAGGGTCACCTGGAGTCAGGAATCTGGGACAGGGATTTGCACAGGGTCTCAGCTCTGGGAAGAGCTGAGCTTCCCTGTGACAATCCTAGGGGGCCCCGTAGGCCAGGCCCTGACCCAGTTCTCCAGGGTCTTTCCTAGGGTCAGGTTCATGGAGAGGGCACGGGGTGCTTGGCTGACACTGACCTCCCCCTGCTGAGTCCCCCCATCAGACTGTCCTTCTTCTGCCCCGAGTGTCTGCAGGGTCTGGATGCAGGAAAAGAATTCTGATCTGTTGAAGTTTATCTCCCCTGTGTGTGTTCTGCACTAAATGCCCAAACCCCAACACAGGATGTAATGCAGAGGGGATACAGGCACAGCCCAGGCCTGACAATCCCGTATGTGGGAAGTAGAACTGACCCCAATACCCAGCGGTCATGGGGAATCACTCACGATATACCCGGAACTGGCCAGTTGCTTCTTCAGTCACAAGATCTTCCTTTATGGCTTGTAGGGTGTAGGATCCTGTGTCATTCTGGGTGACGTTCTGGATCAGCAGGGATGCATTGGAGTCTATTGTCTCTCGACCGCTGTACGCAGGCCCTGGGATAGTTTGTTGAGTTCCTATTACATGTGATCCAATTCGACAGTTGGCATCCACTCTTTCTCCCTTGTACCAGATGTAGCCAACAAGATTCTGGGACAGATTGTGGGCAAGTAGAAGAACCTCCTTCCCCTCTGTGACACTGAACGGCCTGGATTCAATAGTGAGCTGGGCAGTGGTGGGCGGGTTCCAGAAGGTTAGAAGTGAGGCTAGGAGGGAGAAAGCCTCGGTCAGTATTAGGACCTACGTATTGGGATGGAAAGATGGGGCCCTGAGTCCTGAGAGAGTCCCTTCACCCCTCAGCCTTGAGGAGAGTGCGTGTGTCCACTTGGTCCAGGTCAGTAGTGTGACCTTTCTTCCTTCAGCACCTCTGACCTTGGCATTTTCCTGTTTGGAATCCCCTTCCCCAGGGGTCTGCATGGCTCCCTCCCCACTCCCTTAGGTCCTGCTCACATCAGGGCATCTTAGGGAGACCCCTCCCCTGACACCTCCTCTAGAGACCCTGGGTCTTCCCTTTCTGACCTTTTTCTGCTCTGTTCCCTCCAGGGCTCTTGTCAACACCTGACCTCACATTCTAGATCTCTCTGGGTGTCTATCTTCATCCCCGTGAGAGTGTGAGCTCTTTGAACAGAGACTTGTCTGATATTTGTTGTATGCCAGTGCCTAAAATTTGATTGCAGATACTCGCGGGTGAGATAATGAGTGGTGGTTATTTTGCAACTTGTGGTTGGTGGTCAAGGGCAGGGTTTAGTGCCCTGATTATATTTTTATTTAAAGTGTCACCCTGATGTAATTCTTATTCTCATCATTTTCTACTGGTAGTGACCAGTCATGATTAACTTGGAAAACATGATCAATTGATTTTCCTCCGTCTTATCAATCCCAGTTCAATGTGATTGTCTTGTTGTGACCCGTGTCCCTCTCTGATGTTCTCTCCCCTGAGGCTCCAGCAGAAGCCCTCTGTCCCCTTTCAGAGCCTCGTCCTCCCCAGGAGACCCCAGCCATTCTCTGTGATCCCTCCTCCTGCCCACTCCCAGGAATCCTCCACTCACCTGCGAGCAGAAGCCCCTGCCAGGGGATGCATTCTCTGTGGGGAGGAGCCGAGGAGGGCCCCATGATCTCTGCTGCCTGCTCTTTCCTCCTCTGTGGAAAAGAGCCTGGGCTCCAGGAATGCTCCGTCAGGGCTGCTGTGACTGTAGGCTCTGCTTTCCTTCCTCTTTCTGTGCTGAGCCTCCTCCCAGGGCAGGAGTACTTTCCAGGGTCATGGGTGAAGCTCTGCCCCGGTCACTTCTCTGTCCCCTCCCGTCTCAGTTTTGCCTCCTTTTCTGTTCTTCCTTTTTCCCTTCTGTCTACATTTGAGTTCCCCTCAGATCAGGCTCTGAGAAGCAAGGCTTATTTGGACCCCTGTCTCGTAACAGGACGATCCTCCCTCCCCAGCGTGGACCTCTGCTATGCCTTGACTGTGGGTCTGTCAGCACCATGGAGAGTCCCTGGGGTCCCTGAACGTGGTGTTATTTTCTCAGTGACAGAGAAACCCCTTTATGTGTGCAGGGTCTTCTCACATGTCTGGGAAGATTGGATTTACTCCCAGCAAGGAGGTCACAGAGACGTCCGGGGTCCTAGAAATTGACCCATCTAGGGCTGAAGCCCGGGTCTAAGATTCTGAGTTGTTCTTTCTGCAGAGCTATGTGACTCTAATTTCTTTGGAGTAACCGAGAATGAAGCTGCACGGTGCTGTAGCTTTATGTCATCCACACACCAGACATTTCTAGGCTGACTTTATGATTTTCTCTCCAGCTTGTACCACCTTTATTATTATATATTTCATAATTTTTTCTAAATACATTTAGTTTACAAAACCTCCTGTCCTAGTAGGGATCGGTGACTCAGATCTGTGATTGAAGCTACTCAAGAGGCTAAGGTGGGAGGATGGCTTGAGGCCAGGAGATGGAGACAAAACATCCTTGTCTTATGCAATATTGTCCATGAAGTTACAGATTTGATCTGTGCTTAATTTTTTTCTCAACGTGTATTAAAATAAGCACATAAGTATTAAAGGCTTTAAAAAGCTTACTTACATTTCCCCTAAAATCAGTTTTTGGAAATGCTGACACAGTGGCATAAGCATGGACTTTTTGTCTAGATGTACCTGGGGACAGCTTATGGTTCTGTCACTTAACTATGTCGACTTGGACAAGTCATTTGGCTTCTATGATTCTCGATTCCCTGATTTGTAAAAGGAGGATGGTAAAATCCTCCTTGCAGAGTTGTTGGGAATAAGTGAGCTGCTGTGGGAGCCCAGTGCCCAGGCGGATGTTGAGTACATGATGGTTATCATTGTGATTATTGCTGTGGAATTCTAGTTTTCAAAGAGAGTGTCTACGCTGGAATATTGAGCTTGTGGCTTTCTGCTGATGTGGATGTGTGAAAAAGCTACTTTTGCTTGTTAGGATTTGTGCTGTATCTGTCATTATTTTCATTTCCCAGTTCCGCTACCTATTTTCTCTGTGATGTTAGTCAAGTTGCCTAAGTTTTCTTTTGCCTCATTTACCTAATTTGTGAAATGTGGGTAACAATACACTAGTGTGTGTGTGTGATTTCCCAGCTCTGACCACTAGAGGGCATAGAAGCACCGGCACCTACTAGCAATGGGCATATAGGTGCCTATGATCTGTAAACATCATTCTCCCACGAAAGGAACCAGGGTTCCCCAGAGAAATGGCCGATTCCAGGGCTAGGGCAGGAAAGTACAAGAGGAGACTGGAGCATCTTGCGGGGCCTGAGAGTAAGGCACAGCTTGAAAAATGATGGAGATGTGTGGAAAATATCACAAATGCCAACTAGAAGAAGCTCCCAATGGCCAATTTGGGGACAATACAGCAATATAATCAATAATAATAGTAATGTAGTCCAACCAATAAATACTTGAGAGTCCATGCTGATATATATAAATAAGTGAATACATACATAAATGAGAAAGAAAAAATAGCTCTTTCTTACAGCAGCTTTCCAGTTAATCAATGTAGAAGCAATGATGGAAATAGAAAATCACTGTTTGGCTAACACTACAGTAAGAATTGTTTATCGGCTACAATTATCTCTGGATTCTAGAAATTAATTGGTAAAAGTATGCTGAGAACAAACAGGCTGTTTGTGTATTTCCAAAGTATCTGTCCACAAGATGCTTATTAATTACAATGAGATGAATAGTAACTTTACAGTAGAGGAACCTGGCAGACACCACCTGAACCAAGGGCTTAAAGTGAACCCCATCAGTAATGAGAGATACCGACATCCTGGGGCTCTGGCTGGGATGTCCTGAGAAAGACACATCACTTCTGTGCCAATCTTGCCCAAAATACGCAACCTGAAACATCCCAAGGGAACATGAGACAAACACAAATTGAGGGGCATTCTATGAAACAACAGACCAGACCTCCTTAAAAGCGTCAAGGTCCTGAGAGAGGGAAAGAGTGGGAACCTCCCCGAGGCTGGAGGGACCTGGGAGATGTGATAATGTTACTCAGTGTGGGATCCAGGGTTGGACTCTGGAGCAGAAAAAGGACAGGACTAGGATAATTAGGAAAATTTTATTTTATTTTATTTATTTATTTTTTTGGAGACAGAGTCTCACTCTCACTACAACACTTGCCTCCCGTGTTCAAGCGATTCTCCTGCCTCAGCCTCCCGAGTAGCTGGGATTACAGGTCCCCACCACCACGCCTGGCTAATTTTTGTATTTTTAGTAGAGATGGGGTTTCATCATGTTGGCCAGGCTGATCTCCAACTCCTGACCTCAGGTGATCTGCCTGCCTGGGCCTCCCAAAGTACTGGGATTACAGGCGTGAGCCACCATGCCCGGTCCAAAATTTTAATATTACACTCTCTCTCTCTCTCTCTCTCTCCACACACACACACACACACACACACACACACACACACACACACGTATGTATAAATATGTGTGTGTTTTTTTTTTTGAGACAGAGTCTTGCTCTGTCGCCCAGGCTGGAGTGCAGTGGCATGATCTCCGCTCACTGCAAGCTCCGCCTCCCGGGTTCATGCCATTCTCCTGCCTCAGTCTCCCGAGTAGCTGGGTCTACAGGTGCCCGCCACCACGCCCGGATGATTTTTTGTATTTTTAGTAGAGACGGGGTTTCATCGTGTTAGTCAGGATGGTCTCTATCTCCTCACCTTGTGATCCGCCTGCTTTAGCCTCCCAAAGTGCTAGATTAAAGGCGTAAGCCACCGCGCCCGGCCCCATATTTCTGTATTTTTAAATTTATTGTATCAACGCTAGTTGACTGATTTTGATAATTGCATTAGAGTTCAGGTTATTTGAAAAAGCTGGATGAAGGATATACTGAAACTCTGACTGTTTTTACAGTATTTTTGAACATTTGAAAAATGAAAACTAAAAAAATGTAAAATGCATAAGATTTTTGTGAGGATAAGATGAGATAAATGTGAAGTGCTTAGAACAATGCCTGAGACACAAGAGTTCTTAAAACATATCAGCTATTATTATAAGTAATTTTATGATTAACAAGTAATATTATAAGTAATGAGTCATCTATTATAAATCATATAAAATACGATTTATTTCATAATATCCTCATATATTTTCACCCATTTCTTTTTTTTCCCTCTCCCCTTTGAAAAGCATATTGAGCATGTATGTCATGAAAAGATAAAATAGGATTCGATTTTATTTTCAGAATTATTGTCGGGGATGAGGAGGAGCTATTATTTCCTCCAGCCACTGAGTAGCTCAGACTCAGGCCCGCATTGCAAACTTTGCTTGGCTGGGAAACAAGGCTTGAGCCTGGCCGCCGCCCACCGACATGGTTTGTGATGGCGCCCCCTGGCGGCACAGTGAGCTTTCCCCAGTTCCTCACCCTCGTGCTTTAGGAGCGACTTAGAAATTCTACACAGTTTATTTATTAAACCCTTTCTAGGTCACGCTGCGGATCATTTAATCTTCACAACAAGTCGGTGTGAGAAGGGGTATTTATTCATCTTAAGACGATAAGACAGGATGAAAAAAGTGAAGCGACTTGTCCAGGGTTGCAAAGGGAACGACAGGGCCAGGATTTGGATCTAGGTCCCCCTGACTTCCAGGCTGATTGTAAATGTTCAGGTGAGTCTGAATGTGTGGCCAGGTGGAGAACTGTTGGTATAGAGTAGTGGTTGTCGACAGAGGGTGGTTTCCCCGCAGGGGACATTTGGCAATATTTGGAGATATTTTTGGTTTTCATACCGGGGTGGGGACGGGAGAGAGGGAAGGCTGCTTTTGGCATCTAGTGGAAAGAGGCCACGTGGATGCTGCTGAACATCTCACAATGCACAGAACAGCCCCCACCACAAGGAACTGTTCAGCCCCAATGTCAACAGAACTGCTATGAAGCCCTGGTCTGACTTAGAAACCTGAGGATGCATTCTTGCGGTTAGCTAATGTTTGCCAAATGCTGAGTGGATAGCGTGAGGGATGTAGAAACAGTGCACCAGTCTGTGCTGCCAAGGAGTGTGAAGTTTAGAAGGGCAGGGGGTGGAGGCAGGAGAGTCATATGAAAGCCTTCAATATAAGGCAGCAGACGGTAAGTGCAACAAGACAGCGTCCAGTAGGGCTAAGCAGGCTTTCAGGAGGGAGAGCGCTCATCTGACTGTGGGAAGAATGGAGCAGTTGTCTGGCCTGTGGGAAGGTGGTTTTGAGCTGGGTGTGTGAGCAAAGTTGAGCTGATGGGAAAACACAAACCTCATT
This sequence comes from Chlorocebus sabaeus, assembly GCF_047675955.1. NCBI lineage: Eukaryota > Metazoa > Chordata > Mammalia > Primates > Cercopithecidae > Chlorocebus > Chlorocebus sabaeus. The sequence goes on from NC_132909.1 coordinate 17,639,227, forward strand.
CAGGGAAGGGCAAACAGGCTAGTTTGAGTGGAGAGAAATTTTTAATGAGTAGAAGGGCTTGCACTGGAAAAAGAGGTTGCAGTTAGAGCTTTGAGTTTAATCTGAGGACTCTAGCCTGGGTGTCTGTCAAAGTGATGGAAGAGTCTTCCCTTTTGGAAGAGTGGTCTAGGCCCTAGGGCTGTGGGGCTCAGCAGCTTCCAGAGTGCTCTTTCTACAAAGGAGGGAATGTTGGAAATTGGGGTGGAGAAGGGTGAATGTCTCCTGATTTTAGGACCAAATTGATGCAGAGTATGTAAGAAAGCCACTTCACCTCAAAGTGGCCTTTGGGGAGATGGTGCTCCCAAGTGGAAATATACACGGAGCTCTCTCTGTCTCTCTGAGATGGAGTCTTGCTGTGCTGCCCAGGCTGAAGTACAGTGGCACGTGATCTTGGCTCACTGCAATCGCTGCCTCATGGGTTCAAGCTATTCTCCTGACTCAGCCTCCCACGTAACTGGGACTACAGGCATGCGCCACCATGCCTGGCTAATTTTTTTGTATTTTTAGTAGAGATGTGGTTTCACCACGTTAATCAGGTTGGTCCCGAATTCCTGACCTCAAATCGTCTGCCTGTCTTGGCCTCCCAAAGTGCTGGGATTACAGGTGTGAGCCTCTGTACCTGGCGGGCTGAGCTCTCTTCTAGGTGGTTTCTTTGCAAAGGTCTGGGCCACTTTGCTTGTAGTGAAAACTGGAGTAGATTCAAAACCTTTTAGCAAAAGTCTGCTTCCCAAAGGGTGAGCTGTTGCAGCCGGGTTTGGTGTGGCAAAAGCTTCAAATATGGACACCATCTGGTGATAGGATTTTCTTCAGTTTATTACATTACCTTCAAATAGCATTAAAATGTGCGCATGCTTGGCACACTCTAAAGAATTCAAGTGGGCCAGGCGCGGTGGCTCATGCCTGTAATCCCAGCTGGGAGGCCGAGGCAGGTGGATCACAAGGTCAGGAGTTTTAGACCAGCCAGACCAACATGGTGAAACCCTGTCTCTACTAAAAATACAAAAATTAGCTGGGCATGGTGGCGCATACCTGTAATCCCAGCTACTCAGGAGGCTGAAGCAGGAGAATCACTTGAACCTGGGAGGCGGATGTTGTGGTGAGCCGAGATTGCGCCACTGTACTTTAGCCTGGGTGACAGAACGAGACTCTGTCTCAAAAAAAAAAAAAAAAAAAAAAAAAAAAAAAAAAAATATATATATATATATATATATATATGCAAAGTTTGAGATCTGCCTGAGCAACTTAGTGAGACCCCATCTCTACAGAAAAAAAATATTAGCCAAGCATGTAGGGTACACTTCTAATTACACATACTTGCGAGACTGAGGCAGGAAGGCTGCTTGAGGCTGCAGTGAGCTGTGATGGCACCACTGTACTCCTGCCTGGGTGACAGACTGAGATCCTGTCTTTACAAAAAGGGAATGAAAGCAAAGAGTTCCTTTTCTTTAATGAATGTGCAGTTGCCTTTAACATCCTCCCACAACTGCCACCAAGTTTGACCCTGGGGAAATGCATTACTCTTCTGGGAAAAGCTGGGGGGAGAAGGCAAGGAAGCAAATCTTTGTTGAACCAGTATGTACTATATTTGCCAACTGTAGTTGCAGACACTGTCACATACAATATCTCATTCAACCCTCGCAACCCTGGATGTAAGTACAGTTTGCTTCTTTTAGTAAGTGAGGAAACGGGCACTGAGAGAGGCTCACTTGCTCCAGATCCCTGTAGCTGAAAGGGCTACATTTTGGTGCACATGTGGCCTGTTTTGCCCCATTTTCTCCCCCAGTTTCCCCTTCACAGACAGTCTTATTTCCCTGGATTCAGGCTGCTAGAGACCATGGACATCAGCATTAGTAGCAGCAACAGAAGGAGGGAAGAGATTAGAACTTTATTTTTTAATTTTTATTTTACTTTTTTTGAGACAGAGTCTCACTCTGTTACCCAGGCTGGAGTGCAGTGGTGCGACCTCGGCTCACTGCATCCTCCGCCTCCTGGGTTCAAGCGATTCTCCTGCCTCAGCCCCTGAGTAGCTGGGATTACAGGCACATGCCACCATGCCCGGCTAATGTTTGCATTTTTAGTAGAGATGGGGTTTCACCACTTTGGTCAGGCTGGTCTCGAGCTCCTGACCTCATGATCTGCCCACCTCAGCCTCCCAAAGTGCTGGTATTATAGGCGTAAGCCACCATGCCCAGCCGAGATTAGAACTTTAATTGTGACTGTTGGTGCAGCTGTACGTCGCTTGGAGATTGTATGGAAGCTGTCCAGTTGGAGGCTCCTGATCTCTGGGGATGGCTGAAGCCAGTGTACATGGCCTGGTAGTCTGTGCTTTAGTCCCACAACACTGTTTTCATGTGAGGGCAAAAGCAGTGAAGTGACGCTGTCTTGCTGTTAGGTAACAGGTTAGACTGTGTACTTTATGAAAATCTGGGAGGTGAAACTTGTTAAACAAAAGAAATGAAGCATTCTTAAGAAATAAGGTGACTAACTTGGCAGCCGTGCCAGTTTCCTCCCTGTACTCCTTCCCACCTCCCCACACCCCGGTGCCTCATGATTTCTTCCTCAAGTCTTTTTTCTCATTTGGATTTCCTTCCTTCCTCCTTTCCTCCCTTCCTCCCTTCCTCCTTTCTTTCTTTCTCCTCCTTCCTTCCTTCCTTCCTTCCTTCCTTCCTTCCTTCCTTCCTTCCCTCCCTCCCTCCCTCCCTCCCTCCCTCCTTCTTTCTTTCCTTCCTTCCTTCTTTCTTTTCTTTTCTTTTCTTTTCTTTTCTTTTCTTTTCTTTTCTTTTCTTTTCTTTTCTTTTTTGAGACAGAGTCTCGCTCTGTCCCCCAGGCTGGAGTGCAGTGGCCAGATCTCAGCTCACTGCAAGCTCTGCCTCCCGGGTTCACGCCATTCTCCTGCCTCAGCCTCCTGAGTAGCTGGGACTACAGGCGCCCGCCACCGCGCCCAGCTAATTTTTGTATTTTTTTAGTAGAGACGGGGTTTCACCGTGTTAGCCAGGATGGTCTCGATCTCCTGACCACGTGATCCGCCCGTCTCGGCCTCCCAAAGTGCTGGGATTACAGGCTTGAGCCACCGCGCCTGGCCCCTTCCTTCCTTCCTTCCTTCCTTCCTTCCTTCCTTCCTTCCTTCCTTCCTTCCTTCCTTCCTTCCTTCCTTTCTTTCTTTCTTTTCTTTCTTTCTTTGACAGAGTCTTGCTCTGTCACCCAGGCTGGAGTGCCATGGTGCCATCTTGGCTCACTGCAACCTCCTCCTCCTGGGTTCTAGCAATTCTCCTACCTCGGCCTCCCAAGTAGCTGGGATTATAGGTACAGGCCCTCACGCCTGGCTAATTTTTGTATTTTTAGTAGACACAGGGTTTCACCATATTGGCCAGGCTGCTCTTGAACTCCTGACCTCATGATCCACCCACCTCGGCCTCTCAAAGTGCTGGGTACAGGCATGAGTCCCTGTGTCCGGTCCCACCTTATACCTTTCAATGACCCTTTCTAGCTGAGTATTTGGCAGGAAAGTGATGCTATGTATTGGTAGAAGAGACATTGACAAGGTCTGTTTCCCTTCTATGCTCCTGCTCCCATCTTTGGCAAAATATTGGCAATAGTAGTGTTGTTACCTGGAAAGTTGCCTTGTTCCGGCTCTGTTCACAATTCCTTTCCGTTGTCTGGCTTAGTCGTTCTGGTCCAAGGGAGAGGAACCTGAGTTAGGGGAAGAGACCCAGAGCTGCAGGTCCCAGAGGGTCTGAGAAACAGGAGCGACAGGAAGGAAGGAGCCCTGAAGGGTGTTTGCCCAGCTGCTGGGGTGCCTGGCTCCAGCCCTTGTTTGGAAATGGCCCCAGGGAAAAGAAGAAAGGTAATAATACTTTAAGTAAACATTAGGGGCATAGAATATCAGCATTCACTAAACTTGACAGTTATTTGAGACTTCAGGAAATGTGCTCAAAGGGAGAGGAGATGCTGGGCTTGAACGCTGGATGATATTCGTGGGTGCTGAAGGGAAGGCTAACAAGGGAGCCCTTTTTTGGAAGCCTCCAGGCAGGAGTGAGAACAGGTGACATGACCGTTTCCCTGAGAAAAGGGAAGAGGCAAGGCATGAGTCAAAGCCCTTTGATTTTTGTTGGACTGTTCTTCTCTCTCTGCATTTTCAAATTATCCCAGCCTGTTGACTGACACAGAGTTGATTGTAGACTTTGCTACTGCAGGGTTTATAAAGCACTGCAGGGGCCAGGGACTGTGCTAGGCAGTGGAGCCTCTAAGTTGAAGGCTCAAGCAGAGTCTAAGCTTTTTCTGATGCAAATTACTGATGTGGCTTTTTTTTTCTGGAAAATTCTAAAAATGGTCTCTGCCTTCAGGAGGCTTATGTCTAACCAGGGAGATGACATCCACTTCATAAAGCCTAGTAGCATGAGTGCAGTCATCTCTCAAAGTGGCAGGTGTGCAGGGGGACTGAGAGGAACTTGGTCGGGTGGAACTTGAGCTGGAGCTGGGGGACAATTTGGGTTGGTGGAGGGCAGAGAGGAGGGCCATGCAGAGCAGGGGCGTGTTGTAGGAGAGGTGCCCCCTGGAGCTCAATGGATGGGGATCTTAGAGGACAGGAGCTGTTTGTGTTCATTTTTGTATTCCCTGAACTCACACAGGACCTGGCACTTTGGGAGTATTCTATAAATGACTGTTGCATGGAATGATGGCTTGTAACCTGTTAACTTGTCCTGATGTGTTAGAAAGTGTACAAAAGCGCAGCCCATTAGCAGAAAGAAAATCTTACTGAAAAATGATCCCATGTATGCATAGAGCCTGGTGCGGCCACTTTACTTATGCTGCTGAGTTCTCATGAGTCCACACTGAGGCCACCGCAGGGGCCGGGAGCTCCTCCTCAGACCTTCCTCCGGGTGCCTCAGTCTCTTTACCCCTCTGTTCTCCCAGGTCCTGCTCCCTGTCAGTTCACTCCATTTGGTTTCCCCTCCATGCACTTGGGGTGGGTGTCACATCCTGTGTCTCATCGAGGAGGGTGGGCTTCGGGTCCGCAGGTCCATTGATTAAAACATCCCCAAGACAAGTGGACTTTCCTCTTGTTAACATGACTACTTCTAATGCATCCTGAGAACATTATTTGTGTCAAGAGTCTATCTGATGTACAGAGGCCCTTCCTTCCCCAGGAAGGAGGTAAGGGGAAGTTGGGAGAAAACACTGCCCTGCCTGGGTTACTTATTTCCCTATTCTACAGTGTACTTGGTAGACATTCAAAAATATTTGTTGACTTTGTCCATGATCCGCATGGCTCTCATATAGTCATTTATTCACACATACATTCAGTGAGGCTTTGAGCGCCTAGTGTGCGCCTGGTATTTGCTAGATGGTGGAGGCTGAGATCAGGTGTGCTGCTGTCTCTGAGGAGCTCTCACTATACAGCTGCACCTAGGGTGACCGAATCCACCTGCCCTGCTTTACAGACATGGAAATTAAAGTGCAGGGAAGTTACAGGATTAGTTCAATGTCACAAGGTCACCAGCCTCAAAGTTACAGGAGTAAATCAAGTTTCCTGACTTGCTGGGTTTTCTGTTAGTGTGCAGCTACCTGGCTGCTGCAGGTGCAGATGTGGTGAGCTCCCATAGGAGAGAGGACGTTCAGAAGGAAGTGGGAGCCCTGAGCACCCTGGATTAGCCAGGAGAACATGCTGGGTCCAGCTGTGACCACACAAAGGACCTTCGGGGACATTTGCATTCTCTTTTTCACTTTGAGCTTGAAATGACGAAATCTCAGCTCAGAAATGATCCCATGTATGCATGGAACCTGGTGAGAAAACCAAGAGTGGGAGATTTTTCACAGGGCATTGGTGAGGTGGGTCAGAGAAGCCTGTGCTGATATCTGTCACGGTGTTTCTCACTGAATGGCAATGGTATGACTTTGAGTGGGTTCCGTCCATAACCTGGAGCTCTGTGAGGCAGGGACCGAGTGTGATTCACCTTTGTCTCTCCAGTGACAGTACACAGTAGGCTCTGATAAATATTTCTTACAAAATAAAACTGAATAAAAAGTAGACACCTGCACAGGTGTGGGATGATTGAGCAGCAGCAGAAGCAGGAAAAGTCAGCGTCCCCAGATCAGCTGATACGGGGTTCGGCTTCTAAATAGGGGTGAGGTGCCAGGACAGGGATGGAGGTACTGTGGCTCTGCTGCTCTGGGGAACACCCCTGTGATTCGGAGTGTCTGCTGTGGTTGCTGCACTTCACTTGCCCGTGGGAAAGGGACTGGAGGGTGTGGGGCTTCAGGTGACCCCACGTGGGAAACCACCAAGGGAATCTGGGATGAGAGGCACTTTTTTTTTAACCCAATATTTGAAGGTGGGTTGTACAAAGAAGTGTTAGACTTATTTCAGCCAATGGAGGACATAGGACAAGGATTGGTGAATGTGAATCAGACATATTTTGACTCAGGATGAAAAAGAACTGTCACAGTAAAGTAAGTTTCCTTGGGGAATTAACTGTTTACTGGTGGAATTTAGGCTAAGGCTGATGTTGAAAATACCCATTACAGTGGCTGGGAGTGGTGGCTCACGCCTGTAATCCCAGCATTTTGGAAGACTGAGGTGGGCAGATCACTTGAGGTCAGGAGTTCAAGTCTAGCCTGGCCAACATGGTGAAACCCTGTCTCTACTAAAATTACAAAAATTAGCCAGGCATGGTGGAATGCGCCTGTAATCCAAGCTACTCGGATGGCTGTGGCAGGAGAATCGCTTAAACCCAGGAGGCGGAAGTTGCAGTGAGCCAAGATTGTGCCAATATCGCACCACTGCACTCCAGCCTGGGCGACAGAATGCGACTCCGTCTCCAGAAAAAAGAAAAGAAAAGAAAGAAAAGAAAAGAAAAAGAAAGACCCATTACAATGATTTTTTTTTTTTTTTTTTTTTTTTTTTTTTTTTTTTTTTTTGGAGACGGAGTCTCGCTCTGTCACCCAGGCTGGAGTGCAGTGGCCGGATCTCAGCTCACTGCAAGCTCCGCCTCCCGGGTTTTCGCCATTCTCCTGCCTCAGCCTCCCGAGTAGCTGGGACTATAGGCGCCCGGCACCTCGCCCGGCTATTTTTTTTGTATTTTTTAGTAGAGACGGGGTTTCACTGTGTTAGCCAGGATGGTCTCGATCTCCTGACCTCGTGATCCACCCGTCTCGGCCTCCCAAAGTGCTGGGATTACAGGCTTGAGCCACCGCGCCCGGCCTACAATGATTTTTAAGGTTACAAGGGCAGAACTTGGCTTGGAACCGTTTCTCACTGATCACATATTGTTATAAAAACTGTTTTTTGCAATGGGTTATTGCTCTGTGATGCAGGTTGAGCTCTCTCTGACAGTTACTTCCAGTCTTTGTGGGTGGTTATGATTCTCTTACCTCATCTGTGACTTGGACTTCATCTCCTACACCCTGCCCGCTCCAGCCCCATCCCCTCCATGACTGGTGAGACCGGTAAGAGTTAAGTGCATTTGCTGATGATCGTCACAAGGTGGCAGCACAGACATTCGGGTGTTTTCTAAATCCTCTACCTGGGTGTGGGCGCGTCTAAAAAAGGTCACGAATGAGGCGAAGGTCAATGTTATTTTCCTTCTTTCTCCTGTAAGGTGATAGAGTTCAGATGACTGTGAAATCATTGCATTTTAGAACTGGAAGACACTTCAGTAAACTGCTCACAGATCCCCCAAAGATCTTGTTTAAATACAGATTCTGATCCTTCTGGTGGGGTCTGAGATTCTACATTTCTAAGGTGCTTTTGGACATGTCGTTGCTGTTGGCTGTGGGGTCACACTTTGAGTAACAAGGGTTGAGGGTCATTTAAACATTAATTCTCACTGCACCTGATTATAGATGAAGAGAGACCGAACTGCAGAGAAAGAATGTAACTTGTCCCACCCTGCCATGCCCTTACTGCATGACTTTTTGTATTTAAACCCACAGCTTTAGCCTCTCCGACTAGTTCTTACTCCATACATCATGTGGTCCTGTCACTGTTGTTGGCGGCATCTCTCTAGCTTAGGAATCCAGAATCCCCTTTTCACCACCTTCTTTGGTCTTGGCTCAAGGTTTCACTTTGGCTGGTTCTGTCCTTTCAAAACCTTCAGTGACTTTTCCGTAATCAGATCAAGTTTGAACGTCTGTCTAGTGTTCATTTCTCTGCAGCATATTATCCCCCTTTAGCAAGCTTACCTAATTCCCTGTTTTAAAGTGGTTTGTTTGCTTCAGCTCTCCCTGCTCCTTCCTATTCCCTACACATACCCTGTTCAGGTCTCTCGGTGGCAGTGGTGGTGGCATGGGCTTCGGTGTTAGACTCACTGAGGTTCTAATCCCACATCCACCAACAGCCTTGGCAAGTTACTTCCCCTTTCTGAGGATCAGTATCCTCCTTGTGAAATATCCCCATATCGTGTGTGAGAAGAGTAAATAAAATAACATCTGCAAACACACTCTTATTCCTGGGAGCCTCTTCAAAACTGGTATCTCCGGTGGGGCCTGTGTGCATCTTTGTGCATCTAGAGTGGTGCAAAGTGTGCATCTTTGCATGCGTTGTGTATTTCTATCACACGATTCATCATTTCCTTCCCATCAGTGGCAATTAGGAGCTCATCTCAGGCTTAGGATAGTAAAATTATATGACATTTGTTTTCACTACAATAAAGGTCTCTCTGAGATCTGAGGAAGAAATCCACCAGGAGGGTTGGATGCTTTACTTAGGTTCCCTTGGCTTCTGTTTCTCTTTGTGTCTGCTTTCCTAAGCCCGAGTCTTTCAGGGCCTAACCCAAATCCTTCCTGTTTTGTGAAATTTTCAACCATTTTTGACCCAGTTGATCCCACCCTTCTGTAACTTATTTCATCCATGTATTGGCATTTAATTATGTTCCAGTCCTCCCAGTGAGAGCTCCATAGAGAGGCTGGAAGGGTACTGGCTGTGTGAGAATTGAAGGTTGAGTGAGTTCTTTTCTTACTATGCCCTGAGTGTTAGAGCTGCCTTCTATTTTTTTTTTTTTTGAGACAGGGTCTCACTCTATCGCCCAGGCTGAAATGCAATGGCATGATCTTGGCTCACTGCAAACTCCACCTCCAGGGGTCAAGTGATTCTCTTGCCTCAGCCTCCCAAGTAGCTGGGATTACAGGTGCCTGCCACCATGCCGGGCTAATTTTTGTATTTTTAGTAGAGACGGGGTTTCACCGTGTGGGCCAGGCTGGTCTCGAACTCCTGACCTCAGATGATCTTTCTGCCTTAGCCTCCCAAAGTGCTGGGATTACAGGCGTGAGCCACTGCGTCTGACCCAGCCTTCTCTTTTTTTCCAGCTATTGCCAGCAGCAGTTCCTCCTGCACCAGCAGCACCAGACCCTGGCAGACATGTGAGTACCCTAGGGATTGCTCTTGTCAGGGTCCTTCCTGCCTCTGGGTTTTGGTTACAGTGGCATGTTTTTTTTTGCATGTTATCAGATGGCCCCTCTCATGAGGGCACTGATGATATCTTTTAATAAAAACCTCAGGGTAATAACTCGGGAAGTTGAGCACAGTATCCTCTTGCTTAAACAGCCGGTAAACAGGAAATGTGTACAGTTTCCTATTTTGTGAAATTTATAACAGTCTTTATTCTCTTACTTCAAAAGAGATTAAGGACAAAGGACCAAGTGGGGAGTACAGGGTTGTTTAGGGAAGGTTTGTGAATTTTTCCTTCAATTATACCTGGAAGTGTGCATCTTGGCACATGTGGTCATATATTTCCATGACATAATTCATAATTCCCTTCCTGTCAGTGGCAATCAGGAGCTCACGTCAGGCTTGTGATAGTAAAATTTTATGGTGTGGGCCAGGCGCCGTGGCTCATGCCTGTAATCCTAGCACTTTGGGAGGCTGAGGTGGGCAGATCACAAGGTCAGGAGACTGAGACCATCCTGGCTAACACGGTGAAACCCCGTCTCTACTAAAAATACAAAAAAATTGGCCAGGCATGGAGGCGGGAGCCTGTAGTCGGAGCTTGCCAAGATCGAGCCAAGATCGTGCCGCTACACTGCAGCCTGGGCGACGCAGCGAGACTCCATCTCAAAAAAAAAAAAAAAAAAAAAAATTATATGGTGTGTGCTTTCATTACAATACATGTTTCTCTGAGGTCTGGAGAGAAAATAGTCCAGAAGGGCTGGACACTTTACTTGGTATCCTGCCTCTCTCTCTCTTGTTTTTCTTTTTTTTTGAGACAGGGTTTTTCTCTGTCACCCAGGCTGGAGCACAGTGGTGCAGTCATGGCTCACTGCAGCCTCAGCCTCCTGGGTTTGAGTGATCCCCCCACCCCAGCCTCCCAAGTAACTGGGACTACAGGCGTGTACTACCATGCTTGGCCATTTTTTTTTTTTTTTTTGTAAAGATAGGGTTTCACCATGTTGCCCAGGCTGGTCTTGAACGTCTGAGCTCAGTTATTTGCCTGCCTTGACCTCCCAAAGTGTTGGGATTACAGGCATGAGCTGCCACACCTGGTGCTGCCTTCTCTTTTTATTGGGTAGCAGACTACTCACCCATCATTTTCCCAATCAGGAGATTTCTGGCCTTCCATTCCCCTACCATGGGTCCATGCCAAATATTGTGTCTGGAACTGGATGTTGGGCCCAAGGAATGGTTTCCTGACTGATTTCCAGGATTCTAATCTTCACGCTGTAAGCTGTAGGTTTCCTACCCTGGAAGCTGGTTAGAGTCACCTGTAGGGCATTTAAAACCTACCAGTGCCTGTGTCTTCCCCCAGGAGAGTCTGATCTGATTGGTTCATCATGTGGCCCGAGTATTGGTCACTTACAAATGCTTCCGCTATTTTACAGTGGAGGAACTTTAGCCCAGTGCTCAAAGTTAACATCTCCAGTAATCAGAGATATCGACATCTTAGGAAATATGCTGGATGGAGAAGGTGCAGCATCACCTCTGTGGTATTCTTGTCTAATGTGTACAACCTAAGTTTAATCATGAGAAAAAAGATAGATGCCCAAACTGAGGGTTATTCTGCAAAATCACTCCAATACTCTTCAAAAATGTTAAGGTCATGAAGGCAAAATAAATTCTGAGGAACTCTCCCAGTTTAAAGAAGACTGAGAGGACAAAAAATGAGATGCAATGTGTGATCTTGGATTGGATTCTGGTCTAGAAAGAGGACATTAGTGGGGAGATAGAGGAGATTTAATGAGGTCTGCAGATTCATTCATTGTACAATGTCAGTGATTAATGTATTTATTTTATTTTAAATTTAAATTAAATTAAATTTATTTTTTGAGACAGAGTTTTGCTCTTGTTGCCCAGGCTGGAGTGCAATGGCATGATCTTGGCTCAACACAACCTCCACCTCCCAGGTTCAAGTGATTCTCCTGCCTCAACCTCCCAAGTAGCTGGGATTACAGGCATGCACCACCACACCTGGCTAATTTTGTATTTTTAGTAGACATGGGTTTCTCTATGTTGGTCAGGTTGGTCTCAAACTCCCGACCTCAAGTGATCCTCCCACCTTGGCCTCCCAAGGTACTGCGATTACAGACATGAGCCACTGCACCTGGCCCATGTATTGATTTTAATGATTACACTGTGGTTATTTAAAACAATATTTTGGGAAATTGAGTGAAAAGTATATGGGAACTCTGACTATTTTTGGAACATTTTTGAAAGTGTGAAATTGTTTCAAAATGAAAAGTTTAGAAAAAGAAAAACGATTCCAGATAATTCTATTAAGTTGCCAGAGTTCAGAACCACTTCTCTAAGTTATCTTGCCTGGCACTGTTGTAACCAAGTACCCCTGTTTTTCTAGAGGTGGCTAAATTTTTTTATTGTTTTAACAGAAATAATTATTTCATTTCTCATAACCTCACATGATTGCTGACCAATGGTTAGCATCCTGATTTGGGTCAGGACCATCCTAGGAGCAAAAGCTGCTTGTAACATTGGCCCTGCTTGCAAGGATAGGCATATCCCTCTGGTGTGGAGCTTCCTGCATTACAACCTGTGTATAAAAATACAAGGCACACTTTCCCGGAGACCTTCTAGACCTCACACCATAATGCTCCAACCAATATAATCTATAAGTCTGCGTACTCATAAATATTTCAAACTCCAGGTAGACCAGTTTCATTCTGATACTCAATGACTATGCCCCCTCTCAGCAAAAAGTACTCAGAACAAATATGGCAGCCAGATCCCACAAAGATAACAATAAAGCTTGGCAGTGGAAAATGGTAACTGAGTACCCCCATTTTTCTAGAGGTGGTTTAATTATTTTTTTCCTCCCTCTATCTCTTTTCTAATTTCCCTGGCTACCAGTTTCCTACTTAGTCCTTCAGAAATGCATATATAACCTTCCACCTCCCCCATCACCAGACATTCCCTACAGGGCAAGTTCCTCTAGCTATATGCTCCATGATTAATTTCTCAAGAGTTGACAGTTCATTAGTGGAGCAAAGAATACCTGCCATGGAACTTTCACCTCCAGAGGGTTGCCTCAGAGCTTCCATCCTGGGTCACCTCAGAACTTACACCCACTAGGGGGACATGTCAGAAGCATGCCCACTTGGCCATTTTTACAACTTACCTCTGTCCAGGAAGGCACCATCTCAACTGCCCAGTAGCGGGAGGACGCTTGTTCTTGCTCATTTTCTCCTTTACCTTATAAAAAAATGCCTGCTTTCTGCTCCAAAGGTGAAGCAGCACATTTAAAGGCAGAATGCTTTGTGCCCCTTCCTCCAAGCTAGCTTTCGAATAAGTTCACTTTGTTTTGAATCAGACCTTGCTCATGTTAATGGGACTCTACATGCAGCACGCGACTAACCTGGTTTTCATTACACAGGTTTTTGGTTACACTGTCAGATTAATCTTCCTGAAAATGCTGTTTGTTATGTTACTGAGCTTCTCAAAGCTTTCCAGTGACTCCTATCATCCATAGGATGAAATTCCAATTCCTTAGGCTGCCGTTCAAAGCCCCCATAACACAGCCCCAGTCTACTCCCTTGGTCTGTGTAGAAAGACTTGACCCACATTTTATGTTTTCATGTCTGAACTTATTCTAATTCTTTCACTCCTTCCCACAACCACTTCAACTGTCTTCTCAGCCTCCTGAGCTGTTCTTTGTCTAAGGCTCATTTCAGACCCTGACTCTTCCTTGAAGCCCATGTGGTTATTTCTATTAGAAGCAGTCATCCTGTCTTTCTTTGAATTCATGTAGGTTCAATCACTCTGCAGTGAAACATGACCTTTAGATTCAGAAATATGTGAGTCGGAATCCTGGTTCCACCTTTGACCAATTCTGAGGTAAAGGACAAGTTAATTGATGTCTTGGGATAGGGAGATAATAGTGCCTACTTAAAGTGTCATTGGGGGCATTAGATAAGGTGGAAATATAAAGGTCCCTAGCACATAGCAGGTTCCTTCCCCAACATTTTTGTAGCTCCATGCTCCCCAAAGCTACTGTGGGTTGTGCAAAGGCTCTTATCAACATTTTCTGGAGAGCCTTTAAAAAATATTTGTGCCTGGTCATCATTAAAATGAGAGACACTCTTGAACTGCATTGAATGCTTGGGGCTTTAAGGAGTTCAACTGAGATTTTTTTTTTTCCCCTGGAAAACAACTCAGTAAATACATGATCTATGGACAGAGGAACGTAACCCAATAGGGGGAGAAGGAAGGGACAATGGGTTTCTAAATAGGAAAAAGCTGTGATGCCTTCCACACCCATCCCTTTGACCTCAGTTGAACAGCATTGAGGAAGTATGGCTCTTTTTTTTTGAGATGGAGTCTCGCTCTGACGCTGAGGCAGGAGTGCTGTGGCGTGATCTCGGCTCATGCAAACTCCACCTCCCAGGTTCATGCCATTCTCCTGCCTCAGCCTGTTGAGTAGCTGGGACTACAGGCACCTGCCACCGCACCCGGCTAATTTTCTGTATTTTTAGTAAAGACCGAGTTTCATCGTGTTAGCCAGGATGGTCTTGATCTCCTGACCTTGTGATCCACCCGCCTCGGCCTCCCAAAGTGTTGGGATTACAGGCGTGAGCCACCGCACCTGGCCCCTTGACTCTTAAAATTATGTAAAGGAAAGTAAAAATCTCAGGACTGTCAAACTCATTACACCAAAGGGATAGTTCAGGCTGGAGGCGGAGTCACGTGACTCCACCATCTTTTCCCCAGATGAACAATGGTTATTACACAACCTGTGTCAAAGCATTGTACATTAGCCAGACCCCCACAGGAAGGTGAAAAGACCTCTGACATCTGTGGATGACTACCGTCACAAATTGTTCTTTGCTGGCCTTGGAACTTTTCAAGATGTACATCCTCCCATAAAACAAGGACAAAGCAATTGTAACTATAGGTGTGCAAGCTAAATCTACCTTCTAAAACTAAAGCCTGTTAGATTTCACAATGATAATGCTTGTATTTCCAAGTACAGAAGAAAGACTAGATGAGACCAATTATTCTTCCCTCTATTTGTCTCTTCCTATCTCCCTTCTCCACTTTAAGCAGATGTATAAGTATCAGGCCTCCTGAAAACCTCTTCAAAGATGAGACAAGCTATGGAGGATTTCTATGACTTACGTTTTTCCAGGGCGTGTCCTCAAGCTCTGGCTTAATAAACCTCAATGGACTCAGTCACTTGCCCCAGTCACTCATTTTGGTTAAGATTTTGGTGACCATGAAGGAACCCTCTGAGTGGAGCTTAGCCCTTTAGGCCTGCAGCGATTTTCCTGTTTATGCTTGGTACCAACTAATGAGCTTTAGCTTTGACTGATTTTGTGACTTTCTGAGGATCAGATGCTACACTGTCTTGAGGTCCCTGCTCTCCCCAATTGATATTTGAGATCTCAGTTTTGTTTTGCCGTGAAACTGCTTTACTCTTGGAGGTTTGCTCACGTCCTATAAGGAAGGTGAGTTTTCTTCTCCTGTGCCAATGGAGAGCAGCCTTCAGCTTGGTCCCCTCCCAGGTAAGGAGCTGGGTTGGGGTTTTGTTTTAGAATTTGATAGCTACAGGTTAAGGTTTATTGCTAGTTGGCTCTAACCTCTCTCTCTCTCTCTCTTTTTTGTGAGATGGAGTTTCACTCTGTAGCCCAGGCTGGAGTGCAGTGGTGCAGTCTCGGCTCATTGCAACCTCTGCCTCCTGGGCTCACGCCATTCTCCTGCCTCAGCCCTCAGCCTCCCGAGTAGCTGGGACTACAGGCACCTGCCACCACGCCTGGCTAATTTTTTGTATTTTTAGTAGAGACGGGGTTTCACCATGTGGGCCAGGCTGGTCTTGATCTCCTGACCTCATGATCTGCCAGCCTCGGCCTTCCAAAGTGCTGGGATTACAGGCGTGAGCCACCGCGCCCGGCCGGCTCTAACCTCTCTTTATGCTTAGAGTGTTCAACAGGACATCATTTGTGTGATCACTTGTTGTGTTTTTGATTTTTGTCATTCTTCCTTTGGGTTTGACCAACTCTTGACCCTGCATAGTGTCCAAAACACTTTCCAACTTGGTCAAATCCAGCAGGAGCTCTACATTATGGTGAACCATCCTTAAAATTGACTAAAACCCCAGCAACTGCAGAACACCAAGTTCAACCTCTAGAAACATGTGTCAGTTGAAGGAAATGAGATGTTTAACCCAAAATATATTTTTTGACATATTTTGAGATGTCTGTCGGAGGGCCAGCGAGCAGAAGTGGCCCTGCAAAGCTGTCTTTCATGAGAAAATTGGCATCTGTAGATAATCCCCGTTAATACAGGCAGGCTTTCTCTTGTCTGGATCCAGAAAAATGAACTGAGCCTGATACCTTAAAAATCTGAAATAAATATTTACCATCCACTCTCTCTGAGAGCCGCTACCTGTGAAGTTTCGACTGTATAACAAGACCATCTTTGTTAGCCGAGCCTCCTCCTTTCTCCCTCCCATAACCTGTCTTGCTACTAAAACCCGACGTACAACCATAACCTGTTTTGGGCCATGACGGAATCCAGGAAGATGATCATCTAGCAACAGGGTAAGAACTTATTTCCAGTGAGGCTCCTGGCTTCTCTTTCTCTGTGCAACCTAGTCAAGCAGACAATAAAAATCACCATTTCCTCTGGAAAATTTTGGTTAATGAGAGAAGATTTGTGTATGACTAGTCTTGATGTAGTGATTCTGTTGTACTTTTTGGTACATTTTTGTGTATCAAAACTAACATTTTCAAAATTTTCTTCCATTTTTCTGACTCGGAATCATTAGAAATTAAAATGGTGCTTTTTCCTGAAGCCTTGCAACCTGAAGCTAGACAATTTAAGTAAACTTCAGGAGAAAACACAGCAAATTATATATCAACAACCTTCATGCCTACAGATATGTGGACTACTGAAAAGGTTCAGTTGTACACCTGATTCAGACTACAATCCAGAGGGATCTGCCACTGGAATTTGAAGATGCTTCGGAGACTCTAAAAATACAAAAGCTAGCCTATAGTCTGCTCCACAAATTACAAGTGAGCCAACATATAACTGAAAGGGTTAGAGTGATGATTGCCCAAATAATTGCTTTAGTTGAAGAAGCAATTATTCAGCTGTGTAGCCTGAATAGGGTTCCAGGACTACTTTCCCTTTGTTCCTGTAACTTGACTTTGGTCTTTTTCTAATGAACTTTATGCCCTTCTCCATGAACACAATGTCCTAAGAATGAACCTTCCTAGTGATGTAGGATCAGACGAAGCGTACAGCCCCAAACTCATGTTTTCTACAATGCTTTCTGTGAAAGATTTTGAAGAATAGGTGCTGGCCAGGTGCAGTGGCTCATGCCTGTAATCCTAGAACTTTGGGATGCCAAGGCGGGTTGACTACTTGAGCTCAGGAGTTCAAGACCAGTTTGGGCAATGTGGTGAAACCTCATCTCCACAAAAAATAATAATGATAAAAATGTAGACAGGTGTGGTGGCATGGGCCTGGAGTTCCAGCTGCTTGGGAGGCTGAGGTGGGAGGATTGCTTGGGAAGTGGAGTTTGCAGTGAGCTGAAATTGTGCCACTGCACTCCAGCTGCCTGGGTGACAGAGCAAGACTCTGTCTCAAAAAAAAAAAAAAAAAAAAAAAAAAAAAAAGAATAGAAAAAAAAGGGGGGGGCGGTAAATGTAAAGGGAAAAAAAATCTCAGAACTCCCAAACTCTTTATACCAAAGGGAAGTTCAACCTGGAGACTGAGTCGTGCAACACCATGATCATTTCCTAAAATGAATAGCTGTTACTACAAGACCTTGTGGCAAGGCATTGCACATTATCCAGATCCCCATGGGAAGGTGCAAAGGCCTCAGGCATCTCTGGATGAGTGCCTTCACACAGTGTTCTTTGCTGATCTCAAAACCTTTTTTTTTTTTTTTTTTTTTTTTTCTGAGACAGAATCTCTCTCTGTCGCCCAGCCTGGAGTGCAGTGGTGCGATCTTGGCTCACTGCAAGCTCCACCTCTCGGGTTCATGCCGTTCTCCTGCCTCAGACTCCTGAGTAACCAGGACTACAGGCCCCTGCCACCACACCCGGCTGTTTTTTTTTTTTTTTTTTTTTTTTTTTGTATTTTTAGTAGAGATGGGGTTTCACCGTGTTAGCAAGGATGGTCTCGATCTCCTGACCTTGTGATCCGCATGCCTCGGCCTCCCAAAGTGCTGGGATTACAGGTGTGAGCCACTGCGCCCGGCTTCAAAATCTTTTAAGATGTATATTCTCCCATAAAACAAGAACATGTCGATTGTAACTTTAGTTCTGCAATCTAAGTCTAGTTCCTAAGAATAAAGTCTGTTATATTTCAGACTGATAATGCTTACCTTTCCAGGTACAGAACAAAGGCAAAGTTAATCATTCTTCTGCCTACCCCACCTCTTCCTATCTACCTTCCCTGCTTTAAGGAAGTGTATGAACACCTGGCATCGGCCAGGTGTGGTGACTCATGCTTGTAATCCCAGCACTTTGGGAGGCCAAGGTGGGTGGATCACTTGAAGTGAGGAGTTTGAGACCAGCCTGGCCAAGGTGGTGAAACCCTGTCTCTACTAAAATACAAAAATTAGCTGGGTGTTGTGGCACGTGCCTGTAATCCCAGCTACTTGGGAGGCTGAGGCAGGAAAATTGCTTGAACCCGGGAGTTGGAGCTTTCAGTGAGCTGAGATCATGCCACTGTACTGCAGCCTAAGAGACAGAGTGAGACTCCATCTCAAAAAAAAAAAAAGAAAACCTGGTCTCTTGAAAACCACTTCAGAGAGAATGCAAGCCACAGAGGTTTTCTAGGACTCATGTTTTCCCAGGGCGTGCCCTCAAGCTCTGGCTAAATAAACCTCAATTGATTCAGACCCTTGCCTCAGCCACTCATTTTGATTAATCACCATGAGTCCTGCACAGGTCTTCACTAATCCACTTCCTGCCCAGGTGATGTGTACCTAGATGAATCAGACGCTCGTAAGTTAAACACTCTTCTCCCTTTTCAGTTCCTCCACCCTGACCACTCAGTGCTATGTGCTCTGGTATGGCCCCAGCTCCCAGGTGGTTAGTATTGGTGTAAGAAAGCAAGGGCAGGAGGGGCAGTCTGAGAAGGAAGATAGAGGCCACCAGGCATGGAAAGAGACAGGTGGGGCTGTCATTATTCAAAGGCCATGCTCTGGGTGTGTTTTGTGACTGCTTCTGGATTTGAAATCTTCTCCTCTTTCGGACCATTCCAGGAAGTCACCCTCCTCCTACTTCCCTCTCATTACACTTTCTGTCCCTAGCGCCCCTCATTTGTGGCCAAGGAATGGCTGTGCAAGTAGTTGACAGTGGAGTAAAAATGACTTTTTATGTGACTGGGAACCTGGTCCTGTTTTCTTCCAAAAGAGACTGAAGTTCATAAAAGCCAGGTTTTATGCAGGTCTGCACAGTTGAGTGTGGTATTAGGGAACAGGTGCATAAGTGAAGGATGAGACAGAAAGCAAAATGCTGGCTGTTTGTGAAATCCTGAGAGTAGAGGGGACAAAAATCATTCTGGAAGGTGAATGTCATTCAGGAGACCTTGGAAATCTTAGAGTGTCCTCTGACCAGATCGGGAGGGGAATGAGGTTAAATTACGGGGCTGGGTGACAATGGGTACACTACTTCACTTCTCTGCCTCAGTTTTAAAAATCTGTAAAAATGGGGATGGTGGCACTCAGGATGTTTTGTGAGGACTGTGCTAGCTGGAAAGCTCTTAGGATAGTGCCTGGTGCATAGTGAGTGCTGCATCAGTCTGAGCTATTATAATTATGGGAATAGGCAAAGGTGCCACCCTGGCCATCCAGCGTGGGAGGTATTTTCCAGCCAGAGTCCTGGCAGTCCACCTGGAGATGAAGATGGTTAAGGAGGAAGTTTAACTTCCAGGAAGGACTGGGGAGGAGTAACTCATGCTCAACATTCTGTGAAAATACATTTATCCAACAGCGGGAATACACGGAGTGAATGTGGCTTCTGTGGTAATTATTATCTCCTGGTTGGGGAGCATCTAAAAATGTGTTGTAGGCTCAAATGGTTTTTCCAAAAGCCAAGCCTAAAAACAGCCTTCAGGGGTGCCTTGAAAATTAGCATTCCTTTTGCCGAAAAAAAGCATTAATTTTTTTAATGGAAAGCATTCATCTTGCTAAAAAAAATCCCCTCTTGTGGCTTAGGTCATTAGCTTTGTCTCTGTGCTATCCTAGATTACAAGGTATAAATAGAAAGACTAAACAAGAATGATTAAGGAAGGGCACATACAAATTAACAGGGCAGAATTGGGATGGGTATGTGTAACTTAAGGGGAAGTATGTATAAATCTTTTTTTTTTTTTTTTTTTTTTGGGACAGAGTTTCACTCTTTGTTATCCAGGCCGGAGCGTGGTGGTGTGATCTTGGCTCACTGCAACCTCTGCCTCCTGGGCTCAAGCAATTCTCCTGTCTCAGCCTCCCGAGTAGCTGGTATTATAGGCACCTGCCACCACGCCCAGCTAATTTTTGTATTTTTAGTAGAGATGGGGTATGTTGACCAGGCTGTTCTCAAACTCCTGACCTCAGGTGATCCACCCACCTCAGCTGGGATTACACTCCCAAAGTGCTGGGATTACAGGGGTGAGCCATTGCGCCTGGCCATATGTATACATTTTATGTGAACATAAAAAGGACCTCTTGTTCTTTTTTTTTTTCTTTTTCTGAGACGGAGTCTCGCTCTGTCCCCCAGGCTGGAGTGCAGTGGCGCGATCTGGGCTCACTGCAAGCTCTGCCTCCTCGCCTCCTGGGTTCACGCCATTCTCCTGCCTCAGCCTCCCGAGTAGCTGGGACTACAGGCGCCCGCCACCACGCTTGGCTAATTTTTGGTATTTTTAGTAGAGACGGGGTTTCACTGTGTTAGCCAGGATGGTCTCGATTTCCTGACCTTGTGATCCACCCGCCTCGGCCTCCCAAAGTGCTGGGATTACAGGCGTGAGCCACCGTGCCCGGCCAAGGACCTCTTGTTCTAAACAGACCTCTCCATATAAATAATGTGGGCTTTCTTGAGTGGATACCAGACTCCCTCACAAGACCATTCCAGCAGAATCATGAGAAAATGGGTAGTTGGCTTCTTTGCTAACTGGTAGGGTAGACTGTGTAAGTCGCTGAAGAGAAAGAAGATGAAGGAGCAGATGGGTGAGGATGAAAGAAACGGGATGTTAAATAGAAGGGACTGAAAGGAATGTTTACCAAGGGCTCATCGGGTACAGGCTGTGTGACTAATACCTTACACATCTTAATTTACTCTTGCACTGTCATTTTCTGATACAGTAAGAATCATCCTTGTGCTGCAAATGAGAAGAGGCTGTGGGGAGGTGAAGTGAGTGGTCCAGGATCATCCAGGCAGTTCACAGCAGAGCTGGTGTGTTTCACCTTGAAGTCTGTGCTCTGGCCTGTGATTCAGACAGAAAAGTGAGACGCAGAAGGCAAGCAAAGCAAATTTTTGTTCTGGGTGATATTTATGAAAGTTACTTGTGTTAGGCAGAATAATGACCTCCTAAAAATGTCCACATCCTGATCCCTGGAACATGTGCATGTTACTTTATTTGGCAAAAAGATTTTGCAGATAAGATAAAGTTAAGGATCTTGAGATGGGAGGTTATTCTGGATAATCTGGGCGGGCTCAGTGTAATCAGAAGGGCTCTTGTAAGTGAAACAGTAAGGCAGGAGGGTCAGGGAGAGAATGATGCACCCAGAGAGACTCCACTGGCCATCACTGGCTGTGAACCCACGTCAGGAGACATAATTACAACAAATTTAGTTATAGATCTAATTGGCTTTTATTTGTGACTTATGAATTAAGGCAGCTCCACTCTACAAGTACCATAATATCTCCCCCTGGGCAATACAATAAAAGAACAGTGGATTTTGTCAAATCGGAACAAGGAAACAGAACCACAGAAATAAATACGTTGGTTAACATCACATTACTTCACATTACTTATTTGTAAAAGTTAAAGTAGAGGGGACCCCCATAGTATGCTAACTCAAGGAAACTGGAATCTCCGTTTTTTTTTTTTTTTTTTTAATTGGTCTGTTTTGGATCTATTTGCTTCCTTAAAATTTCAGTTGGAGTATGTAGCATTTAGCATGACTGGCTCTATGCGCTCACCTCGGTGACAGTGTGACCAAACCTTAAAGCATTAGTGCTCTTATAAGTTACCACCATTTGGGGCTTTTATCCTTCATAGGTTTTGTTGTTTTTTTTTTAAATTATACTTTAAGCTCTAGGGTACCTTCATAGGTTAGGATGTTCTGCTGATGACGCATTTCTTTGAGGTTTGTAATTCCAGCCAAAGAGACCATTCACTATTCGATGGCTGGCTGCATGCAAACATTTAAAGCTTTTAGAGATTACACTACACCAGGAAGTATGACTACTAGTGTGACTATTAGGAGGGTAATACCAAGAGTTGGATAGGCAAGATGCAAACCAACTAAAATAGAACAAAGAACGAGCCCGACGAGTCTAGCAATTTTAACGAAGCAGCACATTTGTTAATTTCTACAATTTATTCTCAGTGATACCCATTGTATTTAGCCATGTTCAACAAGAAGTGTCAGAAACTGCACAGACTCCTCCCTGTTCAGTTGGTAGGGAGCAATTCCATTATTTGGCATTGCATGGCTGGGTTAAACAAAAACAGGGAGTGAGAACAGGTGAGTCTAGAAGTCCAACTCTGAAAAGGACCCCACTGTACATTTGAACAAACAGTTTGTTAAAGATGCTGCTAATGTCAGCCATTGGGTGGACTAAAGGACCTTTTATATACAACACTGGGATTGACAAGATAGATCTGACACTCTGTTAAGTCACCCTCCGAAGCTACTTCTTGTGAAATACTAATGACAGCATTATCCTGCCAAGCAAAAGAGGCAGGCATAAGCAAGGACAAATTAAAAGAGGTAAGAGCCTTATCATGATGGGGAGTCTTGTTTGACATCTTGGGAAAAGCTGTCCACAGCGTGAAGTTGTCGATTTCTTGTCATGGTTTGCAGTTTGAGTGTCTCTAGTTACATGAAGTCTCTGAGTGGCCCACACCTCAGGCATGAAGGTTTTCCCTTTAAATTTCCATTGAGTTGTCCATCTCCAGCATTCAGGGGTTCAGGAACAGAGCAGACCTTGTTCTTAGTGGTTCGATGGGATAAAATGGGATTGGAGGAGCTAGAAGAATTCAGGGTCCAGTCCAATCTACAGGATAATAAAAACTAAAAAACAATAAGCAGAGCTGTGATGTCATAACAGATGTACTATAGTTTTTTTCAACATATTTTTTCTCTTCGTAGGCATCTCTATTTCTACCAAAGATAATCCCAGTAAGACATATTTGTTTTCCAAATAAGTTTAGTCTAATCAAACTTGGTCTCAATCTTTTTTTTTTTTTTTTTTTTTTTTTTTTTTTTTTGAGACGGAGTCTCGTTCTGTCGCCCAGGCTGGAGTGCAGTGGCCGGATCTCGGCTCACTGCAAGCTCTGCCTCCCGGGTTCACGCCATTCTCCTGCCTCAGCCTCCCAAGTAGCTGGGACTACAGGCGCCCACCACTTCGCCTGGCTAGTTTTTTGTATTTTTTAGTAGAGACGGGGTTTCACCGTGTTAGCCAGGATGGTCTCGATCTCCTGACCTCGTGATCTGCCCGTCTCAGTCTCCCAAAGTGCTGGGATTACAGGCTTGAGCCACTGTGCCTGGCCGCCTCATTCTTATTATATAAGTGCAGCAAGAGTAGCAGTTGACCACATCGTCTTTCTTTTTTTTGAGATGGATTCTCACCCTGTTGCTCAGGTTGGTGTGCAGTTCACTGCAACCTCTGCCTCCCAGGTTCAAGCAATTCTCCTTGAATAGGAGTATAGGCCTATGTATGGGCCTATTTACGCACATGAATAGTATAGGCCTATGTATGCACTTCCAGGCTGGAGTGCAGCTCACTGCAACCTCCACCTCCTGGATTCAAGCAATTCTCCTACCTCAGCCTCCTGAGTAGCTGGGATTACAGGCGCCCGCCACCACACCCAGCTTTTTTTCTTTTCTTTTTTTTTTTTTTGTATTTTTAGTGGAGATGAGATTTCACCATGTTGGTCAGGCTGGTCTTGAACTCCTGATCTCATGATTCACCCACCTTGGCCTCCCAAAGTGCTGGGATTACAGGCGTGAGCCACTGCGCCCAGCCTGGAGTCTTTTTAAGTTTGCTTTACTGGAAGTTTTTATAAGGAATTTCAGATTAAACTTTTAGAAACCTCTTGACACGAGGAAGCCAAACCAAGGGCGACTTCAGACTTTGCCAGCAGTGCCTATGGGTTCATTTATGTATATTCCCAAATATAATATCCCAATCAAATCCTGGGTAATATAACCAGTGATTTCAAATGTATCCTGTTATAAAAGGAGCAGATTTTTGTTGAGCAAATAACTATATTATTATATTTATTATTTCATATAAATATTAATTAACAATTATAATTAATCATTAATCATTAATTATTAATAAAAATAATTAAGCAATCATTAAATAATAATCATTAAATAAATATTAATAATAACAATTATTTTTATAACAATTAACATTAATAACTATATTTATTGTACAAATAAAGATATTATTATAAAAATATGAATTTTTTAATGAATTATTCATGAATAATTTCCAAATTCTGGAGCAGTCAGGTAGGGAGAAAATGTAGATGTTTCTATTTTTGTTCACAAAAGTCTACTTTACCAAATTGCTGAAAACTGTAGATAACTTAAAACAAAAAATGTTTCCTGAAATCCGGGCAACAAAACACTTAAAGAATCCACAAAATTTCAAATAAAAAATCATAAAAATATTATTTTCATTGCTATCATTTAGTCCCACGAAATTAATTATTTTCTCTACTTGCTCTTGGCTGGCAGTTTCATGAAGCTATCAGTTTGTTAAAATTTTGGAAATTCTTAAATAGTCCAATGATATGATTTTAATGTTATCAGAAACTTGTATTCAAGACTACATGTCAGAGTCTTTTCTGTAAATACCCTCAATGAAGAAGAAATTTTGGATGGTAGCTGATTGCAAATGCTTTAAGGAAGAATCAAAACAATTGTCAGGGCCTGGGCGCGGTGGTTCATGCCTGTAATCCCAGCACTTTGGGAGGCTGAGGCGGGCGGATCACTGAGGTTGGGAGTTTGAGATCAGCCTTGTCACCATGGAGAAACCCCATCTCTACTAAAAATACAAAATTAGCCAGGCATGGTGGCACATGCCTGTAATCCCAGCTACTCGGGAGGCTGAGGCAGGAGAATCACTTGAACATGGGAGGCAGAGGTTGTGATGAGCCGAAATCATGCCATTGCATTTCTGCCTGGGCAACAAGAGTGAAACTCCATCTCAAAACAAAAACAAAAACAACCCCCCCCTGAACAAAACAAAACAAAAAACAATGGTTGTGAATGACAAAGATTGAAAATGAGTATGGTTAAACATCTGATGCTGAGAGTTCATTGTGATAAGAATGCATCTCCCATAGACATTTAATTACTTCTGTGGCATATGACATTATGGCTTATAACCTATTAGATTTCTGGGAATCTCTTATAATTTTTGGAATACTCACATCAATAGCATATCCGTAAATATAACTTAGAGAAGGTTTAGCATCACTTATCATTTGACAGTGCTTCCCATATAATGGAACATATCAAATAAGGCGGCTTTTCCGTTTAGTTTCTGTTTCCCAGTTAGATTACTGAGTTCTTGGTGGAGCCCATTAATGGATAAGGCCAACAAAGTATAGGCCTATGTATGTTGAAAAAGCTCCAGAGGCAATTCTAATCCTCCTAGCTAAAAACCATGAGTTTAGCCCCAAGTCCTACCTATTAGAACAGGGGTCCTCCATCCTGGCTACACATTAGTAGCATCTGGAGAGGCTTAAAAATTACCAATGCCTGGGTCCCACTCCAGAACAGTAGATCAGAATTGATGGTTGGGGCTTGAGCATCCATTTTTAAAAATGTTTCTAAGTGATTCCAATGTGTAGCTATATTTCCTATCAGATTTCTCTGATTTCTTGTGGCCTTCACTCCTTTCTACTTTGGTATCATGATTATTTTTCAGGTCTTATCTCCTGTCTTGGGCTTTCTGTTCCCTGGGGGTAGGGACCTTGCCTTCTTCATTTCTGTATCTGTTATGAACACATGATTTGATCGTCAGGAAAAGGTTCTCAGCCACATGCAAGATGTGTCCAAAGTCCACATGCTAATATGACACAGTGTTTTCCATGAAATAAGAGGTTGCTTGCGATGAAGGGTGTGGGTAAGTCCACAGTGCGGGTGGTGGAGGGGAGATCACCCTGTTTTTAGGTGTAACATTGAAACTAAGAATTCTATGTGCATCCGGGGTAAAGAGGCAGGGATGTGTAGAGAGTCAGATTCTAGTTAAGATGGAGGAATTATACTAGGAAGTAGAGGTAAAGAGAAGAAATTTGAACTTATCTAGCAGGCCAGAGCAGCCCCCTTTGGCTTCTTCTTCTTCTTTTTTTTTTGAGACAGAGTCACACTCTGTGGAGTGGTGCGATCTCAGCTCACTGCAAGCTCTGCCTCCCAGGTTCACGCCATTCTCTTGCCTCAGCCTCCCAGGTAGCTGGGACTACAGGCGCCCACCACCATGCCCGGCTAATTTTTGTGTGTATGTATGTGTGTATATATATATATATTTTTAGTAGAGACAGTGTTTCACTGTGTTAGCCAGGATGGTCTCAATCTCCTGACCTCATGATCCACCCGCCTCGGCCTCCCAAAGTGCTGGGATTACAGGCGTGAGCCACTGTGCCCGGCCCCCTTTGGCTTCTTAAGTAGGTGAGTGAACTAGATTTTAGGAAGGTAATGAGGCAGTCATATGCAAGAAAGATTCCAACCTTACAACAAGGGATCAAGCAGGATGTTGAACAGTTATTGGAGTTTATGGGAATGGAGAGAACGACACAAGTGAGTGATGTTAAAAAAGGACGAAGAGGCTTTGACAATGTATTGACTCTAGGAAGCAAATGAACAGAGGCTGGAGATAATTATGTCTAAGAGACAGTGGGGTCCAGGGAGCATGCAGACCAGGAAAAAAGAGACCTGCTGGAATTAGTGGGAGAAGCAGAAATTTAGGGGTAGAAGGAGGAGATCCAGTCCCAGATATAAGTGAAGAATTTTCTTCCTTTTCCCAAGCATGGTGGTCAGCCCTGCAGGAAACATGACAAGAGGAAAGGACATCATAC
The DNA here is from genome assembly GCF_047675955.1 of Chlorocebus sabaeus. Lineage (NCBI taxonomy): Eukaryota > Metazoa > Chordata > Mammalia > Primates > Cercopithecidae > Chlorocebus > Chlorocebus sabaeus. The sequence continues at coordinate 17,665,964 of NC_132909.1, forward strand.
CTGCCAGTCTTCCTAAAACACCGAAAATACACCGGGGCTGCTATATTAGAACCACCCTGGCCAGCACTCCAAACATGATGCCGACAGTGGCCACAGCTGAGAGGCCAGGAGCACTTCCTTGTGGGAAGAAAAGAGAAGGAATGAAGGTGATGTTATTCTACAGTGGGGTGCCCCAAGAACCAGCTGTCAACATGAAGTAGTCTTGACTTGTTCCTTCAAGGAATACACTAGTTTTGTGGGAAGGTTGCAATTTTTTCTCTCTCACCATGTTTCTAGGTTGGTGATCAGTCTTCTGTTAATTTCATCCTGGTCTTTCTGCACTTGGACATTTTCGAAGGCTTTGAAAATTTGAGAAAGTCTGATTGCTGCTTTTGCATATTGTTAGAACTTTCTATGTTTTTATGGTTGCATCTTTTCCTCAGTGTCTCAGTTGTGGCAGCCATGAATTAACAGTCTGTTGGATCTCCATGGCAGGGACTTGATTGACAGAAGGCCCAGGCTAGTGCATTCTGAATTTACCATGTTCTTTGCCCAGATAACTCACTTCTCATGGGCTCCCACCAGGGGAAATAAAGCAAGCCCAGGTCTGTGAGACCCTGCTTCACTCTCATGGGTGAGGGGTTCAAGGACTCCCCAGCGGCCTTGAGGAAACTCAGAACTGCACTGCTATCTGAAACTTCCCTCCTTCTCTTTCTCCTTCTCAGGAATCAGATCTGCATCGTTGTCTAAGGGCTCTCTTAGGCTCTGCTCTCACTGCTGCTCCACTTTCCCTCATGGCTGTTTTCCCTAGTGAATTATCTTGCACCTCTAATCCCATCTTGGCTGCAGCTCAGTGGATGAAAGCTAACATACCAGGCTTGATTCTTTGCAGGGTTTTTGCTCTCTCCCATGTTTAGCCAGTAACCATGTCCTAGTGGGTTTCCATTTGGTGCTTAGCCCTCATCAGTCAATGAGGGTGATGGTTAATGCTATGTTAGCTACTGTTGAGGGGCACGTCCTAGGTGCCAGGCCCTGTGCTAAATACTTAACCTGTATCTCATTTGATTTATACAATAACCCTCTTGGGTAGACATTATTTCCATTTTACAGATGAAAAGACAGAGGCTTAGAGTGATGAGAAAACTTATCCAAAGTCATACGGTTAGTGACAAGTGGATTTAGAATTTGATTCTAGGACTACCTGACTTCAAGGTTAATGGTAACAGTAGTAATAATAATAGCTAATATTTATGAAGCTTTTCTTCGTGTGTGGCATTTTGCTGAAGGCTTAATCAAATATTACATTAAATCTTCAAAACAATACTATGAAACAGGCACTGTTATTTCAATTTTCATTTTTTCCATCCATTTCCTAGTGATGAGAATTATCGTAATTTTCAGTTAAAGAATTGAAGGCTCAGAGAAGTTAAGAATCTTGTACAAGAAACTGATAGTGGTAAATACCTACATGAAAATAAAAGAGACCTCAAATCAACAACCTAACTTTACAAATTCAGGATATAGAAAAAGAACAAAATCGACCCAAAGATAGTGAATGAAGGAAACAATAAGAATTAGAATTGAAATAAATAAAACAGAGGCTAGAAAAACAATAAAGAGAGTCGATGAAACCAAAAGTTGGTTCTTCAAAACAGATCAACAAAATTGACAGTCATTTACTAGGTTGATTAAGAAAAAATTACTAAAAGCAGAAATGAAAATGGGGGCATGGTGGCTCACACCTTTAATTCCAGCGCCCTGGTAGGTCAAAGGAAGAGGGTTGCTTGACGTCAGAAGGTCATGACCAGCCTATGCAACATAGGGTGACACAGTCTCTACAAATTTTTTTTTTAAACTAGCCAAGCATGATGGTACATGCCTATAGTCCCAGCTACTCAGGAGGCTGAGGTAGCAGGATCACTTGAGCCCAGGGGGTTGAGCCTGCAAGTAAGCTATCATCAAGCCACTGCACTCCAGCGTGGGGTTGAGTTACAGAGTGAGACCTACTCTCAAAAAAATTGATGACATTGCTACCAATTCTACAGAAATAATAAAGATTAAAAGAGTGCAGTAAAGAATTGTATGCCAACAAATTGGATGACCTAGATGAAATGGGCAAATTCCTGGGAACACCAAAAAAACCCCTATAATTAGTAATAAGGTTTAGCCAGTAAAAACATTTGACAAAATTCAACATTCTTTTATAAATAAAAACACTTTGTGAACGGAGGGAAACCGCCTCAACATAATAGAGGCATACTCCATGGAGAAAGACTGAAAGCTTTCCCTGTAAGACCAGGAATAAGACAAGGATGCCTGCTTTCGCTACTTCTCTTCAACATAGTATTTAAAGTCCTAGCTGGAGAAATTAGGCAAAAAACAAACAAACAGACAAACATCCAAATCGGAAAGCAGTAAAATTATCTCTGTTCACAGATAGCTTAAACTTCTATGTAGAAAACTCTACAGGGTTGGAGTTGTTGCTGGTGATGTAGGGCTTGGGCAGCTCCGCTGTGCAGACAACAGAAGATTGCCCTGTGTGGCACCTTTGATTCCTCTGCAGGCATCTTTCAATCAGAGATGGCATCTCCCATCCCTCAGCCCACCAGAGTCCTTAAGAGCCTAGGGCAGGTGTGTGTGTCAGAAGATGGATGCGTGACGATCTGAGGGCTCAGAGAGCATGAGGCCACCTGCTTTGTGTGGGAGAAGCACAGACTTTCTCAAATGTGAATAGAGTAGAAACATTGAGTCATGGGCAGACACAGGACTGAGAGCCACAGCCTCTGGCACCTCTCCTGTTTCCTCCCTGACTGGCTGACTGCCTGGTCTTTTGGGGTGCTCACCTGGAACATGCAGGTGCTGTTTCTTTCAGCTGCACAGTCCCACACCACCCAGCCAAGATGTGTTTTTTTCTGAGGCTTTGCTATTTAAGGACATCCTGGAGATGGGTGATGATGGGGATGGCGGTTTGAGCAGGAGACCAGAAGCAAGTCTAGAGGTGAGTTCAGGGGTCAGGCTGTGGGTCACAGGTGGGCAGCTCTGCCCAGGAGTTTGATGGGAACAGAGTTTCACTTTGGGAGGAAGAAAAGAGTTCCGTGGGTGGATGGTGGTGATGGTAGCAGAACAATGGGAATGTCCTTAATACTACAGACATGCACTTATGGAAGGGTTAAAATGGTGAGTCCTATATTAGATATATAGTGGCTGGTAGTCTTACCCTCTCTATAAATACACACTTTTTGGCACTACCCCTTCCCTGCCATGCAGAGTCCCCGAGGCTGAATCTCCCTATGTCTCCAAGTGTGCATCACTTGCTGTCCTCTGTGCTGTGTCCCATGTGCTGTGCCCACAGCCTTATACAGCCAGTGACTTCAGAGCCAGGACACAGCTCAGTAGTCTGCCCTGAGGCTCCATGTCTTCCCATTTTCCTGCAGCCTGATCCAGGGGAGGCTTTGGTGTTGATTAGCAGCTTTATTTAGCCTGATTCAGGACAAACACCTGGGCACCTTCTCCATATGCCCTGGTTTCACCTTAGGTGGCTTCAGGGCAGGGTCAGTGAGTCACTAGGGGCGCTGGGAGCAGAGATGGGGGCAGAGTTTGAGCTGCTCGTTCATCATCCAAGGGGCTTCTTCTTCTCATTTAAGGAAAAAGTGTGAGCTCATTTCAAAGCCTCCTTGTCCCTTGTAGCTTATGGAGTAGGTAAAAGAACACAAAGAAGTGACAGAAAGGGAACTGTTGGTGACAGACAGCAGCAACTTGACCCTGAGGACTCTTCCTCCTTTTTCCTCTGTGAAGCCCCCTTCACTACACAGGACTCAGGGCTGAGGGAGCCCCCTCCTCTCATTGCAGGATGGACCCAAAGTCAGACATGAGAAATCAGAAAACAAAAATAACAAAAAACAAGCAAACAAACAAACAAACAAAAAACAAGGCGAAGAGAGTCTGCAGAGGTGAACTGGGAGGGTTCAGGGGAGAATTTGGGATTTGCTTGTGCCCCTTGGACACAGGTTGGGAAAGAAAATTTTTTCCTGGCTCTTCTCTGAGAGCCACATTCCACCTGAAAATGTGATGCCAGTGCTTCGAGGATCCACTTACCAGAGACTGTGATCATCATGACTGTGGTCCTATTGAGGCCAGTGACTGAGTTATGGGCTTGGCACATATAGGATCTGCTATTATTCACAGTGATGTTGGGGATAAAGAGCTCTTGTGTGGATTGCTGGAACGTCCCATTGACAAACCAAGAGTACTGTGCAGGTGGGTTAGAGGCTGCGTGGCAGGAGAGGTTCAGATTTTCCCCTGGACGGTAATTGGAGTTTGAGGGGGAAATGGTGGGGACATCTGGGCCATCTGGAGGAAAAAGAATAAAGCCACAGATGATGTTGTCAGAGGAAAGTATAAGTTCCTGGTCTGTGGAAGTGCAACAGTGTCCCCCTGAGCCATGTCACAACCCTGAAGTCTCAACCAAACCCCCGCTATGTCCCCTGAGCCAACGTCTGAGACATTCACCTGTTTCTCCCATCAGAAAATGTGTACCCTGAGCCTTAAGGACATCATGGAGATGAGTGATGATGGGAATGGGTGTTTGAGTAGAAGTAGCACAGGAGACAGCCCCTCACCTCCTATTCTTGGTCAAGGCCTGGTCTGCCCAGGTTTACTCAGGGCAGGAAGTCATGGCAAGCCTGGGTGAGGGTCTGAGTGCTTGGACCTGAGAGGGACCGAGAGGCCTGGACTCTGGCTGTGTGGATTTGGGCTGGGGGCCTGGGCCACAGAGGAACAGAAGATACTCACAGAGGACATTCAGGATGACTGGGTCACTGAGGTTGGCACTCACTGGGTTCTGTATTTCACATTCGTAGCCTCCTGCATCATTCCTTTTGACGCTGAGTAGAGTGAGGGTTCTGTTACCATTGGACAGCTGCAGCCTGGGACTGACCGGGAGGCTCTGACCATTTACCAACCACAGGTAGGTTGTGTTATGAATGTCAGGTTCACAGGTGAAGGTCACAGCATCCTTGTCCTCCACGGGGTTGGAGTTGTTGATGGTGATGTAGGGCTTGGGCAGCTCCGCTGTGCAGAGAACAGAGAGAAGATGGCCCTGTGTGGCACCTGTGATTCCTCCACAGGCATCTTTCAATCAGAGTTGGCATCTGTCATCTCTCAGCCCCCTTGAGTCCTTAAAAGCCCATGGCAGATGTATGTGTCACATGACAGATGCACGATGATCTGAGGGCTGAGATTGTGTGAGACCGCCTGCTCTGTGTGGGAGAAACACAGTCTTTCTCAAGTGTGAATTGAGCAGCAGCACTGGGTCATGGACAGACACAGGATCCGGGGTCACAGCCCCTTGTGCTTCTTCTGGTTTCTCCCTGACCAACTGCCTGCCTGGCTTCCCTTGGGGTCTTCACCTGAAACATTCAGGTGCTGGGTCTTTTCAAGCTTTAGTCCTACTTCGCCCCCCCCGGCTGTATTTTCTGTGTGGCTTCCTTTTCTAAGGACATTCTAGAGATGGGTGATGATGGGACTTCTTACTGTTCTTAAACCCGAGGATACTGTTCAGCCTGGCCTGGGATTGGATGTTTCAGCAGAATTAACACAGGGGACACTAGGGGCAAGCCTGGAGGTCAGTTCAGTCGTCAGGCAGTGGAACCACAAGGTGGGCAGTATTTCCCAGGTGTTTAATAATGACTGACTTGAGCCTGTGACCCCTAAAGATAGAGCAGAATTCAGAGCATGATCTAGAAGACAGTGAGGGGGACAGGTAGGAGCTGCCTGAATATAATAGCAGAACTGTGTTCCTTTTCTTTGACCTTTAATGTTTCTTCTCCCTCTGCGGAGGGCAGGTGAGGACTCTGTGGATCTCTCCATAAATACATGTGGATGTTTGCAAATGCAGAGCTGAGTGGTGGAAACGGGGAGCATGAACTGCTGCAAATCTGACCCTCAAGGACCATGTGTGTTTGACAGATATGAGACAGAAATTTGGGAAAAAGTTTTGCAAATATTTTCTCCCATTGGACATTATGTTAAATGAAATAAGTCACTCACAGGACAGATACTTCAGGATTCCACTTATATGAGGTCCCTAGAGTAGTCACACTCATGGAATCAGAGTAGAATGGTGATTGCCAGGGGTTGGGAGAGGCAGAATGGGGAGTTGGTCAATGGATGTAAACTTTCAGTTACACAGGATGAGGTTCTAGAGATTTGCTGTTCAGCTTGGTACCTATAGTTCATACGGACTGAGTATCACTTATGCATAAGGCTTAGGACCAAAAGTGTTTTGGATTTCTGACTGTTCTTGGATTTTTGAATATTTGCAGTAGACTTACCCGTTTAGCATCCTACATCTGAAAACCCAGAATCCAAAATGCTCCAGTGAGCATTTCTTTTCAGCATCACTTTAGTGGTCAAAAAGTGTTGGATTTGGGAGATTTCAGATTTTGGATTATTAGATTTGGGATGCTTGACCTGTAGTGCCGTAATTTGCTTTGAAAAATTTGTCAGGTGTTTAGACCTCATGTTATGTTCTGAATACAGTCAAAAATGAAAGAAATTTGGGGGAAACATTTAATTTTTTCCATAAGTGGAGATTGTTACTAATGGCCTAAAGATGGAAGATCAATTGCTAGAAGTAGTATTTTTCTTGATAACATACTAAGGGTTAGGTGTGCTGTAAATTCCAGTAGGATCACATTGTCCTCAAATGAAGATGTTGAAGTTGGTTTGAAATTAGCAACTCCCTGAGTAGAGAGAGGCACATGAGCCCTTTTAGGAGGATAGAACCAGTCAGATAGGAAGTCTTAGGTGTGTCAGTTACATAAAGGAAGGAACGATGCCAAATTAGAAGCAACGTGGGTTATGTTAGTAAATTTAGAAAGAGCTCCCTGCCCCTAATTCCTGTGCAGAGTTAGGCAAATAGGGAAGGAGCCCAAAACAGGCATGTGAAATGCTTTCTTCATCTCCTGTTAACCTCAGAAAACACAATGAGAGTTTAAGTTCATCTAAACTGGGCAGAGTCTATGTGAGACTCCAGTGACTGGTGCACTTCTCAGTCCAAGGGATCCCACCTTATGACAATGGCATCATCACGAGGACACAGGTGTATGTGGAATGGGCAGCAAACCCATCAGACAGCACCTGCCTGGCCGGCTTCACCTGGGGAAGGTCCTGGGGAATGTCTGGAGGATGTGAGCCTCACATCAAGATGAGTCTGGGAGTCAATGGGTGAAATTAGCCTCTGGGCCTTGGGGAAAGCAGATCTGTCATCCTGCCTCTGAGCCCCTGGTGAGTCAGTAGAGACTGTATGGAGGAGTCGCTGAGTTGCTCATCCCTGTCCCGTGGCCTGTTCCACATGTCAGCCTCACAAGGGGAAACAGCCCTGTTATGGGGACACAGTGGAAGCTCGTTCTCCTGGCGACCTGGGGACAGTGGCTTGCGAGGGACCTGGCAGGGGTGGCTGCTCCAGTTGATTTCTGTGCCTTCGCTGTTGCCTGGGAGATGGGCCGGGACACAGTGTGAGCAGGAAGGGAACAGGACAGTCAGCCTTGTTAGAGGGGCTTTCTGGAGAAGGCCTAAGAGTGGAGGAAGCTGTGCAGGGCAGGGCATCCCAGCTAAAATGAAAGGGGGGGAAAATGAGGGACATAGAGGGGCAGAAAGAGCCAGAGATACCTATAGCAGTGAGCAGTGGGGGCTACAGTGACCTCAGAGACCCCAGGGACCAGGAGCCTCTTGGCTGCCCCAGGCCAGGACCAGAGAGACCTGAAAACCCTCTAATGACCAAGGAACCCCAGTCACATGAGATGGGGTAGGTTTAGGGACAGGGGTTCAGAGGGATGGAATATGGGTTTCAGCCCCTGAGGGACAAGAAACAGGTGTGGCCAGAACCTCATAGGATTCTGCATCCAGGAACTGGTCTCTAAAGAGGTTATGGATCCTTTTTTCATTCCTTCTTCCTTTCTTCCCTTCTTCATGAGAGAACTCCTGAGTGAGCGTGTGTCTCACTTTGGGCCTGTGCTGGTGTAGGGTGTGAATGGGGAGAGAAAGCAAAGTCCTCTCCTTTATCCTCCCGTGTGAATGACACCAACACATCGGGAAACACAGGATTTCAGGTGCAGTGAGAGGGCTGTGGATCGGAGGGAGAGACCTGGACAATCCCAGCACTGACTCTGTTATTTGAGGCAGGTGATTTAGTTCCAGAGTAAAACTGAGTAATTCTCTGTTTGCTTCTTACTTTCCAGACCAGAATCTCCACTTCTGAGCCGTGGATGCACAAGACAAAAGGAAGTGAACCCATGACTGGTCTCAGGTCTGCAAATGCCTGACAAGGAACAGCCCCACCCACCCCCGGTTGAGGAGAGGAGGCGGCTCTGGCTGCAGACAGACCTCATAGGTCTCTAATCTGCCGCCTATGGCCTGTGTGACCCTTGTTAGTGACTGTCTCCCTGTCCCTCAATTTCCTTTCAATAAGTAGGATAAGTGCTATTTGGCTGTGAGGTTGTGAGTTAACCTCAAAATATTTACAATTACTTGATCTCAGCTCTGCACAGAGGAGCTGCCCAAGTGAACAGCATCTATGATTGTTTGCTTCCAAGAGAGAGGGCCCTGGGCCTGATCCTTGGTGGACATGCAGCTGCCGGGAGCATCCTCTCTTCTCTGTTCCTCCCCCTGGGGACTCTGAACTTCCCAGGGAGTAAACTATGTCCCCTAGGGCAGTGGGCTCATACCCTAGTAATTTTTTCCATCTGTCCTTTCCATGCTGAGCCTCAAGTGAAGGAAGAGGCCCTATACTTGGCTAGATGAGGGTCTGGGGTGCTCGACCTTGGCTGGTGACCAACTCCAGGAGTCATGGCCCTTGGATAGCTCACATCCTTGCTCCCAGCCAGCCCTGCCCAAGAGGCCACCACACAGCCCTAGCACAGACTCCCTAGGATTACCTGGGAATCAGGAACCAGGGACAGGGCTTTGTACAGGGGCTCAGTTCTGGGAAGCATTGAGCTTCTCATGAGGATCCCAGGGGGCCCCCCTCAGGCCAGGCCCTGACCCAGTTCCCCAGGGTCTTTCTCAGGGTCAGGTCCATGGGGAGACCATGGGGTGCTTGGCTGACACTGACCTGCCCCTGCTGAGTCCCCCCATCAGACTGTCCTTCCTCTGCAGTGAGTGTCTGCAGGGTCTGGATGCAGGAAAAGAATTCTGATCTGTGGAAGTTTGTCTCCCCCATGTGTGTCCTGCACTAAATGTCCAAACCCCAACACAGGATGTAATGCAGAGGGGACACAGGCACAGCCCAGGCCTGACAATCCCGTATGTGGAAAGTAGAACTGACCCCAACACCCAGCGGTCATGGGGAATCACTCACGGTATACCCGGAACTGGCCAGTTGCTTCTTCAGTCACAAGATCTTGCTTTATGACTTGTAGGGTGTAGGATCCTGCGTCATTCTGGGTGACGTTCTGGATCAGCAGGGATGCATTGGAGTCTATTCTCTCTCGACCGCTGTATGCAGGCCCTGGGGTAGTTTGTTGAGTTCCTATTACATATGCCACAATTAGACGTTTGGCATCCACTCTTTCCCCTTTGTACCAGCTGAAGCCTAAAGTATTCTGGGGCAGATTGTGGGCAAGTAGAAGAACCTCCTTCCCCTCTGCGACATTGAACGGCCTGGATTCAATAGTGAGCTGGGCAGTGGTGGGCGGGTTCCAGAAGGTTAGAAGTGAGGCTAAGAGAGAGGAGAGAGCATCGGTCAATATTGGGACCTATGCATTAGGGTGGAAAAACGGGGCCCTGGGTCCTGAGCAGGTCTCTTCACCCCTCCACCTTGGAGCATGTGTGTGTGTGTGTGTGTGTGTGTGTGTGTCTGTCCTACTGGGTCAAAGTCAGCAGTGTGACACCCACCCATTCCTTCAGCACCTCTGACCTTGGCATTCCCCTGTGTGGAATCCTCTTCCCCAGGGGTCTGCACGGCTCCCTCCCCACTGGCCTCAGGTCCTGCTCACATCAGGGCATCTTAGGGAGACCCCTCCCCTGACACTTCCTCTAGAGACCCTGGGTCTTTTCTTTCTGACCTTTCCCTGCTTTGTTCCCTCCAGGGCTCTTGTCTACCCCTGACCTCACATTCTAGATCTCTCTGCCTGTGTTTTTTCCTCTTCATGGCAGCATGAGCTCTGTGATGACTGAGACTTGTCTGATGCTTGTTGTATGCCATTGACTAAAATTGATTGCAAATACTTGTGAATGAGTTAATGAGTGTACCTGGTGGTTATTTTTCAACCTCTGATTGGTGAGTAAGGGCAGTATTTACTGCCCTGGTTATATTTTTATTTGGAGTGTAACCCTGACGCAGTTCTGATTTCTATCATTTTTCAAATTGTAATGACTAATGATGATTAACTTGGAAAACATGATCAATTGATTTTCCTCCTTTTTTATCAATCCCAGTTTAGTGCGACTTTCCTGTTGTGACCCCTGTCCCTCTCTGGTGTTCTGTTTCCTCAGGCTTCAACAGAAGCCCTCTGTCCCCTCTCAGAGCCCTGTCCTCCCCAGGAGACCCCAGCCAGTCTCTGTGCTCCCTCCTCCCATCCACTCCCAGGGAGTCCTCCCCTCACCGGTGAGCAGGACCTCCTTCCAGGGGACACACATTCTGCAGGGAGGGGCTGAGGGGGGCCCCATGGTCTCTGCTGTCTTCTCTGTCCTCCTCTGTGTAGAGGAGCTTGAACTCCAGGAATGCTCTAGTCAGGGCTGCTGTGACTGTTGGCTCTGCTGTCCTTCCTCCTTCTGTGCTGAGCCGCCTCTCAGGGTAGGAGCATTTCCCAGGGTCACGTGGGTCATGGGTGCGGTCTCTGTTCAGGAATCCTCTATCCCCTCCCCTCTCATTTCTGTCTCTTTTGTCCCTCCTCCTCTTCCCCTTCTGTTTATATTCAGTTCTCCAGAAGACGCTCTGAGAAGCAAGCATGTCTGGACCCCTGTTCCATAACACGACGACCCGCCCTCCCCAGGGCAGACCTCTGCTGTGTCTGGGCCTTGGGTCTGTCAGCACCACACAGAGAGTCCCCGGGGTTCTCAAACCTGGTGTTATTTTCTCTGTAACAGAGAAACCCCTCTATGTGTGCAGGATGTTCCTAGTGTTCTCACACGTCTGGGAAGCTTGGATTTACTCCCAGCAAGGAGGTCACAGGGATGTTTGGGGTCCTAGAAATGGACACATCTAGGGCTAAAGCCCGGGTCTAAGATTCTGAGTCATTCTTTTTGCAGCGCTATGTGACCCTAATTTCCTGGGAGTAACTGAGAATGAAGCTGCATGGTGCTGTAGTATTGTCATCCAGACCCCAGATGTTTCTAGACCAACTTTATGATTTTCTCTACAGCGTTACCACCTTTATTATTATTTACTTCATACTTTTTTTGTAATTAAATTTAGTTTACAAAACATCCTTGTCTTAGCAGGGCTCAGTGGCTCACACCTGTGATCCCAGTTACTCAAGAGGTTAAGGTGAGAGGATGACCTGTGAGTCCAGGAGCTGAAGACAAAGTATTTTTATCTTACACAATACTGTCCATGAAATTAGAGATTTGATGTGTGCTTATTTTTTTTTTCCTATCATGTATTAAAATAAACACAGTTAAACTTAAAGTTTATGTTTCACCTAAAATCAGTTTTGGGAAACGCTTATATAGTGATATAAGCATGGAATTTATATCCAGATAGACTTGGGCTCAGCTACTGGCTCTGTCACTTAACTACGTTGACTTGAATAAGTCACTTGACTTCTTTGATTCTTGAAACCCCGATTTGTAAAAGGAGGATGGTAAAATCCTCCTCGCAGAGTTGTTGGGAGTAAGTGAGCTGCTGTGGGATCCCAGTGCCCAGGCGGGTGTTGAGTACATGATGGTTATCCTTGGGATTATTGCTGTAGAATTCTGGTTGTTTTCCAAAGACAGTATCTATGCTGGAATATTGGGATGTGGCTTTCTGCTAATGTGCATGTGTGAAGAAGTTACTTTTACTTGTTAGGATTTGTGGTGCATCTGTCATTATTTTTATTTCCCAGTTGTACTACCTATTTTCTCTGTGATATTGGTCAAGTTGCCTAACTTTTCTGTGCCTCATTTACCTAATTTGTGAAATGTGGGTAACAGTAAACTAGTGTGCGTGTGTGTTATTTCCCAGCTCCGACCACTAGAGGGCATAGAAGCACCGGCACCTACTAGCAGTAGGCATATTGGTGACCATGGTCTGCAAACATCATTTTCCCATGAAAGGAACCAGGGGTCCCTGGAGAAATAGCTGATCCAGGGCTGGGCAAGAAAGCACAAGAGGAGCCTTGTGGGACCAGAAGGAAGCATCTTGTGGGGCCAGAAGTAAGGAACTTCTTGAAAAATGATGGGGATGTGTCAAAAGTCACAGAAACCAACTAGAAGGAGTTCCCAATGGCCAAACTGTGGACAATATCAGCGACATAATAAATAACGCCAGCCACTGGGGGCGGTGGTTTATGCTTTGGCACTTTGGCAGGCCGAGGTGGGTGGATCACTTGAGGTCAGGAGTTTAAGACCAGCCTGGCCAAAGCAGCGAAACCACGTCTCTACTAAAAACACGAAAATTAGCTGGGTGTGGTGGCGGGGACCAGTAGTCCCAGCTACTAGGGAGGCTAAAGCAGGACAGTCGCTTGAATCCAGGAGGCGGAGGTTGCAGGGAGCCGAGATAGTGCCACTGCACTCCAGCCTGGACAACAGAGCAAGACTCCATTTCAAAAAAAAAAAAAAAAAAAAGAGATATAAAATAAGTTTAGATTTTACTTTGAGATTTATTTTGGGAATGGAAGAGCTATTATTTCTTCCAGCCACTAAGTAGCTCAGACTCAGGCCCGCATTACAAACTTTGCTTGGCTGGGAAACAAGGCTCCAGCCCGGCGCCACCCACCAACGTGGTTTGTGATGGCGCCCCCTGGCGGCGCAGCTAGCTTTCCCCAGTTCCTCACCCTAGTGCTTTAGGAGCGACTTTAGAAATTCCACTTAGTCCATTTACTGAACCCTTTCTAGGTCACGCTGCGGTTCATCTAATCTTCACAACAAGTCGGTGTGAGCAGTGGTATTTATTCATCTTAAGACGATAAAAAGGCTAAAACAAGTGAAGCCACTTGTCCAGGGTTGCAAAGGGAGTGACAGAACCAGGATTTGGATCTAGGCCCTCGCGACTTCCAGCCTGAGGGTAAATGCCTAGATGAGTGTAAATGTATGGCCAGGTGGAGAACTATCGGTATAGAGCAACGGTTGTCGACTGGAGGTGGTTTCCCCCAAGGAGACATTTAGCAATATCTAGAAATAGTTTTTGCTTTTACGAAGGAAGAGGGTGCTTGGGGGAGGGGGGAGGCTGCTATTGGCGTGTAGTGGAGAGAGCCGCACGGATGCTGCTGAACATCTCACAATGCACAGAACAGCCCTCACCACAAGGAATCGTTCAGCCCGGATGTCAGTAGAGCTGCTATGAAGCTCTGGTTTGATTTAGAAACCTGAGGGTGCATTCTTGCGATTAGCTAATGTTTGCTGAGTGCTGAGCTGGATAGCGTGAGGGATATGGCAACAGTGCACCAGTCTGTGCGGCCAAGGAAGCTTCAGCCTCGAAGGGCAGTGGGTGGAGGCAGGAGAGACACAGGAAGGTCTTCAGTATAAGGCAGCAGATGATAAGTGCAGGAAGAGAGTGTCCAGTAGGGCTAAGCCGGCTCTCAGGAGGGAGAGTGATTAGGTGTGGGAGGAGCTGAGCACTTGTCTGGCCTGTGGGAAGATGGTTTTTGAGTTAAGTGTATTAGCAAAGTTGAACTGGTGGGAAAACACAAACTCTGTTTAGGGAAGGGCAAACAGTCTAGTTTGGGTGGAGAGAGAGTAATTTTTAGTGAGTGGAGGCGGTTGCACTGGAAACAGAGGTTGGGGCTAGAGCTTTGAGTCCAGGCTGAGGACTCTAGCCTGGGTGTCTGTCACAGTGATGGGAAAACCTTCCCTTCCTGAATGGGGGTTTAGTCCCCAGGGTTATGGGGCTCAGCAGCTTCCAGAACGCTCTCTCGACAAAGCTAGGAACTTGGAGTGGAGAAGGGTGGAAATTGGAGTGGAGAAGGGTGAACATCTCCTGATTTTAGGAGACGCTAAGTATGTAATAAAGCTGTTTCGCCTCAATGTGGCCCTTGAGGAGATGGTGCTCCCAGGTGGAAATATACATGGGGCTAAGCTCTCTTCTGCATTGTTTCTTTGCAAAGGGCTTGGCCACTTTGGTTGTAGTGAAAACTGGAGCAGATTAGAAAGCCTTAGCCAAAGGTCTGCTACCCACATGGTGCACTGTTGCAGCAGGGCTTGGTGTGGCTAAAGCTTCAAATATGGACACCACCTGGTGACAGGATTTTCTTCCGTTTATTAGCTACCATTAAATAGCATTAAAATATGTGCAGGCTTGGTGCACTCTAAAGAATGTAAAGAATACAAGCAAAGTTTGAGATCTGACTGAGCAACATAGTGAGACTTAGACTCTAAAAAAAAAAAAAAAAAGAAAAGAAAAAGAAAAAAGAAAAACTAGGCAGGCAGGCAGAGTGGTGCACACTTCTAGCCCTACTTGCTTGGAAGACTGAGGCAAGAAGACTGCTTGAGCCCAGGAGTTTGAGCTGTAATGAGCTATGATTGCACCATTGTACTTCAAGCTTGGGTGACAGAGTAAGATCCTATCTTAAAACAAACAAACAAACAAAGAATATAAGCAAAGAGTTCCTTATCTTTTATGAATATATAGTTGCCTTCAATACCCTCCCACTACTGCCACCAAGTTTGACCCTGGGGAAATGCATTACTCTTCTGGAAAAGGCTTGGAGGCAAAGGCATGGGAGCAGATATTTGTTGAACCAATATGTACGTATGTATATATTTGCCAGCCGTAGTTGCAGACATTTTCACATACAATATTTCATTTAACCCTCACAACACTGGATGTAAGTACGGTTTACTCCTTTCAGTAAATGAGGAAACTGGCACTGAGAAAGGCTCAATTGCTCCCAGTCCAGTAGCTGAAAGGGCTATATTTTGATGTACCTGTGGCCTGTTTGGCTCCATTTCCTCCCCACATTTTCCCCTTCATAGACAGTCTTATTTACCTGGATTCAGGCTGCTAGAGACCATGGACATCAGCATTAGTGGCAGCAACAGGAGGAGGGAAGAGATTAGAATTTTTATTGTGACTGTCGGTGGAACTGTGTGTTGCTTGAAGAGTGTATGAAAGGTTCCCGGCTGGAAGCTCCTGATCTCCGGGGATGGCTCATCCTGGTGGTCTGCAGTATAGTCCCAGGGTAGTGTTCCTATTCGAGGGCAAGAACAGGTGAGATCATGCTTTCCTGCTGTTAGGTAACAGATTAGACCATGTGCTTTACGGGAATCTGGGAAGTGAAACTGGTCAAACAAAAGAAATGCAGCATTCTTAAGAACATAAGAAGGTGACTGATAACTTGGCAGCCGTGCAGTTCTCTCCTGTACTCCTTTCCAGCTCCCCACACCCCAGTGCCTCATGGTTTCTTCCTCAAGTCTTTTTTCTCATTTGAATTTTCTTGTACCTTTCAATGACCTTCTCTATCTGGGTATTTGGCAGGAAAGTGGGTGTTACGTGTTGGTGGAGGAGACGTTGACAAGGTCTCTTTCCCCTCCTGCTCCCATCCTTGGCAAAATATCAGCAATAGTAGTGTTGTGGCCTGGGACGTTGCCCTGTCCTCTCTCTGTTCACAATTCCCTTCAATTCTGTAGCCACATAAGGTAGCAGCAGAGCAGGATCCGGGACAAGAGGCAGCTCCCCTGCCCAGAACACCGCCCTGGAGCAGTGGGTGACACCAGGCCTCCTTGTGTGTCCAGCAGGAAGGTGGCCATGGCTTAGCTGTTCTGGTCTAAAGGAGAGGGAACTGGGCTGGGGGAAGAGACCCCCAGAGCTGCAGGTCCCAGAGGGTTTGAGAAACAGGAGCCACAGAAGGGAAGGAGCCCTGAAGGGTGTTTACCCAGTTGCTGGGGCGCCTGGCTCCAGTACTTCTTTGGAAATGGCCCCAGGTCAAAGAAGAAAGGTAATAATACTCGAAGTAAACATTAGGGGCATAGAATATCAGCACTCACTAAACTTGACATTTATTTGAGACTTTAGGAAATGTGCGCAAAGGCTGGGCTTGAATGCTGGGTGATATTCATGGGGGCTGAAGGGAAGGCAAACAAGGGAGCCCTCCCTGGAAGCCTCCAGGCAGGAGTGAGAGCAGGGGGTGTGACTTTGTTTCCCTGAGGGGAGGAAAGAGGAAAGGCATGAGTCGAAGCCGTTTGCTTTTGTTTGACCATTCTTTTTTCTCCACGTTTTCAAATTATCTCGGCCTGTTGACTTGTCACAGAGTTGATTGTGGACTTTGCTACTGCAGTGTTTATAAAGCACTACAGGGGCCAGGGACTGTGCTAGGCAGTGGAGCCTGTGTCCAGGCTGAAGGCTCAGGCTGGGCCTAAGATTGTTCTGATGCAAATCACGGATGTGGCTTTGTTCTGGAAAACTCTAAAAATGGTTTCTGCCTTCAGGAGGCTCAAGTCTAAGCAGGGAGATGACATCCATTTCATAAAGCCTAGAGATATGAGTGCAGTCATCTCTCCAAGTGGCAAGAGTGCAGGGAGACTGAGAGGGACTTGGTTGGGCGGAACTTGAGCTGGAGATGGGGGAGGATTTGGGTTGGTGGAGGGCAGAGAGGAGGGCCGTGCCGAGCAGGGGCGTGTTATAGGAGAGGTGCCCCTGGAGCTCAGTGGATGGGGATCTTAGAGGACAGGAGCTGTTTGTGTTCATTTTTGTATTCCTGAACTCACACAGGGCCTGGCATTTTGGGAGTATTCTATAAATGACTGTTGAATGAAATGATGGTTTTGTAGCCCATTAACTAGGCCTGATGTATTAGAAAGTGTGTAAAAATGCAGCCCATTATCAGAAAGAAAATCTTACTGAAAAAATGATCCCATGTATGCATAGAGCCTGGTGCGGCCACTTTACTTATGCTGCTGAGTTCTGCATCAGTCCACACTGAGGTCACTGCAGGGGCCGGGAGCTCCTCCTCAGACCTTCCTCCTGGTGTCTCAGTCTCTTTACTCCCTGTTCTCCCAGGTCCTGCTCCCTGTCAGTTCACTCCATCTGGTTTCCTCTCCATGCACTTGGGATGGGTGTTGCACCCTGTGTGTCATCAGAGGGGGCTTCAGGTCCTTCAGATCCATTGACTAAAACATCCCCAACACGAATGGACTTTCCTCTTGTTAATATGATAGCTTCTTATAATGCATCTTGAGAACATTATTTGTGTCGAGAGTCTATCTGACATACAGAGGCCCTCCCTTACCTAGGAAGGAGGTAAGGGGAAGTTGGGAGAAAACACCGCCCTGCCTGGGTTACTTATTTCCCTGTTGTACAGTGTACTTGGTAGACGTTCAAAAATATTTGTTGACTTTGTCCATGATCCACATGGCTCGCATATAGTCATTTATTCACACATATATTCAGTGAGGCTTTGAGTGCCTAGTGTGTGCCTGGTATTTGCTAGACGGTGGATGCTGAGATCAGGTGTGCTGCTGTCTCTGTGGAGCTCTCACTATACAGCTGCACCTAGGGTGACCAAATCCACCTGCCCCGCTTTACAGACATGGAAATTAAAGTGCAGGGAAGTTATAGGATTAGTTCAGTGTCACAAGGTCACTAGCCTCAAAGTTATGGGAGTAAATCAAGTTTCCTGACTTGCTGGATTTTCTGTTAGTGTGCAGCCACCTGGCTGCTGCAGGTGCAGATGTGGTGAGCTCCCATAGGAGAGAGGACGTTCAGAGGGAAGGGGAGCCCTGAGCACCCTGGATTAGCCAGGAGGACATGCCGGGTTCAGCTGTGACCGCACAAAGGACCATCAGTGACATTTGCATTCTCTTTTTCACCTGAGCTTGAAATGAGAAAAACTGATCCCAGAAAACCAACAGCAGATTTTTCACAGGGCATTGGTGAGACGCATCAGAGAAGCCTGTGCTGATGTCTGTCATGGTGTTTCTCACTGAATGGTAATGGTCTGGCTTTGAGTGGGTTCCGTCCATAACCTGGAGCTCTGTGAGGGAGGGACCAGGTGTGATTCACCTTTGTCTCTCCAGTGACAGTACATGGCAGACTCTGATAAATATTCCTTCCTTCCTTCTTCTTTCTTTCTTCCTTCCTTCCTTCCTTTTTTCTTTCTTCTTTCTTTTTTGATGGAGTCTTGCTCTGTCACCTGGCTGGAGTGTAGTGGCGCGATCTCGGCTCACTGCAACCTGGGTTCAGGATTGAAGTGAACCCTGCCTGCTGGGTCCAAGTGATTCTCCTGCCTCAGACTCCCGAGTAGCTGGGACTACAGGCGCGCACCACCACGCCCAGCTAATTTTTGTATTTTTAGTAAAGATGGGGTTTTACCATGTTGGCCAGGATGGTCTCGATCTCTTGACCCCGTGATCCACCCGCCTCAGCCTCCCAAAGTGCTGGGACTACAAGTGTGAAGCCTCCAATAAATATTTCTTACAAATAAAATGGAATAAAAAGATGACACCTGCACAGGTGTGGGATGACTGAGCAGTGGCATAAGCAGGAAAAGTCAGCGTTCCCAGGATCAGCTGATGTGGCATTTGGCTTCTAGGTAGGGGTGAGGCACCAGGACAGGGACGGGGGTCCTGTGGCTCTGCTGCTCTGGGGAACATTCCTAGGATTCAGAGTGTCTGTTGTTGTTACTGCGCTTCACTTGCCCATGGGAACGTGATCAGAGGGTATGGGGCTTCAGGTGACCCCACATGGGAAACGGCGGAGGAATGGTGGTATGGGCAGCACATGATTTTTTATTTTTTATTTTTTTAACCAATATTTGAAGGTTGGTTGTATGAAAAGCTGTTAGACTTATTCAGCCTACAGAGAGTAGGATGACATTTGGTGACTGTGAATCAGACACATTTTGTCTCAGGATGAAAAAGAACTGTCACAGTAGAGTAAGTTTCCTTGGAAAATTACGAGTTTACTGGTGGAGTTTAGGCTGAGGCTGATGTTGAAAATACCTGTTAGGGTAAGTTTTAAGGTTACAAGGGCAGAGCTTGGCCGGGAACCATTTCCTACTGATATCACATAGTAAGTATTATAAAAACTGTCCTTTGCAATGGGACATTTCTTTATGATGCAGGCTGAACCCCCTCTGACAGTTACTTCTGGTTTTTGTGGGTGGTTATAACTCTCTCATCTCAGCTGTGACTTGGAGTTCATCCCCTACACCCTCCCTGCTCCAGCCCCATCCTGTCGTTGACTGGTGAGACCGGTTAAGAGTTAGGTGCATTTTCTGATGATGGTCACAAGGTGGCAGTACTGCCTCTCTGGCTTTTTCTGAAGCCTCTATCCGGATGTGGGCGAGTCTAAGAGGCTGTTAGGATTAAGAGAAAGTCACGAATGAGGTAATATGTATATGCTATTTTCCTTCTTTCTCCTGTGAGGTAACAAAGTTCAGATGAGAGTGAAATCATTGCATTTTAGAACTGGAAGACATTTCAGAGAACTGCTTCACAGTCTTTAATGTGCTCACAGGCCCCCCCAAGTTCTTGTTAAAATACAGATTGTGATCGTTCTGGGGTCTGAGATTCCGCATTTAGAAGGAGCTTTTGGACATGTCGTTGCGGCTGGTTGGTGGGCCACACTTTGAGTAGCAAGACTTGAGGGTCATTTAGAGATTAATTCTCACTCCATGTGATTTATGGAGGAAGAGAGACCAAACTGCAGAGAGAGAATGTAACTTGCCCTCCATAGCCATGCCCTTACTTTATGACTTTTTCCATTTAAACCCAGGGCTTCAGCTTCTCCATCCAGCTCTCTCTCCACGTATCTCATGGCTCCTTCACCGTTGTTGGTGGCATCTCTTTAGCTTGGGAACCCAGAACCCCATTTTCACACCCTCTTTTGTCTTGGCTCAAGGTTTCACTTTGACTGGTTTTGCCTTTACTCAAAACCTTCAGTGGCTTTTCTGTAATCCGAAGATCAAGTTTGCATGTCGGTCTGGTGCTCATACCTCTGCAACATATGATCCCCCTTTAGCAAGTTTACCTAACTTCCCTGTTTTCAAATGGGTTCTTTCTGCTTTAGCTCTCTCCACTCCTACCTGTTCCCTACACATACCCTGTTCAGGTCTGCAGTGGTGGCATGGGCTCCGGTGTTAAACTCACTGAGGTTCTAATCCCACATCCACTAACAACTGTGGCAAGTTACTTCCCGTTTCTGAGGATGAGCGTCCTCCTGTGAAATATCCCCATATGATGTTTGAGAAGAGTAAATAAAATAACATCTACAAACCCACTCTTATTCCGGGGACCCTCTTCAAAACTGGTATCTCCGGTGGGGCCTGTGTGCATCTTTGTGCATCTAGAGTGGTGCAAAGTGTGCATCTTTGCATGCGTTATGTATTTCTATCACACGATTCATCATTTCCTTCCCATCAGTGGCAATTAGGAGCTCATCTCAGGCTTAGGATAGTAAAATTATATGACAGTTGTTTTCACTACGATAAAGGTCTCTCTGAAGTCTGAATAGAAAATCCGCCAGGAGGGTTGGATGCTTTTCTTTTTTTTTTTTTTTTTTTTTTTTTGAGATGGAGTCTCACTCTGTCGCCCAGGTTGGAGTGCAGTGGCTCGATCTCGGCTCACTGCAAGCTCCGCCTCCCGGGTTCACGCCATTCTCCTGCCTCAGCCTCCTGAGTAGCTGGGACTACAGGCGCCCGCCACCGCGCCCGGCTAATTTTTTGTATTTTTTAATAGAGACGGAGTTTCACCGTGGTCTCGATCTCCTGACCTTGTGATCCTCCCGCCTCGGCCTCCCAAAGTGCTGAGATTACAGGCGTGAGCCACTGCGCCCGGCCGAGGGTTGGATGCTTTTCTTAGGCTTCTGTTTCTCTTTGTTTCTGCTTTCCTAAGGCTGAGGCTTTTGGGGCCTAACCCAGATCCTTCCTGTTTTGTGAAATCTTCAACCATTTCTGACCCAGTTGATCCCACCCTTCTGTAAATTGTTTTACCCATGTATTGGCATTTAATTATGTGCCAGTCCTCCCAGTGAGGCCCCACAGGGTGGCTGGAAGGCTGTTGGCCGTGTGAGAATTGAAGGTGAATTGAGTGAATTCTTTTCTTACTACCCCCTGAGTGTTAGAGCTGCCGTCTCTTTTTTTTTCAGCTAGTGCCAACAGCAGTTCCTCCTGCACCAGCAGCACCAGACCCTAGCAGGCACGTGAATGCCTTAGGGATTGCTCTCGTCAGGGTCCTTCCTGCCTCTGGGTTTTGGTGAAATTGGCATTTCCTTTTGCATGTTATTAGATGGTCCCTCGTAGGAGGGGATTTATGATATTCCTTTACGGAGAACCCAAGATAATAACTGTAGGGAGGCTGAGCACACTATCCTCTTGCTTAAACAGCCAGGTGACAGGAGATTTGTACACATTCCTAGTTTGTAAAATTTACAACAGTCTTTATTCTCTTACTTCAGAAGAGATTAAGGACAAAGGACCAAGTGGGGAGGGCAGGGTGGTTTAGGGGAGGTCATGTACCTCCGACACGGATTCCATGAATTTTTCATGCAACTGTACCCGGAAGTGTACATCTCTGCATATGTGGTCATATATTTCTATCACATGATTTATAATTTCCTCCTTCTCAGTGACAATTAGGAGTTTACATCAGGCTTATGATAGTAAAATTATATGAGTGTGTGCTTTCTCTACAATGCAGGTTTCTCTGAGGTCTGGAGAGAAAATACTCCAGAAGGGCTGGACACCTTACTCAGCATTTTGCCTCTCTCTCTCTCTCTCTGTCTGTCTCTCTTTCTCTCGCTTTCTCTCTCTCTTTTTGAGACAGGATCTTGCTCTGTTGCCCAGGCTGGAGCACAGTGGTGCAATCTTGGCTCACTGCAGCCTCAACCTCCTGGACCCAAACAATCTTCCCACCCCAGCCTCCCAAGTAACTAGGAGTACAGGCATGTACTACACATGCCTGGCTTTTTTTTTTCTTTCTTTTTTCTTTTTTTGTAGAAATGAGGTTTCACCATGTTGCCCAGGCTGGTCTTGAACACCTGAGCTCAAGTTATCTGGCTGCCTTGATCTCTCAAAGTGCTGGGATTACAGTTGTGAGCACCTGGCACTGTCTTCTCTTTTTATTGGACAACAGTCTACTCACCCATCATTTTCCCAATCAGGAGATTTCTGGCCTTCCATTCCCCTACCATGGGCCCATGCCAAATATTGTGTCTGGAACTGGATGTTAGGCCCAGGGAATGGCTTCCTGACTGATTTCCAGGATTCTAATCTTCGCTGTCTAAGCTGTGGGTTTCCAATCCTGGATGCTGGTTAGTCACCTGTAGGGCATTTAAAACCTACCAATGCCTGTGCCTTTTCCCAGGAGTGTCTGATTTGATTGGTCCATAGTGTGGCCCGGAGTATTGGTCACTTAAAAATGCTTCCAAAGAAAATAGCCATTTTACAGTGGAGGAACTTTAGCCCAGTGCTCAAAGTTAACATCTCCAGTAATCAGAGATATCGACATCTTAGGGCATCTTAATATGATGCGTGGAGAAGGTGCAGCAACACATCTATGCTATTCTTGTCTAAAGTGCATCATCTGAGTTTAATCAGGAGAAAATATTAGAAAAGCCCAAACTGAAGGCCATGCTACAAAATAACTCCAGTACTCTCCATAAATGTGAAGGTCATGAAGGCAGAAGAAATTCTGAGGAACTGTCCCAGATTAAGGGAGACTGAGAGGACAGAATGATGAGATGCAATGTGTCATCCTGGATTGGATCCTGGTCTAGAAAGAGGACATCACTGGGAAGATAGAAGGGATTTGAATAAGGTCTGCAATTTATTTACTGTACAATGTCAGTGATCATTTATTGATTTTAATGTTTGCACTGTGGTTATCTAAAACAATATTTGGGAAAGTTGAGTGAAAAGTATATGGGGATTCTATTTTTGGAAAACTTTTGAAAGTCTGAAATTATTTCAAAATAAGTCAAAGAAAAGAAAAGATGAAAGCTTCCAGATAATTCTATTAAGTTGCCAGAGTTCAGAACCACTTCTTTATCTTGCCTATGACCATTGTAATCGAGTACCCCTATTTTTCTAGAGGTGGCCTAATTTTTAAAATTATTTTAACAGAAACAATTATTTTATTTCTCATAGCCCCACATTGTTGCTAGACCAATGGGTAGTGTCCTGATTTGGGTTAAAACCATCCTGGTGGCAAAAACTGCTTGTAACATTGGCCCTGTTGAGGGATAGGAATATACCTCTGTTTTGGAGCTTCCTGCTTTTACATCCTCTATATGAAAATACAAGGCAGGCTTTCCCAGAGATCTTCTAGACCTCATATCATAATGCTCCAAACTGTATCATCGATAAGCCTGGGTACTCATAAATATTTTTAACTCCAAATAAATCGGTTCCATTCTGCTGTCCAATGACTATGCCCCCTTTCAGCAAAAAGTAGGCAGAACATATGTGGCACCCATATCCCATAAAGATAAAATAAAACTTGGCAGTGGAAAATTGTAACTGAGTACCCCCATTTTTCTAGAGATAGTTTAATTATTTCCCTCTGTCTCTTTTCTTATTTTTCCAGCACCCCGTTTCCTATTTAACCCTTCAGAAATGTATATATACAACCTTCCCCATCACCAGACACTCCCTAAGGGGCAAGTTCTTCTACATAGGTGCTCCATGACAGGTCTCTCCTCTAGAGTTGACAGTTGATCAGCAGACCGTAGCATACCTGCCATGGACCTTTCATCTTTAGGGAATTGCCTCAGAACTTCCATCCTGGGCTGCCTCAGAACTCAGACACTTTCAGAGGGCGCGTCGGAAGCATATCCAGTTGACCATTTTTGTAACTTACTTCTGTCCAGGAAAGTGCCAGCTCAGCTGCCCAGGAGATAACTGCCTGGTAGCAGGAGGACCAGACAGTTATCTACTTCTTATTTCCTCTCTTCCTCATTTGTTAGTCGTTCTTGCTCATTTCCTCTCTTAGCTCATAAAAATACCTGCTTTTTGCTCCAAAGGTGAAGCAGCACATTTAAAGGCAGAATGCTGTGTGCCCCTTCCTCCAAGCTAGCTTTGGAATAAAGTTACTTTTTTTGTATCAGACCCTGCTTTTTCTTTTTTCAGACGGAGTCTCGCTCTGTCGCCCGGGCTGGAGTGCAGAGGCGTGATCTTGGCTCACTGTGCAGAGGCGCGATCTTGGCTCACTGCGAGCTCTGCCTCCCGGGTTCACGCCATTCTCCTGCCTCAGCCTACCGAGTAGCTGGGACTACAGGCGCCCGCCACCACACCCAGCTAATTTTTTGTATTTTTAGTAGAGATGGGTTTTCACCGTGTTAGCCAGGATGGTCTCGATCTCCTGACCTCATGATCTGCCCGCCTCGGCCTCCCAAAGTGCTGCGATTACAGGCATGAGCCACTGCGCTCTGCCCAGACCTTGCTTTTGTTAGTGGGACTCTACATGCAGCCTGCAACTAATCTGTTTTTGGTTTCACTGTCAGAGTAATCTTCCTGGAAATGCTCTTTGTCATGTTTCTGACCTTCTCAAAGCTTTCCAGTGACTCCTATCATCCATAGGATGAAGTTCCAGTTCCTTAGGCTGCCGTTCAAAGCCCCCATAACACAGCCCCAGTCTACTCCCTTGGTCTATGTAGAAAGACTTGACCCATATTTTATGTTTTCATGTCTGAACTTATTCTAATTCTTTCACTCCTTCCCACAATACCTTCAGCTGTCTTCTCAGCCTCCTGAGCTGTTCTTTGTCTAAGGCTCATTTCAGACCCTGACTCTTCATTGAAACCTGTGTGGTTATTTCTGTTAGAAGCAGTCATCCTGTCTTTCTTTGAATTCATGTAGGCTCAATCACTCTGCAGTGAAACGTGACCTTTAGATTCAGAAACATATGAGTCGGAATCCTGGTTCCACCTTTGACCAATTCTGAGGTAAAGGATGAGTTAATTGATGTCTTGGGATAGAGGCATAACAGTGCCTACTTAAAGTGTCGTTGGGGACATTAGATAAGATGGAAGTGTAAAGGTCCCAGCATGTTGCAGGTTCCTTCCCCGATACTTTTGTAGCTCAGTGCTCCCCAGAGCTACTGTGGATTGTGCAGAGGCTCTTATCAACATTTTCTGGAGAGCCTTTAAAAGATATTTGTACCTGGTCATCATTAAAATGAGAGCCACTCTTGAACTGTACTGAATGCCTGGGGCTTTAAAGAGTTCAATTGAGATTTTTTTTTTTCCCCTGGAAAACAACTCGGTAAATAAGTGAACTGTGGACAGAGGAACGTAACCCAATAGGGGAGAAGGAAGGGACAATGGTTTTCTAAATGGGAGAAAGCTGCGATGTCTTCCACACCCATGCCTTTGACCTCAGTCAGACAGCATCGAGGAAGTACAACTCCTAAAATTATGTAAGGGAAAATAAAAATCTCGGGAGTGTCACACTCATTACACCAAAGGGGTAGTTCAATCTGGAGGCTTAGTCACATAATGCCACCATCTTTTTTTTTCCAGATGAACAACTGTTACTACACGACCTTGTGTCAAAGTATTGAACATTAACCAGATCCCCACAAGAAGGTGAAAAGGGGTTGTTTGTTTTTTTCTTGTAAATTTGTTTGAGTTCTTCGTAGGTTCTGGATATTAGCCTTTTGTCAGATGAGTCGATTGCAAAAATTTTCTCCCATTCTGTAGGTTGCCTGTTCACTCTGATGGTAGTTTCTTTTGCTGTGCAGAAGCTCTTTAATTAGATCCCATTTGTCAATTTTGGCTTTTGCTGCCGTTGCTTTTGGTGTTTTAGACATGAAACCATCATTCTCAGCAAACTATCACAAGAACAGAAAACCAAACACCGCATGTTCTCACTCATAGGTGGGAACTGAACAATGAGATCACTTGGACTCGGGAAGGGGAACATCACACACCGGGGCCTATCATGGGGAGGGGGGAGGGGGGAGGGATTGCACTGGGAGTTATACCTGATGTAAATGACGAGTTGATGGGTGCTGATGAGTTGATGGGTGCAGCACACCAACATGGCACAAGTATACATATGTAACAAACCTGCACGTTATGCACATGTACCCTAGAACTTAAAGTATAATAATAATAATAATGAAAAAGAAGGTGGAAAGGCCTCAGGCATCTCTAGATGACTGCCTTCACAAATTGTTCTTTGCTGGGCTTGAAACCTTTCAAGATGTATATCGTTCCACAAAACAAGGACATGTCCATCGTAACTTTAGGTTTGCAATCTAAGATTTCACACTGATAATGCTTATCTATCCAAGAAGAAAGACAAGATGAGACCAGTCATTCTTTCCTGTACTTGTATCTTCCTACCTGCCTTCCCCCCTTTAAGGGGATGTGTAAATACCAGGCCTCCTGAAAACCTCTTCAAAGACAACACAAGCCACAGATGGTTTCTATGACTTATGTTTTTCCAGGTTGCACCCTCAAGCTCTGGCTCAGTAAACCTCAATGGACTAAGACACTTGGTTGCCTCAGTCACTCATTTTGGTTAACATTTTGGTGACCATGAGGGGATCCTCTGAATGCAGCTTAGCCCCTGAGGCTTGCAGTGATTCTCCTGTTTATGCTCAGTATCAACTATTGAGCTTTAGCTCTGACCAAATATGTGACTTTCCAAGGACTGGATCCTACTCCCTCTTGAGGTTCCTGCTCCCCCCAATTTTTTCATGTGAGATCTGAGTTTTGTTTTGCCATGGAACTTCTCTACTCATGGAGCTCTGCTCACTTCCTATAAGGAAGGTGAGTTTCCTTCTCCTGTGACAATGGAGAGCAGCCTTCAGCTTGATCCCCTCTCAGATAAAGAGCTGGGTTGGGGTTTTAAAATGTGGTAGCTGCAGGTTAAAATTTATGGCTAGTTGGCTTTAACCTCTCCTCGTGCTTACAGTGTTTAACAGGATGTAATATGTAAAGTGCAATTGCTTTTTGCGTTTTTGGATTTTGTCATTCCTCCTTTGAGTTTGACCAACTCTTGGCCCTGTCTAGTGTCCAAAACACCTTCCAACTTGGTCAAATCCAGCAGGAACTCTACATTATGGTGAGCGGGCCTCAAAATTGGCTAATACCCCTGCAACTGCAGAACATCAAGTTCAACCTCTAGGAATCACCTGTCAGTTGAAGGAAATAAGAATATTTTACCCAAAAATATATTTCCTTGACATATTTTGAGATGTCTGTTGGAGGGCCAGCAAGCAGAAGTGGCCCTGCAAAGCTGTCTTTCATGGGAAAATTGGCATCTCTGGAGAATACCCATTAATACAGACAGGCTTTCTTTTGTCTGGATCTGGGAAAAATGAATGGAGCCTGAGACCTTAAAGACCTGAATGAAATATTTGCCATCTATTCTCTCTGAGGGCTGCTACCTGTGAGGTTTCATCTATGTAACAAGACCATCTTTGTTAGCCAAACTTCCTCCTTTCTCCCTCCCATAACCTGTCTTGCTACTTAAACCTGATTTACCACCATACCACCAGCATGTTTTTGGCCATGCAGGAATCCAGGAAATCAACCACCAAAAGGGTAAGACTTTATATCAGTGAGACTCCTGGCTTCTCTCTCCCTGTGCAATTTGGTCAAGCAGACAGGAAAAATCTGTTTTCTCTGCAAAATTTTGGTTAGTGGGAGAAGATTTGTGTATGACTAGCCTGGGTGTAGTGATTCTGGTGTAGTATTTGGTGCATTTTTCCATATGAATATTTATATTGCTGAATCCCTTTCCTTCCAGAAATAGTCTTTTCCTCTATCTCTTTCCTTCTGTGTTGTTCACAAAGAAGGGTACCAAATAAAATTCCCTCTCATCTTGTTTTATGTCATCGAGGGTTTGATTTGTGACCAAGTGGCCAAGTGGGAGCACTTGCTCTTGGTCCTCACCATCTGGGAGGTGTGATTTTTGAGTCACATTCAGGTGATCAGCCTGAAAATGACTGGGACCTGAGATTTTTTTTGTTTTGCTTTGTTCCAAATAAGTTGAGCTTCCAGGAGGATTTGTTATAAGAAGTCCCATCTATAAGGGGTTTTTGTTGTCCCAACCCTTGTTGCCTGGTTGGTGCTATAGAAACAAGAGTCTTTTGCTGTCCTGTTCTATTCCTGGGAGTGAACATTTTATTCTGTTGGGGGGCAGGATCTTTGGGATTGCTTCATCACTGAAGAAACTGCTGGACTGAGTCATGATTGGGATCAGTACACCACTGGAATTTCTAATTGCTAATGGCCAGACGATGGATCCTTTAAATTGGACTCCTATGTTAAAAAAAGATTTTGGAGATCTTTTATTTCAAATAAGTGATGGAAAGATAAAATTAAAAGAAAAAGACACATCATAGTGTTATGGCTAGCTTTAAAAATTCTCTTGAGTAAATTACAAAAATTTGACCTAAAACAAAGTTAAAATCCTTTGTGAGCTCAAACTACTTGCTATAGATCTTCTGAGAGAATATGAATAAAAGCCACTCTACCTTCTCTTCTAATAGTTAAAAATCTATGATTTAACTACTGCAGCCTGGGTTTAATTCTAGGTCAGGAAACTAGTCCCTTTTAGTTTTATATTTATGTGATTTTTGAGTTTTTTGGGGGGGTACTCATTCATCTCTTTGCATATACCTTGTACATCTGTGGTTAAGTCACAACCCTGGCTAAGGTTTATTAGTTTTAATTGGGAGTGTGGCTTTGGTAAAACAAAATTCAAAAAATCAGAAATATCAGTTGTTTGTCCCAGCTAAAATCTGATAACAAGGAACCTAAAGGAATTTTGTTTAAAAAAGGGATCTATGGTTAAAAGTCAGCTTAATTAAAAACCAACACTCAAGACCTTCCCACTTTTTCTTTTTTGTGTCCTTTTAAAAAATTCTGTCTCCAGTTGACTGAAATATTTTGAATTATGTGTTTTGTCTTTCTTTTTGCTTCCTTTCTTAAAAATTGTTCTTCCATTGATTTCTATGTGCCCCTCCTTCCTGTTGCTACCCTGGATGCCACATGAGTGGACCTAAACAATTTCTAACAACCCGAGACCACTTAGGGAAAACAGAAAAGATGCCACAGGCTCCTGGTTTTGGGAGAAACCTCTGTTTTCCCTCATGGAGCCTCAGGAATTTTAAATAAACAGATTTCTGTTAGATGTCACACTCTACTCTTTTCTGTTGTGTTATCTGATGTTTTTTGGCTTCTGGAGGCATCAGAGATTACCTCATACTGTAAAAATATTTGACCTTGTGTGTGTGATGGTTGCTGGGTCAGGGGTGAGAGCTACAGTTTTGGAGATGACTGACAGTGGTTACAATAAATATGATTACTTCAGAGGGCTACTCATTTCTTTGCATGTTTAGATAAGAAAGACACTGTTTAAACAATTAGAAAAATGCCTTTGCAGCAAAGTACACTGTGGAAGCATTGTACAGCATGGTCGTTTTTGCATTTTACTTTTTTGGGGGGGACCTGGGATTCAGTGGAATCCTTAATGTTTAAAGATCTAAATGCTCTGCTTTCCAACTGTGCCCACTTTTCCCATATTTAAATTATTAGGCCCCACAAACTGCAAGTACTTTTTTGGCCCTGCTCCTTAATGGGCTCCATCCTGAGCTCAGTGGTCCAGCTGGAAAACACACACCTATCTAAAGAAAATAAATCTCCTCATAAAATCCTAACGTAAATATCTATCATTTTGTGTTACCTTGGTGTCTATTTTTTTCTAAGCTAATTAACACAGGTGGCATCTATTTTTAATGTTCCTTTAACACACCTTAATTCCTTGAAAAGGCTTATATTCTCTCTCAGTGCTTTGAGGTGTAAATTTGTTACCCATTTTATCTTAAAACTTGGTGAGGACTTCTCCAGATAAATGTTAACCATTTCCATTTCCAAAGGTACTATTTGGATCCAACTGCTCTTTTAAACTAGTGAGTTCTACTGGTCCCATGGCTAAAGAAAATCAAAACTCTGAAGTCTCTGTGTCTGTCTCTATCTTTATCTGTGTATGTGTATGTTAAATGTTGTGTCAAGATACGCATATGTCTGCACATATGTTTATACATTGTCTACACATGGTATCAAATTAATGTGAAGATAAATGAGTACTCATAAATTAAACAAGACCAAATGCTTTTCAAGTTCATGCGATTTTAGCCATCTTTGCTAAACAAGAATAGTTTCAGAATTGTTGGTAAAAGAAAGTAGAAATGTCTTCAGAATTTAATGTAGACACTTTTGCCTGGGTCTATTGGACAGACAGGTTTATACTCTCTCTAATAGATGTTTTAAAGTCATACAATTGTTGTTTCTATTATGTATATATTCATATATACATAAAGCAAAATATATATAAAACAACAATTATATATAAATTAAGCAACAGTTATATATATTACATATTTATATAATAAATTGCTTAATTTGTCTGTGAGTTTATGTCTTTGGATACAAAGAACCGTGATGAGGCCTGCGGGCAATACCGGGCCTATCTCCCAGCTGTGCCTCTTGCCCATGCTGAGAGAAATTAGACCCTCCAGGCATGATCATCACAGCTCTGACACTTGTCCTGCATTCATTCTACATCTGGTACAGGATTAAGATTGCTTACTTCCTATGTTTTTCACTGAAAGTAAGGGCGTCTAAGAGTTAACAATGTAATGTAGGTATTTAAGACTGCTAGATATAAGAGAAACAATTCTATAGCAGTGTATAAAGAAAGTTAGGATGTGTTTTTGGTCAAACAAAATGTATAAGAAGTGATAAAAGTATAATATTTGTTAAAGGAAGAGTAATTTTGTCTAGTTTAGAGCTTTTTAAGGATTATTTTAAATTGAAGGAATAAAAAGAATGGTGGATAATACTGAATGGAGTCCGAAAGTTGGAGAAAGAAAGAGAATGAACAAAATTATAAAAGGCTATAAAATGTCTTATGGAAATCTTACATTGTAGTCAAAACTGATACAAATTAAATAGACTTGTTTATAAGGTTTTATTAAAATGAGCTTCAGCATTAATGATACATTAAAACAAAGGTAACACTTGCTTTTTTCTTTTGAACAAGATTTTCATGTAGTATTAATAGGAGATAGTAAATTCTTTTTGTTTACCTTTTGAGAAAAAAGCGGGGGCAGAGACAGATTCAGTTTGCCTCATGATGTCTTTATTAAGCCTTATGATTATTTGGGAAATAAAATCTCCTATCAGAGTACATTTTCCTCAAAGAATGAAAGTTTTTGCCGGTCAGGTATGGTGGTTCATGCTTATAATCCTAGAACTTTGGGAGGCCAAGGCAAGGAGATGGTTGGAGTGCAGGAGTTTAAGATCAGCCTGGGCCACAAATAGAGACTCTGTCTCTAGAAAAAACAACAATAACAAAATTAACAAGGTGTGGTAGCATGCACCTGTAGTCTCATCTACTCAGGTGTCTGGGTTGGGAGAATTGCGTAAGCCCTGAAGGTCAAGGCTGCAGTGAGGTACGATGGTGCCACTGCACTCCAGCCTGGGTGACAGAGTGAGACCCTGTCTCAAAAAATAAACATAAATAAATAAATAAAATAAATATTTTTCCCTCTTAAAATTTTTGAACTATCACTTTGGCTAAATTAATAACTATTATTTTACAGTGACCTATGACCAATTTTGAACAGATGTCTTAAACCTTTGATATTTGACAAACTTTCCAAAATCAAAATTTCAGGCCAAGTATACGACTAAAACTTATTTTGCAGATAATTTGGGTCCTACTACAATTTGCCTTTGGTACAAATGGGGAACTGGCGAGAGAAAACATTATGTTTCAGAAGAAACTACAGTACAGCTGTTATTAAATTCTGGTGTTGCTCATTGTTTTTGAGTTTTGTTATTTCCTTACAATTTGTACTGAATCCTGAATTCTTTCCTGGATACAAGTCTTGAAACTAACATTTTCTTTTTTCTTTTCCTTTTCCTTTTTCTTTTTTTTCTTGAGCCGGAGTCTCGCTCTGTCACCCAGGCTGGAGGAGTGCAGTGGCCGGATCTCAGCTCACTGCAAGCTCCGCCTCCCGGGTTCATGCCATTCTCCTGCCTCAGCCTCCCTAGTAGCTGGGACTACAGGCGCCCGCCACCACGCCCGGCTAATTTTTTGTGTTTTTAGTAGAGACGGGGTTTCACCGTGTTAGCCAGGATGGTCTCGATCTCCTGACCTGTGACCCGCTCACCTCTGCCTCCCAAAGTGCTGGGATTACAGGCGTGAGCCACCGCGCCCAGCTGAAACTAACATTTTCAAATTTTTCTTCCATTTTTCTGACTTGGAATCATTAGAAATTAAAACTGTGCTTTTTCCTAAAGCCGTGCAACCTGAAGCTAGGCAACTTAAGTGAATTTCAGGAGAAATTACAACTTTTATAGCAAGAACCTTCGTGCCTGCTAATATATGGATTACTCAAAAGGTTCACTTGACATCTCATTCAGACTACAATCCAGAGCAACCTGCCACTGCAATCTGAAGGTGCTTCAGAGGCTCTAGAAAAACTAGTCTGTAGGCTGCTCCAGATATTACAATTGAGCCAACATACAACTGAAACGGTTAGGGTGATGATTGCTCAAAGAATTGCTTTAATCGAAGAGGCACCTGTGTAGCCCGAATAGGGCTCCACAATTACTTTCCCTTTGTTCCTGTAACTTGGCTTTGATCCTTTTCTGAGGCGACTTCACTCCCTTCTCCATGAGACACAACTTCCTAGGAATGAGCCTTCCTAGTGATGTAGGATCAGATGAAACATACAACCACAAACTCATATTTTCCATAATGCGTTCTCTGAAAGATTTTGAGGAATAGGGGTTGGCCAGGTGCAGTGGCTCACGCCTGTAATCCTAGCACTTTCGGAGGCTGCAGTGGGTGGATCACTTGATCTCAGGAGTTCAAGACCAGCCTGGGCAACATGGTGAAACCCTGTCTCTACAAAATAAAATAAAATAATAAAATAAAATAAAATAAAATAAAATAAAATAAAATAGTCGGGTGTGGTGGCATGGGCCTGTAGTCCCAGCTTCTACTTGGGAGGCTGAGGTAAGAGGATTGCTTGAGCCTGGGAAGTGGAGGTTGCAGTGAGCCATGATTGCACCACTGCACTCTGGCCTGGGTGGCAGAGTGAGACTCTGTCTCAACAATAACAAAAAAAAAAAAAAAAAAAGAAAAAAGAAAAGAGAGAGAGAGAGAGAATAGCAGATCAGGTAGCGGGTAAATGTAAAGGGAAAGAAAAACTTCAGGACCCTCTTCAGGTCACAGGGAAAGTTAAGCTTTGAGACTGAGTCATGAAACACCATCGTCATTTCCCCAGATGGATCGCTGTTACTACAAAACCTTTTGTAAAAATGTTGTGCATTAGCCAGACCTCCATAGGAAGGCAAAAGGCCTTAGGTATTTCCGGATGACCGCCCTCACAAATTGCTCTTTGCTGGCCTTAAAACTTTCAAGACGTATATCCTCCCATATAACAAGGACACGTCGATTGTATCTTCGGTTCTGAAATCTCAGTCTGGTTCCTGAGGCTTCAGTCTTAGACCTTAGGATTTCAGGCTGATAATGCTTATCTTTCTAGGCACAGAACAAGGACAAGAACAATCATTCTTCCACCTACCTGCCTCTTCCCACCTGCCTCCCCCACTTTAAGGCCTCCTGAAAATCTCTTCAGAGAGAACACAAGCCACAGAGGTTTTCTGTGACTTGTGTTTTCCTAGGGCGTACCCTCAAGGTCTGGCTCAGTAAACAATTCATTTAGACGCTTGCCTCAGTCACTTATTTTGGGTAACCACTATGAGTTCTGCACAGCCCTTCAATAAACCATTCCCTGCCCAGGTGACGTGTACCTAGGTGACTCAGGTCTCCATAAGTCAAACACGCTTCTCCCTTTTCAGCTCCTCCACCCCACCACTCAGTGCTCTGTGCACTGGTCTGGGCCCAATTCCAAGCTGATAGCATTGGCTTAAGAAAGCAAGGCCGGGTGGGGCGGGTTGAGAAGGAAGTCAGAGGCCACCAGCCATGGAAAGAGGCAGGTGGGGCTGTCACTGCTTAAAGATCTCACACTCTGGGTGTGTTTTATGACTGTTTCGGGATTTGAAATCTCCTCTTTGTGACCATTCCAGTGACTCATGCTTTTCCTACTTCCTTCTCATTACACTTACTGTTCCTAGTACACCTCCTTTATGGACAAGTATGGCTGGGCAAATAGTTGACAGTGGAGTGAAAATGACTTTATGATGACTGGGAACCTGGACCTATTTTTTCTCCAAAGAGACTGAGGTTCATAAAAGCTAGTTCTTATTCAGGGCTGTGCAGTTGGGAGTGTGGTGTTAGGGAACAGCTGCGTAAGTGAAGGGTGAGACAGAAAACAAAATGCTGGCTGTTTGTCAAATCCTGAGAGTAGAGGGGGCAAAAATCATTCTGAAAGGTGGATGTCATTCAGGAGACCTTGGAAATCTTAGGGTGTCCTCTGCCCAGACGGGGAGAGAATGAGGTTAAATTATGGGGTTGGGTGATAATGGGTACACTACTTCACGTCTCTGCCTCAGTTTTAAAAATCTGTAAAAAATGGGTATGGTGGCACTCAGGATGTTTTGTGAGGACTGTGCTAGCTGGAAAGCTCTTAGGATAGTGCCTGGTGCATAGTGAGTGCTGCATCAGTCTGAGCTATTATAATTATGGGAATAGGCAAAGGTACCACCCTGGGCATGGAGGGAGGGGAGGTATTTCCCAGTCATAGTCCTGGCAGGCCAGCTGGAGATGAAGATGGTGAAGGGGGAGGCTTAACCTCCAGGAATGGAAGGATTGGGAAACAGTAACTCATGCACAACATTCTGTGAAAATGCAGCAGGTATACTTGGAGTGGGGGTGGCTTCTGTCACAGTTATTACCTCCTGGGGTCTAGAATGTGTCCTAGAGTCAAATGATTTTTCTAAAAAACCAAGTCTAGAAACAGGTTTCCGAGGTGCCTTGCAAATTAGCATTCTTTACGCCGAAAGAAAGCATTCATCTTTTTAAAGGAAAGCATTCATCTTGCTAAAGGAATCCCCTCTTTTGGCCCAGCTCATTATTTTTGTACTATCCAAATGTATAAGGTGTTAAGAGAAAGACTGAAGAAGAGTGAAATAAGAAAGTGCATGTATAAATTAACAGGGCAGAATTGGGACTGATATGTGTAAATTAAGAGGAAACATGTATAGGTTTTACATGAACATAAAAAGGACTTGTTTTAACCAGACATCTCCATATAAATAATGTGGGCTGTCTCTTGTGGATAACAGACTTCATCACAAGAACATTCCAGCAGAATCATGAGAGAATGGGAAGTGTGGCTTCTTTCCCAACTGGCAGCTTAGACTGAGTAAGTCACTGAAGAGAAAGGAGATGAAGGAGTAGATATGGATGAGGGTGACAGAAATAGGGTGGTGAAAGTAAAGAACTGCAAAGAATGTTTACCGAGGGCTCATCAGGTACCAGGCTCTGTGTCTAATGTCTTACACATCTTAGTTTACCCTTTCATGTAAATTTTCTGATGCAGTAAGAATCACTCTTGTGCTTCAGATGAGAAGAGGCTGAGAGAGGTGGAGTGAGTGGTCCAGGGTCATCCAGCCAGTTCATAGCAGAGCTGGTGTGTTTCACCCTCAACTTTGTGCACAGACAGAAAAGTGAGACACAGAAGGCAGGCAAAGCAAATTTTTGTTGTGGGTGAAGTTTATAAAAGGTACCTGTGTTGGGCAGAATAATGACCTCCTAAAAATGTCCACATCCTAATCCCTGGAGCCAAGGCATAATACTTTTATTTGGCAAAAAGACTTTCCAGATGTGATGAGGTTAAGAATCTTGAGATGGGAGGTTATTCTGGATTATCTGGGTGGGCTCAGTGTAATCAGAAGGGTCCTTGTAAGGGAAAGAGGAAGGCAGGAGGGTCAGGGTGAGAATGATGCAGCCTGAGAGACTCCACTGGCCATTGCTGGCTGTGAACTCATATCAAAAGACAAAATTACAGCAGCTTTAGTTATAAATCTAATTGGCTTTTATTTGGGATTTATAATTTGGGGCAGGTCCCACTTTACAAAAACAGTGATAGTTCCCCTTTGGCAATACAATAACAGAACAGTGGGTTTTGTCAAATTTGAACAAGAAAAGAGAGCAGTAGAAATAAATGTATTGGTTAACATCAGGTTAATTCAGGTTACTTTTTTATAAAAATTAAAGTAAAGGGGACCTCAAGTAGATTGGAATATCTTTTTTTTCTTTTTTTTTCTGAGGTGGAGTCTCACTCTGTCATCCAGGCTGGAGTGCAGTGGTGCAATCTCAGCTCACTGCAATCTTTGCCTCCCAAGTTCAAGCAATTCTCCTGCCTCAGTCTCCTGAATAGCTGGGATTACATGTGCCACCTCACCCAGCTAATTTTTGTATTTCTTCACCACGTTGGTCAGGCTGGTCTCAAACTCCTGTCCTCGTTATCCGCCTGCCTTGCCCTCCCAAAGTGCTGGGATTATAGGCGTTAGCCACTGTGCCCGGCCATTTTTTTTTTTTTTTTTTTTTTTATTGGTCTGTTTTGGGATCTATCTGCTTTCTTAAAATTTCAGTTGGAGTATGTAACATTTAACATCAGTGACCCTATTTTGGAGTCTCTATGCACTCACTTAGCTGAGAGTGTGACCAAAACTTAAAGTATTGACATTACTCTCAGCTACCATCATTTTGGGCTTCCATCATTCATAGGTTATGATGTCTTCCTGATCACACATTCCTTTGAGTTTTGTCACCAGCCAAAGAGAGACCATTTGACATTTGATGGATAGCTGCATGCAAACATTTAAAGCTTTTAGAGATTACAGCACACCAGGGAGACTACTAGTGTGACTATCAGGAGAATAACACCAAGAGTTTGGAGTATGCACCTTAGGCAAGATGCAAACCAACTAAAATGGAATAAAGAATGAGCCAGATGAGTCTACCCATTTTAACCAAGCAGGATGTTTGTTAATTTCTGCAACTGAGTCTCTATAATACCCATTGTATTTATTTATGTGCAACAAGAAGTGTCAGAAACAGCACAGGCTTTTTCCTGTTCAGCTAGTAGGTAGCAATTCTATTATCAAGCATCTCATGCCTGGGTTACATTAAAACAGGGAGTGAGAACAGGTGAGTCTAGAAGTGTAACTCTAAAAGGGACCACCATACATTTGAACCAACAGTTGTATTAAAGATGCTGTTAATGTCAGCCATTGAGTGGACTAAAGGATCTCTTATGTAAAAATTTGGGAGTGATATGTGAGATCTGATATTCTGTTAAGCTACCTTCAGAAGATACTTCCTGTGAAATTCTAATGACAGCATTATCCTGCCAAGCGAAAGAGGCAGCAAAGAGCAAGGACAAATTAAGAGGGGTAGGAGCCTCACCATGGTGGGAAGCCTTGTTCTGACATCTTGAGAAAAGCTGTCCACAGTGTGAAGTTGTCAATTTCTTGTCCTGGTTTGCAATTTCAGTGTCTCTAGTTATGGTGTTGAACATATTGGTGAGCTCTGAGTGGCCCACACCTTAGGCATGAGTGTTTTCCCATGAAATTTACATTGAGTTATCCATCTGTAGCTTATAGAGCTTCAGGAACAGAGCAGACTTTGTTCTTAGTGATCATGACAGAAAATGGGATTGAAGAAAGTGGAAGAATGCAGGGTCCACTCTAGCCTACAGGTGGATAATAAAAACTCAGTAACAATGTACAAAGTGACAGCCTCATAACAGGTGTACTATAGTTTTTCTTTTCAACATAATTTCTCTCCATAGGCATCTCTATTTCTACCAAAGATAATCCCAATAAGACAAATTTGTTTTCTTTTAAATAAGTTTATTTTCATCAAACTTGGCCTCATTCTTTTCATAACTGCAGCAAGAGTAGCGACTGACCACATAGACTTTTTTAAAGTTGCTTCGCTGGAAGTGTTTATAGGGAATCTCAGATTAAACTTTTGGAAGTTTAGTTGACACTAGGAAGCCAAACCAAGGCTGACTTCAGACTTTGTCTGCAGTACCTATGGGTTTATTACCTGTGGGTTTATATCCTCAAATATGACATTCTAGTCAAAGTCTTAGTAATATAATCAATGTTTTCAAATGTATTCTGTTATACAAAGAGCAGAGTTATTGAACTTGTACAATAAACATATTACCATACAATATAAATATTCATGAATAGTTTCCCAAGTCTGGAGTGATCACATAGGGAGAAAATGTAAATGTCTCAATGTTTGTTCACAAA
Source organism: Chlorocebus sabaeus (assembly GCF_047675955.1). Classification (NCBI taxonomy): domain Eukaryota; kingdom Metazoa; phylum Chordata; class Mammalia; order Primates; family Cercopithecidae; genus Chlorocebus; species Chlorocebus sabaeus. Next base: position 17,704,281 of record NC_132909.1, read on the forward strand.
AGTATATTTTATCAAATTGTTGTAAGCTGTAGATAGCTCAAAGGAAAAAAAGTTTCCTGAAATCTGGGAAACAAGACATTTAAAGAATCAGCAAAATTTCAAATAAAAATTTATGAAAATATTATCCTCATTAGTTCATTTGGTCCCATGAAATTAATTATTTTCTCTGCTTGATCTTGGTTGGCAGTTTCGTGAAGCTGTCAGTTTGTTCATTAATGTTTTGGAAATTCTGAGACAGTCCAGTGGTATCAGAAACTTGCATTCAAGAGTACAGGTCAGAGTCTTTTCTTTCGTGTGTGTGTGTGTGTGTGTGTGTGTGTGTGTGTATATATATATATATATTTTTTTTTTTTTGATATGGAGTCTTGCTCTGTCACCAGGCTGGAGTGCAGTGGCGCGATCTCGACTCACTGCAATCTCTGCTTCCCAGGTTCAAGTGATTCTCCTGCCTCAGCCTCCCGAGTAGCGGGGACTACAGGAGCACGCCACCAAGCCCAGCTAATTCCGTAGAGATGGGGTTTCACCATATTGGCTAGGATGGTCTCGATCTCTGGTCAGAGTCTTTTCTATAAATATCCTTGGTAAAGAAGCAATTTTAGACTGTAGCTGTTGCAAATGCTTTAAGGAAGAATCAAAACAACTGTCTGTGAATGACAAAGATTTAAAATGAGTATGGTTAAAAATCTGATGAGAATTTATTATAATAAGAACACAACTCACATAGAAATTTAGTTACTTCTGTGGCATATGACATTATGGCTGACAACCTGTTAGATTTCTAGAATTTCTTATATAACTTTTGGAACACTCACATCAATAACATACTCATAAATATAACTTAAAGAAGGTTTAGCATCACTTATCATTTGACAGCGCTTCCCATATAATTTAACATGTCAAATAAGATGACCTTTCCATTTAGCTTCTGTTTCTCAACTGGATTCCTGAGTTCCTGATGGAGCCCATTAATGAACAGGGCCAACAAAGTATAGGCTTATGTATGTTGAAAAACTCCATAGGCAATTCTAATACTCCTAGCTGAAAGTCATGGGTTTAGCCCCAAGTCCTACCTATTTAGAACAGGGTTTCCCCACCCTGGCTACACATTAGTAGCATCTGGGGAGGCTTAAAAACTATGAATGCCTGGGTCCCACTCCAGACCAGCAAATCAGAATTTAGGGGTGGGGCTTAAGTATCCACTTTATAAAATGTTTCTGAGTGATTCCCATGTGTAGCTATATTTTCCATCAGATTTCTCTGATTTCTCGTGACGTTCACTCCTTTCTATTTTGGTATTACGATTATTTTTCTGGTTTTGTCTCCTGTCATAGAATTAAGGACCTTGCCTTCTTCATTTCTGTATCTGCTATGAACACATGAATTGGTTATCAGGAAAAGGTTCTCAGCCACAGGTAGGTTGTGTCCTGAGCTTAAGACTCATATGTTAATGCTACAGTCTTTGTTCTTCATGAGGTCAGAAGTTGCTTGTGATGAAGGGTGTGGGTAACTCCACAGTGCAGATGGTGGAAGGAGGTCACCCTATTTGACATGTTTTTAGGTGTAACATTGGAACTAAGAATTCTGTGTTCATATGGGGTGGAGAGGCAGGGATATGTAGGGAGACAGATCTAATTCGGATGACGGAATTATACAAGGAAGTGGTGGTAAAGGAATCGAGAAAGCTTAGTAAAGAGAAGAAATGTGAACTTATCTAATAGACCACAGTAGGTCCCTGTGTCTTCTTGAGTAGGCAAGTGAACTAGATTTTAGGAAGGTAATGAGGCAGTCATATGCAAGAAACATTTCAAAGACTGGCAACAAGGGGTCAAGCAGGACTTTGAGCAGTTGTCGAGGTTTATGGGAATGGAGAGAATGACACAAGTGAGAGATGTTAAGAAAGGACCAAAAGGCTTTGACAATGTATTGAATCTGGGAAACAAATGAGCAGAGGCTGGGGATAATTATGTCCCTGTGGGGTACAGGGAGCATGAAGACCAGGGAAGAAGAGACCTGCAGGAATTAGTGCTGAGAAGCAGGAGCTTGGGGGTAGGAGGAGGAGATCCAGTCCCAGATACAGGCGAAGAAGTCCTTTCTCTCTCCCAAGCATGGCAGTCAGCACTGCAGGAAACCGAACAAGAGGAAAGGCTGTCATACCTACCAGTCTTTCTTAATTGCAGAAACTACACCAGGGCTGCTACATCAGAGCAACCCCAACCAGCATTCCAATTATGATGCTGACAGTAGCCCTAGCTGAGAGACCAGAACTTCCAGGTGCTGAATCGCCTGTCATGGAAAGAAAAGAGAAGGAATGAATGTGATGTTATTTTGCAGTGGAGTGCCCCAGGTTCCAGCTCTCAGCATGAAGTAGTCTCTACTTGTTCCTTCAAGGAGTGCATTAGTTTTGTGGGAAGGTTGCAATTTTTTTTTCTCTCTCACTGTGTTTCTAGTTGGTGATCAGTCTTCTGTCAATTCCACCCTGGCCTTTCTGCACTCAGATATTTCTGAAGGCTTTGAAATTTGAGAAAGACTGATTGCTATTTTTGCGTGGCATTAGAACTTTCTATCTTTTCATGGTTGCATCTTTTTCTCAGTGTCTCAGTTGTGGTAAGCAAAAATAAGAGTCTGTTGGGTCTCCATGGCAGGGACTTGATTGACAGAAAGCCCAGGCTAGTGCATTCTGTATTTACTGAGTCCGTTGCACAGAGAACTCGCTTCTCATGGGTTCCCAGCAGGGGAATGAAAAGCCCAGTTTTGGGAAACTCTGCTTCTCTCTCATGGGTGAGGGGCTTGAGGATGCCCCACCAGCCTTGTGGAAACTCTGAGAACTGCATCACTATCTAAAACTCTCTCCTCTTTCTCCTTTTCAGGAATCAGATCTGCATCGTGGTCTGAGGTCTCTCTTAGGCTCCTCCCACTTCCCACTTTTCCTCATGGTGGTTTTCTCCAGTAAATTATCTTGCATCTCTAATTCCATCTTGGTTGCATCTCAGTGGATGAAAACTAACATACCAGGCTTGATTCTTTGCACTTAACTTTTTTTCTCTCCCCCATTTTTAGCCAGTAACCATGTCCCAGTGGGTTTTCATTTGGGGCTTAGCTCTCACCAGTCAACTCAGGCTGGTGATTAATGCTATGTTAGCTACTGTAAATGCTTTTCTGGTATCTCATTTGATCCATACAATAACCCTGTTGGGTAGGCATGATTTCCATTTTACAGATGAAATGACAGAGGCTTGGAGTAGTGAAAAAAACTTATCCAAAGTCAAATGATTAGTGAGAAGTGGATCTAGGATTTGGCTCTGGAACTGCCTGACTTCAAGCTAATAATACCAGTAGTGATAATAGCAGCTAATATTTATGAAGTTTCCCTCGGTGTGTGGCATTTTGCTGAAGGCTTAATCGAATATTACATTAAATCTTTAAAACAACACTACTGAACAGTCACTCTTATTGCAATTTTCCTTTTTCCCTCCATTTCCTGGTGATGAGAATTATCACAATTTTCAGTTGAAGAATTGAAGGCTCAGAGAAGTTAAGAATCTTGTGTGAGAAATTTAAAATGGTAAATACGTTAAAAATAAAGGGAGATCTCATATCAACAACCTAACTTTACAACTTCAGGGTACAGAAAAAGAACCACCTCAAACCACAGATAGTACATGAAGGAAATAAGGATTAGAGTTGAAATAAATAAAATGGAAAACAATAGAAGGAATCAATGAAACCAAAAGTTGGTTCTTCAAAAAAGGTCAACAAAATTGACAGTCATTTATTAGACTGGCTAAGAAAAAAGAGAGAAGATTCGAATTACTAAAATCAGAAATGAAAATGGAGGTATGGTGACTCACATATTTAATCCCAGCACCTTGGGAGACTCAAGCAGGAGGATTGCTCAAGGTCAAGAGGGCGAGACCAGCCTAGGCAACATAGGGAGACACAGTTTCTACAAAATTTCTTTAAAAACTATCCAGACATGGTGGCACATGTCTGTAGTCCCAGCTTCTCAAGAGACGGGGATAGGAGGATCACTTGAGCGCAGGAGTTGAGGCTGCAGTAAGCTGTGATGGTACTACTGCACTCTAGCTTGGGCTGGGCTACAGAGTGAGACCCTGTCTCTTGGAAAAAAAAAAATATTGAGATATTGCCAGCAATACTACAAATTCTACAGAAATATTAAGGACTACAAGAGTGCTATGAATAATTGTATGCCAGCAAACTGTTGAATGACCAAGATGAAATGGACAAATTCCTGGAAACACACAAAAAAATTCAATTTTAATAGACCTATAATTAGATAGAACGAATAAAAGCATTTGACAAAATTCACCACTCTTTCATAACAAAAACACTCCAATTATGAATGGAAAGAAACCACCTCAGCATAATAAAGGCAATATGTGGAAAGCCCAATGCTAACATGAGACTCAGTGGAGAAAGACTGAAAGCTTTCCCTGTAAGATCAGGAACAAGACAAGAATGCCTGCTTTTGCCACATCTATCCAACATAGTATTAGAAATCCTAGCCACAGAAATTAGGCAAGAAAAAAAAAGACATCCAAATTGGAAAGAAGAAGTGAAATGATCTTTGTTATCAGATAACTTGAACTTATATGTAGAAAACCCTAAAGATTAAAAGAAACTGTCAGAGTTAATAAATAAATTTGGTAATGTTGCAGGATACAAAATCAACATGCAAACATCAGTTGCACTTCTATATATTAACAATGAACAATCTAAAAGGAAATTAAGAAAAAATTTCCAATTTACATTAACATAAAATAGTATAAAATAGTTAGAAATAAGTTTAACCAAGGAGGTGAAAGGATTGTACCCTGAAAACTATAAAACCTTGCTGAAAGAAATTAAAGACAACATCAATAAATGGAAAGACATTTTTTTTTCATGAATGGGAAAACTCAATATTGTTAGGAGGACAATACTGCCCACAGTGAGCTGCAGGTTCAATGCAATTCCTACCAGAGTCCCACTGACATTTTTTACAGAAACAGAAAAACCTATCCTAAAATTCATATGGACTCTCCGGACTCTAAATAGCCAAACAACCTGGAAAATAAAGAATGAAGCTGGAGGACTCACACTTCCTGATTTCAGCATTTGCTATAAAGCCACAGTAATCAATGCAGTGTGGTACTAGCATAAAGGAAGATATTGAAACCAATGGAATAGAATATAGAGCCCAGAAAGAAACGCTTGCGTATATGGCCAAATTATTTTTGACAAGGGTGCCAAGACCATTTAATGGGGAAAGGATATTCATTTCAATAAATGGTATGGGGAAAGCTGAATACCCATGCACAAGAACAAGTTGAATCTTTGCCTGACACTATATATGAAAATTAACCTAAAATGGATCAAAGACCTAAATGTAAGAGTGAAAAGTATAAAACTCTGAGAAGAAAACAGGGAAAAAAGCTTAATGACATTTGATTTCATGGTGATTTCTTGGTTATAACAACAAGTAGGCACCAAAAGAAAAACAATGGATAAAATGGACTTCATGAAAATTAAAAACTTTTTTTTTTTTTTTTAATGGAGTCTCTCTCTGTTGCCCAGGCTGGAGTGCAGTGGCGTGATCTCAGCTCACTGCAAGCTCCGCCTCCCGGGTTCATGCCATTCTCCTGCCTCAGCCTCCCGAGTAACTGTAACTATAGGCACCCGCCACCACACTGGGCTAATTTTTTTTTTTTGTATTTTTAGTAGAGATGGAGTTTCACCATGTTAGCCAGGATGGTCTTGATCTCCTGACCTCATGATCCACCCACCTTGGCCTCCCAAAGTGCTGGGATTACAGGCATGAGCCACTGTGCCCAGCCTCGAAAATTAAAAACTTTTATATATCAAAGAACATTATCGAGAAAGTGAAAAGGCAACCTATGAAATGGGAAAAATATTTGCAAATCATATATCTGATAGGGAATTAATTTCCAGAATATATGAAGAACTATTACAAATCAACAACCACAAAAATCCAAAAACCCAATTAATAAATGGACAAAGGACTAAAGTAGAGATTTCTCCAAGGAAGAGATACAAGTGGCCAACAAGTACATGCAAATATGCTCAACATCACTAACACTTAAAGATATGCAAATCAAAGCCACAATGATACTCCACCTCACACACATCAGGATGGCCACAAAACAGTAAGTGTTTTCAAGGAGGTCGAAAAATTGGAACTCTAGTGCATTGCTGAGAGAAATGTGAAATATTAGCTCCTATGGAAAATGGTATGGTGGTTCCTCAAAAAATTAAAAAAATAATTAACATTTGATCCACCAATTCCACTTCTGGACATACACCAAAAAGAATTGAAGGTAGCAATTTGAACCGACATTTGTATACTGATGTTCACAGCAGCATTACTCACAATAGCCAAAAGATGGGAACAACTGAAAAGTCCATTGAAAGATAAGTGGATAGAAAAATGAGGTATGTCCATACAATGGAATGTTATTCAATCTTAACAAGGAATAAAATTGTGATACATGGTGCAAAATGGATGAACCTTGAAGACATTATACTAAGTGAAATACAGCAGACACAAAAGGACAACTATTATGTAATTCCATGTATGTAAGCTCGTTAGAATAGTTCATGACCTAGAGACAGAAAGTAGAATGGAGGTTACCAGGGTTTAGGGGGAGAAGGAGTGAGAGTTACTATTTATCGGGTACAGAGGTTTAGTATGTTAAGATAAAAAAGTTCTGGAAATGGATAGTGTGAAGGTTACACAAGAGTATAAAGATACTTGATTTATTTTTCCTTTTTTTTTTTCATGACAAGAGTCTCACTCTGTCACCCAGCCTGGAGTGCAGCGGCACAATCTTGGCTCACTGCAACCTCCGCCACCCAGGTTCAAGCAATTCTCCTGCCTCAGCCTCCCTAGTAGCTGGGACTACAGGCATCTGCCATCATGCCTAGCTTTTTTTTTTTTTTTTTTTTTTTTTTGTATCTTGAACTCCTGATCTCAAGTGATCCACTTGCCTTGGCTTCCCAAAGTGCTGGGATTACAGGCATGAACCACCACACCGGGCAATATACTTGATTGATATTTATGCTGTGTCACTTAACTGTACACTTAGAAATGGTTAATGGTAAGTTTTATGTTAGATATATATACTGGCTGGTGGACTTACCCTCTCTATAAATACACACTTTCTGGCACTGCCCCTTCCCTCCCATGCAGAGCTCCTGTGGCTGAATCTCCCTATTTCTCCAAGTGTGTGCCACTCACTGTCCTCTGTGCTGTGTCCCATGTGCTGGGTCCACAGCCTCATACAGTGACTTCAGAGCCAGGACACAGCTCAGGAGTCTGTCCCGAGGCTCCGTCTTTTCCCATTTCCCTGCAACCTGACCCGAGGGAGACTGTGCTGTGGATTGGCAGCTCGATTTCACCAGATTCAGAACAGGCCACCTTTACACCTTCTCCACATGCCCCGGTCCCACCCCAAGTGGAGCCAGGGCAGAGCCAGTCACCAGGTGAGCCGGGCGCAGAGCAGGGAGCAGAGTCTGAGTTGCTCCTCCCTCATCCAAGGGGCTTCCTCCTCTCATTTGGGGAAAAAGTGTGAGCTTGTTTCAAAACCTCCTTGTTCCTTGTAGCTCATAGAGTAGGTTAAAAAAACACAAAGAGGTGACAGAAAGGGACATATTGGTGATAGAGAGGAGAAACTCGACCTTAAAGACCCTTCTTTTCTTTCTCCTGGACTATGAAGCCCCTTCCACTATAGGGGGCCTTCTGGGGCTAAGGGAGCCCCCTCCCCACATTCCAGGCTGGACCCGAGGTCAGCCTTGAGATATCAGAGAAGCTGGGGAGGAGAGAGTTGGCCGAGATGGAGTGAGAGGGCTCAGGGTAGAATTTGAGATTTCCTTGTGCCCATGGAACACAGACTGGGCAAGAAAATGTCTTCTTGGCTCTTTTGTGAGAACCAGGTAGACTCCACCCCAAAACGTGATGCTGCTGCTCCAGGGAAGCCACTTACCAGAGGAGACTGAGATGTTCTTGACTATGGAGTTATTGCGACCAGTAGCCAAGTTAGAGACAAAACAGGCATAGGCCCCGTTATTGTTTGATGTGATTTTGGAGATAAAGAGAACTTGTGTGTGTTGCCGCAGTGTCCCATTGATAAGCCAAGAATACTGCGGGGATGGGTTAGAGTCCGAGTGGCAGGAGAGGTTGAGGTTTGCTCCCGAACGGTAAGACAAGTCTGGGGGGGATATGATGGGGGTGTCCGGGCCATCTGGAACAAAGAGAACAAAGCCACAGGTGATGTCATCAGAGGAAAGGGGAAGCTCCTGATTGTAGAAGGGCCACAGTGTCCTTCTGAGTCCTGTCCCAATCCTGTGTTAAAAAGTCCAAACCATAACCCTCATGTCCCCTGAGTCTGGGTCTGAGACATTCACCTGTTTCTCCCATCACAGGCTGTGGACCCTGAGCCTCCCAAGACAGGGGCAGCTCCTCCCCTCCTATTCTTTTTTTTTTTTTTTTTTTTTGAGACGGAGTCTTGCTCTGTCGCCCAGGCTGGAGTGCAGTGGCCGGATCTCAGCTCACTGCAAGCTCCGCCTCCCGGGTTTACGCCATTCTCCTGCCTCAGCCTCCCGAGTAGCTGGGACTACAGGCGCCCGCCACCTCGCCCGGCTAGTTTTTGTATTTTTTAGTAGAGACGGGGTTTCACCGTGTTAGCCAGGATGGTCTCGATCTCCTGACCTCGTGATCCGCCCGTCTCGGCCTCCCAAAGTGCTGGGATTACAGGCTTGAGCCACCGCGCCCGGCCTCCCCTCCTATTCTTGGTCCAGGCTGGGTTTGCCCTAGTTTTCCCAGGGCAGGAAGTCATGGCCAGCCTGGGTGTCCAGGAGTGGCGGTCTGCATCTGTGGACCTGAGGAGAACTGAGAGTCCTAACCTCTGGCTGTATGGATTTGGGTTGGAAACCAGGGCCACAGAGGAACAGAAGATACTCACAGGTGACATTCAGGGTGACTGGGTCACTGCGTTTTGCACTCTCTGAGTTCTGGATTCCACATTCATAGGGTCCTGTGTCATTCCTTGTGACACTGAGTAGAGTGAGGATCCTGTTGCCATTGGAGAGCTGCAGCCTGGGACTGACCGAGAGGCTCTGATTGTTTACCCACCACAGGTAGGTTGTGTTCTCAGCCACAGATTCACAGGTTAAGGTCACAGCATCCTTGTCCTCTATGGGGTTGGAGTTGTTGCTGGTGATGTAGGGCTTGGGAAGCTCCACTGTGTAGATAACAGAGAAGATTGCCCCGTGTGGCACCTTTGATTCCTCACAGGCATCTTTCAATCAGAGTTGGCATCTCCCACCCCTCAGCCCACCTGAGTCCTTAAAAGCCCAGGGCAGGTGTGTGTGTGTCACAAGACAGATGCACAATGATCTGAGGGCTCAGAGACTGTAAGGCCGGCTGCTTTGTGTGGGAGAAGCACAGACTTTTCTCAAGTGTGAATTGGGCAGTAGCATTGGGTTGTGGACAGACACAGGACTGGGGGTCACAGCCCCCAGCACTTCTGGTCCTTTCCTGACTGTCTGGCTGCCTGGCCCATTGGGGTCCTCACCTGGAATTGGAAGGAGCTGAGTTTCTTCCAGCTGCACGGTCCCACACCACCCAGCCAAGGTATGTTCTCTCTGAGGCTTTGCTATTTAAGGACATCCTAGAGATGGGTGATGATGGGGACGTGTGTTTGAGCAGAAATAGCACAGGAGACTAGGAGCAAGTCTAAAGGTGACAAGTCAGGGGTCAGACTGTGGGCCACAGGTGGGGCAGCTCTGCCCAGGAGTTTGATGGGAACAGAGTTTCATTTTGGGAGGAAGAAGAGTTGTGTGGACAGATGGTGGTGATGGTAGCAGAACAAGGGAAATAGATTTAATACCACTGAACTGCATGTGTAGAAAGGTTAAGATGGTAAGTCTGTGTTAGATGTGCACTGTTACCCTCTGTATAAATACAAAATTTTTGACACTGCCCATTCCCTGCCATGCAGAACTCCTGTGGTGCATCTCCTGATTTCTCCAAGTGTGGGTCGCTCGCTGTCCCCTGTGCTGTGTCCCATGTGCTGTGCCCACAGCCACATACACCTGGTGATGTCAAAGCCAGGACACAGTTCAGGAGCCTGCCCTGAGGCTCCCTTTCTTTCCATTTTCCTGCAGCCTGACTGAGACGACGGGAGGCTTTGGTGTTGACTGGCAGCTTGATTTAGCCTAATTCAGGACAGACCACCCGGGCTCCTTCTCCACACACGTGGGTCCCACCCCAGGTGGAGTCAGACAAGGCCAGTCACGGGGGGTGGGGGAGCCCAGAGCAGAGCAGGGAGCAGAGTCTGAGCTGTTTCTCCCTTACCCAAGGGGCTTCCTTCTCTCATTTGGGAAAAAAGTATGAGCTTGTTTCAAAGCCTCGAATGTTCCTTGCAGTTCACGGAGTAGGCAAAAGAACACAAAGAGGTGATAGAAAGGGACAGATTGGTGACAGAGAGAAGCAACTTGACCTTGAGAACCCTTGCTCCTTCCCACTCTGTGAAGCTTCCTCCACTATACAGGGCTTGGGGGCTGAGGGAGCCTCCTCCCCACATTCCAGGCTGGACCCAGGGTCAGCCATGAGAAATCAGAACAACACGGAGAAGAGAGTCTGTAGAGACACACTGGGGAGGTCCAGGGGGAGAATCTGGGATTTGCTTGTGCCCATTGGACACAGACTGGGATAGAAAATTTCTTCCTGGCTCTTCTCTGAAAACCAGACAGACTCCACCTCAAAACGTGATGTCAGCGCTCTTGGATCCACTTACCGTAGACTGTGATCGCCGTGACCGTGGTCCTATTGAGGCCAGTGGCTGAGTTATGGGCTTGGCACATATAGGATCCGCTATTATTCATGGTGATGTTGGGGATAAAGAGCTCTTGTGTGGATTGCTGGAACACCCCATCGACAAACCAAGAGTACTGTGCAGCTGGGTTAGAGGCTGCGTGGCAGGAGAGGTTCAGATTTTCCCCTGCTCTGTAAGATGTGTTTGGAGGGGAAATGGTGGGCGCATCCGGGCCATCTGGAGCAAAGAGAATAAAGCCACAGGTGATGTTATCAGAGGGAAGTGGAAGTTCCTGGTCTGTGGAAGGACCACGGTGTCCCTCTAAGCTGAGTCACAACCCTAAAGTCTCAACCAAACCCCTCTTGTATCTACTGAGCCTGAGTCTGAGACATTCACCTGTTTCTCCCATCACAGGGTGTGGACCCCGAGCCTCCCAGGACAGGAGCAGCCTCTCCTCCTCCTATTGTTGATCAAGACTTGGTCTGCCCAGGTTTTTCTGGGGTAGAAAGTCACAGACAGTCTGGATGTCCAGGGGTGAGGGTCTGTGTACTTGAACCTGAGAGGGACTGAGAGGCCCGGCCTCTGGCCCTGTGGATTTGGGCTGGCAGCCTGGGCCAGAGAGGAGCAGAGATACTCACAGAGAACATTCAGGGTGACTGGGTCGCTGCGTCTGACACTCACTGGGTTCTGGGTTTCACATTCGTAGGATGTTGTGTCATTTCTTGGAATATTGAATACAGTGAGGGTCCTGTTGTCACTGGACAGCTCCAGCCTGGGACTGACCGGGAGGCTCTGATTGTTTACCCACCACAGGTAGGTTGTGTCCTGAGTCTCAGGTTCGCAGGTTAAGGTCACAGCATCCTTGTCCTCTATGGGGTTGGAGTTGTTGCTGGTGATGTAGGGCTTGGGAAGCTCCACTATGTAGATAACAGAGAAGATTGCCCCGTGTGGCACCTTTGATTCCTCACAGGCATCTTTCAATCAGAGTTGGCATCTCCCACCCCTCAGCCCACCTGAGTCCTTAAAAGCCCAGGGCAGGTGTGTGTGTGTCACAAGACAGATGCACAATGATCTGAGGGCTCAGAGACTGTAAGGCCAGCTGCTTTGTGTGGGAGAAGCACAGACTTTTCTCAAGTGTGAATTGGGCAGTAGCATTGGGTTGTGGACAGACACAGGACTGGGGGTCACAGCCCCCAGCACTTCTGGTCCTTTCCTGACTGTCTGGCTGCCTGGCCCATTGGGGTCCTCACCTGGAATTGGAAGGAGCTGAGTTTCTTCCAGCTGCACGGTCCCACACCACCCAGCCAAGGTATGTTCTCTCTGAGGCTTTGCTATTTAAGGACATCCTAGAGATGGGTGATGATGGGGACGTGTGTTTGAGCAGAAATAGCGCAGGAGACTAGGAGCAAGTCTAAAGGTGACAAGTCAGGGGTCAGACTGGGCCACAGGTGGGGCAGCTCTGCCCAGGAGTTTGATGGGAACAGAGTTTAATTTTGGGAGGAAGAAGAGTTGTGTGGACAGATGGTGGTGATGGTAGCAGAACAAGCGGAATAGATTTAATACCACTGAACTGCACGTGTAGAAAGGTTAAGATGGTAAGTCTGTATTAGATATGCACTGTTACCCTCTGTATAAATACAAAATTTTTGACACTGCCTGTTCCCTGCCATGCAGAGCCCCTGTGGTGCATCTCCTGATTTCTCCAAGTGTGGGTCGCTCGCTGTCCCCTGTGCTGTGTCCCATGTGCTCTGCCCACAGCCTCATATACCTGATGACGTCAGAGTCAGGACACAGCTCAGGAGCCTGCCCTGAGGCTCCCTTTCTTTCCATTTTCCTGCAGCCTGACTGGGACGAAGGGAGGCTTTGGTGTTGACTGGCAGCTTGATTTAGCCTAATTCAGGACAGACCACCCGGGCTCCTTCTCCACATACCCGTGTCCCACCCCAGGTGGAGTCAGACAAGGCCAGTCACGGGGGGAGCCCAGAGCAGAGCAGGGAGCAGAGTCTGAGCTGTTTCTCCCTTACCCAAGGGGCTTCCTTCTCTCATTTGGGAAAAAAGTATGAGCTTGTTTCAAAGCCTCGAATGTTCCTTGCAGTTCACGGAGTAGGCAAAAGAACACAAAGAGGTGATAGAAAGGGACAGATTGGTGACAGAGAGAAGCAACTTGACCTTGAGAACCCTTGCTCCTTCCCACTCTGTGAAGCTTCCTCCACTATACAGGGCTCGGGGGCTGAGGGAGCCTCCTCCCCACATTCCAGGCTGGACCCAGGGTCAGCCATGAGAAATCAGAACAACACGGAGAAGAGAGTCTGTAGAGACACACTGGGGAGGTCCAGGGGGAGAATCTGGGATTTGCTTGTGCTCATTGGACACAGGCTGGGATAGAAAATTTCTTCCTGGCTCTTCTCTGAAAACCAGACAGACTCCACCTCAAAACGTGATGTCAGCGCTCGTGGATCCACTTACCGTAGACTGTGATCGCCGTGACCGTGGTCCTATTGAGGCCAGTGTCTGAGTTATGGGCTTGGCACATATAGGATCCGCTATTATTCACGGAGATGTTGGGGATAAAGAGCTCTTGTGTGGATTGCTGGAACACCCCATCGACAAACCAAGAGTACTGTGCAGCTGGGTTAGAGGCTGCGTGGCAGGAGAGGTTCAGATTTTCCCCTGCTCTGTAAGATGTGTTTGGAGGGGAAATGGTGGGCGCATCCGGGCCATCTGGAGCAAAGAGAATAAAGCCACAGGTGATGTTATCAGAGGGAAGTGGAAGTTCCTGGTCTGTGGAAGGACCACGGTGTCCTTCTAAGCTGAGTCACAACCCTAAAGTCTCAACCAAACCCCTCTTGTATCTACTGAGCCTGAGTCTGAGACATTCACCTGTTTCTCCCATCACAGGGTGTGGACCCCGAGCCTCCCAGGACAGGAGCAGCCCCTCCCCTCCTATTCTTGATCAAGACTTGGTCTGCCCAGGTTTTCCTGGGGTAGAAAGTCACAGACAGTCTGGATGTCCAGGGGTGAGGGTCTGTGTACTTGAACCTGAGAGGGACTGAGAGGCCCGGCCTCTGGCCCTGTGGATTTGGGCCGGCAGCCTGGGCCAGAGAGGAGCAGAGGTACTCACAGAGAACATTCAGGGTGACTGGGTCGCTGCGTCTGACACTCACTGGGTTCTGGGTTTCACATTCGTAGGATGTTGTGTCATTTCTTGGAATATTGAATACAGTGAGGGTCCTGTTGTCACTGGACAGCTCCAGCCTGGGACTGACCGGGAGGCTCTGATTGTTTACCCACCACAGGTAGGTTGTGTCCTGAGTCTCAGGTTCACAGGTTAAGGTCACAGCATCCTTGTCCTCTATGGGGTTGGAGTTGTTGCTGGTGATGTAGGGCTTGGGAAGCTCCACTATGTAGATAACAGAGAAGATTGCCCCGTGTGGCACCTTTGATTCCTCACAGGCATCTTTCAATCAGAGTTGGCATCTCCCACCCCTCAGCCCACCTGAGTCCTTAAAAGCCCAGGGCAGGTGTGTGTGTGTCACAAGACAGATGCACAATGATCTGAGGGCTCAGAGACTGTAAGGCCAGCTGCTTTGTGTGGGAGAAGCACAGACTTTTCTCAAGTGTGAATTGGGCAGTAGCATTGGGTTGTGGACAGACACAGGACTGGGGGTCACAGCCCCCAGCACTTCTGGTCCTTTCCTGACTGTCTGGCTGCCTGGCCCATTGGGGTCCTCACCTGGAATTGGAAGGAGCTGAGTTTCTTCCAGCTGCACGGTCCCACACCACCCAGCCAAGGTATGTTCTCTCTGAGGCTTTGCTATTTAAGGACATCCTAGAGATGGGTGATGATGGGGACGTGTGTTTGAGCAGAAATAGCGCAGGAGACTAGGAGCAAGTCTAAAGGTGACAAGTCAGGGGTCAGACTGGGCCACAGGTGGGGCAGCTCTGCCCAGGAGTTTGATGGGAACAGAGTTTAATTTTGGGAGGAAGAAGAGTTGTGTGGACAGATGGTGGTGATGGTAGCAGAACAAGCGGAATAGATTTAATACCACTGAACTGCACGTGTAGAAAGGTTAAGATGGTAAGTCTGTATTAGATATGCACTGTTACCCTCTGTATAAATACAAAATTTTTGACACTGCCTGTTCCCTGCCATGCAGAGCCCCTGTGGTGCATCTCCTGATTTCTCCAAGTGTGGGTCGCTCGCTGTCCCCTGTGCTGTGTCCCATGTGCTCTGCCCACAGCCTCATATACCTGATGACGTCAGAGTCAGGACACAGCTCAGGAGCCTGCCCTGAGGCTCCCTTTCTTTCCATTTTCCTGCAGCCTGACTGGGACGAAGGGAGGCTTTGGTGTTGATTGGCAGCTTGATTTAGCCTAATTCAGGACAGACCACCCGGGCTCCTTCTCCACACACGTGGGTCCCACCCCAGGTGGAGTCAGACAAGGCCAGTCACGGGGGGTGGGGGAGCCCAGAGCAGAGCAGGGAGCAGAGTCTGAGCTGTTTCTCCCTTACCCAAGGGGCTTCCTTCTCTCATTTGGGAAAAAAGTATGAGCTTGTTTCAAAGCCTCGAATGTTCCTTGCAGTTCACGGAGTAGGCAAAAGAACACAAAGAGGTGATAGAAAGGGACAGATTGGTGACAGAGAGAAGCAACTTGACCTTGAGAACCCTTGCTCCTTCCCACTCTGTGAAGCTTCCTCCACTATACAGGGCTCGGGGGCTGAGGGAGCCTCCTCCCCACATTCCAGGCTGGACCCAGGGTCAGCCATGAGAAATCAGAACAACATGGAGAAGAGAGTCTATAGAGACACACTGGGGAGGTCCAGGGGGAGAATCTGGGATTTGCTTGTGCCCATTGGACACAGGCTGGGATAGAAAATTTCTTCCTGGCTCTTCTCTGAAAACCAGACAGACTCCACCTCAAAACGTGATGTCAGCGCTCGTGGATCCACTTACCGTAGACTGTGATCGCCGTGACCGTGGTCCTATTGAGGCCAGTGTCTGAGTTATGGGCTTGGCACATATAGGATCCGCTATTATTCACGGAGATGTTGGGGATAAAGAGCTCTTGTGTGGATTGCTGGAACACCCCATCGACAAACCAAGAGTACTGTGCAGCTGGGTTAGAGGCTGCGTGGCAGGAGAGGTTCAGATTTTCCCCTGCTCTGTAAGGTGTGTTTAGAGGGGAAATGGTGGGCGCATCCGGGCCATCTGGAGCAAAGAGAATAAAGCCACAGGTGATGTTATCAGAGGGAAGTGGAAGTTCCTGGTCTGTGGAAGGACCACGGTGTCCCTCTAAGCTGAGTCACAACCCTAAAGTCTCAACCAAACCCCTCTTGTATCTACTGAGCCTGAGTCTGAGACATTCACCTGTTTCTCCCATCACAGGGTGTGGACCCCGAGCCTCCCAGGACAGGAGCAGCCCCTCCCCTCCTATTCTTGATCAAGACTTGGTCTGCCCAGGTTTTCCTGGGGTAGAAAGTCACAGACAGTCTGGATGTCCAGGGGTGAGGGTCTGTGTACTTGAACCTGAGAGGGACTGAGAGGCCCGGCCTCTGACCCTGTGGATTTGGGCCGGCAGCCTGGGCCAGAGAGGAGCAGAGATACTCACAGAGAACATTCAGGGTGACTGGGTCGCTGCGTCTGACACTCACTGGGTTCTGGGTTTCACATTCGTAGGATGTTGTGTCATTTCTTGGAATATTGAATACAGTGAGGGTCCTGTTGTCACTGGACAGCTCCAGCCTGGGACTGACCGGGAGGCTCTGATTGTTTACCCACCACAGGTAGGTTGTGTCCTGAGTCTCAGGTTCACAGGTTAAGGTCACAGCATCCTTGTCCTCCACGGGCTTGGAGTTGTTGATAGTGATGTTGGGCTTGGGCAGCTCCGCTGTGCAGATAACAGAGAGAAGATTGCCCTGTGTGGCACCTTTGATTCCTCCACAGGCATCTTTCAATCAGAGTTGGCACCTCCCACCTCCCAGCCCACCTGAGTCCTTAAAAGCCCACAGCTGGTGTGTGTGTCACAAGACAGATGCATGATGATCTGAGAGCTCTGAGGCCACCTGCTCTGTGTGGGAAAATCACAGACTTTCTCAAGTGGGGATTGAGCAGCAGCATTGGGCTGTGGACAGACACAGGACTTGGGGGGGGTCACAGCTCCTGGTGCCTCTCCTGGTTCCTCCCTGACCAGCTGACTGCCTGGCCCACCTTGGGGTCCTCACCTGGAACATTCAGGTGCTGAGTCTCTTCCACCTTCAGTCCTGCTTTGTTTCCCTAGGTGTATTTTTTCTGCAGCTTCCCTGTCTAAGGACATCCTAGAAATGGATGATGATAGGACTTCCCATTGTCCTTAAACCCTGTAGATATTGCACAGGCTGGCCTGGGACTGGATGTTTCAGCAGAAATAACACAGGGGACACCAGAGGCAAGCCTGGAGGTCAGCTCAGTCGTCAGGCAGTGGAGGCACAAGGTGGGACAGTTTTCCCCAGGTGTTTGATGATGACTGACTTGAGCCAGTGACCCCTAAAGATAGAGTGGAGTCCAGGGAATGATCTAGAAAAGAGTGAGGTGACAGGCAGGAGCTGCATGGATTTAACAGCAGAACCATATGTATGTTCTTTGTCTTTGGTCTTTTTTTTTGTTTGTTTATTTTTCAAGATGGAGTCTTGCTGTGTCGGCCAGGCACGATCTTGGCTCACTGCAACCTCTGCCTCCCGGGTTCAAGCAATTCTCCTGTCTCAGCCTCCCGAGTAGCTGGGACTACAGGCGCCCACCACCATGCCTGGCTAAATTTCGTACTTTTAGTAGAGATTGGGTTTCACCATCTTGGTCAGGCTGGTCTTGAACTTCTGACCTCAAGTGGTCTGCCCACCTCAGCCTCCCAAAAGGCTGGGATTACAGACATGAGCCACTATGCCCAGCCTGTCTTCAGTCTTTAATGTCCCTTCTCCCCTTGCAGAGGGCAGGCAAGGACCTGTGGATCTCTCCATAAATACATGTGGACATTTGCAAATGCAGAACTGACTGGTGGAAAAGGGAAAGCATGAACTGCTGGAAATCTGGCCCTCAAGGACCATGTGTGTTTGACAGTTATGAGATAGAACTTTGAGAAGAAATTTTGCAATTATTTTCTCCCATTCGACATTATGCTAAATGAAATAAGCCACTCACAGGGCAGATACTGTAGGATTCCACTTATCTGAGGTCCCTAGAGTAGCCACACTCGTGGAATCAGAGAGTAGAATGGTGGTTATCAGGGTCTGGGAGGTGGGGGGATGGAGAGTTGTTCATGGCTCTGCAGTTTCAGTTACGCAGGATGAGGAGGTGCTAGAGATCTGCTGTTCAGCTTGGTGCCTATAGTTCATACAGATTGAGTATCTCTTATGCATAAGGCTTAGGACTAAAAGTGTTTTGGATTTTTGACTGTTTTTGAGTTTTGAAAATATTTGCAGTATACTTACCAGTTTAGCATCCCAAATCTGAAAATACAGAATCCAAAGTGCTCCAGTGAGCTTTTCCTTTCCTTTCCTTTCCTTTCCTTTCCTTTCCTTTCCTTTCCTTTCCTTTCCTTTCCTTTCCATTCCATTTCTCTCCCCCGCCCCCTTTTTTAAAATTTGAGATGGAGTCTCACTCTGTTGCCAGGCTGAAGTGCAGTGGCACAATCTCAGCTCACTGCAACCTCCACCTCCTGGGTTCAAGCTATTCTCCTGCCTCAGCCTCCCAAGTAGCTGAGACTACAGGCACGCACCACCACACCCAGATAATTTTTGTATTTTTAGTAGAGATGGGGTTTCACCATTTTGGCCAGGATGGTCTTGATCTCTTGACTTCATGATCCTCCTGCCTCGGCCTCCCAAAGTGCTGGGATTACAGGTGTGAGCCACCACTCCCAGCCTCCAGTGAGCATTTCTTTTGAGCATCATGTCAGTGGTCAAAAAATGTTGGATTTTGGAGCATTTCAGATTTTGGATTTTTGGATTTGGGATACTCAACCTGTAATACTATAATTTGCTCTTAAAAATTTGTCAGTAGTTTTGATCTCATGTTATTTTCTGACTATAGTTAAAAAAAATGAAAGACATTTGGGAAAAACATTAAATTTTTTCCAGAAGTGGAAATTGTTGTTAATGGCCTAAAGATCTAAGATCGGTTGCTGGAAGTAGTACCTTTCTTGATATTATACGAAGGTTTAAGTCTGCTCTCAATTCCAGTGGGATCACATTATGCTCAAAGGCAGATGCTGAAGGTGGTTTGAAATCAGTGACTCCCTGAGTAAAGAGAAGGGTATGAGTCCTGTTAGGAGGACAGAACCGGTCAGAGAGGAAGTCTTAGGTGTGTGAATTACATAAAAGGAGAAATGATGCCAAATTAGGAGAAGCGATGTGTGTTATGTTAGTAAGTTTAGAAAGTGCTCCCTGCCCCTGGTTCCTGTGCAGAGTTAGGCAAAAAGAGGAGAAGCCCCAAATCAGGCATGTGAAAGATTTTTTTCCTCTCCTATCAACCTCAGAAAGCACAACTAGAGTTTAAGTTTGTATAACTGGGCAGAGTCTAAGTGAGACGCCAGTGGCTGGTGCACTTCTTAGTTCAAGGGACCCCACCTTATGACAATGGCATCATCACGAGGACACAGGTATATGTAGAATGGACAGCAAACCCATCAGACAGCACCTGCTTGGCCAGTTGCACCTGGGGGAGGCCCCAGGATCCACTGGAGGATGTGAGCCCCACACCAGGATGAAGATGGAGTAGGTAGTGAAATGGGTGGAATAAGCATGTGGGCTTTGGGGACTGCAGACCTGTCCTTCTGCCTCTGACCTCCTGGTGAGTCAGTGTAGGAAGTGGATGGAGGAGTTGCTCATCCTTGTCCTGCTGCCTGTTCCGTGTGTTGGCCTCAAGGAGGTAAAGAGCCCTGGGCGGGGACACAGCGGAAGCTCATTCTCCTGGTGACCTGTTGACATTGGCTTGTGATGGAGCCTGGCAGGAGTGGCTGCTGCAGCTGATTTCTGTGCCTTCCCTATTGCCTGGGAAGTGGGCCAGGCCACAGTGTGAGCGGGAAGAAAACAGGACAGCCAGCCTTGTTCGAGGGAGTGTCTGGGGAAGGCCTAAGAGTGGAGGGAGATGTTCAGGGATAGGCATCTCAGCTGGAATGAAGAGGGAGGAACACGGAGGAACAGGAGACAGTCAGAAATGCCCATGGCAATGAGACACGTGGGGTATAGTGACCTCAGAGACCCCAGGAGCAGGAGTCCCTTGGCTGTCCTGACCAGGACTAGGGAGCCTTGAAAACCCTCCCATGGCCAAGGAACCCCAGAGTCACATGAGATAGGATTACTTTCAGGACAGGGGGTCAGAGGAATGGTACATGGATCTTAGCCCCTGATGGACAGGGAACCGGCCAGAACTTCCTAGGATTCTGCATCCAGGATCCAGTCTCTATAGAGATTATGGATCATTCTTTCATTCATTCCCTCCTTCATGAGAGAGCTACTGAGCAAGAGTGTGTCTCACTTTGGGCCTGTGTTGGTGCAGGGGTGTGAGTGCGGAGAGAAAGCGAAGTCCTTTCCTTTATCCTCCCATAGGAGTGACACTGACAAATCGGGAAACACAGGATTTCAGGTCCAGTGAGGGGGCTGTGGATCTAAGGGAGAGGCCTGGACAATCCTGGCACTGACCTTGACAGTTGAGGTGATTTAGTTCTAGAGTAAAACTGATTAGCTCTCCATTTACTTCTCTCTCCAGACCAGAATCTCCACTTCTGAGCCGTGGATGCACAAGACAAAAGGAAGCAGACCCATGACTGGTCTCAGGTCTGCAAATGCCTGACAACAAACAGCCCCACCCACCCCGGGTTGAGGAGAGGAGGCGGTTCTGGCTGCAGACAGACCTCATAGGTCTCTAATCTGCCATCTATGGCCTGTGTGACCCTTGTTAGTGACTGTCTCCCTGTGCCTCAATTTCCTTTCAATAAGTAGGATAAGTGTTATTTGGCTGTGAGGTTGTGAGTTAACCTCAAAATATTTACAATCACTTGATCTCAGCTCTGCACAGAGGAGCTGCCCAAATGAAGAGCATTTATGTTTATTTGCCTCTAAGAGAAAGGGCCCTGGGCCTGATCCCTGGTGGACAAGGAGCTGCCGGGAGCATCTTCTCTCCTCTGTTCCTCCTTCTGAAGACACTGAACTTCCCATGGAGTCACCTATGTCCCCAGGGCAATGGACTGATGCCCTAGTAACCTTGTCTATCTATCCTCCCCACATTGAGTCTCAAGTAAAGGACAAGGCTCTGTCCTTGCCCAGATGAGACTCTGGGGACAGGGAACAGGTGTGGCCAGAAACTCCGATTCTGCATCCAGAATCCAGCTCCAGGAGCCACGGCCCTTGGACAGCTGGTAAGTCCTTGCTCCCAGTCAGCCCTGCCCAGGAGGCCACAACCTAGCCCTGGCACAGGCTCCCCTGGGTCACTTGGAGTCAGGAGCCCTGAGGCTGAGCTTCTCTGTGAAGATCCCAGGACGTCCTTCAGGCCAGACCCTGATCCAGTTCTCCAGGGTCTTTCTCAGGGTCAGGTTTATGGGGAAGGCATGGGGTACTAGACTGAGACTGACCTCCCCCTGCTGAGTCCTCCCCATCAGACTGTCCTTCCTCTGCAGTGAGTGTCTGCAGGGTCTAGATGCCGGAAAGGAATTCTGATCTGTTGAAGTTTGTCCCTTCTGTGTGTGTCCTGCACTAAATGCCCAAACCCTAACATGGCACCTAATACAGAGGGGGCACAGGCACAGCCCAGGCCTGAGAATCCCGTATGTGGGAAGTAGAACTGAACCCCAACACCCAGAGGTCATGGGGAATCACTCACGGTATACCCGGAACTGGCCAGTTGCTTCTTCATTCACAAGATTTTCCTTTATGACTTGTAAGGTATAGAATCCTGTGTCATTCTGGGTGACGTTCTGGATCAGCAGGGATGCATTGGAGTCTATTGTTTCTCGACCGCTGTACGCGGGCCCTGGGGTAGTTTGATGAGTTCCTATTCCATATGATACAATTCGACGTTTGGCATCCACTCTTTCTCCCTTGTACCAGATGTAGCCAAAAAGATTCTGGGACAGATTGTGGGCAAGTAGAAGAACCTCCTTCCCCTCTGCGACATTGAACGGCCTGGATTCAATAGTGAGCTGGGCAGTGGTGGGCGGGTTCCAGAAGGTTAGAAGTGAGGCTAAGAGAGAGGAGAGAGCATCGGTCAATATTGGGATCTATGCATTAGGGTGGAAAAACGGGGCCCTGGGTCCTGAGCAGGTCTCTTCATCCCCCAGCCCCGGAGTGAGTGAGTGAGTGAGTGTGTATATGTGTGTCCTACTGGGTCAAGGTCAGCAGCATGACTCCTATTTCCTTAGCACCTCTGATCTTGGCATTTCCCTCTGTGGAATGCTCCTCCCCAGGGGTCTGCGTGACTGCCTCCCCACTGGCCTCAGGTCCTGCTCACATCAGGGCATTCTTGGGAGACTCCTTCCCTGACACCTCTTCTAGAGACCCTGGTTCTTTTCTTTCTGACCTTTCCCTGCTCTGTTCCCACCAGGGCTCTTGTCAATACCTGACCTCACATTTTAGATCTCTTTGCGTGTCTGTCTTCCTCCCCATGAGAGCATGAGCTTCATGAGGGCAGGGACTTGTGTGATCTTGAGTGCACCTCAGTGCCTGGGACAGGCTGCAGACTCCTGTGATGAGCTCATGAGCCTTCTCAGGGCCCTCAACGGCCTGGGGTTTATTTTCCAATGTCTGCGGTAGGCAGGTGAGGACAATGTTTCATGCCCTGGTTATGTTTTCATTTAAAGTGTCATCTGATGCAGTTATTACGACTTTTGAAAATGTAGTGGCCAGTGACAATTAACTGGGAAAATATAACGCTTGAGATTTTCCTGCCCCGTTCCAATTCCAGTTCAATTTGATTTTTCTGGTATGACTCCTGTCCCTCTCTGATGTCCTCTTCCCTATTCAGGCTCCAACAGGCACCCTCTGTCCGTCTTAGAGCCCTGTCCTCCCCAGGAGACCCCAGCCAGTCTCTGTGCCGCCTCCTCCCACCCTCTCCCAGGTTGTCCTCCCCTCACCTGTGAGCAGGAGCGTCTGCCAGGGGATGCACCATCTGTGAAGAGGGGCTGAGGGAGACCCCATGGTCTCTGCTGTCTGCTCTGTCTTCTTCTGTGGAGAAGATCCTGAGTTCTAGGAATGCTCTTGTCAGGGCGGCTGTGACTGCCTGGTCTGCTGTCCTTCCTCCCTCTGTCCTGAGTCTCCTCCTACAGCAGGAGTACTTCTCGGCATCATGTGGGTCATGGGTGTGGCCTCTATTCAGGTGTCCTCTGTCCCCTCCCCTCTCATTTGCCTCTTTTGTCCCTCCTCCTTTTTCCTTTCTGTTTTCAGTTCCCCAGACAAAACTGTTTGGCAAGGTAGATGGACTCCCGTCCCCTGGGAGGACAACCTGCCTTCCCCAGTGCTAAACTCTGCTGTGTTCTGGCCTTGGATCTGTCACACCAGGGGGATTATTTTCCTTTGTGACAGAGAAACCCAGCTGGGCCCCGGGTCTCCCCACGCTCTCCAGTGCTTTGGGAAGGTGGGATGATGTTCAGTAGGAAGGTGACGGAGGTGGCTCTGGGAGATAGAAAAGGGCTCACTGGGTGGTGACTGGGGAGGGATCAGCCCTCTGTCTCTAGTACCACCAGCCCGGCCTCTGACCCAGGGATGGAGACCCAGGCCCAGAGGTCTCAGGAGTCCCCAGCTCCTGCGTGTGGAGAGGGAGGTGTCTTGTGTGTCCTGGAAAGAGAGGACTGTGGTAGAGGGAGGTGGGTGACTCTGAGCTCTGCTGTCCTTGGGGAAGGCTCCAGGGAGACCCTCCCTCTCCGTGTCTGTGGGCTGAGCTGTGGCTTAGGGCCTGTCCGTGTTCTCCCTGACTGTCCTGGGTGGTCTCTGTCCTCTGCGAGGCTGACTGTCCTGTGGTCACCCCACGTTCCCTGTGGTGGTACCAGGAGGGAGTCGGGAGTTGCACAGGGACCCCTGGCAGAACACGGTACTCATAGAACCCAGAAAGGTACGAGGAAGAGATCAGAAGGGTCTGTTGGAGCAAGGGATGGAAACCAGGCTCCACCTGCACTTGCTTAGCAAAGCCAGGTTCCTGTCCAGGGGAATCCATTTTCTGAGTGTTGTCTGTCTGCGATGTCGCCCCCTGGAGGGCAAAGCGAGACCTGCGGCCTTGTCTGGAACTGCCCTAGGGATGCTGACCAGGGTCCACGTGGTGTGAGCTGACCCTGAACCCTGGATTAGGCTGCAGGGTCTGGCCGGCCCAGGTTCTATTCCATGCAGGCCTCTGTCCTCCCTTCTGAAGCTCCGGGAGTTGAGGACTCGTGCCTGGGGCAACCGTGGGCACTTGCTGGCCTCCTCCCGAGCTGGTGCCAGTGCCCCTGTGTCCACAGGAACAGACTCTGACTTCCGGGGGCCACACGGAGGTGATATGCTTCTTTTTAGATATCTCTCACACATTTAACCAGTATTTACTGAGCATCTGTCTCATGTCAGGCACTGGACTGGGCCCTGGGATTCCACAGAGAGCAGGACAGGCGTGGACCCTGCACCCACAGAGTTTTCCTGTAACAGGGAGGCAGGGGCTTAGTGAACTTCGTGGGGCTGCGGAGTTAATGGTAATGAGAGAAGGGCAGTGAGGTGACAGCATTGGGGGCGTCGGAGCCTGTGAGAGACTGAGCTGTCCTGGACATCACAGGGAACTGCCCTGGGAAAAGCCCTTTCAGTTGAGCCTTGGGAAGGAGGGGGTGTCGGGGACAGGAGCTGCCTGCAGAGGGAGAGGCCTCAGGTGGGCGGCCGCCGGTCTGCAGGGAGGAACTGACAGAGTCTGTGTGGGGAGCTCGGAGGGCGAGGAGGACGTGGGCCGAGGTGACCCTGGTGAGGGTGGACCCTGCTGGGCTGTGGGACCGGTTGAAGGAGGTCAGCAGCCTCTGGGGAGGCTCCAGGTTGGGAGGAACTCTGCCGCCCTCTGGTGGACGGGGAGGGAAGTGGGGACAGCAGCGACCCCAGACCAGGCTGTTTTACTCAACGCTGATCTGTAGGCGTTGAACACGGGTCATGCACGTGTTGTGACTTTGTTTTTGTCTGCAGGAAGCTGCACTGTGCATGCCCCCAGGGGCAGTGATGTCTGGGGCTGAGCGCTGTGCGGGGATCTGGGAGTAGAAGATTGTATTAGTCTGTCCACGCATTGCTATCAAGAAATACCTGAGACTGGGTAATCTATAAAGAAAAGTGGTTTAATTTGCTCATCATTCTGCAGTTGTACAGGAAGCATAGTGGCTTCTGCTCCTGGGGAGGCCTCAGGAAACTTACAATCATTCTGAACGGTGAAGGGGAAATAGGAACGTCTTACATGGCAGAACATGAGTAAGAGAGAGAGAGAGAGGGGAGAGGTGCTACACATTTTTAAACAACCAGATCACGTGAAACCTCTATCACAGAAACAGTGTCAAAGCAGAAAATCCACCCACATGATCCAATCACTTCTCACAAGGCCCCACCTCCAACACTGGGGTTTACAATTTGACATGAGATTTGTGCGGGGACATAGATCCAAATCATATTAGAGAGGGAAGGGCATGAGGGGAAGGTGAATGTCAGGGGAGCAGAGAGGAGCAGGGGCAAGTCAGTCTCACTTCTTATTCCCTGGGGACCAGAACAGGGGATCCCGACTCTGGGGGCACAGCACCACACACTCTCTGTGTCCCTGCATCAGGGGAGGTGAGAGTTTGTTCCCTGTTCATGGGACCTGGCCTCACCTGCTGAGATGTCTTCACACTTACAGTCCCACCCTGGGCTGCAGCCACAGAGCCTGTGTCCTCCTCTCCTCTCCTGCCCATTCCTGGGTTTTTCTTGCCGCGCCATCTTCTCCCATCTGTGGCTTCATCTGCCCCTGTTCCAGGCAGCTACCCCTGGGCTCACTGGCCTCTGCCATTTGTTCTGAGCCATGAGCCCTGAGCCCTGTGAGGGAGGAAGGCTGAAGCTGAAGGCGGGGGTGGGCGGGGCGGGGAGGGGGGGCGCTGTCCAAGGTGCTGCCCTCTCTGGATAGCCTGAGTAAGGGACCCTGATGTGTCAGCAGGGAGGAGGCTCCGGGAGGGAGCTGTGTCAGGGATGCCTGGATCAGGGGGTGGGGGCACCTACGCCAGGGTGAGCTGGACCTGTGAACTGCAGGGACCCCGTTCTGTGTCATCCATCAGCTCCTCCAGCCCGTCTTCCTCTCTGTAGCTGATTCTCTGGTGTGATCCCTGAGCCCATGCTAGAGTCCTCCTCACAATGCCTGATGGTCAGAGCTGTGTGTGGAGACTTAATGGGGCAGGGGGTCTCGTGTGCTCACACAGAATGCCCCGGGAACAGGCTTCATGACCTCCCTTGTCCCAACCCCACAACAAGATCTGGACAGTGGGCTGGGTCAGATAAAGTCAGAATCCATGAGAAGGGGGTGTGTCCTGGCAGTGCTGAGGTTTGTGCCTCAGTCTCTTTGCAGATATATTTGTGTTGTGCATCTGCAGTTGGCTGGGAAGCCTCATGTCCTTACATCCTTGGTTATTTCTGTGCAGAAGGTCATGAGGGGCCTGTACATGGGTACAATGAGGACCATCTGATTAAGACGGATGTATTTTACATGGTGGACTTTCCCTCTCCCAGTGTTTTTTAGATGTAGTAAAATATATAAGATAAAATATGCCACATTAATCATGTTAAGTGTACAATTAAATGCCATTAATTACATTCACAATATTCTACTTCCTCACTGCTCTATTTTTTTCCAGAAAATTTTCATCATCTCACATAGAAACTTCATACTATTAATCAATAACTCCCCACTTTCCCCTGCCCCTAGTCCTTGGTAGCCACTGATGCTATCTCTTATTTTTATTTATTTATTTATTTTTTTGAGACATAATCTCATTCTGTCACCCAGGCTGGAGTGCAGTGGTGTGATCTCGGCTCACTGCAACCTCTGCCTCCTGGGTTCAAGCGATTCTCCTGCCTCAGCCTCCAGTGTAGCCAGGATTACAGGCATGTGCCACCATGGCTGACTAATTTTTGTGTTTTTAGTAGAGACGGGGTTTCACCATGTTGGCCAGGCTGATCTCGAACTCCTGACCTCAAGTGATCCACACACCTCCGCCTCCCAAACTGCTCGAATTACAGGTATAAGCCACCGCGCCCAGCCACTGATGCTATCTCTATGAATCTGCATAGTCTACATGTTTCATATAAGTGAAATCATACGCAGGTATCATTTTGCTTCTTGGCTATTTCTCTGAGCATAATGACTTTAAGGTTCACCCACATTATAGCTTCGTTCCTCTCTATGGGTGAGTAATATTCCAAGGTACCTCATTTCTTTACCCATTAATCAGTTGAAGGACATGTTTTTTTTCCTACATTTTTGCTACTGTGAATAGTGCTGCAATAAACATATACCTAGAAGTATCTTTTTGAATCTTTGTGATTATTTCTTTGGGGTATACTTAGGAGTAGAATTGCTGGGCCATATAATTCAATGTTTAATTTTTTTGAGAAACAGCCAAATTGTTTTCCACAGCTTGCTGCGCAATTTTATCTTCCCACCAGTAATGTACAAGAGTTCCATTTTCTCCACATCCTTGTCAACACTTGTTATTTAACATCTTAAAAAAGCACAGCTGTCCTTGTAGATGTGAAGTGGTATCCCACTGTGAGTTGGATTTTGATTTCCCTGATGGCTAATCAAGTTGAACATGTTTTTGTGTGTTTATTGGCTATTTTCATATCTTTTGTTGGATAACTGTTTATTCCAGTTGTTCACTCATTTAAAAAACTGGTTGGCCAGGTGTGGTGGCTCACACCTGTAATCCCAACACTTTAGGAGGCCAAGGCGGGTGGTCTGGAGTTCAAGACCAGCCTGGACAAGATGGTGAAACCCCTCTCTACTAAAAATACAAAAAATTAGCCAGGCATGGTGGTGGGCGCCTGTAATCCCAGCTACTCGGGAGGCTGAGGCAGAGAATTGCTTGAACCTGGCAGGCAGAGGTTGCAATGAGTTAAGATCATGCCACTGCACTCCAGCCTGGGCGACAGAGTATAACTCTGTCTCAAAAACAAACAAACAAGCAAAAAAAAAAAAAAAAAAAAAAAAAAAAAAACCCACAAAAAACAAAAACAAAAACAAACCAACAACAAAAAAACTGGTTATCCTTTTATTATTGAGTTGGGATAATTCTTTATATAGACTTGATACAAATCTCTTATGAGATATATGATTTGCAGATTTTTTCTTATTCTGTGGCTTTTCTTTCCACTTTATTGTGTCCTTTGAAGCACAACACATTTTTAACTTTGATGAATTTCATTTATCTATTTTTTCTTTTGTTAGTTGTGCTTTCGATGCAGTATCTAAGAAATCATTGCCTTATCCAAGGTCATGAAATTTTACCCTTATTTGTCTGTTCTTCTAAAAGCTTAATACATGTTTCTATTACATTTTGGTATTTGATACAGTTTGAGTTAATTTTTGTATGGGCTGCAAGGGAAGTGTCCAATATCATGACTTTGCATGTGGTTATCCACTTGTCCCAGCACCATTTGAAGGGAATATTCTGTCCCCATTGAGTAACCTTGCCACTCATGTCAAAGATCAATTGACAGCAGTTGTAAGGGTTTATTTCTGGTCTCTTAAGTCAATTCCATTGGTCTATATGCCCAGGCTTATGCCAGCACCCACACTGTTTTAATTAGTATAGATTAGTAGTCACATTTGAAATTGGGAAGTGTGAGTCCTCCGCTTTTGTCTTCCCCCCCCCAAGACTATTCCAGTTATTTTTTTTTTAATTGTGTAGCTCAAGTTTAATGGTTTTTAATCAGGGGCCATTTCACCCTTTCAGGAGAATTTGGCAGTGCCTGGAGACAATTTTAGAAACCTTTATCTAAGTAGATAAAATATCTTCCGTTTACTTGCTGAGTTGCTAGGTGAAAGTGTGCATTGCCTCCCATGGAAGAATTGAGAGACCCTGGAAGCACTTGTCCACATGGTGAGGGGCAGTGAGCTTCATGATGATGGGCACAGAGGACATTGTTTGGGACACAGTGTTGTTGGTGGAGCTGTACGCATCTCTACCCCTTTGTTTCTCCTTATTGCCTGTGTCTCCACTAGACATAGTAGATGCTGAAATCACTGTTTATCTTCTGGAGTCTGGGTCTTGTTCGATCTGTCAGCCGGAGTTGGAGGACGCACCTGGCAGGGCAGTGACCCCTGTAGGGAGAAGGGCTCTGTGGTGTGAAAGTAGCTGGGACCCAGAGGCACCTAGATGGCCTAACTCTTAAGAGCCTGGGCCAGCAGGTGGGTGTCCTAGGCACAAATGTGCCCACTGGACTGGAGGAAGGTGAGAGGCCATGGGTATTCCATGTCTTCTCCCAGCTTCCCAGCTCCTGGGTTGGTGCTGTCCTGCAGTAGGCAGGGGGTAGATGGGAATGGCTGCGCATTAGGCTGGAAAACATGTCGTCCTCTCAGGCACTGTCACTGTAGAGGCCCGGTATGGGCACATGGGAGAGACCACCCTGTTCTCATCAGGGGCTTAGACACTGGTGTTCCCACTCCTGGTGCTGCCTGGCCCTCAAGGAAGAGTGGCACCTGGTCAAAGCTCCGTCTCTCTCTCTGAGGCCTCAACATGGTTTCACTGATGCAGGGGTCTGGATACGCCTCAGAGAGAGAGGCTCTGCAGAGCTTAGACACTGGCGTTCCTGCTCCTGGTGCAGAGGTCTGGATACGCCTCAGAGAGAGAGGCTCTGCAGAGCTGGACACCTGCTGGGGGTGCAGAGGGGCCCCCACCACGCTCAGGGGGAGTAATCCTGAGGGTCCCAAGGCTCCTCACCACTACCAGGTGCCAAGAAACTCCCAGCAAATTGGGGCTGCCTTGTGGCAAAGCACCTCCAAGCCTCGCTGCCTGCCATGTGCAGTCATTGGTGGATCCCAGTTAGGGGCATCTTAGCAGGTGGTCACAGATTCAGGGCTGGACCTGGTGCTCACAGTTTCTGTGTAAAATATGCGTTGTAGACCCCAGGCAGGGTTCTGTGGTGCGGGTTCGGATGTTCACGGATATCTGCCCCGGAGGAGTGGGCAGTAATTTGACTTCCAGAAGTTCCTGACATCTGCAGATCTGGGCGACAGCCAAGTGTTCAAGATGCCAGCGACCATTGGTGTGAGGGCACAACGTAAGCATCAGGGGCACTGCTGAGGCTCACCACCCTCCAGGTTGGTGCCCCTGGGAACAGGAGCGACATTCTGGGAACACAGCTCTACTAAGGTTAGGCTCTCTAGCCCCCTACTTTAACCAGGGAAGTTCAGGCCTCTGCTCTTCGTGATGCTGGTTGCACACAGCTAACTTTGGGGAGGGGGCCCAGGAGCTGCCTTTAGTTTTGCATTTAAGATTTAAAGGGAGAAAGGACAATATATTCTGCCAGGGAGCAATAATTACGGGCATCTTATTGACTGAAGGGCACTCCTGTCATCACTGTAACACACATGGAATGCTTTTTCTAAGAAAAAAAAAAATCTGATTTAGTTTTACCAGCAACTGTGATGCATGCTTTACTATTCTGGTTTGCTGTTAATGTAACTTTTGTAGTTTTAGCACTGGTAATAATTTTTTGTGGGCTGTCTTAGGATTTCAGACTCTCATTCATTCACATAAAGGTCTTCTTCTCTCTGAATAGTAATGCAGTGTCTCTTTTTCTATTTCCTCTGCTTATTCCTATACACAGATTACAGTCACATTTTCCCCAAGAGGTGGAAAGCATCTGACTACCAGAAAAAGGGTCCAAATGCTGGTAAGGTAATGATGATGGGGCCACAGGTGGAGGTAATTCAAAGAGGTGTGAGAAAACTTATCTTGAGAACCTTCTCCTCAAAGTCACATACAGAAGGCACCTCTTAGGCCTGTCACATTGTTGGAATGGATAAGGGACAGAAATTCAAGGATCAAATCCAAAAGTAGGCAACAGATTCCTCCCAGTGTCTAACAGGTGGACAGGTGAATGGTGAGAATGTTAAAAACACCCTTCTTCTCTTCCTCCTAATGAGGGAGCACCCAAAGCTCTCGGGAATCAGAGAGGGACCAGGGCTGGGGACGCAGGACACTGTCACCACACAGGGGCTGGGAGTGAGATGCCAACACTGTCCAGTCAGTGGTTACATTTATTTAGGGGGATAGATTCCTCTTTAAGGAACAATCTAAAAGTATATGAATTTGGACATAAAGAGAAAAAAAAGCACAAAGCATTTCTAGCCTATATTTTTCCTCTTAATAAGACATGTGTTCTAATGACAGATGTGGTTATGTTCATGTCTGAGATGTCTCCTAGACGGTGAGAGCATCAAAGTGGACAGTCCACTGCCTTGGACTGTGGGCTCATGTCACACATTTCTCTTTCCAAAGTCTACAGAATTCCCCACATCCCACTTTGTAATGTAACCCAGTGAGTGTCATTCCAGTTTGTGCTTACAGGACCTTGGAAAACCCACTCTGTTCCTGCTGTGAGGTACAGGCAGCCACGTGGCATCAACTCTAAATATGTCTTCTCCTGGGACATCAAACTGCTGATTAAGTAAAACTCTTTTGGAAGATGTTGAAGTCTTCAGTTTCTACCCCTCTCACGCCTGTGATTCTTCTCCCAAGAGGTGAAGGATTTCGCTGGTGAGTCACTTTTAGAGACTGATGCAGATCGGTGATTCTGCCAGAGGCAATTTTGCCCTCCAGGGGACATTTGGCAAAGTCTGGAGACATTGTTGGTTGTTAGAGCTTGGGGAGAGAGTCTTGCTGGCATTCAATGGGTAGAGTCCCCAGATGGTGCTGAACACCCTACAACTTACAGAACCCCACTAGCACGACCACCCCAAATGTCAATGCTGAGGAGTGGAGAGCTCTGCTGTACCCTCCCCCAGCCACCCTAGGGCTTCCCCTTACCTGCTCCCCCCATCTCTCCAGACCACTCCCCTACCTCAGTCCCCTCTTTGCACCTCAGTCCTCTCCACCTGAGCCTTAGTACAAGGCCAGCCCTGATCTCTCAGCTCTCCAGGCCCCTTTTTGCTCATTAACAGAAGGCGCCCACTAGAGGGCGCCCTGGCCCTTCTTGGAGCGCACGTCCTCCCTTTCCTTCCTGAGACAAATGTGGCTGCTTTTACTGCCACAATCCCAGCCCTCCACACACTAGATTTGCTCAGGGGGCAGCTCCTGGACAGGCATCAGGGACTCAAGGGAGGACCCTCAATCTGGAGATTTTGGTGGCATGGACTGGAGACCCGGAGCCAACCCAGAGCTCATGTCATTGGGGAGGGGCTGGGTTTAGGCGCGGGAGCTACACACTCAGGGTCCAGATGCCCCTGCTCTGTGTGGGCACTGGGGACATAGCCGTGCGCCTGTGTCCCTAAAGATTCTGTCACTCAGGATCTGTGTCCAACGGCTTTAGCTGGGCTACTGTGGAAACTTTCACACTGGGCATTTCCCAGTGGGGGATGAGTCCTCCCTGGGATTTCAAAGTGGGCCCTCAGCTGGAAGAATCAGGAGGTATGTGGCAGCCTTCAGGGTGCAGGGTCCCCTCAGGGACAGAGGGAACCGGTGGCCTCCATGCCAATCCGTTACCCCGAGAGTCAGGTTCCCGGGCATGGGGGGGCGTGTGATTCTCCCGACCCCACCTCCACAGGACCCTGTTGCTGGGTGGTCTGTGGGAATGTGACCTCCACTCCTTGCGATGCAGGAGAGGGACCCCAGAGGCCCTTTTGTGTGGAGTGAGACAGGAAGGATGCACCCTGGGGCAGCAGCTGTGTCCCTGGAGGTGGAAGCTGTGAGAGGATGGGCAGCGGGGAGGCGCACAGCCCACCTAGTGCTGCAGGCTTCATCAGGGGTGGGAGCATTTCCTTGAAGCACTCAGCCTTGTCCAGAACATTCCAGAACTTCCCACTTCAGTACTTCTTTCCCACTGAGGCTCCTCAGATCTGTCCCTGAACTCTCAGCTGAGCCTCCCGACCTGTCTGAAGCCCTGAGCCCTGTGTCACCCTCTGTCCCCATAATCTTGTGAGGCTCTGTGGGACTCCCAGCTCTCCTGACACCCCTAGTCTTCAGAATGGAGGCCAAGTCCTGCCTTCCTGTCAGTCATGGGGCCAGCTCTAGGCTCCCTCGTCCTGACCATCAATCACCCCCAGAAGGGGCGACAGCTGAGCTGAGGGGAGGAGCAGGGACAGGTGTCAGCCACCCTGTGCACTTGCAAGTCAGAGTGGGGGCGTGGGAGGACCCCAGGAGTGACTAAACTTCCTGATTTAGAGAGTGCTAGCCTGTGCTTAGGGAATTTGAGATTTAGTAGAAAAAGTAGGGTTATTTCCTATTTCATAGGCACAGTAGTTTAAGTTTGGAATCACAGATTCCCCTTGTATGTCGCTGTCAACCGCAGTCCCACCCACTGGGGCACGAAATTCGGAATCCACACCCTGGCCCAGGGTGGGCATAGGGGCTCCTGTGTCTGTGCAGCTGCTGCAGGAAGCTGTGCTCTCTGTTGGGAAGAGTGCTCTTGCCTCCCTGGAGGGCAGTACCCAGTTCCCTGCAGTCCCCCCCGCGGAGGGCAGTACCCAGCTCCCTGCAGCCCCTTCCCTGGAGGGCAGTACCCAGCTCCTGCAGCCCCCTCCCTGGAGGCCCCACCATCTCTGAGTTTCCCCCCTGCCTAGCCCCATCTCAGCCCACCCAGGGTCTCTGAGTTGATGGGGCTCAGGGCACTGTGTGGGTCATTCACGCTGTTTGCTCTGCCCGTGAAGCCTGCCTGGTGCTGTCCAGGATCCTGCACTTCCCCTGAGTGTGTGTGTGTGTGTGTGTGTGTGTGTGTGTGTGTGTGTTTGTATGTGTGATGGGCCTACACACAGGTGAGCTCTCAGGGTGAAGGAATTTGACTCATTTAACAAACATTTATGTAAATGCAGGAATCATGGAGCAGGGCTTCTGCCTATGATAGACGATGGTTTGTGCTGTAGATTGGACCACCCTTCCTAACTGCTCATGGCCTCTCTTTGCACTGACTTTGGGTCCCATCACTAAAGGGGATGCTGTTCCCCTCCTTCCACATTGGTCTTGGGCTTGGCCATGTGACTTACTGAGGCTGATGCATGCAGAGGAATGGTCTGGGTCAGTCACAGCCTTGCCATGGGGGCCTGGCATGGTGTCCCCACTCTCTCATGATCTGCCACGAGAACAGGGTCCCCTGGTGGCCCCTTCATCTTGGGTGCATTCAGGGATCCTGCTGTGTGTCACACCCCTGAGGTCCCTTCAGAGTCACCCTAGGAAAGGCCTAGAGTGCCAGCTCCTCCCGTGCGGGCTCTGAGGTCGGAGCCTGGTTGCCCCCATCCAGGGAGCTGCCTACCCTTAGGCCTGGGTGTCCTCAGGAAACTCTGACCCCAGCAGCTCTGCTCTCCAGGCCCCATGTCTCTGGCCTCAGCTCCTGCCATGTGTGGGCATCACAGGGCTCTGTCCTGACCTCATGCTCTCCCCATGTGGTGGCCAAAGGAGAGCCTCTGCGGGAGGTTGAGGCCCATGGGTCGGAGCCTGTGTGGCCATCACAGGCAGCCTTGCCTGGAGCTGACTAAAGGGACGTTATGGTGATTCACTGGGAAGATGGGTGCTTGCTGGAGCTGTGTGGACATGTTTACCAGGTGACAGAGGTCCCTGTTTTCATTATTTGCCATTGGCGTCTGCACTGTCTCCGTCGTGATGGAATGATGTGGAATTTCAGGCAAGGTCAAATTGCTTCTGTTCTGCTAGTTGTAATTTTTTTCTAGCTAATCTGTCTGTGTAGTAAAGGCAATGACTGATGTTCCGGTGTTAAAATCATCTTGCATACCTAGGGAATAAACTCAACGCGGTAAATCCTGGCTCCTTTAGGTCATGTTTTGTTTGTGGATTTTCCCTCTGTTCTCAGGTAGGGCCTGCAATTTTACTTCCTCATTGTGTCCTGGTCTGCTTTTGACATGAAAATTTCACTGCCACAAAAGTGAGTTAATGAGTATGTGTGTTTCCTGTCCTCTGGGAGAGTTGTGTAAGTTTGATAAGAGCTGGTGTTTGTTTTGTGGATCTTTTTTTGTTTAACCCAAAGAGATTTTATCCTTTTTTTTTTTTTTTTTTCCTAGTCTGGCTCTGTCGCCCAAGCTGGGGTGCAGTGGTGTAATCTGCTTATGGCAACCTCCGCCTCCTGGGTCCAAGCGATTCTCCAGCCTCAGCCACCTAGTAGCTGGGATTACAGTCACACACCACCATGCCCAGCAAATTTTTGTATTTTTAGTGGGGGGGGGGGGGTTTCACTTTGTTGGCCAGGCTGGTCTCGAACTCCTGACCTCAGGTAATCTGCCCACCTCAGCCTCCTAAAGTGCTGGGATTACAGGCATGAGCCACCACGCCCAGCTGATTTTATACTTCTTTTCCGGTGAAGTAAAATGAACATAGCAGTAATGTCTGCATTCCTGTGTGCTCACGAAAGCCCTGCCCAGATTAAGATATGGCACATTGCCTGCACTAAGTGACACTCCCATGACCCTCACAGCCATTGCAGGGCACAGGTCACCTCCACTCTGATCTCTAGCAGCAGAGTTGGATTTTCCTCTTGGAAACTTTATAGAGGCGGAATTAGTGATCATTTTCTATCTGCGATTGACTCCTTTCTTTCAACTCTATGTCTGAGATCATCCATGTTCTGTGCAGCAGCAATCCCTTCCTTTCTCATGTTCTTTTTTTTTTTTTTTTTTTTTTTTTTTGAGACGCAGTCTCGTTCTGTCACCCAGGCTGGAGTGCAGTGGCCAGATCTCAGCTCACTGCAAGCTCCACTTCCCAGGTTCACGCCATTCTCCTGCCTCAGCCTCCCGAGTAGCTGGGACTACAGGCGCCCACCATCTCGCCCGGCTGATTTTTTGTATTTTATAGTAGAGACGGGGTTTCACCGTGTTAGCCAGGATGGTCTCGATCTCCTGACCTCGTGATCCGCCCGTCTTAGCCTCCCAAAGTGCTGGGATTACAGGCTTGAGCCACTGCGCCCGGCCCCTTTCTCATGTTCTAAAATATCCCTCAGTTTGAATGCACCACAGTTTTATCCCCTGCACTGTTGCACATTTGGACTGTTACACTTTTTGATTCTTCTGAACCATGCTGGAATTTGACACAGATTCTCCTGCCCGATAGCTGAACACATCTAAATTTCCACAAGCAACATCTCCATGTCCAGTTGTTCCAACTCTTGGTGATGTCAATTCATTGAGTTTTAAGCTTTCTCATATGGATGGATGAAGATTTGATGATGAGATTTGAGACATCTTTTTGTTGATTGAGATTTGGGAAGGAGGAGGAAGTCAGAGGAGGGGCAGGAGCTGCTTTCATCTCTGAACAGAAGGATCCTTGCTGTGCCTCACAAAGCAGAGACCCTCAAGGTCCTGAGTTCTCAAGGACAAGCATGTGCTGCCCCTGCCTGCCCCAGGCACAGCCTTGAGGCCTGGTCTCCCGGGAAGAAAGAGCTGGCCTCCCCTGGGTACGGACTGTCTTCACATGTACTGTACCTGCAGGGCCAAGGGCTGGAGTTTTGTTGTGGTTTCAGGTTAACTGGGATGGATGCAGAAGTCACTGTGGCCACCCAGTGTCAACCCTTTCAGTGGCAAAGGGAGGAGCTGGGGTTCTGTCATTGCCCAGTCCTGGAGACCAGGGATGTTTCCTGATGTGCCTTTCAGACTCTGATGAGAGAACTCTCCGAGTTCCCCAGAGACTCAGCTTCTCCCAAAACCTCTCAGGGAACAGGTCCAGGCCAGGGTTATCCAGGGCATCTGGAGAAAGACCCAGAGTGGCTGGAGCAGAGAGGGTAGGAGGTGGGCAGAACCAGCAGCATCTGGCTGGGCAAAGGCACCCCTTCTTGGGCAGTGTCCCTAGGTTGTGACTATGGGAGGGAACGCGGCAGAGCCCAGGGAATCCCATGTGCCCACTCCCACAGAGCCCCCATTCCTATCACCCTCTCTGATGGGGCAGCCTCTCCTGACATCCATCTCCCCATCTGGGTTCCTGTGCCTCTTCAGACCAGGTCCTGCCTGCCCTTAGGCTTCTCTCTTGGGTGCCCCCAGCACATGCCATGACCCCTCCCAGCAACACAAGCTCCTGGCTTTACATGGACTCCCCAGAACCCACTGGGTAGATGTGGTCAAATTCCAGATGTTTCTTGAGGGAATCCTGATGGACAAAGGGAGAGGCCAGCCCAGGAGGGCCCTGCATGCCCATTCATCAGTCACCTGCCTGGGTGGGACACTGGGGTCCTCCTATCCTGGGATCCCCTGTCCTGCTCCTTCTCTAGCTGAACCCTGGCCAGTTGGTTCTATGGGGCATGGAATCCCCCACCCCATATACAGAGCAGGAAGCCACATGCTCCCACTCTCGTTCGTGGGACCTCATCTTACTTGCTGAGATGGCTTCATACTCACAGCCCCACCCTGGGCTGCAGCCCCACAGAGCCTGTGTCCTCCTTTCCTGCCCATTTCTGGGTTTCCCTTCCTGCATCACTTCCTCCCTGTGGCCCCGCCTGCTCCTGCTCCGGGCATCTGCCCCTGGGTCACTGCCTGTCACCATCTCTGGGTTCACTGGCCTCTGTCATTTATTCTTTGCCCTGAACCCTGTGCGGGAGGAAGGGTGAAGCTGAGATGGGTGCTGTCCAAGGTTCTGTCCTTTCTGGACCGCTTGACAGTGAGGGACCCTGATGTGTCACCAGAGAAGAGGTGTGTGTCAGGAGTGCCCAGATTACAGGGGGCAGGAAAGGCTCGGGGAACAAGGGAGAAATCTATGATTTCAAGGGAGAATCAGCGTCCTATTTTGGGAAGCATATGCTGCTTGCAAGAGACTCCACTTATTCATAAAGATACTAACACACTGAAGGTAAAGGGGTAGAAAAAATATTCCATGCAAGTGGAAACCAAAAGTGAGCAGGAGTAGCTATATTTGTATCTGTCTCTGAGGATGGGTGTGGGGAGACTTGAGGGGTGACAGGTGGCCCTGACACTGAAACCTGATGTCTCTGCTAAAAAACCTCTGGGTGGGTCTGTAAGGACCCACCACCTTTCTTCATATAAGGAGGCCCAGGAATTCTGCTGAGGAAGAGGAGGGGGAACTCCCCAGAGAGAGGGAGGAGGAGGAGGCACAGAGCCCCAGCCCCATCCCTGGATTCTGATTTCATCAGCCTCTGCTCCCTTATTCTGAGGACTTTTGGGGTCAAGTGGAGCCTTATCCACTCGGACACCCTGCCTCTTGTGAGGATACACGGACACGAATCCTCCCTTCTACCCACACATGCTCCAGCCAGCCCTCAGGTGTGAATACTGTGCAAGATTCCCCTAAGTGCACACAGAACTTGGCCTGACGTAAGACTACAAATCTGATTTTGATGATTCGTTGGGGATAGACTAGAGAAGAGCTTGCATGAGAGACACCTAGAATGTAAAGCATGCAGCAAACATGTGATCAAAGCTTAAAGATCGTGCTGAGTTAAACCCATCCTTTTTCCGTCTACACTTTCTTCATTGTCCACCAGAGGGCGGCAGAGTCCCTCCCGGCCTGGAGCCTCCCCAGGGTCTGCTGGCCTCCCTCAGCTGGACCCACAGCTCCCCCAGGGTTCACCCTCACCAGGATCACCTCGACTCACCTCCTCCTCGCCCTCCAAGCTCCCCAGACGGACTCTGTCAGCTCCTCCCTACAGCCCCGCAGCAACCCAACTAAAGTCACTCTTTCTGCAGGCAGCTCCTGCCCCTACATCCTCTCCTCCCCAGGGCTCAGCCGAAAGGGCATCTGCCAGGGCAGGTCCCTGTGATCCTCAGAGCACGTTCACAGCCCTACTCTCATTATCGTTAGCTCCTCAGTCCCACGACGTTCACTGAGCGCCATGCCTTGCTCCAACAGACCCTTCTTGTCTCTAATGTTCCTGCTGTGTCCCACCTCTTCCTTCGGGGCCTCTGAGGACACTGCTTTACCAAGGGTTTCTGTGCAGCTCCCCATTCCCTCTTGGCACCACCCATGGGGAAGGTGGAGTGACCACAGGACTGCCAGCCAGACAGAGGCTTCCAGGTCAGGTAGAACATGGAAAGGACCTGAGTCACAGCTCATCCAAAAGACAGGGAGAGGGACGGTTTCCCTGAAGCCTTTCCCAAGGACGGCAGACCTCAGAGCCACACACCTCCCTCCACCACAGCCCTCTCTTCCCAGGACACACCAGATGCCTCCCTCCACACCCAGGAGCTGTAGCTCCTCCTGAGACCCCTGGGCCTTGGTTTCTGTGCCTGGGTCAGAGGCCAGGCTGGTGATACTGGAGACAGAAGGCTGGTCTCTCCCCAGTCATCCCCCAGTGAATCCCTTTTTATCCCCCAGAGCCACCTCTGTCACCTTCCTGCTGGGCATCATCCCAGCAGAAACCCAAGGCCCAGGTGGGTTTCTCTGTCACAAGGGAAATAATCCCCCGGTGTGACAGACCCAAGGCCAGAACACAGCAGAGGTCAGCGCTGGGAAAGATTGGTTGTCCTCCCAGGGGACAGGGGTCCATCAGCCTTGCTTCTCATAGTTTTGTCTGGGGAGCTGAATATAGACAAAAGGGAAAGAGGAAGAAGGACAAAAGAGGCAGGAATAAGAGGGGAGGGGACAAAGGACTCCTGAGCAGAGACCCCACCCCTGGACCATGTGATCTTGGAAAGTGCTCCTGCCCTGGGAGGAGGCTCAGCACAGAGGTAGGAAGGACAGCAGAGCTGACAGTCACAGCAGCCCTGACAAGAGCATTCCTGGAGCCCAAGCTCTTCTCCACAGAGGACAAGCAGGCAGCAGAGACCATGGGGTCCCCTTCAGCCTGTCCACACAGAGCATGCATCCCCTGGCAGGGGCTCCTGCTCACAGGTGAGGGGAGGACTTCCTGGGAGTGGGTAGGAGGAGGGCCAGAGAGACTGGCTGGGGTCTCCTTGGGGGAACGGGGCTCTGAGAGGGACAAAGGGCTTCTGTTGAAGCATGAATATGGGAGAGGACACCAGAGAGGGACAGGAAACCAGAACAGGAAAATCACATTGAACTGGAATTGGAAAGGGTCAAGAAAATCTCACGTGTTCTCTTTTCCTGGTTAATTGTCACTAGTTGCTACATTTTGAAACATGGTAATAATAACTATATCAAATGACACTTCAAATAAAAACATAACCAGGGCATAAAACATTGTCCCTTGCCACCAACCTCAGACATTGGAAAATAAGCCCCAGGATGTGGAGGGCCTTGGGAACCCTCATGAGCTCATCCACTGGAGCCTGCAGCCTGTCCCAGGCACTGGGGTGCAATCCAGATCACACAAGTCCCTGCCCTCACAGAGCTCACACTCTCATGGGGAGGAAGACAGACAGGCAAAGAGATCTAGGATGTGAAGTCAGGTGTTGACAAGATCCCTAAAGGGAATAGAGCAGGGAAAGGTCAGACAGGGAACACCCAGGGCCTCTAGAGAAGGTGTCAGGGGAGGGGTCTCCCAAGGATGCCCTGATGTGAGCAGGTCCTGCAGTGTGGAGAGAGCCATGCAGACCCCTGGGGAAGAGGATTCCAAACAGGGAAATGTGAAGGTCAGAGGTGCTGAAGGAATGGGGTCATGGTGCTTACATTGACCCAGTAGGACACACACACACACGTGCGCGCACACACACACACACACACTTCAAGATGGGGGTGGGTGAGGAAACCTGCCTGCTCAGGATCCAGGGCTCCATCTTTCCACCCAATATTGACTGATGCTCTCTTCCCCTCCTAGCCTCACTTCTAACCTTCTGGAACCTGCCCATGAGTGCCCCGACTAACATTGAAGTTGTGCCGTTCAATGTTGCAGAGGGGAAGGAGGTCATTCTGCTAGTCAGTAATGTGTCCCACAATCTTTATGGCTACAACTGGTACAAAGGGGAAAGGGTGCATGCCAACTATCGAATTATAGGATATGTAACAAACAAAGGAGAAACTGCTCCAGGGCCCGCACACAGTGGTCGAGAGACAATATACCCCAATGGATCCCTGCTGATCCAGAACGTCAGCCTCAACGACCCAGGAATCTATACCCTACACGTTATAAATGAAGATCTTGTGAATGAAGAAGTAACCAGGCAATTCTACGTATTCTGTGAGTGATTCCTCCACGACATCTGGGTGTTGGGGGTCAGTTCTACTTCATACACACGGGATTGTCAGGCCTGGGTTGTGCCCGTGTCCCCATGTACACTTTATCCTGTGTCAGGGTTTGGGCATTTAGTGAAGGACACATACGGGGGAGACAAACTTCAACAGATCAGAATCCCTTTCCTGCATCCAGACCCTGCAGATACTTGCTGCAGAGGAAGGACAGTCTGATGGGGGGTGGGGGACTCAGCAGGAGGGGATCAGTCCCAGCCCAGATTCTGTGCCCTCCCCCTGAAAAAGACCCTGGAGAACCGGGTCAGAGCCTGGCCTGAGGGGTCCCCTGGAATCCTCACAGAGAAGCTCAGCCCTGGAAGCACAAGTCCCAGATCCCTGTCCCAGGGCTCTTGTCTCCAGGTGACCCTAAGGAACCTGTGCCAGGGCTGGGTTGTGGCCTCCTGGGTTGAACTGACTGAGAGCAAGGATTTGAGCTGTTTGAGGATCATGGCTCACGGAGC
The DNA here is from genome assembly GCF_047675955.1 of Chlorocebus sabaeus. Lineage (NCBI taxonomy): Eukaryota > Metazoa > Chordata > Mammalia > Primates > Cercopithecidae > Chlorocebus > Chlorocebus sabaeus. The sequence goes on from NC_132909.1 coordinate 17,745,844, forward strand.
TGGTCACCAGCCTGGTCACCCCCAGGGCCTCATCTGGGCAAGGACAGAGCCTCATCCTTCACTTGAGACTCAGCCTGGAAAGGACAGATGAACAGGATTACTAGGACCTCAGCCCCTGGATGAGGAACTTAAGAGCGGTCCTAGGGGAATCAGTGTCCTCAGGGGGAGAAAGGGAAGAAGAAAGATTCTGCTTTAAGTTCCTTGTACACCAGGAATCAGGTCCAAATAACCCACTCCTGGGGGCAAACAATCAGAGATGCTGCTTATTTGGGCAGCTCTTCTACGCAGGGCTCTCGTCCAGGTAATTGTGATTATTTTAAGGTGAATTCACAGACAACAAGGCAAGCCAGAGACCATTTACACTTTATCTAATTTTGTTAAAGGAAACTGAGGCAGAAGGAAATACAGCCACTGAGGCAGGCTCTCACAGAGCGGACAGACACATCAGAATCCCCAGGTCTGTGTCTGTAGCTACAGAGCTTCCTTCCTAGGCCAGAAGTGGGAGATTCTGGTCTGGGGAGTGAGGAACAAATGGAGGATTAGTTTTTACTTAGAACTGAATCTCCTGCCTCAACTATCAGAGTCAGTGCTGGGAATGTCCAGGCCTCTCCCTTAGATTCACACTCCTACCCGCCCTGGACCTGAAATCCTGTGCTTCCTGATGTGTTGGTGTCACTCCCACAGGAGGATAAAGGAAAGGACTTTGCTTTCTCTCCCCACTCACACCCTGCCCAAGCCAGGGCCCAACGTGAGACACAGTCGTTCTCTCATGAAGGAGGGAGGGAATGAATGGAGGAATGCATGATCCATAATCTCTTCAGAGGCTGGAACCTGATGCAGGATCCTAGGAGGCTCTGGCACCTGTTCCCTGTCCCTCCAAGGGGCTGAGACCCATGTTCCACCCCTTTTATCCCCTGCCCCTAAAGCCATCCCAGTGGGAGACTGAGACAGGAGGGTGTCTTGAGCCCAGGAGTTCAAGACCAGCCTGGGCAACATAGCAAGATCCCTGGCTCTTAAGAAAAAAAAGAAGCCACCCAGGTGTTGATTCTTATGACTGTGTAAATGCTTGGTCATGGGACAGGGACGAGCAACTCCTCTCTTCACTCTCTACACTGACTCACCAGGGGGCCAGAGGCAGGACGGGTATGCAGTCCCCAAAGCCCATGGGTTCATTCCACCCATTTTACTACCAACTCCATCCTCGTCTTGCTGCGGGGCTCAGGTCCTCCAGTCATTCCCAGGACCTCCTCCAGGTGCAGTGGGCCAGGTGCGTGCTGTCTGATGGGTTTGCTCCCCATTCCACATACACCTGTGTCCTCATGATGACACCATCATCATAAGGTGGGGTCCCTTGGAATGGGAACTGCACCAGCCCCATCTCACTTAGACTCTGCCTAGTTTGGATGAATTTGATCAAACTCTAGATGTGTTTCCTTAGGTCGAGAGAAAAGGAAGAAAGTATTTCTCATGCCTGTGTTGGGCTTTCCTCCGTTTTGCTGACTCTGCACAGGAGAGCTGGGGACAGGGAGCTCTTTGTAAATTTCCTAATATAACATACATCTCTTCTCCTAATTTGCCTTCATTTTTCTTATTATGTCATTGAGAATCCTCAGATTTTTAGCCAGCCCCCGCTTGCCTCACTCACCCTTTATCTTCTTTTGGACTCTGCTGTGCTTTCCTGGCGGTCACTAGCTCTTGTCAGTCACCATCAAACACCCGGGCACCATCAAACACCTGCCCCACCTGAAGGCCCTGCAGTCTGAGTACTAAACTCACCTCTAGACTTTTTCCTGGTCTCCTCTGCTATGTCTCCTCAAACACCCATTGTTATCATCACCCGTCTCTGGGATACCCTTGAAAAAAAAAGGCTCAGAGAAACACGCCATGGCTGGGAGGTATAGGAGTGTTCAGCTGGAAGGAAATCAGCTCCTGCACATTCCAGGTGAGGACCCCAAAAGGCCAGGTAGGCAGTCATCAGGAAAGGACCAGGAGAGGCACCTGGGGCTGTGACTCATGGTCCTGGGTATGTCCATGACCCAAAGCTGCTGCACAATTTACACTTGAGAAAGTCTGTGCTTCTCTAAGACAAATCAGGCAGCCTCACGGTCTCTGAGCTCTCAGATCATTGTGCACCTGTCTTGTGATACACACACCTGCCATGGGCTTTTAAGGACTTGAGTGGGCTTAGAGGTGGGAGATGCCAACTCTGATTGAAAGATACCTGTAGGGGAACCAAGGGTGCCACACAAGGCAATCTTCTCTCTGTTATCTGCACAGCGGAGCCACCAAAGCCCTCCATCTCCAGCAACAACTTCAATCCGGTGGAGAACAAGGATATTGTGGCTTTAACCTGTCAACCTGAAACTCAGGACACAACCTACCTGTGGTGGGTAAACAATCAGAGCCTCCAGGTCAGTCCCAGGCGGCTGCTCTCCATTGACAACAGGACCCTCGTTCTACTGAGCGTCACAATGAATGACAAAGGACCCTATGAATGTGAAATACAGAACCCAGTGGGTGCCAGGCGCAGTGACCCAGTCACCCTGAATGTCCGCCGTGAGTATCTTCTGTTCCTCTGTGGCCCAGGCTGCCAGCCCAAATCCACGCAGCCAGAGGCCAGGCCTCTCAGTCCCTCTTGGGTCCAAGTACACAGACCCTCACTTCTAGTCACCCAGGCTGGCCATGACTTCCAGCCCCAAGCAAACCTGGGTAGACCCAGCCTTGACCAAGAATGTGAGAGGAGGGGCTGCTCCTGCCCTGGGAGGCTCAGGGTCCACAGCCTGTGATGGGAGAAACAAGTGAATGTCTCAGGCTCTGCCTCAGTGAACACAGTCGGGGTTTGGTTGGGACTTCAGTACTGTGATTTGGGTAAGGGGGTTGCCGTGGCCCTTCCACAGACCAGGAGCTTCCGCTTCCCTCTGAGGACATCACTTACGGCTTTATTCTCTTTGCTCCAGGAGGCTTGGACACCTCTGCCATTTCTACCCCAGACATATCTTACCAGTTAGGAGCAAACCTCAGGCTCTTCATCCCACCCACACAGTATTTTTGGCTGAGTGATGGAAAGATTCTGCAACACATGCAAGAGCTCTTTATCCCCAAAGCACTGCAAAGAATAGTGTATCCTATACCTGCCATGCCCACAGATTGGCCACTGGCCACAATAGGACCACAGTCAAGATGATCACAGTCTGTGGTACATCGATCCCTGGACCACTGGCATCATATTTTGAGGTGGGGTCTCTCTGGTGTTAAGGAAGAGCTGAACAAAATTTTCTTTCCCAGCCTGTGTCCCAAGGGCACAAGCAGATCCCAAATTCTCCCCTCTGAACCCTCTCACTGTGTCTCTGCAGACCGTCCTCCCTGTGCTTCAGTAATTTCTCATGGCTGATTACAGATCCAGCCTGGAATGTGGGGAGGGGGCTCCCTTAGCCCCAAAGCCCCATGTAGGAAGGAGCTTCACAGAGGGGAAAGCAGGAAGGGTCCTTAAGGGTTCTCTCGGCCATCAGTACATCCCTTTTTGTCACCAATTTGTGTTCTTTTGCCTAATTCATGATCTACAAGGAACAAGGAGGCTTTGAAACAGGCTCACACTTTTTCCCCAGATGAGAGGAGGAAGCCCCCTTGGATGAGGGAGGAGCAGCTCAGACTCTGCTCCCTGCTCTGCTCTTGGCTCACCTGGTGACTGGCCCTGCCCTGACTCCACCTGGGGTGGGACCTGGGTGTGTGGAGAAGGTGCTTGGGTGACCTGTCCTGAATCTGGCTAAATTGAGCTGCCAATAAAAGGCAGAGCCTCTCCTGGGTTAGGCTCCAGGGAACTGGGAAGAGAGGGAGCCCCGGGGCAGACTCTTGAGCTATGGCCTGGCTCTGAAGTCACTGGCTTTATGAGGCTGTGGACACAGCATAGAGCACAGCTAGTGATGAACATTTGGAGAAATAGGGAGATTTAGCCACTGGGGCTCTGCATGGGAGGGAAGGGGCAGGGCCACAAGATGTGTATTTATAGCGAGGGCAAGAGTACCAGCCACTATATATTCATAAAGGTTAAACCCTCATAACCTGAAATTTACCATATTAGCCATTTTACATGTACGGTTTAGGGCTGGGCGCAGGGGCTCACACATGTAATTCCAGCACTTTGAGAGGTTGAGGTGGGTGGCTCGCTTGTGCTGAGGAGTTCAATACCAGACTGCACAACATGGTGAAACCCTGTCTTCACAAAAAATTAGCAAAACATGGTGGCACATGACCTGTAGTTCCAACTACTTGGTGGGCTGAGGCGGGAAGACCACTTCAGCCCAGAATGTTGAGGCTGCAGTGAGCCTTGATTGTGCCACTGAATTCCAGCCTCAGTAACAGAGCGAGACCCTGTCTCCATAAAAAGTATGGTTTAGTGATACCAATTATGTTTATACTGCTGTGCAACCGTCACCGCTATCCATTTCCAGAACTTTTTCAACTTACCATACTAAACCTCTGCACTCAATCAACAATAACTCTCCACTCCTTCTAACCCTAGTCCCTGGTAGCCATTATTGCACTTTCTGTCTTCGTGTAATTGACTATTTTATTAATAACTACCTCACATCAATAGACTTATACAAAATTTGCCCTTTTGTGTCTGGCCACATTTCACCTAGCATGGTGTCTTCAAGGTTCATTCACGTTGTAGTATGTATCAGAATTTGAGTCTCATGACTGTGTAAATGCTTGGCATTTTATTTTATTTTATTACTTGTTAAGATTGAATGAGTTTCCACTGTGTGAATGTATTTCATTTTGCCTCTTGACTTATCATTCAGTGTACTTTTGGGCTGTTTCCACATTTTGGCTATTGTGAGTAATGCTGCTATCAATGTGGGTGTATGAATATCTTTTCAAATCCCTACTTTCAGTTATTTTGGGCATATGACCAGCAGTTGATTTGCTGCATCAAATGGTAATGCTCTGCTTAATTTTTTTGAGAAACGGCTTTGCCATTTTCCACTGTGCCTGCACCATTTCACACTCCCATCAGCAATGCACAAGAGTTCCAATTTTCCTGCCTCCTCAAAACACGTGTTTTGTGTTTTCTTTTCTTTCTGTTTTATTAAATCCTAATGTGTGTGTGGTGGTGTGTCATTGTGGTTTTGAGTTGCATATCTCTAAGTATTAGTGATGTTGAGGATCTTTGTGTGGGCTTATTGGCCATTTGTATATCTTACTTGGAGAAATCTCTATTTTAGTCCTTTTCCCATTTTTAAATTGGGTTTTTGGAATTTTGTTGTTGAGTTATATTAGTTCTTTATATATTCTGAGAATTAATCCCTTATCAGATATGTGATTTGCAAATATTTTCTCCCATTCCATGGGTTGCCTTTTCACTTTCTCGATAATGTCCTTTGATATAGAAAAGATCTTACTTTTTATGAAGTCAAATTTATCTATTTTTTGTTGTTGTTGCCTGTGCTTTGAGTGTCATAGCCAAGAAATCATTGTGAAATCCAATGTCATGAAGTTTTCCCCTTATGTTTTCTTCTAAGAGTTTTACAGGTTTAGCTCTTACATTTAGGTCTTTGATCCATTTTGGGTTAAGTTTTGTATATGGTGTTAGGTAAAGATTCACCTCATTCTTGTCCATGGATATCCAGCTTTCCCAATATCATTTGTTGAAAAGGCAACTCTTTCCCTATTGAATGACCTTGGTACCCTTGTCAAAAATAATTTGACCATATATGGAAGCATTTGTTTCTGGGCTCTCCATTCTATTCCATTCATTTCTATGTCTTCCTTTATGCCAGTACCACACTGTGTTGATTACTGTGGCTTTGTACCAAATGCTGAAATCAGGAAGTGTGAGTCTTCCAGCTTCATTCTTTCCTATTGTTTGACTATTTAGAGTACTGATATTCCATATGAATTTTAGGATACATTTTTCTATTTCTGCAAAAAATGCCACTGGGATTCTGGTAGGGATTGCATTAATATTGTCATCTTAATGATATTAGATCTTCCACTATGAAAATGGAATTTCTTTCCATTTATTAATATATTCTTTAATTTCTTTTGGCAACGTTTTATCATTTTCAGCTTACAAGTTTTTCACCTCCTTGGTTAAGTTTGTTCCTAAGAACTTCATTCTTTTTGATGGTAATGTGAATCAATTCTTTTCTTAATTTCTTTTCAGATTGTTCATTGTAAGTACATAGGAATACAACTGTTTTTTGGCTGGATGTGATGGCTTACACCTGTAATCCCAGCACTTTGGGAGGCTGAGGTCGTCAGATCATTTAGGGTCAGAAGTTTGAGACCAGCCAGACCAACATGGTGAAACCCTGTCTCTACTAAAAGTACAAAACAAAACAAACAAAATTAGCCAGATGTGGTGGCACATGCCTGTAATTTCAACTACTTGGGAGGCTGAGGCAGGAGAATCATTTGAACTGGGGAGGCAGAGGTTGCAGTGAGCCGAGATTGTGCCACTGCACTTCAGCTTGGGCGATAAAATGAGACTCTGTCTCAAAAAAAAAAAAAAAAAAAAAAGAGACAGAGAAAAAAAGAAAAAAGAAATACAGCTGATTTCAACTGATTTTTGCTTGTTGATTTAGTACCTGCAGTTATACTGAATCTGTTAATTAGTTCTAAAATTTTGTTTTAATCTTTAGGGTTTTCCACACATAAGTTCCTGTCATCTACAAACAGAGTTAATTTTACTTCTTTCTGATTTGGATGCCATTTCTTTCTTCTTGCCTACTTTCTCTTACTAGAACTTCCAATACTACATAGAATAGAAGTGGCAAAAGTAGGTATTCTTGTCTTGTTTTTTATCTTAGAGGGAAAGCTTTCAGTTTTTCTCCCTGGAGTATGATGTTAGTGTTGGACTTTTCAGATATTGCCTCTATTATGTTGAGGTTGTTTCCTTCTTTTTACAATCTGAGTGTATTTATTATGATAGAATGTTGAACTTTGTCAAATTCTTTTATTGGTTCAGTCTCCCTAATAGTTATTAGTCTATTCAGATTTTCTGTTTCTTCATGGTTCCATTTAGAAGGTTTTATGTTTCTAGGAATTTATTTTATCCAGGTTCTCTAACTTGTTGGCACGTAATTGTTCATAATACTCATAACACTTACTATTTCTGTAAAATTGTTAGTAATCACTTTCATTTCTGATTTGAGTAATTTCTATCTTCTCATTTTTTTTCTTAGTCGATCTAATTAAAGGTTGTGAATTTTGTTGAACTTTTTTGAAGAACCACCTTTTGGTTTCATTGCTCTTCTCTATTGTTTTTCTAGTCCACTCGAAACTTTATTATTTCCTTCATTAGCTATCTTTGGGTTTCATTCGTTTTTCTCATATATCCTTACGTTGTGAAGTCAAGTTGTTGATTTGAGATCTTTCTTCTTTTTAAATGTAAGTATTTATAGTTATACATTTCTTGCACAAGATTCTTAACTTCTCTGAGCCTTAGATTCCACAGTTGAAAACTGCAGTAAGGTGCCTGCTTCACAGTACTGTTTTGAAGATTTAATGTAATGATTAATGAAACATTCAGCAAAGGGCCACGTGCAGAAGAAATGTTTCATAAATGTTAGCTGCTGTTAACGCTACCATTATTATTAGCCTTGAAGTCGGGTAGTCTTAGAGTCAAATCCTAGATCCACCTGTCACTAGCTGTATGACATTGGGTAAGTTTTTTCACCACTCTAAGCCACCTCTGTTTTCTACCTGACACTGTTATTTTACAGCTCAAATGAGATACATGTAAATAATTTAACATAGGGACTGACACATAGGAAGTACCCCTCAACAGTAGCTAATATTAGCGATTATTAATCATCGGTCTGAGTTGACTGATGACTGATGAGAAATTAAGGCCAAATTATTGCAACAGAAATAAAGAAGAAACAGAGGCAGAAGGTATTATATATACATTATATATATAGTCACATATATAGACACATATATACGTATACATATACATGGGAGAAAGAGGCATTTACACAAAAAATCCACTGGGATATGGTTACTGATTGATATGGGAGAGGGAAAAGAACAGAGTTAAATATGAAGTCTCAAGCCTGGTATGTGAGTTTTCATTCAGTGAGATGCAGCCAAGATGGGATTAGACACACAATATAATTTTGAGAGAAAAACACCTGTGAGGGAAAGTGGGTTGGGACGGGGAGGAACCTGGGAGAGTCCTCAGATCATGATGCAGATGTGATGCCTGTGGAGGAGAAAGAGGAAAAAAAGAAAGTTTTAGATTGCAGTGCAGTTCTAAGAGAGTTTGTGCAAGACTGTTGGGAATTCCTCAAGCCCATCGCCTTTCAGAGCAAAACAGAGTCTTACAGAACTTGACTTGCTTTCACACACCTGCTGGGAGCCTGTGGGAAGCGAGGTCTCTGTGCAAAGGAGGTGGTGAATTCAGAATGCACTAACTGCCACAACTGAGACACGAAGAAAAAAAATGCAACCATGAAAAAGTGGGAAGTTTTAATGACATACAAGATTAGCAATCAGTCTTTCTCAAATTTCAAAGCCTTCAAAAATATCTGAGTGTAAAAAGGTCAGGATAGAATAGACCGAAGACTGGTCATCAACCTGGAAACCTGGTGAGATGAACAACCTGCAAGAATTTAGTTGGCAAATCATCTCCCAGCAACCTTCCCACAGAAATAATGTATTCCTTGAAGGAACAAATAGAAACGACTTCATGCTGAGAGTTGGTCCCTGGGGTACCCCACTGTAAAATAAGATCACCTTCATTCCTTCTCTTTTCTTTCCATGACAGATGAATCAGTACCAGGAAGTTCTCCTGACCTCTCAGCTGGGACCGCTGTCAGCATAATGATTGGAGTACTGGCTGGGATGGCTCTGATATAGCAGACCTGGTGTAGTTTCTGCATTTCAGGAAGAGTGGCAGATATTATGACCTCTCTTCTTATCCTATTTCCTGCAGGACTGACTGCCATGCTTGGGAGAGGGAAAGGACTTCTTCACCTGTATCTGGGACTAGATCTCCTCCTCCTCCCATTACACTCCTGCTTCTCAGCACTCATTCCTGCAGGTCTCTTTTTCCCTGGTCTTCATTCTTCCTGTACTCCACTGTATCTTGGACATGACTACTTCCAGCCTCTGCTCATTTGTTTCCCCAGTTCAATACACTGTGAAAACTTCTTGGTCCTTTTTAAAACATCTTTCACTTGTGCTGTTCTCTCCATTACCATAAACCTCAACAACTGCTTGAAGTCCTGCTTGACTTCTTGTCTCCAGTCTTTGAATGCTTCCTAGCATATGACTGCTTCATTACCTTCCTAAAATCACCTACTCAAGAACCTGCAGGGGCCTACTCTCTCCTATTAGATAAGTTCACTTTTCTTCTCTTCATGAATCCTTTTTACTTCCTTTACCACTACTCCCGAGTATAATTTCTCCATCCTAATTAGATCTGTCTTCCTATACATCCCTGCCCCTCTGCCCCATATACACAGAATTCTTAGTTCCAATGTTATGCCTAAAAATGAGGTAACCTTCCTCCACCACCTGCACTGTGGAGTTACCCACACCCTTCGTCACAAGCAACCTCTGACCTTGTGGAGGACAAAGACTGTAGCATGAATATGTGAACCTGAGAGGAAACAACCTAAGTGTGGCTGAGAATCTTTTCCTGATAACCAATTCATGCGTTCATGAAAGATGCAGAATTGAAGAAGACAAGGTCCTTACTCCTGGGAATATAAAGCCTAAGACAGAAGATAAGACAAATGGCCAGGTGCATTGGCTCACAACCGTCATTCCAGTGCTTTGGGAAGCTGAGGTGGGAGGATCCTCTGAGCCCAGGAGTTCAAGGCTACAGTGACCTGTGATTGTGCCTCTGCACTCCAACCTGGGCAACAGAGCAAGACCCTGTCTCCAGAAAATAAGATATGAAAAAGAACTGTAATCCAAAATAGAAAAAGATAAATTCCATGAGAAGAAAGAGAAATCTAATGGGAAATATGGCTACACACTGAAATCACTAGGAAAGAACAACTGATTCCCAGGCTCCACTCATACATTTTGATTTAATGGTCTAGAGTGGGACCAAGGCATTGTTATTTAAGCTTTCCCACATGCTACTAATGTGCAGACAGGATGCAGAAACCCTGCTCTTATAGGGAGAACTTGGGCTTAAATCAATGGTTTGTAGCTAGGGTTATGTATCAAAATTACCTCTGGAACTTTTTCAACATACATAAGCTTATACATTGTTGGTCATGTCTGTTAATGGGCGATGCCCTGAACTCAGTAATCCAGTTGAGAAACAGAAGCGAAATGGAAATTCACCTTATTTGATTTGTTAAATTATATGGAAAACACTGTCAAATGACGTGATGCCAAACTTTCTGTAAGTTATATTTGTGGGTATGTTATTGATGTGAATGTTTCAAAAATTACATGAGATTTCTAGAAATCTAATATGTTATCAGTCATAGTATTACATGCCACAGAACTAACCAAATTTGCTTGTGAGTGGTGTCATTATCATCAAATCTATCAAATCTGAAGTCCCATCAGATTTTTAACCATTGTCATCTTAAGTCTTTGTCATTCACAGACAGTTGTTTTGACTCTTCTCTAAAAGCATTTGGAAATGGTTACAGTCCCAAACTGCTTCTTTTCCAAGGATATGTATGGATAAGACTCTGACAAGTTGTCTTGAATACGGGTTTCTGATAACTTTAGAATCATACCGTTGAGCTAAGAATTTCCAAAACTTTAATGAAGAGACATCTTCATGAAACTGCCAACCAAGGTCAAGCAGAACAAAAAATTAATTTCATGGGACTAAATGAACTAATGAGGATAATGTTTTTATGAATTTTTAGTTGAAGTTTTGATGATTCTTTAAATGTTTTGTTTTCCGGATTTGAAGAAACATTTTTCTTTTAAGCTATCTATGTAGCTTACAGAAATTTGGTAAAATACAACTTGTTAACAAAAATTGAAACATTAATTTTTCTCCCTACATTTTCCATCCAGAATCAGGCAACTGTTCGTGGCTGTTCACATTGTTATGAGAATAGTTGTTTTCATAAGTTCGATAAGAATCTGCTTTGTTTATAACAGGATACATTTAAAAATACTGGTTATATTACCAAGACTTTGGCTGGGATGCCATATTTGGAAATATACATAGAATGAACCCATAGGTACTGAGATGCTGCAGGCAAAGTCTGAAGTCAGTCTTGGTTTGGCTTCCTAGTGCTGAGAGGTTTTTAAAAGTTTGATCTGAGATTCCTTATCAAACCTTCCAGCAAAGCAACCTTAAAACGATCCTATGTAGTCAATCACTATTCTTGCTGTACTTCTTATATAAAGAATCAGACCATGTATGATGAGACTCTACCTATTTTGTAAGCAGGTTAGTCTTACTCTGATTAACTTTGGTAGAAACAGGGAGAGATGGAGAAAAGTTATGTTCAGAAGAAAAACTGTAATACAACTGTTATTAAATTGTAGCCCTGCATTTTGTTTTCAAGTTTTTATTATCTACTTGTAGACCGGACTGCCTGTTCCTTCAATGTCGTTTTCTCCTGTGGAACCACTAATTATAAGACCTGCTCTCATCCTGAAGACCTATAAGCTGGAGGTGGACAACTCAATGTAAATTTCAAGGGAAAACCCTCATGCCTGAGATGTGAGCCACTCAGAGCTCACTAAAATGTTCAACACCATAACTAGAGACACTCAAATTGCCAACCAGGACAAGAAGTTGATGACTTCATGCTGTGGACAGTTTTTCTCAAGATGTCGGAACAAGACTTCCCATCATGATGAGGCTCTTATCCCACTCAATTTTTCCCTGCTTATGCCTGCGTCTTTAATTTGGCAAGATAATGCTGTAACTACAATTTCACCATCAGTGCCTTGTGTAGGTAATTTGACAGAGTGTTGGATCTGTCATGTCATGTTAAACCCAAATCTTTACATGACCTAACGGATCCTTTATTCCACCCAGTGGCTAACTTTAACAACATCCCTAATACAACTGTTTGTTCAAATGTACGGTGGTCCCTTTTAGAGTTAGACCTCTATACTCACCTGTTCTCACTCCCTATTTTAATGTAACCCAGCCATGGGATGCTAGATAATAGAATTGCTCCCTATTAGCTGAACAGTGAGGAGTTTGTGCAGTTGCTGACACTTCTTGTTGCACATAGATAAATACAGCTGGTACTATAGATACTCAGTTGCAAAAATTAACAAACATGCTGCTTGGTTAAAATGGGTAGGCTCCTCATGTGGCTCATTCTTTAATCTATTCTATTTTATTTGGTTTGGCTCATGGGGGTCTCTGCCTATGGATCATAGTCCAAACTCTTGGTGTTATCCTCCTGATTGTCACAATATTAGTTACCCTGGTGTGCTGTATTCTCTAAAACCTTTACATGTTTGTAGGCAGTCATTAGTCAAATGTCAAATATTCTCTCTTTGACTGGAATGACAAAAACTCAAATAAATGTGTGATTAGGAGGACATCATAATCTATGAATGATGGAAGTCCAAAATGATGGTAACTGACAGTAGTGTTAATGCCTTATTTAGTCAAACTCTCATCTAGGTGAGAGCCTAGTGACTCCAGAATGGAGCCTGTCATTTTAAAGGCCACATACTCACATTGAAACATTGAGGAAGCAGGTAGATCTCAGAACAGACAAATTTTTCCTAAAAACAGGAGAGTCCAGGCTATGTCAGCACAGTAAGAAAGTCCTTTCTGCTTTAACTCTTAGAAAAAAGTAATATGAAGTATTTTGAAATTAACCAATCAATTCATTTAAATGAGTTTATTTATATTCTTCTGTTCCTGGATTCCCATTTTACAAAACCCACTGTTCTACTATTGTATTGCCCAATGGAAGCTATCACTATATTTTGCAGAATGGAAACTGCCCTGACTCATGAATTACAAATAAAAGCCAATTGGATCTATAATTGATTTTGTTGTAATTTTGTCTTTTGATGCATGTTCACAGCCAGGGACAGCCAGTGGGATCTCTCTGGCTGCATCATTCTCACCCTGACCCTTCCGCCTCCCTCTTTCACTTACAAGGACCCTTCTGACGACACTGAGCCCACCCAGATTATCCAGAATAACCTCCCATCTCAAGACCCTTAACTTCATCTCACCTGCAAAGTCTTTTTTTTTTTTTTTTTTTTTTTTTCCCCAAATAAAATAGCATGCACAGGTTCCAGGGATTAGGATGTGGATATTTTCAGGAGGCCATTATTCTGCCCAACACAGGTACCTTTTGTAAACTCTACCCACAACAAAAAATTGCTTTGCCTTTCTTCTGTGTCTCACTTTTCTGTCTGAATCACAAAGAGCACACATTTCGAGGTGAAACACACCAGCTCTGCTATGAACTGGCTGGATGACCCTGGACTTCACTTCACCCCCTTCAGCCTCTTCCCATCTGCAACACAAGGGTCACTCTTACTGCATCAGAAAATGACAGTGAATGGATACATTAATATGTGGAAGGCATTGGACACACAGCCTAGTACCTGATGAGCCCTTAGTAAACGTTTCTTTCAGTCTTTTCCTTTTGGCATCCCACATTCTCTCACCGTCACCCATCTTCTCCTTCACCTCCTTTCTCTTCAGTGACTTACTCAGTCTAACCTTCTATTTAGCAAAGAAGCCACACAACCCCTTCTCTCACGACTCTGCTGGAATGTTCTGGTCATGCAGTCTGCTATCCACTCAAGGCAGTGGATATTATTTTTATTTTTATGCAGAGGTCTGTTTAAAACAAGAAGTTCTTTTTTTTTTTTTTGAGACAGGGTCTCGCTGTGTCATACAGGCTGGAGTGCAGTGGCGAGATCTCCACTCACTGCAAGCTCCGCCTCCTGGGTTCACGCCATTCTCCTGGCTCAGCCTCCGGAGTAGCTGGGACTACAAGCGCCCACCACCACGCCCGGCTAATTTTTAGTAGAGACGGGGTTTCACCATGTTAGCCAGGATGATCTCGATCTCCTGAGCTCGTGATCTGCCCGCCTCGGCCTTCCAAAGCGCTGGGATTACAGGCGAGAGCCACCGCGCTGGGCCAACAAGAAGTCCTTTTTATGTTCACATAAAATATATACATGCTTTCCCTTAATTTACACATACTAGTCCCACTTCTGCCCTATTAATTCATACATACACTTCCTTATGTCACTCTTCTTCGGTCCTTCTCTTTACAATTTATAAATAAGGATAGTACAGAGGCAAAAAACACTGACCCAGACCATAAGAGGGGATTTCTTCATTAAGATGAATGCTTTCCTTTAAAAAGATGAATGCTTTCCATTGGCAACATAAATGCTAGTCACAAGGCACCCCTAAAGCCCATTTCTAGACTTGACTTTCAGTAAAACCATTTGATCTTAGGACAAATTCCTAGACTACTAGGAGACAATATTTGTGACAGAAGCCACACCCACTCTGGCTGTTCCTGCTGTTGGGTAAAGGTATTTTTCACAGAATGTTGTGCATCATGAATATTGCTCAAGATTCCAAATCCAGAAACATATAAAGAGGGCGAGTCCCTGGAATGATCACAAAGGGGAGAAGATTTCAAATCCAGAAACAGTCATAAAACACCCAGAGTGTGTGGCCTTTGAGCAATGACAGTCCCACTGGCCTCTTTCCATACCTGTTGGCTTCTGAGTTCCTTCTCAGCACTGCCCCCCAATCCTTCCACTGTGGAGTTTAAGCCCCCTTAACCATCTTCATCTCCAGCTGCCTGCGGGGACCCTGACTGGAAGGCACTCTGAATGCTCCGGGTGGCACCTTCGCCTATTTCCATAATTATAATAGCTCACACTGATGCAGCACTCACTATGCACCAGGCACTATCTTAAGGGGTTTTTAGGTAGCTACAGTCCTCATAAAAAATCATGAGTGTCAGCATCCCCATTTTTACAGATATAAAAAAACTGAGGCAGAGAAGTGAAGTCATGCGATGAGTGTCATCCAACTCCATAATTTAACCTCATCCTCCACTTCATTTGTGCAGAGGACACCCTAGGGCTTCCAAGGTCTCCTGAATGACATTCACCTTCCAGAATAATTTTTGGATTATTTTAGGATTTGATCTACTTTCAGGATTTGATGAACAGCCAGCATTTTGTTTTCGGTCTCACTCTTCACTTATGCACCTGTTTCCTAACACCACACTCCCAACTGCACAGCCCTGTATTAAAGATAGGTTTTATGAACCTCCAGTCTCTTCTGGGAAAACACAGGGAGGGCCTGGCTGTCAGTCAAATTACTCACAAAAAGTAACTTTTACTGAATTGTCATCTAGTCACACAGCCAGTCACTGGCCATAAAAAGGGTGCACTAGGGACAGAGGGTGCACTAGGGACATAAAAAGGGTGCACTAGGGAGAAGGAAATAGGAGGAGGGTGAGTCCCTGGAATGGTCACAAAGGGGAGAAAATTCCAAAACCCAGAAACAGTCATAAAACATGCCCAGAAACAGTCATAAAACATAAAACATACATGGATGGCTTTGAGCAATGACAGCCTCACCTCTCTCTTTTCATGCTTGGTGGCCTCTGACTTTCCTCCCAGCTGCCCGTCCTGGCCTTGCTTTCTTAGACCAATACTAATGGCCTGGGAACTGGGGCCAGACCACAGCACACAGTAGTGAGGGTAGGAGAGCTGAAAAGTGGGAAGAGTATCTCACTCATGGAGATCTGACTCACCTGTGCACACTCACCTGGGCAGGGAATGGATTAGTGAGGTGCTGTGCAGGACTCATGGTTTAAGGGATTGTACTAAGGAGTTGCATTTCTTTGATCCTGCCTGACTGACAGCAAACAGGTAGGTTCAGAAGGCATCACAGCTTTTTCCTACGAAGGCATGGGTGTTATTTGAAACCACTGTGCTTCCCTTCTCCCTCTGTTGGGTTACATTTTTCTGTCCACTTGTTTACTGAGTTGTGTTCCAGGAAAAACAAATCTCGGTTGAATTTTTTAAAGTCCCAAACATTCAGTTCAGTTCAAGGTTGTCTCTCATCTTAGTGATGGCCAGGCACAAGACTTTTTAAAAGGCCCTGCAGAAAATTTTGATAAAAGCCTTTGCATCACTGATAACACCTTTGGGGATCACTGAGCAACAAAAATGATGAAGAAGAAATCTGTTATGTGCTGGAGACCTTTATGTTTGCACCTCATCTAATGCTCACAACGACCCTTTAAGTAGGTACTATTATCCCTTTATCCCAAGACATCATTAACTAGTATTTTATCTCAGAATTGGTGAAAGGTGGAATCAGAATTCAGACTCACATATTTCTGAATCTAAAGCTTATTTTTCAGTCCACACCATTGTACCTCGCAGAATTCAAAGAAACAAAGGATGACGACTTCTAACAGAAATAACCATACCAGCTTCAGTGAAGAGACAGGGACTAAAATGAACCTTAGGATGAAGAACAATTTAGGAGGCGAGCAGGCAGGTAGGCATTTTATATGAAGGAGTCAAATAATTGGAAAGTGTTTAGACATGAGAAAGTTAAATGTGGGTCAAGTCCTTCCACGTAGATCAAGGAAGGGTTATGGGGGCTTTGAATGACAGCTTAAGAAACTGGAATTTCATCCCATAGATGATGGGAGTCACTGGAAAGCTTTGAGAAGGTAAGTAACATCACAAACAATATTTCCAGGAAGATTACTCTGACAGTATTGGGCAAGATAACTTAGGGAAGTGGTCTTCAACTCTGGGGACTCCGGATTATCTGGAAGTTTTTTCCCCTTTCTTTTTTATAACTTTCATTTTGAAATAATCTTACACTTCCAAAAATGTTCCAAAAATAGTCAGAGTTCCCATATTCTTTTCATTCAACTTTCCCTAATATTAACTTTATAGATAACCAGAGTATAATCATCAACATTAGTAAAATGGTCACTGACATCTTACAACAAATGAATCTGCAGACCCTATTCAAATCCTCTCTATCTTCCCACTAATGTCGTTTTTCTGGATCAGGATCCATACAAGAACACACACTGCATCTCATTGTTCTGTCCTTTCAGTCTCCTTCAATCTGGGACAGTTCCTCAGAATTACTTTTGCCTTCATCACCTTAATATTTTAAAAGAGTGTTGGTGAGTTTTTTTGTGGAATGACCCTCAGTTTGGGCTTACCTAATATTTTCTCATGATTAAACTCAGGTTATCCACTTTGGGCAAAAATGCCACAGAGGCAATGCTGCACCTTCTACATCTATCATATTAAGATGCCCAGAATTTCTTTATCTTTGATTATTAGGAATGTTAGCTTTGAGTACTGGGCTAAAGTTCCTTCACTGTAAAATGACTATTTTCCTTGGAAGCATTTTTAAATGACCAAATCCCAAGCCACACCATGGAGCAATCAAATTAGACTCTCTTTGAGGAAGGCACAGGCGTTGGTATGTTTTAAATTCCCACAGGTGGCTCTAACCAGTAGCCACAGTTGAAAACCAACAACTTATTCAGTGAAAATTAGAAACCTGGAAATCAGCTAGGAAACCATTCCTCAGGCCCCTCTTTTAAAAAATAACATCAAGTTCCAGGCACAAGTAATTATATCTGGACTTCAGTAATCATATCTGAACCCACGGTAGGAGAATGGGAAGGTCAAAAATGATGGGTGAGTAGACTGCTGCTCAATAAAAAGAGAAGGCAGGACATCAAGTAGTGTCCAGCCCTCTTGTCCCATTGTTTCCTTAAACCTCAGAGAAATCTTTGCTGCAGTGAAACAACACACCATATAATTTTACTATCCTAAGCTTTATGTGAATTCCTAATTGCCACTGACAGGGAGGGAATTATGAAGCATATGATAGAAATGTATGACTGCACATGCAAATATGCACACTTCCAGGTATGATTGAATGAACATCACGGAATCCAGGTCAGAGGTACACGACCTCTCCTAAACAACCTTGTCCTCCCCATCTGGTCTTTTGTCCTTCATCTCTTCTGAAGTAAGAGAGGAAAGACTCTGGTGTAAATTTCACGAAGTAGGAAAGTGAACACAATTTCTATCACCAGGCTTTTTAAGCAAGAGGATACTGTGCTCAACTTCCTTAGAGTTATTATCCTGAGGTTTTCATAAAGAAATGTCAACAATCTCTCCCTTGGAAGAATGTTTAGAAAAACTCTAAAACCCATTTTATCTCATTTCACACCAAAATAATCATCAACACAGAAGAATTCTTTGACCAAATATGGGTGTCCAGGCACTATGCACCAGGCACTATCTTAAGGGGTTTTCAGGTAGCTACAGTCCTCATAAAAAATCCTGAGTGTCAGCATCCCCATTTTTACAGATATAAAAAACTGAGGCAGAGAAGTGAAGTCATGTGATGAGTGTCATCCAACTCCATAATTTAACCTCATCCTCCACTTCATTTGTGCAGAGGACATCGTAGGGCTTCCAAGGTCTCCTGAATGACATTCACCTTCCAGAATAATTTTTGGATTATTTTAGGATTTGATCTACTTTCAGGATTTGATGAACAGCCAGCAGTGTTGAAGTGTTCCCTTTTCACCGCATCCACAGCAACATCTATTATTTTTTAATTTTTTGATTATGGCCATTCTTTGGGAGTAAGGTGGCATTGCATCATGGTTTTGACTTGCATTTCCCTGGTCATTAGTAATGTTGAACATTTTTTTCCTTTGGCCATTTGTGTATCTTCTTTTGAGAATTGTCTATTCATGTCCTTAACCCACTTTTTGATGGGATAGTTTGTTTTCTTCCTTCTAATTTGTTTGAGATCCTTGTAGATTCTGGATATTAATCCTTTGTCAGATGCACAGATCGTGAAGATTATCTCTCACTCTGTGGGGTTGTCTGTTTACTCTGCTAACTGTTCCTTTGGCTGTGCAAAGGCTGTTTAGTTAAATTAAGTCCCATCTATCTATCTTTGTTTTTGTTGCTTTTGCTTTTGGGTTCTTGGTCATAAAATGTTTGACTAAGCCAGTGTCTAGAAGGGCTTTTCTGATGTTATCTTCAAGAATTTTTGTAGTGTTAGGTCTTAGATTTAAGTAATGATCCATCTTGAGTTGATTTTTGTATAAGGTGAGAGATGAGAATCATTTCATTCTCCTACATGTGGCTTGCCAATTATCCCAGCACCATTTATTGAATAAGGTGTCTTTTCTTCACTTTATGTTTTTGCTTGCTTTGTCAAAGATCAGTTTGCTGTAAGTATTTGGGTTTATTTCTAGGTTCTCTATTCTGTCCATTGGTCTATGTGTCTACTTTTATACCAGTACAGTGCTGTTTTAGTGACTATGGCCTTATAGTATAGCTTGAAATCAGGTAATGTGATGCCACCAGATTTCTTCTTTTTGCTTAGTCTTGCTTTGGTTATGTGGGCTCTTTTTTGGTTCCATATGAATTTTCAGGTTGTTTTTTCTAGTTCTATGAAAAATGATGGTGGTATTTTGATGGTGATATGGTTTGGCTCTGTGTCCCTACCCAAATGTCATCCTGAATTGTACTCCCATAATTCCCACATGTTGTGGGAGGCACCCAGTGGGGGACAGTTTCTCCCATACTGTTCTCGTGGTAGTGAATAAGTCTCATGAGACCTGATGGTTTGATAAGAGGAAACCCGTTTCACTTGGCTCTCATTCTCTTTTTGCCTGCTGCCATCCACACAAGGTGTGACTTGCTTCTCCTTGACTTCTGCCATGATTCTGAGGCTTCCCCAGCCATGTGGAACTGAGTCCAGCTAAATCTCTCTTTTGTAAATTGTCAAGTCTCAGGTATGTTTTATTAGCAGCATGAAAACTGGCAAATACAGTAAATTGGTACCAGTAGAGTAGAGTAAGGCACTGCTGAAAAGATAGCTAAAAATGTGGAAGCGACTTTGGAACTGGGTGACAGATAGGGATTGGAACAGTTTGGAAGGCTCAGAAGAAGACAGGAAAATGTGGGAAAGTTTGGAACTTCCTAGAGACTTGTTGAATATCTTTGCCCAGAATGCTGATAGCAATATGGACAATAAAGTCCAGGCTGAGGTGGTGTCAGATGGAAATGAGGAACTTAATGTGAAATGGAGCAAATGTGACCCTTGTTATGCTTTAGCAAAGAGACTGGCAGCATTTTGCCCCTACCACAGAGATTTGTAGAACTTAGAACTTGAGAGAGATTATTTAAGGTATCTGGTGAAAGAAATTTCTAATCAGCAAAGCATTCAAGAGGTGACTTGGATGCTATTAAAAGGCATTCAGTTTTATAAGGGAAGCAGAGCATGAAAGTTCAGAAAATTTGCAACCTGACAATGTGACAGAAAAGAAAATCCTGGCTGGGCACAGTGGCTCATGCCTGTAATCCCAGCACTTTGAGAGGCTGAAGCAGGTGGATCTCGAGGTCAGGAGTTTGAGACCAGCCTGACCAACACAGTGAAACCCCACCTCTACTAAAAATACAAAAATTAGCTGGGCCTGGTGGTGAGCACCTGTAGTCCCAGCTACTCAGGAGTCTGAGGCAGGAGAATCACTTGAACCTGGGAGGCAGAGGTTGTGGTAAGCCGAGATCATGTCACTGCACTGCACTCCAGCCTGGGCAACAGAGTGAGACTGTTTCAAAAAAAAAAAAAAAAAGAAAGAAAGAAAAGAAAAGAAAATCCCGTTTTCTCAAGAGAAATTCAAGCTGACTGAAGAAATTTGAATAAGTAATGAGAAATCAAATGGTAATCCCCAAGACAATGGGGAAAATGTCTTCAGGGCATGTCAGAGGTCTTCATGGTAGCTCCTCCCATCACAGGCCTAGCCTAGGAGGAAACAGTGGTTTCATGGACTGGGCCCAGGGTCCCTGTGCTGTGTGCAGCTTAGGGATTTGGTGCCCTACATCCCAGCCGCTCCAGCCATGGCTGAAAGGGGCCAATGTAGAGCTCAGACTATGACTTCAAAGGGTGAAAACCTCAAGCCTTGGCAGCTTCCATGTGTGTTGAGCCTGCAAGAGCACAGAAGTCAAGAATTGAGGTTTGGGAACCTCCATCTAGATTTCAGAGGATGTATCAAATGTATGCCTAGATGTCCAGGCAGAAGTTTGCTGCAGGGGTGAGGTTCTCATGGAGAACCTCTGCTAGGACTGTGCGGAAGGGAAATGTGGGGTCAGAGCCTGTACACAGAGTCCCTACCAGGGCACTGCTTAGTGGAGCTGTGAGAAGATAGCCATCATCCTCCAGACCCCAGAATGGTAGATCCACTGACAACTTACGCTGTGTGTATGGAAAAGCTGCAGACACTCAACACCAGACCAAAAGCAGCCAGGAGCAAGGATATAGCCTGGAAAGCCACAGGGGCAGGGCTGCTCAAGACCATGGAAACTTGTCTTTTGCATCAGCATGACCTGGATGTGAGACATGGAGTCAAAGGAGATCATTTTGGAGCTTTAAGATTGGACTGCCCCACTGGATTTCAGACTTGCATGGGCCCTGTAACCCCTTTGTTTTGGCCAATTTATCCCATTTGGAATGACTGTGTTTACCCAATGCCTGTACCTCCACTGTATCTAGGAAGTAACTAATCTGCTTTTGATTTTACAGACTCATAGGTGGAAGAGACTTTTCTTGTCTCAGATGAGACTTTGGAATTTGGACTTTTGAGTTAAAACTGAATGAGTTAAGACTTTGGGTGGCTGTTGAGAAGAAATGATTGGTTTTGAAATGTGAGGACATGAGATTTGGTAGGAGCCAGTGGTGGAATTATATGGTTTGGCTTTGTGTCCCCACCCAAATCTCATCTTGAATCATACTCCCATAATTCCCATGTGTTGTGGGAGGGACCCAGTGGGAGACAATTGAGTCATGGGGGCAGTTTCTTTCATACTGTTCTTGTGGTAGTGAATAAGTCTCATGATATCTGATGGTTTGATAAACGGAAACCTGTTTCTCTTAACTCTCATTATCTTTTTGCCTGCTGCCATCCCCATAAGATGTGACTTGTTTCTCCTTGACTCCTGCCATGATTCTGAGGCCTTCCCAGCCATGTGAAACTGTGAGTCCAATTAAACCTCTTTCTTTTTCTTTCTTTTAAAAAACTTATTCTTTACATTCTGGGATACACATGCAGAACTTGAAGGTTTGTTACATAGGTGTAAATGTGTCATGGTGGTTTGCTGCACCCTTCAACCCATCATCTACATTAGGTATTTCTCCTAATGCTATCCCTCCCCTAGGCCTCCACCCCCTGACAGGCTCTGGTGTGTGATGTTTGCCTCCCTGTGCCCATATGTTCTCATTGTTCAACTCCCACTTATGAGTGAAAACATGTAGTGTTTGGTTTTCTGTTCCTTTGTTGGTTTGCTGAGAATAATGGTTTCATTTCATGTCCCTGCAAAGGGCATGAACTCATTTTTTATGGCTGTATAGTATTCCATGGTGTATATGTGCCACATTTTCTTTGTCCAGTCTATCACTGATGGGCATTTGGGTTGGTTCCAAGTCTTTGCTATTGTGAATAGTGCTGCAATAAACATACGTGTGCATGTGTCTTTATAGCAGAATGATTTATAATCCTTTGGGTATATACCCCATAATGGGATTGCTGGGTCAAATGGTATTTCTGGTTCTAGATCTGTGAGGAATCACCACGCTGTCTTCCACAATGGTTGAACATTCCTGCCAACAGTGTAAAAGCATTCCTATTTCTCCACATCCTCTCCAGCATCTGTTGTTTCCTGACATTTTAATGATCACCTTTCTAACTGCCATGAGATAGTATCTCATTGTGGTTTTGATTTGCATTTCTTTAATGACCAGTGGTGGTTTAGCTCTATGTCTGTGCATATGTTTGTTGGCCACATAAATGTGTTCTTCTTTTGAGAAGTGTCTGTTCGTATCCTTCACCCACTTTTTGATGAAGTTGCTTACTTTTTTCTTGTAAATTTGTTTAAGTTCTCTGTAGATTCTGGATATTAGCCCTTTGACAGATGGATAAATTGTAAAAATTTTCTCCCATTCTGTAGGCTGCCTGTTTATTTTGCTGATAGTTTCTTTTGCTGTGCAGAAGCTCTTTAGTTTAATTAGGTCCTATTTGTCAATTCTGGCTTTTGTTGCCATTGCTTGTGGTGTTTTAGTCATGAAGTCTTTGCCCATGCCTATGTCCTGAATGATATTGCCTCGGTTTTCTTCTAGAGGTTTTATTATTTTAGGTCCTATGTTTAAGTCTTGAATCCATCTTGAGTTAATTTTTGTATAAAGTGTAAAGAAGGGAACCAGTTTCGGTTTTCTGCATATGTCAAAGATCAGATGGTTGTAGATGTGTGGTGTTATTTCTGAGGCCTCTGTTATGTTCCATTGGTCTACATACCTGTCTTGGTACCAGTACCATGCTCTTTTGGTTACTGTAGCCTTGTAGTATAGTTTGAAGTCGGGCAGCATGATGTCTCCAGCTTTGTTCTTTTTGCTTAGGATTGTCTTGGCTATGTGGGATCTTTTTTGTTTCCATATGAAATTTAAAGTAGTTTTTCTAAGTATCTTTTTAGTTATCTACGAACTTGCTTTATGAATCTGGGTGCTCCTGTATTGGGTGCATATATATTTAGACTGGATAAGCTCTTTTTGTGTGCTGCTGGATTCGGTTTGCCAGTATTTTATTGAAGATTTTTACATCAATGTTTATCATGGATATTGGCCTGAAATTTTCTCTTCTTGTTGTGTCTCTGCCAGGTTTTGGTATCAGGATGATGCTGGCCTCAGAAAATGAGTTAGGGAGGAGTCCCTCTTTTTCTAGTGTTTGTAATAGCTTCAGAAGAATGTACCAACTCCTCTTTGTACCTCTGGTAGAATTCAGCTGTGAATCCATCTGATCCTGGGCTTTTGTTGGTTGGTAGGTTATCACTTACCACCTCAATTTCAGAACTTTTTATTGGTCTATTTTTTTTTTTTGGTTGTTTTTTTTTAGGCTATTAATTATTGCCTCAATTTCAGAACTTGTTATTGGTCTATTCAGGGGTTTGGCTTCTTCCTGATTTAGTTTTGGGGGGTGTATGTGTCGAGGAATTTATCTATTTCTTCTAGATTTTCTACTTTATTGGCATAGAAGTGTTTATAGTATTCTTTGATGGTAGTTTGTATTTCTGTGGAATCAGTGGTGATATCACCTTTATCATTTTTTATTGTGTCTATCTGATTCTTCTCTCTTTTCTTCTTTATTAGACTGGATAGTGGTCTATATATTTTGTTAGTGTTTTCAAAAAACCAGCTCCTGGATTCATTGATTTTTTGAAGTGTTCTTCGTGTCTCTATCTCCTTCAGTTCTGCTCTGATCTTACTTATTTCTTGCCTTCTGCTGGCTTTTGAATTTGTTTGCTCTCGCTTCTCTAGTTCTTTTAATTGTGATGTTAGGATGTCGATTTTAGATCTTTTGCACTTTCTCTTGTGGACATTTAGTGCTACAATTTCCTTCTAAACACTGCTTTAGCTGTGTCCCAGAGATTCTGGTACGTTGCATCTTTGTTCTCATTGGTTTCAAATAACTTATTTATTTCTGCCTTAATTTTGTTACTTATCCAGTAGTCATTCAGGAGCAGATTGTTCACTTTCCATGTAGTTGTGCAGTTTTGAGTGAGTTTCTTAATCCTGAGCTCTAATTTGATTGCACTGTGATCTGAGATACTGTTTGTTATGATTTCCATTCTCTTGCATTTGCTGAAGAGTGTTTTACTTCTAATTATGTGGTTGATTTTAGAATAAGTGCTATGTGGTGCTGAGAATAATGTATAGCCTATTGATTTGGGGAGGAGAGTTCTGTAGAGGTCTATTAGGTCTGCTTGGTCCAGAGCTGAATTCAAGTCCTGAATATCCTTGTTAATTTTCTATCTCATTGATCTGTCTAATATTGACAATGGGGTGTTAAAGTCTTCCACTATTATTGCGTGGGAGTCTAAGTCTCTTTTTAGTTATCTAATAACTTGCTTTATGAATCTGGGTGCTCCTGTATTGGGTGCATATACATTTAGGAAAGTTAGCTCTTCTTGTTCCATTGATCCCTTTACCATTATGTAATGCCCTCTTTTGCGTTTTTTGATCTTTGCTGGTTTAAAGTATGTTTTATCAGAGACTAGGATTGCAACCCCTGCTTTTCTTGGCTTTCCATTTGCTTGGTAAATCTTTATCCCTTTATTTTGAGCGTATATGTGTCTTTGCACGTGCAGTGGGTCTCCTGAATACAGCACACCAATGGTTCTTGATTCTTTATCCAATTTGCAATCTATGTCTTTTAATTGGGGGATTCACCCCATTTATATGTAAGGTTAATATTGTTATGTGTGAATTTGATCCTGTCATATGATGCTACCTGGTTATTTTGCCCATAGTTGATGCAATTTCTTCATAGTGTCAATGGCCTTTACATTTTGGTTTGTTTTTCCAGTGGGTGGTACTGGTTTTTCTTTTCCATATTTAATGTTTCCTTCAGAAGCTCTTGTAAGGCAGTCCTGGTGGTGACAAAATCCCTCAGCATTTGCTTGTCTATAGAGGATTTTATTCCTCCTTCAGTTATGAAGCTTAGTTTGGCTGGATAGGAAATTCTGGGTTGAAAATTCTTTTCTTTAAGAATGTTGAATATTAGCCCCCACTCTCTTCTGGTTTGTAGGGTTTCTGCAGATAGATTTGCTGTTAGTCTGATGGGCTTCCCTTTGTGGGTAGCCCGACCTTTCTCTCTGGCTGCCCTTAACATTTTTTCCTTCATTTCAACCTTGGTGAATCTGATGAATATGTGTCTTGGGGTTGCTCTTCTCAAGGAGTATCTTAGTGGTGTTCTCCATATTTTCTGAATTTCAATGTTGGTCTCTCTTTCTAGGCCGGGGAAGTTCTCCTGGATAACATCCTGAAGTGTGTTTTCCAGCTTGGTTCAATTCTCCCCATTACTTTCAGGTACACCAATCAAACGTAGGTTTGGTCTTTTCATGTAGTCTCATATTTCCTGAAGGCTTTGTTCATTCATTTCATTCTTTTTTCTCTAATCTTCTATTCATGCTTTATTTCACTAAGTTGACCTTCAATCTCTAATATCCTTTCTTCCACTTGATCAGTTCAGCTATTGATACTTGTGTATGTTTCATGAAGTTCTCATGCTGTGTTTTTCAGCACCATCAGGTTATTCATGTTCTTCTCTAAACTGGTTATTCTAGTTAGCAGTTCCAGGAACCTTTTGTCAAGAGTTTTAGCTTCCTTGCATTGAGTTAGAACATGCTCCTTTAGCTCAGAGGAGTTTGTTGTTACTCACCTTCTGAAGCCTACTTCTGTCAATTTGTCAAACTCTTTCTCTGTTCAGTGTTGTTCCCTTGTTGTGATCCTTTGGAGGAGAAGCAGCATTCTGGTTTTTGGAATTTTCAGCCTTTTTGTGTTGGTTTATCCTCATCTTTGTGGATTTATCTACCTTTGGTCTTTGGTATTGGTGACCTTTGGATGGGGCTTTTGTGTGGGCATCCTTTTTGTTGATGTTGATGTTATTGCTTTCTGTTTGTTAGTTTTCCTTCTAATGGTCAGACCCCTCTTCTGCAGGTCTGCTGGAGCTTGCTAGAGGTCCACTCCACACCCTGTTTTCCCAGGTATCACCAGCAGAGGCTGCAGAACAGCAAAGATTGCTGTCTGCTCTTTCTTCTGGAAACTTCATCCCAGAGGAGCACTCACCAGGTGTATGAGGTCTCTGTCGACTCCTGTTGGGAGATGTCTCCCAGTCAGGTGGTATGGGCATCAGGGGCCCACTTGAAGAGGCAGTCTGTCCCTTAGCAGAGCTCAAGTGCTGTGCTGGGAGATCTGCTGCTCTCTTCTGAGCTGGTAGGCAGGAATATTTAAGTCTGCTGAAGCTGCGCCCATAGCCACCCCTTCCCTCAGATGCTCTTTCCCAGGGAGATGGGAGTTTTATCTATAAGCATCTGACTGGAGCTGCTGCCTTTTTAAGGGATGTCCTGCCCAGAGAGGAGAAATCTAGAGAGTCACCCTGGCTGCAGCAGCTTTGCCACGCTGCTGTGGTTTCTGCACCCAGTTTGAAGTTCCTGGAGCCTTTGTTTATACTGTGAGGGGAAAACAGTCTACTCAAGCCTCGGTAATGGTGGACTTCCCTCCCCCCATCAAGTTCAAGCTTCCCACATAGACTTCAGACTGCTGTGCTGGCAGTGCGAATTTCAAGCCCATGGATCTTAGCTTGCTTGGCTCTGTGGGAGTGGCCTCCACTGAGCGAGACCACTCAGCTGCCTTGCTTCAGCTCCCTTTCCAGGGGAGTAAATGGTACTGTCTCCCTGGTGTTCCAGGCACCACTGGGGTACCATAAAAACTCCTGCAGCTAGCTCAGTGTCTGCCCAAACAGCTGTTTAGTTTTGTCCTTGAAACCCAGGGCCCTGGTGGTATAGGCATCCAAGGGAATCTCCTGGACTGTGGATTGCAAGGACCATGTGAAAAGTGTAGTATCTGGGCCGGATAGCACCATGCCTCACAGCACAGCCTTTCATGGCTTCCCTTGGCTAGGGGAGGGAGTTCCCCAACGCCTTGTGCTTCCTGGGTGAGGTGATGCCCCACTTTGCTTCTGCTCACCCTTCGTGGGCTGCACCCACTGTCTAACCAGTCCCAATGAGATGAGCTGGGTACCTCAGTTGGAAATGCAGAAATCATCCACCTTCTGCATTGGTCTCACTGGGAGCTGCAGACTGGAGCTCTTCCTATTTGGCCACCTTGCCATGCCCTTAATTAAACCTCTTTCTTTTGTAAATTGCCTAGCCTCAGGTATGTCTTTATCAGCAGCGTGAAAATGGACTAATACAGATGGGAATTGCATTGAATTTGTAAATTGCTTTTGTCAGCATGATAATTTTCCTAATATTGATTCTATCTATTCATGGGCATGGGATGTGTCTCTATTTGTTTGTACATTCTATGATTTCCTTCAGCAGTGTTTTGTAGTTTTCCTTTTAGAGATATTTCACCTCCTTGGTTAGGTATATTCCTAAGTATTTTATTTTATTTTATTTTTGCAGCTATCATGAAAGGGGTTGAGTCCTTGATTCAATTCTCAGCTTGGTCACTGTTGATGTATCAGAACTAATGATCTGTGTACGTTAATTTTGTATCCTGAAACTTTGCTGAATTCATTTATCAGTTCTAGAAGCTTTTTGAAGGAGTCTTGACGTTTTTCTAGGTGTACAATTAAATCATCAGTAAACAGCAACAGTTTTATTTCCTCTTTATTGATTTAAATGTCCTTTATTTTTTTGTCTTGTCTGATTGCTCTGGCTAGGACTTCCAGTACTATGTTAATAGAAGTGGTGAGAGTGGGCATCATTGTTTTGTTCCAGTTCTCAGAGGGAATGTTTTCAACTTTTACCCATTCAGTATTATGTTGGCTGTGGGTTTGTCATAAATGGTTTTTATTACATTTTGGTTTGTCCCTTGTATGCCGATTTTGATGAGGGTTTTAATCATAAAGCAATGCTGGATTTTGTAAATGACTTTTCTGCATCTATTGAGATGATCATGTAATTTTTGTTTTTAATTCTGTTTATGTGGTGCATCACATTTATTGACTTGTGAATGTTATACCATCCCTGATCCCTGGTATGAAACCCCTTTGATCATGATAGATTATATCTTTTTGATAAGCTGTTGGATTTGGTTAGCTGGTATTTTGTTAAGAAATTTTACATTTATCTTCATCAGAGATATTGGCCTGTAGTTTGTTTGTTTGTTTTTTTGTTTTTGGTTGTTGTTATGTCCTTTCCTGGTTTTGGTATTGGGGTGATACTGACTTCATAGAATAAAATAGGGAGGGTTGCCTCCTTCTCTATCTTGTGGAAAAGTGTCAGTAGAATTTATACCAATTATTCTTTGAATATCTGGTAAAATTGTCCTGTGAATCTGTCTGGTCCTGGACTTTATTTTTTGTTGGTAATTTTTTGCTTACCATTTCAATCTTGCTGCTTGTTACCAGTCTGTTCAGGGTTTCTACATCTTCCTAATTTAAACTAGGAAGGTTGTATCTTTTGAGGAATTTATCCATCCTTTCTAGGTTTTCTAGTTTACGCACATAAAGGTGTTCATAGTAGCCTTGAATGATCTTTTGTATTTCTGTGGTGTTGGTTGTAATATCTTCTGTTTTATTTCCAATTGAGCTTATTTGGATCTTCTTTCTTCTTTTCTTGGTTAATCTTGCTAATGGCCTATCAATTTTATTTATCTTTTCAAAGAATCTGGTTTTGTTTTATTCATCTTTTGTGGGTTTTTTGGCTTGTTTCAATTTCATTTAGTTCTACTCTGATCCTTGTTATTTCCTTTCATCTGCTGGGTTTGAGTTTGGTTTGTTCTTGTTTTTCTAGTTCCTTGAGGTGTGACCTTAGATTGTCTATTTGTGCTGTTTCAGACTTTTGATGAAGGCATTTAAGGCTATAAACTTTCCTTTTAGCACCACCCTTACTGTATTCCAGAGGTTTTGACAGGTTGCATCACTACTGTTGAGTTCAAAGAATTTACAAACTTCCTTATTGATTTTATTGTTGACACAATGATCATTCAGGGGCAGGTTATTTAATTTCCATGCATTTGCATGGTTTTGAAGGTTCTCTTTGGCATTGATTTCCAATTTTATTCACTGTGGTCTGAGAGAGCACTTGACATGATTTCAATTTTCTTAAGTTTATTGAGACTTGTTTTGTGGCCTATCATATAGTCTATCTTGGAGAACGTTCCATGTACTGGTGAATTGAATGTATATTCTGTGGTTGTTGGGTAGAATGTTCTGTAAATATCTGTTAAGTCTATTTGTTCCAGGGTATAGTTTAAATCCATTGTTTCTTTGTTGACTTTCTGTCCAGATGACCTGTCTAGTGTTGACAGTGTAGTATTGAGGTCCCCACTATTATTGTGTTGCTGTCTATCTCATTTCTTAAGTCTAGTAGTAGTTGTTTCATAAATTTGGGAGCATAAATTTAGGTGCATATATATTTAAGATTGTGATATTTTCCTGTTGGATAAGATCTTTTATCATTATGTAATGTCCCTTTTTGTCTTAAACTGCTGTTGCCTTAATGTTTGTTTTGTCTGATATAAGAATAGCTACTCCTGCTTGCTTTTCATGTCCATTTGCATGGAATGTCTTTTCCCACCCCTTTACCTTAAGTTTATGTGAGTCCTTATGTGTTAGGTGAGTCTTTTGAAGGCAGCAGATACTTGGTTGGTAAATTTTTATCAATTCTGCAATTCTGTGTCTTTTAAGTGGAGCATTTAGGTCATTTACATTCAATGTTAGTATTGAGATGTGAGGTGCTATTCTATTTATCATGCCCTTTGTTGTCTGTATAGCTGGGTTTTTTAAACTGTATTTTTGTTTTATAGGTCCTGTGAGATTTATGCTTTAAAAAGGGTTTTGTTTTGATGTGTTTCCAGGATTTACTTCAAGATTTAGAGCTCCTGTTAGCAGTTCTCATAGTGGTGGCTTGGTAGTGGCAATTCTTTCAGCATTTGTTTATCTGAAAAAGACTGTATCTTTTCTTTATTTATGAGACTTAGTTTTGCTGGATACAAAATTCTTGATTGATAATTGTTTTTTTTAAGGAGGCTGAAGACAGGGCCCCAATCCCTTCTAGATTGTAGGATTTCTGCTGAGAAATCTGCTGTTAATCTGAGAGGTTTTCTTTTATAGGTTACCTGGTGCTTTTGCCTCACTGTTCTTAAGATTCTTTTCTTTATCTTGACTTTAGATAAGCTGATGACAATGTGCCTAGGTGGTGATCTTTTTGCATTGAATTTCCCAGGTGTTCTTTGAGCTTCTTGTATTTGGATGTGTAGGTCTCTAGGAAGGTCAGGGAAGTTTTTCTTGTTTATTTCCCCACATATGTTTTCCAAACTTTTAGATTTCTGTTCTTCCTCAGGAATGCCAATTATTCTGAGGTTTGGTTGTGTACCATAATACCAAGTTTCTTGGAGGTTTTATTCATTTTTTAAATTCTTTTTTCTTTGTCTTTGTTGGGTTGGATTAATTTGAAAACCTTGTCCTTGATATCTTAAGTTCTTTCTTCCACTTGTTCAATTCTATTGCTGAGACTTTTCAGTACATTTTGCACTTCTCTAAGTGTCTTCTTTATTTCCTGAAGTTTTTATTGTTTTTCATTTATGCTATCTGTTTCACTGATGATTTCTTCTCTCATATCTTGTGTCATTTTTTGGATTTCCTTGAATTGAACTTCGCTTTTATCTGGTGCCTCCTCAATTAGCTTAATAATCTATGGTCTGAATTTTTTTTCAGGTAATCAGGGATTTCTTCTTGGTATGGATCCATTTTTGGTGAGCTAGTGTGATTTTTTTTGGTGGGATGGGGGGAGGTTGTTAAAGAATCTTGTTTTGTCATGTTACCAGAGTTGTTTTTCTGTTTTCTTTTTGTTTGTTTGTTTTGTTTTTGTTTTTTGTTTTTCCTCATTTGGGTAGCCCATGTCAGAGGAAAGATCTGGGACTCAAGGCCACTGTTCAGATTCTTTAGTCTCACAGGGTGTCCCTTGATGTAGCACTCTCCCCCTTTTCTGAGGGATGTGGCTTCCTGAGCACTGAATTGTAGTGATTGTTATTTCTCTTCTGAATCTAGCCACCTAGCAGGGCTACCAGGCTCCAGGCTGTTACTGTGGTATCTGCACAGAGTCCTGTACTGTAAACCATCTTCAGGTCTCTCATCTATGGATACCAGCATAGTATTTGGGCTGTCTCCTGGGTCTTGCAGGAGCAATCTGCTTCCTTCAGAGGGTCTGTGGATTCTCTCAGCTTTCCTGGTATATTCCTGTAATTGTTCTGGAGCAAGAGTTCCCAGCGTGATTCTCCATACACTGCTCTGTCCCTCTGAGCTGGAGCTGCAATGTAGTCCTGCTTCCTATCCACCATCTTCCCATAAATACCTTTTAGTGACAGATAATATCTGGGGAATTTTTTTTATTCTGGCATGAAGAGCCCAAGTGGAAAATATGAAAATCAATAGATAGGTCAGAATCTCTTCTTTCAGATTCAAATCCTGCTTGGCTCCTTACATGTACATCTCCTAGCACATGACGTATAATGCAGTGGGGTCAGAACTGTCATAGGAGATAGCTCCACACCTCTGATAGCTGCCAAGAATTGGGACAGCTGAAGAACATGGAGCTGGAGCTGAAGCTGATGGCTCCTCCGTGGCTGAGGATGTGCTGGAGGACTGTCCTGTCCAGGGACAGCACTGACAGCATTTAGGGGCATCCCCTTTAGTGCTAAACTCTTGTGTTTCAGCACACTGAGGGGTGCAGTGGGCTCAGCCCACCGGAGAGGTGCTGTTCTGGCTTGCCGACCACAGAAACCTAAAGCTCGCAGTGCGCTTGCTGCCTTCAGCCCTGATCACAGGGTCACTGCCGGTTTTTCCCTCCCTTCTTGAATTTTTATTCATCTGTCTTTTTCTTGTTATGTACATTTATGTTTATGAAGGGGATTCCCTGAAGGACTTGTTATCAGAAGCTCAGCAGGCCTAACTCTGGGAGCTCTGTTTGTCTGGCTAGTCACATTTGGTGAGCTCTGAAGGAATCGCTAGTGGAAACTCAGCCAGCCTAACTCAGGGTGACAGTCACTTTTCCATCTTTCCCAGAGACCACGCATTGAACTCCTGGTCAGAGGTCATATCCTCATACCTTGAATGGATCAAAGATGATAGGAGCCAACATGGGCAAGTTTGAGCTTTGTCAGGTTGATACGTGGGTGCGGAGTCGGGTGACTAGTGTCTGTGTTTTGCTATGTGTGTACCACTTCAGCCACAATGGGAAAGGTTAATTTGTCTCTCCTGTGACTGCATCTTGCAAAATTGGGCCTTTTGCTTATGATTCCATGAAGTGGAAAAGGGTGATTTTCTTTTATAAAGTAGCTTGACCCCAACTCTGGTCTTCTGGAAGCCACAGACAAAGGGAACCCAGGAGGAACCTGACAAGCTGGCAAAAGGGTAAGATTTTTTATTTTAACCAGTCAGGCTTCTGGCCTTTATCTCTGTGTGCAAATCAATTGAGCAAATGGTAAGAACAACTGTTTGTCTCCTCTATAATGTTTTAATTAATAAAAAATTTTAGAAAAAAATCTTCTGTAAGCTGAACACTGCCTGCTTTGGATTCCTTCTGGGAATAGCGATGGAGACTGCCCCACACTGTAGCTCAGTAGCTAAGGTTTGCCCTCTCACTGCAGTGGCCTGGGTTTGATGTCTAGTTCTGGCAGATTTTTCTGGTTTGATATCTGTGTGCCTTTTGCCATTTATTGATCTTATCCCCTTTCATGGACAGCTTCTGATTTCTTGGCTTGAATTTCTCTTTCAGTGAGCTATCTTTGGAATGAGCAACCTGCATTCAGAGATTGAACTTGACTTATAGAGCCAATAAAAGCTCCTTGGAAAACCTGGTCTTGTACCTTGTCTATGTAGTTCCTTTACAGGATTTCTGATGTGAGATAAGTAAAGAATGCCGCTTTCTGACAGGCCCAGGAACCCCAAGTTACTTTGGGACCTTGCAAAGAGAGGAATTCACCCAGTTCATACAGGTATCTGCAGGCTGTGTTAGGATGAGCCCACCTGTGTCTCAATAGCCTGTATATCAAGGGCTCCTGCTTACTGGGACATTTTGTAACTCCCTTCTCAGCCTATCTTCATGGTGAAAAATTACACTTATCTCCCCATAGAGTAAAAAGAGGACTTCAGGCAGATATCAAGATACCTAGTAGCAGAGCCTTCTAGGGATATTGGTTCCTAGTTATGGAGTTTAAGGCAACAGAGACATGATCAGGAATTTGTCTGCTACCTTTGGATTGATTGTTGAGAAGAAACTGCAAGAAGCCTTAGGGTTCAACAAAGGTCCCTCAATTTGCTAGCTCACGTAGTCCTAGACAATCTGTTGGCTACACAAAGGGGAGTTTGTGCAATTTGAAACATCACTTGCTGCACCTACATAAACACCTCAGGAGAAGTTGAAACCCGGATAGAAAGAAATTTCCAAGAAACTTGACGGCTACAGCAGGTCTCTACCGGTGACCCCACGTCTGATTGGTTGGTTCTTGGTGTTATTTATCTGAATGCCTTAAAACTTCAGATCAGTTCCAGAAGAACTCTTGAGACTTGGGCTTTCACTCCCTATATTAGGGCTCAATACTTATAGTCTGCTGTTCACTTTATAGGAAGAAAACAGCAAGACAGTTTCATTTCTCCTATCCTGGAATAAACCCCAATGATGTCCCCTATCATCAGGAAGAAGTTAGAGTGGTTATCAACCCCTCCCATCTCATCATCTGCTCACACCTCAGGAATGAGGAATGCTGAAGCCCAGGGGCGACTGAAACCACCCTTGCAAAATTATAATAGCGAGAGAAATCTAATGTAACTGGCTCCGTCTTGCTTCTAACTTCACACACTATCCACCTTTGCTTATTCCTGTACATAGGCCAGCCTAACTATAGAAGGAATTTATAGTTTAACTAATCCCCTTCTTGTTCCGGAATTGAAACCAACTTTGTAAAACAAATGAAATGTCGCAAGGTTAGAATTATGGTAGGGGCCTGAATTCAGCTAGGATATAGGTAGAGTTAAACAGGAAACAGTCATTGTTCCCCATCTTTGGTTTTGTTTTGTTTTTATAATGACCTACTGCTCAGGAGTCACGTAGCCAGTGGGCACAAGATTTATATGTTCTTTAATTGCTCCTATAGATTCTATTGCTGTTGTGAAATTTAAGGCTGGAGTTTGAGATGCTGTTTAGACTTTGCATTCTGGTGGACCAATTGACACCACCCAGACTGTTGACCTATGCTAAGAAACTGGCTCAACTCGTCCTGTGAGCTCCACCCAGGAACTTCCTTAGTGCACAAGACAATTTTGACACCCTCTGATTTCATTTCCAGCCCAACCAATCAGCAGTGTCCATTTCCTGGTCCCCTGCTCACCAAACAATCCTTTAAAACCTTAGTCTCCAAATTCTTGGGGAGGCAGATTTGAGAAATATATCCCATCCTCTTTGCTTGGCCCCCTTGCAAGTATTAAACTCTCTGCTGCAACACCTACTGTCTCATTTTTTTGTTTGAGAAATTTTATCTCCCACATTTCTGGAAAACACACAGTCTAATCTGTTACTTAACAGTAAGGCCAGCATCACCTCACCTCACCTGTTTTCGCCCTCAGATGGAAACACTGACCTGGGACTAAAGTGTAGACTACCGGGCTGTGTACCCTGGCCTGAGCCATCCCCAGATATCAGGAGCCTCCAACCGGGAAACTTCCATACACTCTCCAAGTGACTTATCGCTGCACCAACAATTGCAATGAAAGTTCTAATCTCTTTCCTCCTTCTGTTGCTGCCACTAATACTAATGTCCATGGTCTCTAGCAGCCCAAGTCCAGGTGAATAAGATTAATTGCCTATGAATGGAAAAAAGGGAGGAGAAAATGTGGCACAGTGGGCCACATATGCATCAAAATGTAGCCTCTTTCAGTTACAGGGGTTTAGGGCAAGTTAGCCTTTCCCAGTGCCAGCTTCCCCTTTACCAAAAGAAGTAAACTGTACTTCTATACAAACGGTGTTAAGAGAGTTAAATAAGATAATGTATGGGAGAGTGTCCACAATTGTAGCTGCCAAACACACACACACACACAAGCTAGCTCAACAAAGATTTGCTCTCTTGTCTTCTCCTCTAACCCCCTAGAAGAGTAATGCATTTCTCTGGGGCCAAACATGGTGGCAGTGGTGGGAGGGTGTTAAAGGCAACTGTACATGTATAGAAGGTCAGGAAGTCCTTGCTTATATTCTTTACAGTGCACCATACATGCCACAAACATGTCTGAATGCTATTTAATGGTAAAGTAATAAACTAGAAAAATCCTGTCACCGGGTAGTGTCCATATTTGTAACTTTATCCATAGCAAGCCCTGCTGTAGCAGCTCACCTTTTGGGTAGCAAACCTTTGCCTAGGGGTCTCAAGTTGCTCTGGGTTTTCACTATAAAGTGGTCCAGCCTTTCACAGAGCAACCATGCAGAAGAGAGCTCACCCCATGTATATTTTCACCTGGGAACACCATCTACCCAAGGGCCACTTTGATATGAGATGGGTTTGTCACATACTCAGCGTGAAATTGGTCCTAAAATCAAGAGATGTTCACCCTTCTACACTATGATTTCCAACGTCCCCTTCTTTGTAGAGAGAGCACTTGGGAAGCTGCTGAGCCCTGTAGCCCTACGGCCTAGACCACCATTCGGAGAGGAAAGGCTTTTCTATCTCTATAACAGACACCCTGGCTTGAGTCCTCAGCCTGAACTCAAAGCTCCAGCCTCAACCTGCTTTTCCAGCATGTCCCTCTCTACTCACTAAAAAAATACTCTCTCCCCACCCAAACTAGACTCTTTGCCCTTCCCTCTACAGGTCTTGTGTTTTCCCATCAGCTCAACTTTGCTCACACACCCAGCTCAAAACCACCTTCCCACAGCTTCCCTCAGTTCCTCCCACAGCCAGACGTGTGGTCTCCCTCCTGAGAGCCGGCTTAGCCCTACTGGACACTCTGTTCTTGGCACTTATCATCTGCTGTCTTATGTTGAAGGCCTTCATGTGCCTCTCCTACCTCCACCCCCTGCCCTTTTAGGCTGCAGCCTCCTTGGCAGCACAAATGGTGCACTGTTTCCATATCCCTCACGCTGTCCAGCTCAGCACTTGGCAAACATTAGCTCACTGCAAGAATGCATCCTCAGGTTTCTAAGTTCAACCAGGGCTTCATAGCAGCTCCTGACATTTGTGCTGAACAATTCCTTGTGGTGGGGGCTGTTCTGTGCTTTGTGCATTGTTCAGTAGCATCCACGTAGCCTTTCTTCACTAGAGGCCAATAACAGTCTTCCATCTCTTCCACCCCCACTCTGGTTATGAAAGCTAAAAATATCTCCAGACATTGCCACCTGTCTCCCTGGGGGAAACCACTCCCAATTGACAATACCTGCTCTACACCAATACTTCTCCACCTGGATACACATTTAGATTCACCTAGACATTTACACTCAGCCTGGAAGTCAGGGGGACCTAGATCCAAATTCTGGCTCTGCCACTCCCTTTGCAACCCTGGGCAAGGCAAGTTGCTTTACTCTTTAGAACTTCAGTTTTCTCATCTGAAGATGAGTAAATGCTCCTTCTCAGTCAGTTTTGGTGGCTCAAACTTGTAATCCCAGCACTTTGGGAGACTGAAACAGGAGAAGCATTTGAAGCTAGGAGTTTGAGACCAGCCCTGGCAACAAAGTGAGACCCTGTCTCTAGAAAAATTTTTTAAAAATTAGCTGAGTGAGGTGGTGTGCCCCCGAGGTTCCAGCTATTGGAAGGCTGAGGCAGAGGGTTATTTGAGCTGGAGGTGGTTGAGGCTGCAGTGAGCATAGTAACACCATTGCACTCCAGCCTGGGTGACAGAGCAAGGCCCTGTCAAAATAAATGAATAAATAATAATAATAAATAATCGATAAAATAAATGCTAAAAACACCACTTCTCAAGTCTCAGAGACATGTTGTGAAGATTAAAGGATCCACAATGTGAGCTGGAAAGGGTTCAATAAATAGACCGAGCGGAATTTCTAAAGTCGCTCCTACCAGCCTAAGTGCCCATCAACCAACAAGTGGATAAAGAAAATATGGCATATATACAATGTGGACTACTAACTCAGCCATAAAAAGGAAAGAAATTATGTCTTTTGCAGCAACTTGAAGGGAGCTGGAGGCCATTATTCTAAGAAACTCAGGAATGGAAAAACAAATACCATATGTTCTCAATTACAAGTGGGAACTAAGCTATGAGAATGCAAAGGCATCGGAATAATGTAATGGACTTTGGGGACTTAGCCGGAAGGGGTGGGAGAAGGGTGAGGGATTGAAGACTACACATTGGGTACAGCGTACACAGCTTGGGTGACGGGTGCACCAAAATCTCAGAAACGAC
Organism: Chlorocebus sabaeus; assembly: GCF_047675955.1. Lineage (NCBI taxonomy): Eukaryota > Metazoa > Chordata > Mammalia > Primates > Cercopithecidae > Chlorocebus > Chlorocebus sabaeus. The sequence goes on from NC_132909.1 coordinate 17,783,787, forward strand.
CACCGAAGAACTTATCCATATAACCAAAAACTATTGAAATAACAATAAAATTAAATTAAATTAAATTAAAAGTCGCTCCTAAAGCACGAGGGTGAGGAACCCGGAAAGCTCGCTGCGCCGCCAGGGGGCGCCATCACAAACCACGTTGGGTGGGTGGCAGCCTGGCTCAAACTTTGTTTCCCAGCCACAGTTTTGCAATCCTGTCTGAGTCTGAGCTGTTATTAGCGGCTAAAGGAAATAATAGCTCCTCTATCCCCAAAATAATTCTCAAAATAAAACCCAATCTCATATATATATATATATATATATATATATATATATATACACACACACACACTTTTTTTTTTTCTTGAAATGGAGTCTTGCTCTGTTGTCCAGGCTGGAGTGCAGAGGTGCCATCTCTGTTCACTGCAACCTCTGCCTCCCACTTTCAAGCGATTCTCCCTCCTCAACCTCCCAAGTAGCTGGGATTACAGGTGCGCGCCCACCGCACCCGCTAATTTTTGTATTTTTAGTAGAGGCGAGGTTTCACCATGTTGGCCAGGCTGCTCTCCAACACCTGACCTCAAGTGATCTGCCTGCCTTGGCCTCCCAAAGTGCTGGGATTACAGGTGTGAACCACCATGCCAGGCCTAATCTTATTTTATATCTTAAAATAACCACGTACATGGTCAGTATGGATTTCACAGCAGAGAGGAAAAAATATGAGAATATATGAGGACATTAGGCAATAAATTACTTAGATTACTCATTCCTTATAACCTTGCTTATTAATTATGAAAGTACTTATAATAATAGCTGACGTGTTAAGAAATCCTACGTCACAAGCATTGTTCCAAGCATTGTTTTATGTCCAAGTGAAAACTGGAAAGTTCCTGAATTCTCCTTTATGGAGCACCACTCATGAGATCTACACCAAGTAACCTTCTCTGAGTGGAACTAAACCCATCTTATATGATATTTTCTGCAGCTGCCAACTGATTTTCTATTTACACCCATTATGTAAGGTCTTCTCTCTTGGAGAACAAAGAGTCAGCCTCCTTCATGTCTGTCGGCAGAATAAAAACATATCCTTCTGTTTCTGTCTTTCCAATATTTTCCTATGACCAGTATTTACTTATGAATGTCTATGTAATGTTATTCATATTCCAGTTAATTAGCTGCGATTTCTTCTGCCCATACCCTACTTGTATTGTAGGTTCAAAAATGTGTATCCCTGAAGCACATCATGGCTCCAGAAGAGCCTGCTCTGAGCTCCCAGGGAGCAGTTTACAGACTCATAGTGACACAATTACTGTAGAAGCAGCCAGTCATCCAGGATGAATAACGGCCACTCCAGATTGCCCTGATGGGCTGCCTCCCTCTGGTGGCCAAAGACCAGATTGTAGCCCTGTGAAGCCTCCGACTTTTCTGTACTCGAATGAAGCTCATCCATCCAGTGACATTCTTACAACTTGAATTAGCAACCTACTGTAAAATAAAATAATAGGACACAGGGCAAAGTGAACATACATGGCTCCTTGTCAAGACTCCTTAATGATCTTAAGATGGTGAAACCCAGTTGTAAACTAAGCACACACCCTTCAAAGTGACTTTGTGACTGCACAATTTGCCAGCTCATGATTCTGCCATCTCTGCCTAAAAGGACAAATGATAGCTTGATCTTCCATGCAAATAGCATGTCAAACTCAAGCCATGGGGCACCTATGGAAATGGTGAGCTCCGACTGTTTTAAACTCTAAAAGTAGGGCTTTCTTCCCTTTGAAAATTTTATGTTTTGGTCTCTGAAAATTATGAATTTTAACCTCACTCTCAACACTCCATTCCTTCTCTCATACCCACCTGCACGTGGAAGAGTGGCTGGTCAACTTCACTCAGCCAGCTTGAGTTACTCTCCCAGGAACAGGTAGGTCATCCCCCACTCAGAGTCCTCAGCCCTTCCTAGGATTTTCCCAAAGCTACTTACTTGCCCATCTACATTCTCCTCATCCCCAATCATGCCAAACACCAAAATTCTTCACTCAATCCTTATGATTTGATTTGCATCCACTGCCTAGGATCCCAGACCTCCAAGACATCCTACACTTGTTGCCCGCCTCTGGTTTCCACACCTCACCTCATGGGCGTGTCTCTCAATAATTTATTAAAGCACCCTGAGCTCAACACGAGAAGGCACAACGGCCGGTAAACCCAGATGGTGGATTCTATTTCCCACATCCCCTGTCCTGTTCATATACTTGGTTTCACAAAGTCACACTGAGTTTGTGAAAGTGATAAAGAAAGCAAAAGAATGAGAATGTAAAGTCAGAACTGAAGTAAGTGGATGACCCTGGCAGGAACCAGAACACACCCTGGGCAGTGACAGTGTGGTTCAATCTTCACTCTCTGTTGGTGCAAGCGAGGTTGCACCTTCCATGTCCCCAAAAATTCATCTTTTTCTTTTTGCCTTTTTTCTCCTTTGCTTTCTTTCATTGTTTTCTTTCTTTTCTTCTCTTCTCTTTCTTTTCTTTTCTTTCTCCCTTCCTTCCTTCCTTCCTTCCTTCTTCTTTCTCTCTTTCTTTCTTCCTTTCTTTTGTCATCCTCGTTTGTTTTTTTCTTTTTGTTTTTGTTTGTTGTGTTTTTTATCATTATTATACTTTAAGTTCTAGGGTACCTGTGCACAATGTGCAGGTTTGTTACATATGTATACGTGTGCCATGTTGGTTTGCTGCACCGATTAACTCGTGATTTACATTAGGTATTTCCCCTAATTCTATCCCTCCCCCTGCCCCCCACCCCAGAAAAAACCCTGGGGTGTGATGTTCCCCACCCTGTGTCCAAGTGTTCTCATTGTTCAGTTCCCACCTATGAGTGAGAACGTGCAATTTTTGGTTCTTGTGCTCGTTTGCTCAGAATGATGGTTTCCAGCTGCTTCCATTGCCCTGCAAAGGACACGAACTCATTCATTTTTATGGCTGCATAGTGTTTCATGGTGTACATGTGCCATGTTTTCTTAATCCAGCCTATCATTGATGGATATTTGGGTTGGTTCTAAGTCTTTGCTATTGTGAATAGTGCCACAATAAACCTACGTGTGCATGTGTCTTTATAGTGGTATGATTTATAATCCTTTGGGTATATACCCAGTAATGGGATCACTGGATCAAATGGTATTTCTAGTTCTAGATCCTTGAGGAATCGCCACACTGTCTTCCACAATGGTTGGACTAGTTCACACTCCAACCAACAGTGTAAAGGCATTCCTATTTCTCCACATCCTCTTCAGCATCTGTTGTTTCCTGACTTTTTAACGGTCGCCATTCTAACTGGTGTGAAATGGTATCTCATTGTGGTTTTGATTTGCATTTCTCTGATGGCCAGTGATGATGACCATTTTTTCATGTGTCTGTTGGCTGCATAAATGTCTTCTTTTGAGAAGTGTTTGTTCATATCCCTTGCCCACTGTTTGATGGGTTTGTTTGGTTTTTTTCTTGTAAATTTGTTTAAGTTCTTTGTAGATTCTGGATATTAGCCTTTTGTCAGATGGATAGATTGCAAAAATTTTCTCCCATTCTTTAGGTTGCCTGTTCACTCTCATGGTAATTTCTTTTGCTGTGCAGAAGCTCTTTAGTTTAACTAGATCCCATTTGCCTATTTTGGCTTTTATTGCCATTGCTTTTGGTGTTTTAGTAATGAAGTCCTTGCTCATGCCTGTATCCTGAATGGTATTACCTAGGTTTTCTTCTAAGGTTTTTATGATTTTAGGACTAACATTTAAATCTTTAATCTGTCTTGAATGAATTTTTGTATAAGGTGTAAGGAAGGGATCCAGTTTCAGCTTTTTGCATATGGATAGCCAGTTTTCCCAGCACCATTTATTAAATAGGGAATCCTTTTACCCATTTCTTGTTTTTGCCACATTTGTCAAAGACCAGATGGTTGTAGATGTGTGATGTTATTTCTGAGGCCTCTGTTCTTTTCCATTGGTCTATATATCTGTTTTGGTAACAGTACCATGTTGTTTTGGTTACTGTAGCCTTGTAGTATAGTTTGAAGTCAGGTAGCGTGATGCCTCCAGCTTTGTTCTTTTTGCTTAGGATTGTCTTGGCAATGTGGGCTCTTTTTTCATTCCATATGAACTTTAAAGTAGTTTTTTCCAATTCTGCAAAGAAAGTCCTTGGTAGCTTGATGGGGATGGCATTGAATCTATAAATTACCTTGGACAGTGTGACCAGTTTTCATGATATTAATTATTCCTATCCATGAGCACGGAATGTTCTCCCATTTGTTTGTGTCCTCTTTTATTTCGTTGAGCAGTGGTTTGTAGTTCTGCTTGAAGAGGTCCTTCACATCGCCTGTAAGTGGGATTCCTAGGTATTTTGTTCTCTTTGTTGCAATTGTGAATGGGAGTTCACTCGTGATTTGGCTCTCAGTCTGTTATTGGTATGTAGGAATGATTGTGATTTTTGCACATTGATTTTGTATCCTGAAACTTTGCTGAAGTTGCTTATCAGTTTAAGGAGATTTTGGGCCGAGATGACAGCGTTTTCTAAATATACAATCATGTCATCTGCAAACAGGGACAATTTGACTTCCTCTTTTCCTAATTGAATACCCTTTATTTCTTTCAGTTTTCTCAGCACCATTGCCTGATTGCCCTGGCCAGAACTTCCAACCCTATGTTGAATAGGAGTGGTGAGACAGGGCATCCCTGCCTTGTGCCGGTTTTCAAAGGGAATGCTTCCAGTTTTTGCCCGTTCAATATATTGACTGTGGGTCTGTCATAAATAGCTGGTATTATTTTGAGATATGTTCCACCAATACGTAGTTTATTGAGAGTTTTTAGCATGAAGGGCTGTTAAATTTTGTCAAAGACCTTTACTGCATCTATTGAGATAATCATGTGGTTTTTGTCATAGGTTCTGTTTAGGTGATGGTTACGTTTATTGATTTGCATATGTTGAACCAGCCTTGCATCCCAGGGATGAAGCTGACATGATCGTGGTGGATAAGCCTACTGATGTGCTATTGGATTCGGTTTGCCAGTATTTTACTGAGGATTTTCACATCGATGTTCATCAGGGTTTTTGGCCTAAAATTCTCTTTTTTTGTTGTGTCTCTGCCATGCTTTGGTATCAGGATGATGTTGGCCTCATAAAACGAGTTGGGGATGATTTCCTCTTTTTCTATTGGTTGGAATAGTTTCAGAAGGAATGGTACAAGCTCCTTTTTGTACCTCTGGTAGAATTCAATTGTGAATCCATCTGGTCCTGGACTTTTTTGGGTTGGTAATCTATTAATTATTGCCTCAATTTCAGAGCCTGTTATTGGTCTATTCAGGAATTCAGCTTCTTCCTGGTTTAGTTTTGGGAGGGTGTATGAGTCCAGAAATTTATCCATTTCTTCTAGATTTTCTAGTTTATTTGTGTAGACTTGTTTGCAGTATTCTCTGATGATAGTTTGTATTTCTGAGGGATTGGTGGTGATATCCCCTTTATCATTTTTTATTGCATCTATTTGATTCTTCTCTCTTTTCTTCTTTATTAGTCTTGATAGCAGTCTATCAATTTTGTTGATCTTTTAAAAAAGCCAGCTCCTGGATTCATTGATTTTTTGAAGGGTTTTTTGTGTCTCTATCTCCTTCAGTTCTGCTCTGATCTCAGTTATTTCTTGCCTTCTGAGAGTTTTTGATTTTGTTTGCTCTTGCTTCTCTAATTCTTTTATTTTTGATGTTAAGATGTCGATTTTAGATCTTTCCTGCTTTCTTTTGTGGGCATTTAGTGCTATAAATATCCCTCTACACACTGCTTTAAGTGTGTCCCAGAGATTATGGTGCATTGTGTCTTTGTTCTCGTGGTTTCAAAGAACATATTTATTTCTGCCTTCATTTCATTATTTACCCGGTAGTCATTCAGGAGCAGGTTGTTCAGTTTCCATATAGTTGTGCGCTTTTGAGTGAGCATCTTAATCCTGAGTTCTAATTTGATTGCACTGTGATCTGAGAGACAATTTGTTGTGACTTCTGTTCTTTCACATTTGCTGAGGAGTGCTTTACTTCCAACTATGTGGTCAATTTTGGAGTAAGTGTGATGTGGTGCTGAGAAAAATATATATTCTGTTGATTTGGGGTGCAGAGTTCTGTAGATGTCTATTAGATCTGCTTGGTGCAGAGCTGAGTTCAAGTCCTGGATATCCTTGTTAACCTTCTGTCTCATTGATACGTCTAATATTGACAATGGGGTGTTAAAGTCTCCCTTTATTATTGTGTGGGAGTCTAAGCCTCTTTGTAGGTCTCTAAGGACTTGTTTTATGAATCTAGGTGCTCCTGTATTGGGTGCATGTATATTTAGGATAGTTAGCTCTTCTTGTTGAATTGATCCCTTTACCATTATGTGATGGCCTTCTTTGTCTCTTTTGATCTTTGTTGGTTTGAAGTCTGTTTTTCCAGAGACTAGGATTGCAACCCTTGCTTTTTTTTACTTTCCATTTGCTTGGTAGATCTTCCTCCAACCCTTTATTTTGAGCCTATGTGTGTCTCTGCACATGAGACAGGTCTCCTGAATACAGCACACTGATGGTTCTTGACTCTCTATCCAATTTGCCACTGTGGATCTTTTAACTGAGGCATTTAACCCATTTACATTTAAGGTTAATATTGTTATGTGTGAATCTGATCCTGTCATTATGATGTTAGCTGGTTATTTTGCCTGTTGGTTGATGCAATTTCTTCCTAGAATCGATGGTATTTACAATTTGGCATGTTTTTGCAGTGACTGATACTGGTTGTTCCTTTCCATGTTTAGTGGTTCCTTCAGAAGCTCTTGTAAGGCAGGCCTGGTGGTGACAAAATCTCTCAGTGTTTGCCTGTCTTTAAAGGATTCTATTTCTCCTTCACTTATGAAGCTTAATTTGGCTGGATATGAAATTCTGGGTTGAAAATTCTTTTCTTTAAGAATGTTGCGTATTGGCCCTTACTCTTTTCTGACTTGTAGGGTTTCTGCTGAGAGATCTGCTGTTAGTCTGATGGGCTTCCCTTTGTGGGTTATCCGACCTTTCTTTCTACCTGCACTTATCATTTTTTCCTTCATTTCAACCTTGGTGAATCTGACAATTATGTGTCTTGGGGTTGCTCTTCTCGAGGAGTATCTTTGTGGTGTCCTCTGTATTTCCTGAATTTGAACATTGGCCTGCCTTGCTAGGTTGCAGAAGTTCTCCTGGATAATATCCTGAAGAGTGTTTTCCAACTTGGTTCCATTCTCTGCATCACTTTCAGGTACCCCAATCAAATGTAGATTTGGTCTTTTCACATAGTCCCGTGTTACTTGAGGCTTTGTTCATTTCTTTTTACTCTTTTTTCTCTAAATTTCTCTTCTCACTTTATTTCATTAATTTCATCTTCAATCACTGATACCCTTTCTTCCACTTGATTGAATCAGCTGTTGAAGTTTGTGCGTGTGTCATGTAGTTCTCATGCCATGGTTGTCAGCTCCATCAGGTCGTTTAAGGTCTTCTCTACACTGTTTATTCTAGTTAGCCATTAATCTGATATTTGTTAAGGTTTTCAACTTCCTTGTGATGGGTTCAAACATCCTCCTTTAGCTCAGAGAAATTTGTTATTACTGACCTTCTGAAGCCTAGTTTTGTCAGCTTTTCAAAGTCATTCTCCATCCAGCTTTGCTGTACTCCTGGTGAGGAGCTGTAATTCTTTGGAGGAGAAGAGGTGCTCTGGTTTTTAGAATTTTCAGCTTTTCTGCTCTGGTTTCTCCCCATCTTTGTGGTTTTATCTACCTTTCATCTTTGATGTTGGTGACCTAAAAATGGGGTTTTGTTGTGGATGTCCTTTTTGTTGATGTTGATGCTATTCCTTTCTGTTTGTCAGTTTTCCTTCTAACAGTCAGGTCCCTCAGCTGCAGGTCTGTTGGAGTTTGCTGGAAGTCCACTCCAGACCCTGTTTGCCTGGGTATCACCAGTGAAGGCTGCAGAACAGCAAATGTTGTAGAACAGTAAATATTGCTGCCTGATCCTTCTTCTGGAAGCTATGTCCCAGAGGGGCACCCACCTGTATGAGGTGTCACTCGGCCCCTACTGGGAGGTGTCTCCCAGTTAGGCTACACAGGGGTCAGTGACTCATTTGAAAAGGCAGTCTGTCCATTCTCAGAGCTCAAACACCATGCTAGGAGAACCACTGCTCTCTTCACAGCTGTAAAACAGGGACTTTTAAGTCTTCAGAAGCTTCTGCTGCCTTTTGTTCAGCTATGCCCTGCCCCCAGAGGTGGAGTCTACAGAGGCAGCAGGCCTTGCTGAGCTGCAGTGGGCTAAGCCCAGTTTGAGCTTCCCTCACTGCTTTGTTTACCTATTCAAGCCTCAGCAATGGCAGATGCCCCTCTCCCTGCCAGGCTGCTGCCTTGCAGGTAGATCTCAGACTGCTGGGCTAGCATTGAGCAAGGCTCCGTGGGCATGGGACCCACCAAGCCAGGCATGGGATATAATCTCCTGGTGGGACATTTGCTAAGACCATTAGAAAAGCACAGTATTTGGGTGGGAGTGTCCTGTTTTTCCAGGTACTGTCTGTCACCGTTTCCCTTGCCTAGGAGAGGAAAATTCTCTGACCCCTTGTGCTTCCTGGGTGTGGCGATGGCCCACCCTGCTTCAGATTGCCATCTGTGGGCTGCACCCTCTGTCCAACCAGTCCCACTGAGTTGAACCATGTACCTCAGTTGGAAATGCAGAAAATACCCATCTTCTGCATCCGTCATGTTGGGAGCTACAGATTGGAGTTGTTCCTATTCAGGCATCTTGGAACAGAATCATCTTGCTTTTTTTTGAAACACTATCCCTTCTTATCATCCAGGCTGGAGTGTGATCATAGCTCACAGTAGCCTCAAACTCCTAGGCACAAATGATCCTCCTGCCTCAGCCTCCTGAGTAGCCTGGATTATATGCAAATGTTTCCATGCCCAGATGATTCTTTCTTTCTTTCTTTCTTTCTTTCTTTCTTTCTTTCTTTCTTTCTTTCTTTCTTTCTTTCTTTCTTTCTTTCTTTCGTTCTTTCTTTCTTTCTTTCGTTCTTTCTTTCTTTCTTTCTTTCTTTCTTTCTTTCCTTCTTTCTTTCTTTTCTTTCTTTCCTTCTTTCCTTCTTTCTTTCTCTCTCTCTCTTTCTTTTTTTTCATTTTCTTTTTTTCTTCTTTCCTTGTTTCTTTCTCTTTTTTTCTTTCTATTTATTTTTTGTGGCAGAGACGGGGGCTCACTATGTTGCCAGGCTGCTCTTGAACTCCTGGCATCACACAATCCTCTCATACTTGTCTCCAAAGCATGGGAATTACAGGTGTGAACCACCATGACTGTACTGAAAAATGTGATATTTAGCTTTCTATGCCTGTCTTGTTTTACTGAAAATATTGACTTCCAGTTTCATCCATGTTGCTGCAAAAGACATTATTTTCTACTGTTTTATAACTGAATAGTATTCCATTGTGTATATATACCACATTTTCTTTATTCATTGACCTGTTGTTTGACAGGTAAGGTGATTCCATATCTTTGTAACTGTGAATAATGCTGTGGTAAATATATGTGTGCAGCTGTCATTTTGATCTATTCCTTTGATTAGATATCCAGTGATGAAATTGCAGGACCGAATGCTAGTTTTGTTTTGAGTTCTTTCAGAAATCTCCATAGTGCTTGCCATAAAAGTTGTGCTAACTTATATTCCCAACAACAATGTAAAAGAGTTCTTTTTTCTCCACATTCTCACTAACATTTGTTATGTTTTTATCTTTGAGAATACTTATTGAGGAGTAAGATATCTCATTGACATCTCATTCTGCTGTAAGATATCTCATACTGACTGGAGTAAGATATCTCATTATAATTTTAATGAGCATTTCTCTGATGATTCATAGGGTGGAGCATTTTTTTCATATATCTTTTGGCTATTTGTATGTGTTCTTTTAAAAAATGTCTCCTCTCCAGGCATGGGAGCTCACACCTGTAATCCCAGAAGTTTGGGGGGCAGAGGCCAGTGGATCACTTGAGGCAAGGAGGTCGACACCAGCCTGGCCAACAAGGCAAAACCTTGTCTTTACTGAAAATACAAAAAATTAGCCAGGTGCAATGGCACCTGCCTGTGGTGCAAGTTACTCAGGAGGCTGAGACTTAGGAATTGCTTGAACCCAGTAGGCAGAGGTTGCAGTGAGCCAAGATCATGCCAATGCATTGCAGCGTGGGTAATGGAGCAAGACCTGTCTCAAAAAAATAAATAATTCTGCCAGGTCTGGTGGCTCATGCCTGTAATCCCAGCATGTTGGGATGCCCAGGTGGGCAGATCACCTAAGGGTGGGAGTTTGAGACCAGCCTCACCAACATGGAGAAAACCCGTCTGTACTAAAAATACAAAATTAGCCAGGTGTGGTGGTGCATGACTGTAATCCCAGCTACTATGGAGGCTGAGGCAGGAGATTCGCTTGAACCCGGGAGGCAAAGGCTAAGGTGAGCCGAGATCTCGCCAACTGCACTCCAGCATGAGCAACAACAGCAAAACTCCATCTCAAAAATAATAATAATAATAAATAAATAATAAAAAATGTCTCTTTATGTTGTTTTCCCACTTTTTAATGGGATCCTTTGGAATTTTCTGTGTAGCTGAGTTCTTGTATACTCAGAATATTAGTCCTTTGTCAAATGAAGAGTTTACAGATAATTTACTCCATTCTGCAGGTGATCTGCTCACTTTGTCGAGAGGATTATTTCTTTGGCTGTGCAGCAGCTTTTTTGTTTAAACAAAGCTTTTGAATTTAATTAATTAAATTTTTCAGTTTTGTTTAAATTTGCATGGGTCTATTTTTTTATTTATTACCTATACTTTTGAAGTCTTAGTCATGAACTCTTTACTAGACAATGATCAGAAGACTTTTCTCTAGATTTCTGCTCATATTGTTACCATTTCAGTACATATATTTAAGTCTATAATTCATCTTAAATTGACTTTTGTAAGTATGGTGAGAAATAGGAGTCCAGCCTTATTCTTCTGCATATAACAATTCAATTGTCCCAACACCAATTATTAAAAAGGGTGTGTTTCCCCAATATATTTTCTTGTCAGATTTGTCAAAGATCAGTTGGCTATAAATGTGTGGTTTACTTCCTGGGTTTTCTAGTATGTTACATCAATCTGTGTGTCTATATTTAAACTGATACCATGCTGTACTGGTGACTATGGCTTTGTATTATAATTTGAAGTCAGAAAATTTGATGCCCCAAGATTTGTTAATTTGCTTCAGTTGGAAAGACTGAGTTGACAAGTGCAGAGATGGTAGCTGCCCCTCCCTGCAGGGGCTCCATCTCAGAAAAACATCCGGGTTCCCACGACCACATAACCCTGGCTGCAGTTACTGAAATTCCCAAAGGAAGGCCCCACCCAGTGAGGAAAGATGAATCAAGGTCAAATTTAAAGAAACAGTCTGGCCACAATCAGGCACAGCAGCTGTGCTGCCTTGTAAGGGACCAGACCACCTAGACTCCTTGGAGCCTGCGGGCTAGAGTGTTTGAGTCCATAGAAACACAAGGATGGTGGCCGCTCTCACCTCCCCAGAACACTGTGGTCTCAGGTAGTGTCCATCCTATTGCCTCTGATTGGCTGGTATTCCAAGCCAGTGGGTCTTAACATGACAAGTACCTTGGAAGTGGGGCCCACAGAATTAGCTCCCTGGATTCAGGGGCCTTCCTGAGGGAAAGTAGAGATGGAACTCCTGACTTGCCCAGCTTTTCAAGGCCAGAGTGTATATTCTTCCTGGGTCTCCGTGTGTGTCTGAGTGGCTGCTCCGCCAACACCTAACACAGCTCTGTTTATCAAACAGAAGGCCCTTACAGCATGAGCTAATGGGAGGATCTTTGGAACCATGGGTTGCAAAGATCCATGGGAGAAGCATGGTTTCTGGGAGGGATCACACACTCAGTAACTGCTTCCCTTGGCTGTGTGTGCAGGTTCCTTTGACTCTGTGCCAAAGAGTTCTCTAGTCTGTTACAATGATCTGTGTGTCTGTTTTTATACCAGTAACATGCCATATTGGTGACTGGCTTTGTGATATAATTTGAAGTCAGAAAAATGTGATGCCGGCAGCTTTGTTCATTTGCTTCCGCTGGAAAGATTGAGTTGACAACTGTACAGATGGCAGCTGACCCTTCCCCCAGGGCCTCCATCCTAGAAAAAGATCAGGCTTCCCACCAACCATATAACCCTGGCTGGAGTTCCTGAAATTTCCACAGGAAGGACCTATCCATTGAGAAGGGATGAATCAAGGTCAAACTGAAAGAAACAGTCTGGCCACTACCAGGCACAGCAGCAGTGCTGCCTTGTCGGGGAATCCCTTCTGCTGCAGACCAACTGGACTCCCTGGAGCCCACAAACTAGAGTGTCTGAGTCCACGGAAACACAGAGATGGTGGCCGCCCCAACCCCCCAGATCTCGGTAGTCTCAGGCAGCCTCCAACCTATTGCCACTGGTTGGCTGGTATTCCAAGCTAGTGGGTCTTAACCTGAGAGGGGTCTTGGAAGTGGGGACAGTAGAATGAGGCTGCCTGGCTCCCTGTAATATGGCTCCGATGAGTGCAGGAACACCAGGGCTGTTGTTTCACACATTGAATTGGAGAAAATTACACAAATACACGTGCAGTGGTTTTAATGAGCACAGAGTTTAACAGGCAAGAAAGAAGGAAGATGCTGTCCTCATACAGAGACAAAGGGAGTGGGGGCTCTGAAGCCTAAAGAGGAAACCCGGAGTGCTGGGGATACCAGCCAGTTATATTAAGAGGCTGCAGGAGGTGGTGTTTGATTTGCATAGGGCTCAGGGGATTGGTTTGACCAAGCACGTCATTTAGGTAAGCCCACCTAAAAACTGGCGCTCCCACCCTAGCCTTTAAATATGCACATGCTTGGGGAAATGATGTCCTACACACATGCGGATATGTGGGGCAGCTGTGTTGCCAGGTACAGGTTGGGAGAAGGGCCAGAAGAGGGCGGGAATCACCATGTTTAGGTGGACCCAGTTTCTAATGGCCGGCATTTGCAGATCAAAGATTTCCAGAGGGCTCTAAGAGCCCGGGCTTTCCTGCTAGACAAGAATCCTTTCTGGAGCTGCTTCAAAAAGAAAGGAAACTTCCCAAGGACATCTTTCCCTCTATATCTGACTAAAATAATTTCTTAACAACTCCTATAACACGTGAATTCAGCCCCCTTCCTGGCGGAATGTACAGACAGAACTCCCACCTTTCCCGGCTTCCCAATGCCAGAGTATGTAAAACTCCTGGGTCTCTGTGTGTGTCTGAGTGGCTGCTCTGAAAACACTCCACACAGCCCTGTGTACTGGGCCCAAGGCCCTTATGATTTGAGTTCATGAGGGGATCTCCTGATCCACGGGTTGCAAAGATTCATGGGAGACGCATAGTTTCCAGAGCGGGGTTACATAGTGATTCAATGCTTCTCTTGGCTAAGGGAGAATGTTCCTTTGGCTGTGTGCCAATACCAGGTGGATCATCACTCACCTCCCTTTTCTTTGTTCTGGTGGGACAAGTTGTTTGCCTAGTGAGCCCCAATGTGAGAACCTGGATATTTCTGTTCACACGCTTATTTCAAAATTCACAGCGCTTTTCATTCACAGGAAGGCAGCTGCTTCTAATCGGCCATCTTGGCATGTGCCCTCCACATCACCTTCTATAAAATGACGCCTGCTCTCCAGGAATAATGCCATTATATAACTTTGCCTGAAACCAACAGAACTCTCATTATACTTATGATGGGCTCATTTACTTCACTTCCAATGAATGTGGCCATGGAAATGCAAGTGGATGAAGTGGTCCATTCTCTTAAGGATGAGGTAGAAACATGGTGTACTGACCAATTAATGACATACGTCTGAAAACTAGCAACTGAGAACCTCAGTCACCGTGTTTACATTTCTAATCAAGAAGATGCTCATCTATGTACTCAACAACCCAGGTTTCCTTGCATCTGAGCTGCTGAAGCGCTTCAAAAACAACATCTCATGTTTCCTAAAGAAGATGATGCCTGGACAAGCAGCACAAGTCGTTCAGGTTTATTTTCGGTTCATAAATTCAGCACGACATTTACACAATTGTCAGGAAACCTTATCAGGTAACGAGTCCTGCATGTTTCCTTTCATTTCAGGAGGAAGAGGGTGATTCCGTTGAGTTTCCTGAGCTACCCGGCTGCGGTGATTCAATAACCACCAGGAAATTTTGATGATGATGTTCTCCTGAGCTCCTCCCTGTCCCAGGGAAGACAAAATCATTGAAACTGTGCAAATAAAGTGTTACTTCGCTGGAATGAGGTCTCATGGCTGTTTATGCGGTGGCTGGCTGCTCAGGACAGGGTAAGTCTCTGGGCTGTGCACTGAGGAGGGGAAACTCTCAATCTGGAGAAAACCCATTGCAGGGGACACCTCCATGGGATCTGAGGGACTGAGGATGAGGAGCTGGACTGGGTGTAGGGAAGGAGGAGGTTTCAGAGGGCAAAAATCTGGAAGTAAATCCTGGACCTGTTTGAAAAATTTCTCCCTCAGAAGGAGAAGATTCAGGGAGGAATAAGGACAAACTGTGGGTGCCTTAAGGGGCATTTACTAATTTGAGAGAACTCTAATGGGAAGCACAGTGACAATGGCCTCCTTGAGGTTTGAGGCCCCAGAGTAAATGAGGCCCAGATCTAGTCCATGGGAGTTGAGACCTTCAGGGGACACATTTTGATTGGGACAGAGTGAAGCGTAGCTGCAGAGGAAGCCCTGGCAATGTGAAAGCGACCTTGGAGGAGCCGGTGCACTCTGAATGCTTGGAAGCCCCCATCCCCTGTCCCTGCCTCTTTTTCTGGATTGTTTGGGCTCCGTGGTCTCTGCCATCTTCTGAGCTCTTCACGCTGCCCTCTTCAGGTTTCTCTTCTGGGCTCCAAGTACTCCAAAATCTTTCGGATCTGTATCTTTACTTCTGTTTTTAGCATGTGTGGGGCCCCAGGTTCCAGAAAGTTTCTGGCCTGAAATCCACCTCCCCAGTCGTGGCGGATTCCACTTTAGCGAATCTGCACTGGGCAAGATCTTTCAAGCCCTTGGGGAAACTGACAACAACTCTACGTGATTTGCCTTAAAAAAAAAAAAAAAGAAAAGAAAGAAAGAAAAGAGAAAGGAAGGAAGGAAGGAAGGCAGGCAGGCAAGCAGGAAGAAAACTAGTAAAAACGCTTTTCCTTAACTTCATCCTACTGCTTTTTAATTTGTTGTTATTTCTATTTATATCTTATTGTATTGTCTATTTCTTCAAGAGTTGCGGCAGTTGGTATTTTTTTTCTTGGTTCATCATTTAGTCTTTTTACTTAGAATAACAGTAGTTCACACACTACAGTTAAAGCGTTATACTATTCTGCATTTTTCTGTGTACTTATGATTTCCAGTGAGATTTGTACCTTCAAATGATTATTGATTGCTCACTGATGTTTTTATTTTTCTGATTAAAGTGTTCCCTTTAGCATTTCTTATAGGACACATCTGGCATTGATGAATTCCCTCAGTTTTTGTTTTGTCTGTAAAAGTATTTATTTCTCCTTTATATCAGGAGGATGTTTTTGCCAGATATTCTATTGTAGAGTAAAAGTTATTTTCCCTGAGCACTTTCAATATGTCAGGCCTGTCTCTCCTGTCCTCTAAGTTTCCACCAAAAAGACTGCTGCCAGATGTACTGAAGCTCCACTGTATGTTATTTGTGTCTTTTCTTTTGCTGCTTTTAGTATCCTTTTCTTATCCTTGACTTTTGAGAGTTTGATTATTAAATGCTTAGAGGTCATTTTTTTTGGGTTAAATCTGCTTGGTGTTCTATAACTTTCTTGTAGTTGGTTATTGATATCTTTCTCTTGTCTTGGGGGGTTCTTTGTTATTACCTTCTTAAATAAACTTTCTGCCTCCATCGCCGTCTCTACCTCTTCATTAAGATGAATAAATTTTAGGTTGACCCTTTTGAGGCTATTTTCTAGACTCTATGGGCATGCTTCATTGTTGTTTGTTCTTTTTTCTTCTGTCTCCCTTTACTGTGTTTTTCAATTAGCCTGTTTTTGATTCAGGTTGATCCATTCTGCCTTTGAAGGACCCTGCTGCATTCTTTACTAGGCCTATTGCATTTTTCATCTCCAGGATTTCCGCTTGATTCTTTTTAATGATTTCAATCTGTTTGTTAAATTTATCTGATAGAATTCTGAATTCCTTCTCTGCATTCTCCTGAATTTCTCTGAGTTTCCTCAAAATGCTTCTTTTGAATTCTCTGTCTGAAAGGTCACATACCTCTGTTTTTTCAGGATTGACCCCCAGTCCCTTATTTAGTTCATTTGGTGAGTTCCTGTTTTCCTGGATGGTGTTGATGCTAGTAGATGTTCCCCGGTGTCCAGGCACTGGAGGGTTACGTATTATTGTAGTCTTCCCTGTCTAGGCTTATGTGCAGCCATCTTTCTTGGAATGATCTTTCACATATTTGAAATGACTTGGGTGTTACTGTAAAGGAAAACTGAGGCTGGAGTTGAACCAGGAACAAAGACACAAGGCAAATGGCAGTGAGAATAGCTTTTATTAGGGCTTGCAGGCGAGGTTCCTGGGTCCAAAAGTGTAGCCCGAGGAAGTCGCGCTGAGGAAGGAGGGTAGGGGCTTCTTATAGCCTGAGAGGTAGGGAAGCTGGTTGTGCAAACAGGGCCTGGGAGGTCTTGAAACTACTAGGGCAGGAGTTGAGTAAGGGTCATGAGGAAGGGGTCTTTGGACACTGTTAACCAAAACTGCTGTTTACGAACTTGTGGAGTGCAGGTGAGCTACAGGTCATGGGGGAGTGTGGCTGCCCAGCTGGAACCTCTGACATATGTAAGTCTGAAGGCGTGTTCAAAGAGGAAAGGAAGTCTCAAACAAAGGGCCTGCTTGAACAAAGGGCCTGCTAGGCCAAGTGGCGCCGCCATGTCCGGTCCAGATCCCTGCCTAACATTCCGACCTCTTTCTAATAAGAAAAAAGGGGCGATGTGTTTATCTGGCTGCTTCCTGCTGTTATGGGTCATCGTGGGGTTTTTCAGAGATCGGAACTTGGGTATAGGGGTGGAGCAGCATCTGATTGACAGTGATCCGGGAGACTTCTTTTATGCGGTTCTGGATGAAGCAGAGGATACAGGGAGCTATGAGCAGTAAGAAGCCAATGATTAGTAAGGGGCTTAGGAAGGGTAGGACCAGCCGGCCATGGACGACAGCCACTACCTGAGTGGGGACTCTAATCCTGAGGTTTTTTTGTGAAGTCCTTCTCGGACTTTTTCTAGAGTGAGGAGGTTGGTTTCTACTAGTCCTGACTCATTGATGTAGTAGCAGCATTCTTCATTGAGGAACATACAGGTCTCGCCTTTGTCAGCCGTAAGGAGATCGAGTGCTCTGTGATTCTGGGCTGCCACCTGGGCCACTGAGGTGATCTGTCGTTGGAGAGAAGCCAGGGACTCTGCTGAAGCTTCGATTGCTACCTGTAATCGGGCTGAAAGGTCTTGAAAGGATCCGACAGAATGAGTTAAGGCTCCAGTTCCAAGGCCAGAGGCCATGAGGGATACAGCTAAAGAGACTCCAATCATTAGCAGAAGGAATACTGCTCTTGCCTGGTGGGGGCGGGTAATGGGCAGAAGACAGGATAGCTCAGCTTCACTGTACAGGGTGAGGCTGGGGACTAGGGAGATGGGAACGCATAGGGTAGTGTTGGAAGCCTTGAGAGTTTTTGACAGGGTGGAGTTGTACCAAAAATACCCACCTGGGGGCGCAGTGAGATTTGGAGGTGCCGATCCTGTCCAATTGCACCAGGAAACATTAGGGGTGGAGTAGCAAAAGGGGAGTTGTTGTCTAAGTGGGTCTTGGAACAAAGGAACTTCCCCCAGGGTTTGGCCGGGATGGGAAAAGGAGGGGGTTAGGTTAGAGGAGTTAAATGGGCTAGGTAAAGGTACCACAACCAGTGGGGGCTTATTTAATGCTGCAGACAAGAAAGAATGGGAGATGTTGTGCACTCTGACCATATGTACTACCTGGGCCCCTTCTCTGACTAAGGTTAGCCAAGAAAAAGGGTTACCACTGCTCTGAGGCTTGTTGTCTGAGTTGGCTGTGTTGTCTGGGTTGGCTAGAGCTGAGATGACTTTTTCTTGTTTGATGTTGGAGGCCAGGCTGATGAAGCTGCTTGTGACCCTGACATAGGCTCTATAAATCTTGAGTCAGGCTACGGGATAAGATTCGTAGCCATGCCGGTAAAGGCGAGCCTCTATACCTGATGCCCACTGAGGGTCCCACGGGTCAGGAATGGTAAAGAAGAATGTAGGCACTTCTCCTCGTCCATATGATCTGACTAACTGAACTGTTGATGCAGGTTGCTGCCACTTGGTGTACGACATGTCAAGGTAAGTAAAATGCATGTTACAATAATGATATGGACACCCGCCGTTGGTTTCTACCCAGTAATTGAGACAGTTATATTCTACCTGATCATAGAGAAAGCACAGGACCGGGTTCCACCAGTCGGGGCAACTATTAAAGGCGGAGAAGTTAAAGGTAACCTGACTCTGGCACCCTTGGGACCGGCAGTCAACTGTGGCTAAGATGTGGGAACGTATGTGATTGTTTTGGGTCCAGGTCTCTGACAGATAGAATCTCCAGCGGAATGGGTTGACGGGGGGAGTTTGGGTAGGAGTCTTACCTAGGCTCAGGAGTACTGGATAGCTGAGGAAGGTTAGGCAGAGGGTCCTTACCGGCACGCGGCACGCATAAGTCGTAGTTTAGTAGGGGCAACAGCCTGAACCATCCACCTGGAATCACGCTGGGTGGGTGCTTTTTTCAGCTGGGACAGATGATACCAGGAGGGAAGGCCGAAGAGCTTGGCAGCAGTGGGCGTGGTAAGGATCATGGTATATGGTCCTTCCCACCGGGGAGATAAGGCTCAGGGCTGCAGCTGCTTGACCAGTACCAGGTCTCCTGGTGCTACAATGGCGGGATTTTTAGGGTTTGGGGAAGCAGGTGTGGGGAGACACGGGTCCGCATGTTTTCTTAGAAGCTCGCCTAAGAGGGTTAAGTAAGGGAGGTAGGAGCCTAAGGGAGGGGAGAGGGCTGGCAGCTCCTGGAAGAGGAACGGGCATCTGTACAGTAGCTCAAAAGGGCTGAGCCCTGTGGGGGCCCAAGGAGCTGCCCTGAGATGAGTAAGAGCCAAGGGAAGGAGAGTTATCCACGAGAGGCGGGTTTCTAGAGTGAGCTTGGTTAGATGCAGTTTAAGGAGGCTGTTTGCGCCCTTCTACCTTACCAGACCACTGCGGATGGTAGGGAATGTGGAGCTTCCAGGTAATCTGGAGTGCGGCTGCCACCTGCTGGGTAAGTTTGGAAATGAAAGCCGGACCATTGTCTGATTGGTTGTTTTTGGGGGAGACCGAACCTGGGGACAATGTGCTCTAGGAGAATAGTTGCCGCGACTTCTGCAGTCTCTCCAGTGGTGGGGAAAGCCTCAATCCATCCTGAGAAGGTGTCAACTAAGGTCAGCAGGTAGCAAAATTTTTTATGTCGGGGCATGTGGGTAAAATCAAGTTGCCAATCTTCTCCTTGCTGGTGGCCTCTTAGCTGATGAATAGGCCCTGGGTGCCTGAGCCTACCTTGGGGGTTAGTGGCCAAACAGGTGGCACATTGCTGATGTACTTTCTTAATTTGGGCCTGCAGTGAGGGAAGGTGAAAGATGGGTTCTAAGAAGTTATACATAGCCTTGGGTCCTATGTGGAGAGAGCAGTGTGTGTCGATCAGTATATGTACTGCCTGAGTCTGAGGCAGCGCTATTCGGCTGTCAATGAACACCCACCCATCCTTGTTTTGGGTAACAGTGGGGTGGGCCATCAGGGTTTGAAGTTCCTGGGAAGAGTAGTCTGGGGAATATGTGGGGGAAAGACAGAGTAAAGGCACTGGGGGAGGGGAGGAAGTGAGAGCAGTGGCCCTTGCGGTGGAGTCAGCTAGGCTGTTACCTTGCAACACAGGGTCCTTAGAATGCTGGTGGCTTTTGCATAGGAGTATTGCATGGTGAGTTGGTGGGAACTAGAATGTGCTGTTGGAGCAGGCGTGTAATGATAGGTTTTAATCCCTGTCGATGTTCAAGGGAGATAGGGAACTGGGGTCTAGAGGGAAACTTGGAAGGGTCTGTTAGCCGGACGTGGACCGGGGTATGGTGCTGGGCAATGATTGGGGTGGAGATGTCCCACACTTTAGGGTTAATGGGGACTGGAAACGGGAGTAGGGGGTCAGCCTGGCAAGGTTTGTCAGGTGAGAGGAGGGGGAAAAGGAACACAAGGTGTGGGGAGGGGTTGGGTCAGAAGTGAACTGAGGCCCCTAGCTTGGAGAGGAGGTCTCGTCCTAACAAGGGGACTGGGCATGAAGGAATGATAAGAAATGAGTGCAAGAAGAGGGAGCCATCCAGGCGGCAAGACGGAGCCATCCAGGCGGCAAGACAGAGGAGGAGTCTGGCGGTAGGTGGAGGGAGTACCATCAATTCGCATGACTGTGACAGTGGAGGGGTGGCTGGGGCCACTGAATGAAGGCAAAACAGAGTAGGTAGCCCCCGTATCCACAAGGAAGAATATGGACTTACCCGCTACCTGGAGCATGACCCTGGGCTCAGCGAGAGTGAGAGGGGTCCCTGAGTCTGGGCCTCTTCAATCTTCGTCAGTGTCGAGGAGCTAGAAGGCACCTCCAATACCCAGAGGAGGTCGTCACGTGGAGGTGCAGCGACCATCCTTAGGTTGGGGCAGTCTGACCTCCAGTGGCCCATCTGCCAACAGTTCAGACAGTGGCGAGTTGGCTCCTTTGGGTTAGGGCACTGCCTGGCCCAGTGGCCTTCGTTGCCACACTTGAAGCAGGCACCAGATGGCGCTCGGGGAGTACCTCCTTTCTGGGAGCTCCTGAAGCTGACTGGCCTCAGGGCTGCAACCAAGGTCTGGGTTTGGAGTTGTACCTTCTGTTTTAGCCTGGCCTGTGATTGGGCCTCAGCTGCTTCCTCCCTGGAGTTGTAGACCTTGAAGGCCAGTTTGACTAAATCCTGGATGGGAGTTTGAGGGCCGTCCTCCACCTTTTTTAACTTTTTTTGAATATCGGGGGCTGACTGAGAAATGAAATATGAGGCCAAGACGGTCCTCCCTGCGGGGGAGGCAGGGTCAAGGCGGGTGTACTGAATAAGTGCCTCAGTCAGCCAGTTAAGAAAAGTGGCCAGATTTTCATCTGCACCTTGGACTACCTCTTTTAGTTTGTTAAAGTTGACTGATTTGTTAGAGGCTGCCTGCACACCAGCAAGAAGGCACTGAACCATCATGTCTCAGCAGCGGCGGCCTGCCTGCCCTACCTGGTAGTCCCAGTCGGGCTCAGCCAAGGGCACTGCCTTGGTGCCGACTGGCATGGCAGAGTTAGTTAAATGAACCTGGTTAGCATGCTGCCTGGCTGCCGCTAGGATGCATTCCTGCTCCTCAGGAGACAGGGATGAGGTCATAACGACATGGAGGTCGTGCCAGGTAAGATAATATGCCTGGCATAGATACCTGAACTCTTTGATATAATGAGGAGGATTGGCCAGAAAGGAGCCTGCACGCTCTTCAACCTTAGACAAGTCTGCCAATGAAAATGGCACATGGACCGGGGCTACTCCTTCGGCGCCTGCTATCTCTCGTAAGGGACACAGGAGGTTGGTCTTGGACTGAGTATGGGCTGAGACAGGCGAGGAGGGAGAGGAGGTGGAGGTAGGGGAGACAGAATCTGTCAGGTTTGGTAAGGGCACAGGAGGGGTGGAAGGGAGGGGAGGCATTGTTGAGGATGGGGATAATGGTGGGTCAGGGTAAGGAGGAGGTTGGGTGGGAGACCGGAGGGGTGGCCAGGAAAGTGTGTCAGGAGGCTCAGAAAAAGAGGAGGAATCATCCCTCTCTTTGCTCGAGGGAAGAGACTTTGCGACTAGGACCTGAGCTAACGAGCACTGGGCGCAGAGATCTGGGTGAGAACGCGAGTCCCAAAAGGCTTGAACATAGGGTATTTCATGCCATTTACCTAGTCTCTTGCAGAAGTTGGTCAGATCCATGAGAACGTTAAAGTCTAGAGTGCCTTCTGCAGGCCACTGAGACTGATTATCCAATTTATATTGCAACCATGCTATTGTGCAGAAGAAAATGAGCCACTTTCATTTTATGTCTTGGCTGAGACTTAAAGTCTGGAGATTCGCCAAGAGGCACCCCAGAGGGGATTTTCAGTTTGGTTTGGACTGGGTACTTCCCATGGTCTCAAGGCGGGCAGTCCGGAGGCAATGGGAGTGTCCTCTCACTGCCACATGGAGTGCGGGGTACGGTGGCTTCCAGGGAGGTTGGACGTCTCCTAGTCCCCAGTGCCGAGGTCACAGTTGACTAGAGAGAGCCCCTGATGCGGCCGTAAGTTTTGGACAGGGACTCCAAGAGGGAGCCTTCAGGACAGGGGGAAAACTTACCCAGCAGTGTTCGAATTGAGTCTTAAATTTGGTGAGACTGTTCCAGGCTTGAGGAGGCGATCCTGGCTTGAGGAGAAGAGAGCCTGCCCGACCTAGCAGGGGTCCGGGGAGGGGTCTCCTCCTGGGTTTTGGCACCAAATGTAAAGGTAAACTGAGGCTGGAGCCGAACCAGGAATGAAGACACAAGGCAAATGGCAGTGAGAATAGCTTTTATTAGGGCTTGCGGGCGAGGTTCCTTGGTCCAAAGGCATGGGCCAAGGAAGTCACGCTGAGGGAGGAGGGTAGGGGTTTCTTATAGCCTGAGAGGTAGGGAAGCTGGTTGTGCAAACAGGGCCTGGGGGGTCTTGAAACTACTAGGGCAGGAGTTGAGTAAGGGTCATGAGGAAGGGGTCTTTGGAAACTGTCAACCAAAACTGCTGTTTACGAACTTGTGGAATGCAGGTGAGCTGCAGGTCATGGGGGAGTGTGGCTGCCCAGCTGGAATCTCTGACGTATATAAGTCTGAATATGTGTTCAAAGAGGAAGGGAAGTCTCGAACAAAGGGCCTGCTCAAACAAAGGGCCTGCTACGCCGAGTGGTGCCGCCATGTCGAGTCTAGATCCCTGCCTAACAGTTGCAATCCAAGCTGTATCTGCTTTAGGGAGCACCCAAATCCAAGTAATGCTGTGGTTTTTGCAGACTTACTATTTTGATAGTATTGGAGAAGATTCAGGACAATTTTCTGAAATGCTAGGTGGACACTCTCATTCCCTTTTCTTACTTTCTCCCAAACATAGAGAGTCTTTGTCTGTTTTCTGAGTCACACAATCCTGGGGGTGGAGTGATGTAAGCATCAATATGGCAGCCACCACTGTGAATGCACTGGCTCATATTTGAAGCCACAATACACAGCACTGAGTCTTGGCCAAGGCTTGCAGTAAGCTCTCTCTGACTACTGCCTATGTTCACTCACGACCCTGGGGCTCCACAATGAGCAGATGGCAAAGCCAGTTGGGAATTGTTTTTTCCTTAAGTGATGTGAGGTTCCTTAAGCTCTTGACGACTGCAAATGTGCCACCTGGGAGTCAGGGTCTAGAGTCAATAATCTTAGTCTACCTGATGTTCTACTATACTGTGACTGAGTCAGCATGAAGGGGGCCAGCCCCTCCACAACCTGTGGGTGTTTCTCATCACGTGAGATGAGAGACTGAGAAAAGAAAGAGACACAGAGACAAAGTATAGAGAAAGAAAAGTGGGCCCAGGGGATGAACGCTCAGCATATGGAGGACCCGTGCCTGCAACGGTCCCTGAGTTCCCTCAGTATTTATTGATCATTACCTTTGCCATCTGGGAGAGGGGGGTGTGGCAGGACAATATGGTAATAGTGGGGAGAGGGTCAGCAGAAGAACATGTGAACAAATGTCTCTGTGTCATAAACAAGGTTAAGAAAAAGGTGCTGTGCTTTGACGTGCACATACATAAACATCTTGGTGCATTAAGGAGCAACATTGCCACTATCACGTCTCACCTCCAGGCCCAAGGCAGTTTTCTCCTATCTCAGTAAATAGAACATACAATTGGGTTTTACATGAAGACATTCCATTGCCCAGGGACAAGCAGGAGACAGATGCCTTCCTCTTATCTCAACTGCAAAGAGGCCTTCCTCTTGTACTAATCCTCCTCAGCACAGACTCTTTATGGGTATCGGGCTGGGGGACAGTCAAGTCTTTCCCTTTTCCACGAGGCCATATCTCAGATGATCACATGTGGAGAAACCTTGGACAATACCTGGCTTTCCTAGGCAGAGGCCCCTGCAGCCTTCCGCAGTGTTTGTGTCCCTGGGTACTTGAGATTAGAGAATGGTGATGACTTTTAACAAGCATACTGCCTTCAAGCACTTGTTTAACAAAGTACATCCTGCATAGCCCTAAATCCATTAAACCTTGAGTAAACACAGCACATGTCTCTGCAAGCACTGGGTTGGGGGTAGGGTTACAGATTAACAGCATCTCAAGGCAGAAGAATTTTTCTTAGTACAGACCAAAATGGAGTCTCTTATGTCTACTTCTTTCTACATAGACACAGTAACAGTCTGATCTCTCTTTCTTTTCCCCACACCAGCACTCAAATTACATCACACAGTCCTTCCAACTCTTCCTTCCACTTTCCAAAGAAAGAGGAGCCTCAGCCCATAGCCACCACTATCCCAGGCCACAAGGAGTACTGCCAGACAACCAGCCATGTTCCTTTAAGGCCCTGAGTCTCTTAGGTAAGCTTGTCATGAATGCTGTCTGGCCCGGGACTCACCCTTCAGGGTTATGGGTTCCTTTCTGGCACAGGGCAGATCCAGAATTGTTGCTGACCAGTCAAGTCTTAGAATCAGAGACCCCACAAGCCCTATTAGTGTTCCACACCATGTGTATGTGCTGCCACCTAAGATGCAAGATAAAGTCCCATTTACTTTTTCCTCTGCTTTTCTCAGGCAGCAGCATTTTTGCCCTTTGAAAACCACAGCTTGTAATGTGCTGAGTCTCACCTGAAGTTAGCAAGTTTCAGAGGTCCACACAAAAGCCCTCGATGTACTACAGGGGTATTGCAGATGGTTATTCAGGGCCCAGGGTCTCTTCAGTTAGCAGGTATCAAATGCTCGCTGTTCTGTGCACTTTCTTTCAAGACATCAGAATCCCTCTGGCCAAGTATGTGTCTAGAAATGTCATCTGGGAGCTAGAGCCTGGTATCAGGGTAATAGCAGCCTCATAAAATACGTTTGAAATTTTGCCATCTTTTTCCAATTTTTGAAGAGTTTGAGTAGAGTTGTTATTAGCTCTTCTTTCATTGACTGGTAGAATTCAACAGTGAATCCATCAGGTCCTGGGCTCTTCTTTGATGACAGCATTGTTTTGATGACTTTGGTGTCGTTACTCATTATTGGTTTATAAGTTTTCCTATTTCTTCGTGGTTCATATTTAGTGGGATGTATGTGTTCAGATATTTATTAATTTTCTCCAGGTTTTTTAATTTGTTGGTGCATAGCTGTTTCTAATTGTAGTTAATGATTATATTTCTGAAGCCTCAGTTATTCTGTCTTCTTTTTCATTTCCAATTTTATTTATTTGAGTCTTCTGACTTCACTTCTTAATTAGTCTGTCCAAGGGTTTGTCAATTTTATATTTTCAGAAAAACAACTCTTTTTATTGATCTTCTTTATTATATTAGAATTTCTGTTTCATTTATTCCTGCTCTGATCTTTCACGTTTATTTCCTTCTACTAATTTGAGGATTGATGGGTTCTTGTTTATCTAGTTCTTCGGGGTGTGCCATTAGGTTATTATTTTGAAGTCTTTCTACTGTGGGATATGATGAGGTTTCTCTTCAAATAGCTTGACCAATCCTTTATTCTTTAATTCATAATACCCCCCACCCACCCCTTTTTCCTTTTTTCTTTTTCTTTCCGCCTTTGTTGCATGCTTGGACACCCCACAGTACCAGGTTTATCAGTACCAGCTCACATTCCTCTCCTTATTTGGAAAGAAGACTAGCTCTCTAGCTCATGACAGACACCCCTTACCTTTTTCCCCTCTCTCCATTACATGCTCACTTCATCTGAAGAAAGTTCAACTATCAAGCCAACCGGATTAGTTCAGATTGTGCGGCACGACCCCGGCCAACAAGGAAAGGGTACAGGGGCAGGACTTGCATCAGGAATAAAGGCTCTCACATCCTTTTGTTCAGGGATGCTCTCATGGCCACTGGCCAAGGAGAAGCACCCCTCTATGCAAAAGTAAAATTACTTTGCTAAGAATCCTTTGTTTGAGTGTTCAGTTTCCTTAGGAATTTGAGCTTTATTCCAAACACTACTGTGTTGATAAAGGCATTATTTTTATAGAATCCCTTTTTAATGCTGCTTTTGCTGGATCTGATGAGTTTGGTGTGTTGTATTTCCATTTTCATTTGCTTCAGAAACATTTTCAACTTATTGCTTAATTTCTTCCTTGATGCATTGGTTGTTCAGGAGCATGTTGTGTAATTTCCATGAGTTTGTTCATTTTCCAAGGTTCCTCTGGGTATTAATTTTTAGTTTATTTCACAGTGGTTGGAGAAGACAGCTAATATAATTTCTATTTTTTAAATTTGTCCAGACTTTTTGTGGCCTAAGATATAGTCCATTCTGGAAAATATTATATGTGCTGATGAAAAGGATTTTTCTTTCCTTTTTTTTTTTTTTTTGGTTGAGACAGAGTCTCGTTTTGTTGCCCAGGCTGGAGTGCAGTGGCTGGATCTCAGTTCACTGCAAGCTCCACCTCCTGGGTTTACACCATTCTCCTGCCTCAGCCTCCCGAGTAGCTGGGACTACAGATGGCCGTCACCTCGTCTGGCTACTTTTTTTTTTTTTTGTATTTTTTAGTAGAGACGGGGTTTCACCAGGTTAGCCAGGATGGTCTCGATCTCCTGACCTCGTGATCCACCCTTCTCGACCTCCCAAAGCGCTAGGATTACAGGCTTGAGCCACTGCGCCCGGCCTGAAAAGGATTTTTCTTCTGCAGTTGTTCAGTGAAATGTTGTGTAAGTGTTTGGGTATTAGACTGAGTGTGTAGTTTAACTCCACTGCTTCCTAGTTGATTTTCTGTTAATGTTTGCTTTTTACATTTGAAATAACTGGCGTCTGGTACCTAGGTATTCATAATTGTTGTATCCTCTTGCTGAATTGACCTGTTTATCATTAGCTAGTGACCCTCCTTCTCTTTTGTTTTTGCAGTCTGTGGTTATAGTCTATTTATCTAATATGACTATAGCTCCCCTTACACTATTTTGGTTTCCAGCTTCATGAAATATCCTTTTCCATTTCTCTGTTTCCACTTCCCTTTCAGTGTCTTTATAGGTGAATTAGATTTCTTTAAGTTAGCATATAGTTGAGTCATTTCTTTACCCATTTGACCACACAGTGGCTTTAATTGGAGAATTTAGAACACTGGTAGTGTTATTATTGATAAGTAAAAACGTAAGACCAGGCATGGTGGCTCACACCATGGAAATGGAAATTCCCAGCACTTTGGGAGGCTGAGGCAGGCTGATCACCTGAGGTCAGGAGTTTGAGACCAGCCTGGTCAACATGATGAAACCTAAAGTCTGTATTAAAAATACAAAAATTAGCCAAACATGGTAGCATGCACCTGTAATCCCATCTACTTGGAAGGCTGAGGCAGGAGAAGCTTGAACCTGGGAGGCAAAGGTTGTAGTGAGCCGAGATCGCACCACTGCACTCCAGCCTAAGTGACAGAAAGAGACTCGGTCTCAAAATTTAAAAAAATAAAAATAAACAAAACAAAACAAAACATAATATTGCTCTTATGTTCTCTGTTTTCTGGTTGTTTTCGCCTGCGCTCCAGAGCCAAATCCAGTCTTTTGAGGCTCCAGACATGGTGGAGCACAGACAAGTCATCTCCACTCTTGTCTGAACTTCTGGTTCACAGCATCTGTGAGCACAAATCAAAGATAATTGTTTTTTCTACTAGTTAGGGATATTTTATTACACAGCGATAGACTCCAGCAAAAGGATCCATCGTACACGATTCCCACAAGTTGACAGGGCTGGAATTATCACAGGGAAACTAAGATGGCTATACTTGTTTTTCCCCCCCAGACGAAGCTTCACTCTTATGCCCAGGTTGGAGTGAAGTGGCACGATCTTGGCCCACTGCAACCTCTGCCCCCCTGTTTCAAGAAATTCATCTTTTGAACAAGGAGATATTGAGGATACACTATGTGTATGCTAACAGTGGTTACAGGAGACTCAGAGAAGAGAGAAACAGTCACTGCCCTCATGCAACTGATATTCTTCAAAAATGTGTATCCCTGAAGCACATCAAGGCTCCAGAAGAGTCCTGCTCTGAACTCCCAGGGAGCAGTTTAGAGACTCATAATGACACAATACTGTAGAAGCAGACAGTTATCCAGGAAAAGTCACCACCCCTCCAGCTTGCCCTGAGGTGCTGCCTCCCTCTGGTGGCCCAAGACCAGATTGTAGCCTTGCAAAGTCTCTGACTTTTCTGTACTCAAATGAAGCCCATCCATGCAGTAACATTCTTACAACTTGAATTAGCAACCTACTGTAAAGAAAGTAAAGGCCAAAGTTCACAGGGCAAAGTGAGTATATATGACTCCTCATCAAAACTCATTAATAATCTTGAGATGGTGAAACAGAGTTGTAAACTAAGCACACACCTTTCAAAGTGACCTCATGACTGCACAATTTGCAAGCTCATGATTCTGCCATCTCTGCCTAACTGGACAAGTGATAGCTTGATGTTCCATGTAAATAGCATGTCAAACTCAAGCCATGGGACACCTATGGAAACGGTGAGCTCCAGCTGTTTGAAACTATAAAAAATTGCTTTCTTCCCTTTGAAAATTTTACATTTTGGTCTCTGAAAGTTATGAATTTTAATCTCTCCCCCAACTCTCCATTCCTCCTCTCATACCCACCTGCACCTGGAATAATGGCCGCTCAACTTCACTCGGCCAGCTTGAGTTACTCTCCCAGGAACAGGTAGGTCATCCCCCACTCAGAGTTCTCAGCCCTTCTTAGGATTCTTCCGAAGTCCACTTTCTTGCCAATCTAGATTCTCCTAATCCCCAATCATGCCAAACACCAAAAACCTTCACTCCATCTTTACAATTTGGTTTGCATTTTCTGCCTAGGACCACAGATCTCCAAGACATCCCACACTCATTTCCTGCCTCTAGTTTCCACACCTCACCTCATGGGCATGTCTCTCAAGGATTCATTAAAGTACCCTGAGCTCAACACAAGAAGGCACAATGGCTAGTGAACCCAGATGGTGGTTTCTATTTCCCACATCATCTGTCCTCTTCGTAGGCTTTGTTTTACAAAGGCATACCGAGTTTGTGAAAGCCACAAAGAAAGCAAAGAAGTGAGGATGTAAAGTCAGTCCTGAAATGAATGATCCTGGCAAGTACAAGAACACACACTGGGCAGTGTGAGTGTGGTTCTCTCTCCACTCTCTGTGGGTGAGAACAAGGGTGCACCTCCCATGTCCCCCAAAATTCTGCTTTTTCTTATTTCCTTCCTTCCTTCCTTCCTTCCTTCCTTCCTTCCTTCCTTCCTTCCTTCCTTCCTTCCTTCCTTCCTTCCTTCCTTCCTTTCTTTCTTTCTTTCTTTCTTTCTTTCTTTCTTTCTTTCTCTCTCTCTCTCTCTTTCTTTCTTTCTTTCTCTTTCTTCTTTCTTTCTTTTTTCTTTCATTCTTTCTTTTTCTATCTGTTTTTTGAAACAGGATTTCTTCTTGTCATCCAGGTTGGAATGCAGAGGTGTGATCGTCACTCACAGTAGCCACAAACCCCTGGGCACAAATGATCCTCCTGCTACAGCCTCCTGAGTAGCCTGGACTACAGGCAAATGCTTCCATGCCCAGCTGATTTATCTTTTTTTCTTTCCTTTCCTTTTCTTTTCTTTTCTTTTCTTTTAGAGATGGGGGCTCACTGTGTCACCCAGGCATCAAGCAATCCTCTCCTACTGTCTTCCTAAAGCATGGGAATTACAGGTGTGAACCACCCTGCCTGTCCTGAAAAATGTGAGATTTGGCTTTCTATGCCTGGCTTGTTTTACCCAAAATAATGTCCTCCAGTTCCTTCTATGTTGCTGCAAAAGACATGATTTTCTACTGTTTTGTTACTGAATAGTATTCCAGTGTGGATATATATGGCATTTTCTTCATTCGTCTGTTGATTGACATGTAGGGTGATTCCATGTCTTTGCTACTGTAAAAAATGCTGCAGCAAATGTATGTGTGCAGCCATCGTTCTGATCTATTCCTTTGAGTATGTACCCAGTAGTGAAATTGCAGGACTGAATGATAGCTTTATTTTTTGTTATTTCAGAAACCTCCATAATGTTTGCCATAAAAGCTGTGCTAATTCACATTCCCAACAAAATGCGTAAGATTCCCCCTTTTCTCCACGTTCGCACCAACATACGTTATGTTTTTGTCATTTTGATAATACCCGTTGTGACTGCAGTAAGATATCTCATTGTGGTTTTTCGTTGTTGCTGTGTTTGTGGTGGTTGTTGTTGAGATGGAGTCTCACTCTGTTGTCAGACTGGAGTGCTGTGGCGTGATCCTGGCTTGCTGCAACCTCTGCCTCCCAGGTTCAAGCGATTCTCCTGCCTCAGCCTCCCGGGCAGCTGGTACTACAGGCATGTGCCACCATGCCACGCTAATTTTTTGTATTTTTAGTAGAGACAGGGTTTCACCATGTTGGCCAGGATGTTCTCAATCTATTGAGCTCATGATCCACCTGCCTTAGCCTCCCAAAGTGCTGGAATTACAGGTGTGAGCCACTGCGCCCGGCCTCATTGTGGTTTTAATGAACATTTCTCTGACGATTCATGCTGTGGAGCATGTTTTCATATAGCTTTTGGCCACTGGTATGTGCTCTTTTAAAAACTATCTCCTGTCCAGGTGCAGTTGCACACACCTGTAATCCCAGAACTTTGGGAGGCTGAGGCCAATGGATCACTTGATGCAAGAAGGTAGAGACCAGCCTGGCCAAGGCAAAACCCCATCCTTACTAAAAATACAATAAATTAGCCAAGCACGGTGGCATGGGCCTGTGGTGCAAGATACTTAGGAGGCTGAGGCACAGGAATTGCTTGAACCCGGCAGGCAGAGGTCACAGCGAGCCAAGATCATGGCACTGCACTGCAGCATGGGTGATAGAGCAAGACCTGTCTCAAAAGAATAAATAAACAAACAAATAAATAAAATTTAAAATTTTAAATGTCTCTTTATGTCCTTTGGCCACTTTTTAATGGGATCCTTTGGAATTTTCTGTTGTAGTTGAGTTCTTTGTTTACTCTGCATATTAGTCCTTTGTCAAAGGAAGAGTTTACAAATAATTTCTGCAATTGTGCAAGTGGTCTGCTCACTCTATTGAGAGGATTATCTTTTTGGCTGTGCAGCAGCTTTTTGTGTCAGTAAAGCTTTGAATTTACATAATTAAAATTTTCAGTTTGGTTTAAATGTGCATTGGTCTATTTTTGGTTTTGTTGCCTGTACTTTTGAATTCTTACTCATGAGCTCCTTACTAGACATGACTACAAGAGTTTTCTTTAGGTTTCTTCTCATATTGTTACCATTTCAGTACATATATTTAAGTCTATAATTTACCTTAAATTGATTTTTGTAAATATGGTTAGAAATATTCTTCTGCATATGATAATTCAATTGTCCCAGCACTAATTATTGAAAAAGTTGTGCTTTCCCCAATAATTATTCTTATCAGCTTTGTCAAAGATCAGTTGACTACAAATGTGTGGCTTTCTTTCTGGGTTCTCTAGTCTGTTACATCAATCTGTGTGTCTATTTTTATACTACTACCATGCTGTACTGGTGACTGTGGCTTTGTAATATAATTTGAAGTCAGGAAATGTGATGCTCCCAGCTCTGTTCATTTGCTTCAGCTGGAAAGGCTGAGTCGACAACTGCCGAGATGGTGGATGCTCCTCCCCACAGGGGCTCCATCCTGGAAAAAGATCATGGTTCCCACCGACCATATAACCCCGACTGGAGTTCCTGAAATTCCCAAAGGGAGGCCCCACCCAGTGAGGAGGGATGAATCAGGGTCCCAGTTAAGGAAACAGTCTGGTCACAATCAGGCACAGCAGCTGTGCTACCTTGTGGTGGACCAGACCACCTGGACTCCCTGGAGCCTGCAGGCTAGAGTGTCTGAGTCCGTGGAAACACAGAGATGGAGGCCACCCTCACCGCCCCGGAAAACTAGTCTCAGAGAGTCTCCAGCCTATTGGCATTGGTTGGCTGGTATTCCAAGCCAGTGGGTCTTAACTTGAGAGGTGCCGCGGAAGTGGGGCCCACAGAATGAGGCTCCTTGGCTCCCTGGATTCAGCCTCCTTCCTAAGGGAAGGTACAGATGGAACTACTGCCTTGCCCGGCTTTCCAAGGCCAGAGTATATATAACCCCTGGGTCTCTGTTTCTGTCTAAGAGGCTGTTCCTCCAACACTGGACACAGCTCTGTGTATCTGACCCAAGGCCCTCATGGCATGAGCTAATGGGAGGATCTCCTGATCCATGGGTTGCAAAAATCCATGGGAGAAGCATGGTTTGCGGGGAGGAGTCATGCCCTCACTCACTACATCCCTTGGATGCAGGTGAATGTTTCTTTGGCTCTGTTACAGTACCGGGTGGATCATCACCTGCCCATATTTCTTTGATCTCCTGGGTCAAGCTGGTTGCCTAGTCACTCCCAATGTGGGAACCTGGATATTTCAGTTCAAGGTGCTGAATTCACTGTGCTTTCCATTCAGGAGAAGGCAGTTGCTTCAGATTGGCCATCTTGGCCCATCCTGCTTCACGTCACTTTCTATAAAATGCCCGCCTCTCCAGGAATAACACCATTACATAACTTCGCCTGAAACAAATAGAAGACTCATTACACTTATCATGGGCTGACTTACTTCACCTATAATGAGCATGCCATGGAAATACTAGTGGATGAAATGGTCCATTTTCTTAGGGATGAGACAGGAAAATGGTGTACAGCTTTTGAATTTAATTAATTAAAAATTTTAGTTTGGTTTAAGCTTGCAGTGGCCTATTTTTTGTTTCATTGCCTGTACTTTTGAGGTCTTACAATGACCAGAAGAGTTTTCTGTAGGTTTATTCTAGTATTCTAGTATTTTTACCGTTTCAGTACCTACTTTGAAGTTTATAATTCACCTTAAATTGATTTTTTTTCTTATTTTTTATTTATTATTATTATACTTTAAGTTCTAGGGTACATGTGCATAACGTGCAGGTTTGTTACATATGTATACTTGTGCCATGTTGGTGTGCTGCACCCATCAACTCGTCAGCACCCATCAACTCGTCATTTACATCAGGTATAACTCCCAATGCAATCCCTCCCCCCTTCCCCCTCCCCATGATAGGCCCTGGTGTGTGATGTTCCCCTTCCCGAGTCCAAGTGATCTCATTGTTCAGTTCCCACTTATGAGTGAGAACATGCGGTGTTTGGTTTTCTGTTCTTGCGATAGTTTGCTGAGAATGATGCTTTCCAGCTGCATCCATGTCCCTACAAAGGACACAAGCTCATCCTTTTTTATGGCTGCATAGTATTCCATGGTGTATATGTGCCACATTTTCTTAATCCAGTCTGTCACTGATGGACATTTGGGTTGATTCCAAGTCTTTGCTACTGTGAATAGTACCGCAATAAACATACGTGTGCATGTGTCTTTATAGCAGCATGATTTATAATCCTTTGGGTATATACCCAGTAATGGGATGGCTGGGTCATATGGTACTTCTAGTTCTAGATCCTTGAGGAATTGCCATATAGTTTTCCATAATGGCTGAACTAGTTTACAATCCCACCAACAGTGTAAAAGTGTCCCTATTTCTCCACATCTTCTCCAGCACCTGCTGTTTCCAGACTTTTTAATGATTGCCATTCTAACTGGTGTGAGATGGTATCTCATTGTGGTTTTGATTTGCATTTCTCTGATGGCCAGTGATGATGAGCATTTCTTCATGTGTCTGTTGGCTGTATGAATGTCTTCTTTTGAGAAATGTCTGTTCATATCCTTTGCCCACTTTTTGATGGGGTTGTTTGTTTTTTTTCTTGTAAATTTCTTTGGGTTCTTTGTAGGTTCTGGATATTAGCCCTTTGTCAGATGAGTAGATTGTAAAAATTTTCTCCCATTCTCTAGGTTGCCTGTTCACTCTGATGGTAGTTTCTTTTGCTGTGCAGAAGCTCTTTAGTTTAATTAGATCCCATTTGTCAATTTTGGCTTTTGTTGCCTTTGCTTTTGGTGTTTTAGACATGAAGTCCTTGCCCATGCTTATGTCCTGAATGGTACTACCTAGGTTTTCTTCTAGGGTTTTTATGGTATTAGGTCTAACATTTAAGTCTCTAATCCATCTTGAATTAATTTTCATATAAGGAGTAAGGAAAGGATCCAGTTTCAGCTTTCTATTTATGGCTAGCCAATTTTCCCAGTACCATTTATTAAATAGGGAATCCTTTCCCCATTTCTTGTTTTTCTCAGGTTTGTCAAATATCAGATGGCTGTAGATGTGTGGTATTATTTCTGAGGCCTCTGTTCTATTCCATTGGTCTATATCTCTGTTTTGGTACCAGTACCATGCTGTTTTGGTTACTGTAGCCTTGTAGTATAGTTTGAAGTCAGGTAGCGTGATGCCTCCAGCTTTGTTCTTTTGACTTAGGATTGTCTTGGCAATGCAGGCTCTTTTTTGGTTCCGTATGAACTTTAAAGCAGTTTTTCCCAATTCTGTGAAGAAACTCATTGGTAGCTTGATGGGGATGGCATTGAATCTATAAATTACCTTGGGCAGTGTGGCCATTTTCATGATATTGATTCTTCCTATCCATGAGCATGGTATGTTCTTCCATTTGTTTGTGTCCTCTTTTATTTCACTGAGCAGTGGTTTGTAGTTCTCCTTTCCTTTACATCCCTTGCAAGTTGGATTCCTAGATATTTTATTCTCTTTGAAGTAATTGTGAATGGAAGTTCATTCATGATTTGGCTTTCTGTTTGTCTGTTACTGGTGTATAAGAATGCTTGTGATTTTTGCACATTAATTTTGTATTCTGAGACTTTGCTGAAGTTTCTTATCAGCTTAAGGAGATTTTGGGCTGAGATGATGGGGTTTTCTAAATATAGAATCATGTCATCTGCAAACAGGGACAATTTGACTTCTTTTTTTCCTAACTGAATACACTTTATTTCTTTCTCTTGCCTGATTGCCCTACCCAGAACTTCCAACACTATGTTGAATAGGAGTGGTGAAAGAGGGCATCCCTGTCTTGTGCCAGTTTTCAAAAGGAATTTTTCCAGTTTTTGCCCATTCAGTATGATATTGGCTGTGGGTTTGTCATAAATAGCTCTTATTATTTTGAGATATGTTCCATCAATACTGAATTTATTGAGCATTTTTAGCATGAAGGGCTGTTGAATTCTGTCAAAGGCCTTTTCTGCATCTATTGAGATAATCATGTGGTTTTTGTCTTTGGTTCTGTTTATATGCTGGATTACATTTATTGATTTGCGTATGTTGAACCAGCCTTGCATCCCAGGGATGAAGCCCACTTGATCATGGTGGATAAGCTTTTTGATGTGCTGCTGGATCCGGTTTGCCAGTATTTTATTGAGGATTTTTGCATCGATGTTCATCAGGGATATTGGCCTAAAATTCTCTTTTTTTGTTGTGTCTCTGCCAGACTTTGGTATCAAGATGATGTTGGCTTCATAAAATGAGTTAGGGAGGATTCCCTCTTTTTCTATTGATTGGAATAGTTTCAGAAGGAATGGTACCAGCTCCTCCTTGTACCTCTGGTAGAATTCAGCTGTGAATCCATTGGGTCCTGGACTTTTTTTGGTTGGTAGGCTATTAATTATTGCCTCAATTTCAGAGCCTGCTATTGGTCTATTCAGGGATTCAGCTTCTTCCTGGTTTAGTCTAGGGAGAGTGTAAGTGTCCAGGAAATTATCCATTTCTTCTAGATTTTCTAGTTTATTTGCATAGAGGTGTTTATAGTATTCTCTGATGGTAGTTTGTATTTCTGTGGGGTCGGTGGTGATATCCCCTTTATCATTTTTTATTGCATCTATTTGATTCTTCTCTCTTTTCTTCTTTATTAGTCTTGCTAGCAGTCTATCAATTTTGTTGATCTTTTCAAAACACCAACTCCTGGATTCATTGATTTTTTTTTAGGGTTTTTTGTGTCTCTATCTCCTTCAGTTCTGCTCTGATCTTAGTTATTTCTTTCCTTCTGCTAGCTTTTGAATGTGTTTGCTCTTGCTTCTCTAGTTCTTTTAATTGTGATGTTAGAGTGTCAATTTTAGATCTTTCCAGCTTTCTCTTGTGGGCATTTAGTGCTATAAATTTCCCTCTATACACTGCTTTAAATGTGTCCCAGAGATTCTGGTATGTTGTCTCTTTGTTCTCATTGGTTTCAAAGAACATCTTTATTTCTGCCTTCATTTCGTTATGTACCCAGTAGTCATTCAGGAGCAGGTTATTCAGTTTCCATGTAGTTGAGCGGTTTTGATTGAGTTTCTTAGTCCTGAGTTCTAGTTTGATTGCACTGTGGTCTGAGAGACAGTTTGTTATAATTTCTGTTCTTGTACATTTTTTGAGGAGTGCTTTACTTCCAATTATGTGGTCAATTTTGGAATGAGTGTGATGTGCTGCTGAGAAGAATGTATTTTCTGTTGATTTGGGGTGGAGAGTTTTGTAGATGTCTATTAGGTCTGCTTGCTGCAGAGATGAGTTCAATTCCTGGATATCCTTGTTAAGTTTCTGTCTCGATCTGTCTAATGTTGAAAGTGGGGTTTTGAAGTCTCCCATTATTATTCTATGGGAGTCTAAGTCTCTTTGTAAGTCTCTAAGGACTTGCTTTATGAATCTGGGTGCTCCTGTATTGAGTGCATATATATTTAGGATAGTTAGCTCTTCCTGTTGAATTGATCCCTTTACCATTATGTAATGGCCTTCTTTGTCTCTTTTGATCTTTGATGGTTTAAAGTCTGTTTTATCAGAGAGTAGTATTGCAACCCCTGCATTTTTTTGTTCTCCATTTGCTTGGCAGATCTTCCTCCATCCCTTTATTTTGAGCCTATGTGTGTCTCTGCATGTGAGACGGGTCTCCTGAATACAGCAAACTGATGGGTCTTGACTCTTTATCCAGTTTGCCAGTCTGTGTCTTTTAATTGGACCATTTAGTCCATTTACATTTAAGGTTAATATTGTTATGTATGAACTTGACCCTGCCATTATGATATTAACTGGTTATTTTGCTTGTTAGTTGATGCAGTTTCTTCCTAGCCTCGATGGTCTTTACATTTTGGCATGTTTTTGCAATGGCTGGTACTGGTTGTTCTTTTCCATGTTTAGTGCTTCCTTCAGGGTCTCTTGTAAGGCAGGCCTGGTGGTGACAAAATCTCTAAGCATTAACTTATCTGTAAAGGATTTTATTTCTCCTTCACTTATGAAACTTAGTTTGGCTGGATATGAAATTCTGGGTTTAAAATTCTTTTCTTTAAGAATGTTGAATATTGGCCCCCACTCTCTTCTGGCTTGTAGAGTTTCTGCTGAGAGATCTGCTGTTAGTCTGATGGGCTTCCCTTTGTGGGTAACCCGACCTTTCTCTCTGGCTGCCCTTAAGATTTTTTCCTTCATTTCAACTTTGGTGAATCTGACAATTATGTGTCTTGGGGTTGCTCTTCTCAACGAGTATCTTTGTGGTGTTCTCTGTATTTCCTGAATTTGAATGTTGGCCTGCCCTACTAGGTTGGGAAAGTTCTCCTGGATGACATCCTGAAGAGTGTTTTCCAACTTGGTTCCATTTTCTCCCTCACTTTCAGGCACTCCAATCAGACGTAGATTTGGTCTTTTTACATAATCCCATACTTCTTGCAGGCTTTGTTCATTTTTTTTTCTTCTTTTTTCTTTAGATTTCTCTTCTCGCTTCATTTCATTCATTTGCTCCTCAATCACTGATACTCTTTCTTCCAGTTGATTGAGTCGGTTACTGAAGCTTGTGCATTTGTCACGTATTTCTCGTGTCACGGTTTTCATCTCTGTCAGTTCGTTTATGGCCTTCTCTGCATTAATTATTCTAGTTATCAATTCTTCCACTCTTTTTTCAAGATTTTTAGTTTCTTTGCACTGGGTACGTAATTCCTCCTTTAGCTCTGAGAAGTTTGATGGACTGAAGCCTTCTTCTCTCATCTTGTCAAAGTCATTCTCCATCCAGCTTTGATCCATTGCTGGCGATGAGCTGTGTTCCTTTGCAGGGGGAGATGTGCT
Organism: Chlorocebus sabaeus; assembly: GCF_047675955.1. Lineage (NCBI taxonomy): Eukaryota > Metazoa > Chordata > Mammalia > Primates > Cercopithecidae > Chlorocebus > Chlorocebus sabaeus. The sequence goes on from NC_132909.1 coordinate 17,822,135, forward strand.
CTTATTTTTTGAATTTCCAGCTTTTCTGCCCTGCTTTTTCCCCATCTTTGTGGTTTTATCTGCCTCTAGTCTTTGATGATGGTGACATACTGATGGGGTTTTGGTGTGGGTGTCCTTCCTGTTTGTTGGTTTTCCTTCTAACAGTTAGTACCCTTAGCTGTAGGTCTGTTGGAGATTGCTTGAGGTCCACTCCAGACCCCGTTTGCCTGGGTATCAGCAGCAGAGGCTGCAGAAGATAGAATATTGCTGAACACCGAGAGTACCTGTCTGATTCTTGCTTTGGAAGCTTCCTCTCAGGGTGTACTCCACCATGTGAGGTGTGGGGTGTCAGTCTGCCCCTAGTGGGGGATGTCTCCCAGTTAGGCTACTCAGGGGTCAGGGACCCACTTGAGCAGGCAGTCTGTCCGTCCTCAGATCTCAACCTCCGTGTTGGGAGATCCACTGCTCTCTTCAAAGCTGTCAGACAGAGTCGTTTGTGTCTGCAGAGGTTTCTGCTGCTTTGTTGTTGTTGTTGTTGTTGTTGTTGTTGTTGATTAGCTGTGCCCTGTCCCCAGAGGTGGAGTCTACAGAGACAGGCAGGGCTCCTTGAGCTGCTGTGAGCTCCACCCAGTTCGAGCTTCCCAGCTGCTTTGTTTACCTGCTTACACCTCAGCAATGGTGGGCGCCCCTCCCCCAGCCTCGCTGCTGCCTTGCAGTTAGATCGCAGACTGCTGTGCTAGCAATGAGGGAGGCTCCGTGGGTGGGTGTGGGACCCTCCCGGCCAGGTGTGGGATATAATCTCCTGGTGTGCCCATTTGCTAAGACCCTTGGTACAGCACAGTATTGGGGTGGGAGTTACCCGATTTTCCAGGTGTTGTGTGTCTCAGTTCCCCTGGCTTGGAAAAGGGATTCCCTTCCCGCTTGCCCTTCCCAGGTGAGGCAATGCCTCGCCCTGCTTCAGCTCTCGCTGGTCGGGCTGCAGCAACTGACCAGCACCGATTGTCCGGCACTCCCTAGTGAGATGAACCCAGTACCTCAGTTGAAAATGCAGAAATCACCTGTCTTCTGTGTCGTTCTCGCTGGGAGCTGGAGACTGAAGCTGTTCCTATTCGGCCATCTTGCTCCACCCATCTTAAATTGATTTTTATAAATATGCTAAGAAATAGGAGTCCAGATTTATTCTTTTACATATGACAATTCAATTGTCCCAGCACCAATTATTGAAAAGGGTGTGCTTTCCCTACAGTGTATTCTTGTCAACTTTCTCAAAGATCAGTTGGCTGTAAATGTGTGGCTTTCATTCTGGGTTATCTCATCTGTTACATTGATCTGTGTGTCTATTTTTATACGACTACCATGCTGTATTGTTGACTATGGCTTTGTAATATAATTTGAAATCAGTAAATGTGATACTCCCAGCTTTGTTCATTTGATTCGGCTGGAAAGGCTGAGTTGACAGTTACAGAGATGACAGCTGCCATTCCCAGAGGGCCTCCATCCCAGAAAGAGATCAGGCTTTCCACCAACCATATAACCCTGGCTAGAGTTCCTGAAATTTTGGTAGGGAGAACCTACTCAGTAAGGAGGTATGAACCAAGGTCAAATTTAAAGAAACAGTCTGGCCACTATCAGGCACAGCAGCAGTGCTGCCTTGTGGGGTACCCCTCCTGCTCCAGACCAACTGGACTCCCTTGAGCCCAAAGGTTAGAGTGTCTGAGTCCACGGAAACACAGAGATGGTAGCCGCCCCAACCTTCCAGAACTTGGTAGTCTCAGGCAGTCTCCAGCATATTGCCACTGCTTGGCTGGTATGCCAAGCCAGTGGGACTTGAGAGGTGCTGTGAAAGTGGGGCCAACAGAATGAGCGTCTCTGGCTCCCTGTGATATGGCTCCGATGAGTAGAGGAACACGAGGGCTCATGTCTCACGCTGAATTGGAGAAAATGACACAAAAACACATACTGTGGTTTTAAGGAGCTCAGAGTTTAATATGCAAGAAAGAAGAAAGAAGCTCCCCATACTGAGACAGAGGGGGGGGGGGCTCCAAAGCCAAAAGAGGAAACCCAGAGTGCTGTGGATACCAGGCAGTTACTTGAGGAGGCTGGAGGAGGCGGTGTCTTAATTGCATAGGGTTCAGGGGATTGGTTTGACCAGGCATGTCTTTTAGGTAGCCCACGACAAAACTGGCCCTTCCACCCTAGCCTTTGAATATGCATGTGCCGGCAGCCATGATGTCCTACACACATGGGGATATGTGGGGGTGGCCAGGTTGTCAGGCACAGGTAGGGGCAAGGGCCAGAAGCAGGCGGGAATCACCATGTTTGGGTGGACCCAGTTTCTAATGGCCAGCATTTGCCGCTCAAATGTTACCAGAGAACTCTAAAAGACGGGGCTTTCCTGCTAGACAAGACTCATTTCTGGAGCTGCTTTAAAAATAAACAAAACTTCCCAAGGACCCCTTTTCCTCTCTATCTGCCTGAAATAATTTCTTAAAAACTCCTGTAACACCTGAATTCAGCCCCCTTCCTGGGGAAATGTATAGACGGAACTCCCGGTTTTCCCGGCTTCCCAAGGCCCGGGTATGTAAACTCCGGGGTCTCTATGTGTGTCTGAGCGGCTGCTCTGCCAACACTCCACACAGCCCTGTGTCCTGGACCCAAGGCCCTTATGAGCTGAGCTCATGAGGGGATCTGCTGATTCATGGTCGCAAAGATCCATGGGAGAAGCATGGTTTCTGGGGCGGGGTCTCACACTGACTCAGGGCTTCCCTCAGATGGCGGAGGTTGTTCCTTTGGCTCTGTGACCGTACAGGGCGAATCATCATCCCTCCCTGTTTTCTTTGTTCTCCTGGGTCAAGCTGTTTACCTAGTCAGTCCCAATGTGAGAACATGAATATTTCAGATGAGGCGCTTATTTCGCAGTTCCCCACGCTTTTCATTCAGCCGAAGGCAGCTGCTTCTAAATGGCCATCTTGGCCCGCCCCCCGCCACGTGACCTTCTATAAAATGCCTCGGCTTTCCAGGAACACTGTCATTCTTTGCTTTTGCCTGAAACCAACAACACCCTTACTGCAGGCATCATGGACTTATTTATTTCACTTATGATGACGATGGTCAAGAGAGTGATAGTGTCTAAAGTGGTCGAGTTTCTGACGGATGTGATAGAAAATTGGTGTGCCAACCAATTAATGACATACGCCCCACAACTAGCAACAGAAAGCGTTATCGCCGAGCTGAGGTGGCTAATCAAGAAGATGGTCACCTTTGTACTCAACGAGGCACTTTCCCTTCTTTAAAAGCTGCTGAAATGCTACAAAAACATCTCATGTTTGCTGAAGATGGTGCGTAGACAAGCAGCACAAGTCATTTAAATATAACTTTCTATTCGGAAATCCAGCACGATATTCGCACAATTGTTGGAAAATCTTACCAGTTCATGAGTCCTGCACGTTTTCTTTAATTTCAGGAGGAAGAAAGTAATCCGGAAAAGTTTCCTGACCTACACCTGCTGCTGCGATTCAACAACCACCAGGAAATTTTGATGACACCGCTCTCTGGAGCTCCTCTCTTTCCTCCGGGAAAAAAGGAATGAAACAAATAAAATAAAGTGTTATTTGGCTGAAGTGAGGTCTCCTGGCTGTTTACGTGGTGGCTTGCTGCTCAATACAGGGTGAGTCTCTGGGTTGTGTGCTGAGGAGGGGAGGCTCTCAATCTGGAGTAAACCCATTGCAGGGGACACCTCCACGGGGTCTGAGGATGAGGAGCCGGACTAGGTCTAAGGAAGGCGGATGTTTCAGAGGTTGAAATTCTGGCAGTAAATACGGGGGGTGTTCAAGAACTTCCTTCAGAAGGAGAAGTTTCAGGGAGGGATAAAGACAAACCCTGGGCGCCTTGAGGGGTATTTACTAATTTGAGAGGACTCTATCGGGAAGCAGAGTGACTATGGCCTCGTTGAGGACTGAGACCCCTGAATAAATGAGGCTCAGATCCCGTCCATGGCCTATGAGACCTGCAAGGGACACATTTTGGTTGGGACAGAGGGAAAGTGCAGCTCTGCAGCTGCGGAGGAAAACCCGGCAGTGTGAAAGCGGCCTTGCAGGGGGCCCTGTGCACTGTGTATGCTTCCGAGCCCCCATGTCCTGTCCCGGCCTCTTTTTCTGGATTCTTCCGGCTCGGCTGTCTCCGCCCTCTCCGCCATCTTCTGAGCGCTCCAGGCTGCTCTCTTCAAGTTTCCCTTCTAGGCTCCAAGTACTAGAAAATCTTTCAGATATGTGTCCCCACCCATGTTTTTAGCATGTGTTGGGACTTCAAGTCCCTGAAGGTTTCTGGCCGGAAATCCACCTCCCTAGCCGCGCCCACTCTGCTCTAGAGACTCCACACTCCGCAAGGTTCCCAGGGCCCTGAGGGACAACTGAGTGGTCTGCGCACTTCAGGGCTCCACACTCGGCAAGATTTTTCAAGTCCTTGGGGTACCCTCCCCAGTGTTTTCCACTTTTCTGGGCTGCAGTCACTCTATAAAAGCCAGGATATTATCTCCACCCCCACTCTAGTTCCCTCAATTCTGCAGGCTGCACGCTCGGCAAGGTCCTCCGGGCCTTGGATCCCCTCCCTCTCCCTATTCCCATGCTCCTAGTCAGCCCTGCTGGGGTCCACTATTTTCAGGAACTAACCATTCCCATGGAGCATTGCTAACAGGAAAGCTGTTTCAGAACAAGCAGCCAGATTCGCTCCTGGACAGCACTGGACACTGGCCGTTTCTCTGAAAACTACTCACCCTTTCTCTAGTCCCCACTTCACGACAGCCTCCTACCTTCTTCCTTCCCCCATGCTGGCTTCCGAGATCCTTCTCTGCTCAGACAACCTCCTCTATCTCCCACCCCCGTTTTTAGAATGCTTTGGGGTTCCAGGTGGGGGAAGGTTTCTGGCCTGAGATCCACTTCTTTCCAAACTCCCTTCTTCTCTTGAACAGCTTCCTGCCTTCAGCCTCACTTCTGCCTCCGAGGTATCAGGACACCTTCCTCTTCATCCTCATTCTTTTGACCACCAGCCTTTTAGGAATTCCAACTTCTCTCTCATCTTCGTGAATCCTGTCCAGGAATTTGCTGACCCCTTCATCTGATACGCAGGAGCTCACATTACCAAAAGTCTACCCCTACCCCAGTCACACTGAAATTAGACAAAATCCCAGGAGTTTTACCTCAACTCTGAGTGTGCCCACAGAAGCTCTCCCTGAAGCCACTTCCTTTTAAGCTGGGTCTAGGGTTCCTCCTTTGTCTTAATGAACGCTGTCCCACGGAGGATGTTTTGGAACCCTTATGATCTTTCATTGCCTTTCTGCCCAGCATTTTGTCTTTTCATGGACATTTGTATTTGTTTTGGACAGATATTTTGTTCTTTCTATGTCCACCCCTAATTTCCAACATCCTGAGATTCTGATGTGTTTCCTGAAAGCCATTTACAGGAATGTCTGTGTGTGCACTGCCCAGACCCCCTTCCCCAGGCTCCTCCTTCACACCTGGTGGGTGCCTCTCCTAGAGAGATTGACATGCAGTCACACGGCCCAGATGGTTGTTAATCATCCCCTTCCTGGCAACAGCTAGCAGCCAGGGAATCACTGGCACAGAAGTGTCAGGGTGACCAAGATGAGGCCACTTCTTTGCTGAAGCCTGTGCTCCAGAGCCTGTCTGGGATCAGGCTTAAGCAGGTCTTCAGCCAGACCTGATGTTACCTGCTTTCCTTGAACTGCCCTGCCTGAGCTATCGGGAGCACTCCCTCAATGCAAATCTTGATTCCCTATCTAATGCTCTGCTTCTAGAAACCATGACCTAGCAGTCACCACTGGTAATGGTCCTGGGAAGTTAACCCTAAGTATGGATTCTGGGGTTGGATGATTCTCCACAGGACTGCAATGAGCACCCATCACTGCTGGCAATTGGATGACAGAGAGTCGCTAGAGCATGTGACCATTGTAGAATCACCGATGTTTCACCTGGGGTAATTTTGGATGAACTACACTAGAAGCACTGAAAGTGCATTGCCTTTGGTTTGGAAGATTGTAGGTAAATAATAGCAATAGGAATGTGGCATTGAGTGGCTGCGAACTGCCATTGATGCATTGAAAGAGGAAAAGACAGGCTCTTACCTGTCACTCAGCAATTTAAAGTGTGAGAGTTGGGACTAGGTGTGGTGGGTCACATCTATAATCCAGAGATTCAGGGGAAGCTTGAGGAGGTAGGATCTTTTGAGTCCAGGAGATCCAGCCCAGCCTGGACACCACAGCAAGATGTCATCTCTACAAAATTTTCTTAAAACTTAGATGGGCTGGTGACATGCACCTGTACTTGCAGATCTAGCTAATGGAGAGTATGAGATTAAAAAATCACCTGAGCCAGGGACTTAGAGGTTACAGTGAGGTATGATTGTGCACTGCACTCACTCCAGCCTGGCCAACAGAGTGAGATTCTGCTTCAAAATATGTAAGAAATAAACCAGGTTTGAGAGTTGGAAAGCATCATCATCTCCTAGGGCCAAGGGACATGTACACCTGAGGCCCAGACACAAGGCTTCATCACAAAGAGACCAGTCATCAGTGGAGCCCGGAGATGCATTCCCCTTCACCCCACCTTGAGCAGGTAATGGAGCCATCTGTTCGGGATCCTCTATGACCCAGCCCTATTTGTCTGTCTCTTTGGCTTCTTTGGATTTGTATATTTTAGCTGTTATAACACTGTAATAACAAATATAGCGATTTTTTTAGTTGCGTGAGTGATGCTAGCTCCATAGTAATCCTGTGACTGATGGGAACTTTTGAATTTGTGGCAAGTTGGAGGGTAGTGTGAATGACCTGAGATTGCCAAATTGGGACTAGCATTGGATGTGAGGTTAGGAAAGTGGAAAAATTTGCCAAGAACCTGGGGAGTGTGGGCTCACTGCAGGTGGTTAGGATCAGAACAGAATTGCATGGATGTAGAGCTTTGAGGTAAAGAATAACGTAGCTCAAAAGCGCATGTATTAGTCTCTTCATGCGCTGCTATAAAGATTACCTAAGCCTGGGTAATTATTTATAAAAACTCAGGTTTAATTGGCTCATGGTTGCACAGGCTGTACAAAAAGCATGGTGCTTCATCAACTCAACTTCTAGGGAGGCCTCAGAAAAATAAAGTCATGGCAAAAATTACAAGGGAAGCAGGCTCATCTTCCATGGCTAGAGCTGGAGCAAGTGGTAGGAGAGGTGCTACACACTTTCAAACAACCAGATCTTTTGTGAACTGTATCACCAGAAAGTACCTAGGGGATGGTGCTAAATTATTCATGAGAGATCCACCCCCATGATCCACTCAACTCTCACCAGCACAACCAGCCCCACCTCCACCATTGGGGATTACAATTCCACATGAGGTGTGGGTGGGGACACAGATCCAATCTCGACCAGTAAGCATCCTGGATTGTGTCTCCTGTAGAAGAAGAATCAGGAGCTGACTATGATTTTTAAGACTACCCATGATGGCCAGGCTGGGTGGCTCATGCCTGTAATCCCAGTATTTTGGGCAGCAGAGGTGGGAGGATCAACTGAGGTCAGGAATCTGAGACCAGCCTGGCCAATATGGTGAAACCTTTTCTCTACTAAAACTACAAAAAATTAGCTGACCGTTGTGCCAGATGCCTGTAATCACACCTATTCTGGAGACTGAAGCAGGAGAATTGCTTGAACCCGGGAGGTGGAGGTGGCAGTGACCCTGGTCGCGCCACTACACTCCAGCATGGGCAACATTAGGCTCAAAAGAAAAAAAGACTGCCCATGACCACTGCACCAGTGCAGGGAACACCAACATTGCTGAGATGTAAGCGCTGGACATTCTTCATAGGTCAGAGCTCAAAGCAGGGGACGCTGTTACAGAGATGGGCTCCTTTCATGGCACCAAAGTGGTGAAAGGATGTGGGAATGGCAGAGGCCAGCACTTTGCCATCAATGCAAGGTAGGCATAAGGAGCTGGCAGCAGTGTGAGAGTGCATCAGAGCAGGACTGACCTGCAATATCTAGGACTTACCTCTTAGAGCATGTTTCATTATGGAAAATAGATATAAACGGCAGACAAGTGTGTCCCTTCATTAACAGGAAATAAAAATCATCAAGATGAACAGAAGTCAGATGTCACCAGCCCCCATATACAGTCATCATCCTTCATCCAGTTAAAACCCGAGACAGTTCTGACACAAGAAGGTCTAACTCAAAAATAGGCTGGGTTCTCATGAGGCAGGTTCATGCAAAACCAAGGGAAGTATACAACTCTGGGATTCTCCAGTATCCCTTGGAAAAGACCTAGAGTCGTTTGCTTAGGTAACTGAACACTGAAAAAAGGTGAGTGTTGTTATCTTTCAGAAGCTCTTGGCCATGAAGGCCTTGTTGGCATAAAACCCATGATTTGGAAACATCACCATGACCCCTGTTAGAGTAATGGCTTAAGGGTGGGGGTCAGGAAATTGATGTATTCCTTGCCAACTTCTGCCTCTAAGTGAGTGCACTCTGTTCCTGAACCTCTCTCCTCTACGGGTATGTTCCTAGGATCTCATGTATAATCAGGAGTCATAGACTTAGAAACGGGAAAAATACTTAGAGTGTTTCCATGGCCTGTGAGTTATAATTTATAATTCTAGGAAAAAAACAATTGTGAATGGGAAGCCTAAGTCTATCAATGCTCACCCAAGACAATATAATCAATAAAAACCAATATCAAATCCCAAGGCAAATTATTTCCTGTATATAGATGGGAGACATGAGCACCACCATCAAAACCTCAAGGACCAGTGCTGTTGGTTCGGTCATCTCTTTCATGGAATTCACCAGTCTGATATCTTCAGAATCCAGAAGGATGATGGCAGATGGCAGGAAACTAATGCAAATACCATCAGTTGTAGCCCCACCATAGCAGCTGTGATGGATGTTTTCTCTTTACCATAGCAATAAATAAGACAACCTTGGTCACACTGTATGCAATGTTGGTCTGTAAAATCCATGTTTTGCGAAACTCTTCAGGAAGGTGGATCTGTAATATTGGCATTGACATGAGAACAACTGCAGTATTCATAATCTCAAACTCTCTCTCTTCCTCTCTCTCTCATTAGCCATCCTAGTAGTCCTGAGGAACCAAGCCCATCAGAAAATTCTGCAACATAATACACTGTTCCATTCTCCATTCAAATTTTGTTGTTTTTGTTGTTGTTGTTGAGACAACATCTTACTCCATCACCCAGGCTGATATACAGTGGGGCTATCTCGGCTCACTGTAGCCTCGAGCTTCCAGGCTCAAGGCATCCTCTCACCTCAGTCTCCTAAGTGGCTTCAACTACAGGCACACAGCGACATGCTGGGCTATTTTTTGTATATTTTGTAGAGAAGTGCTCCCACCATGTTATTCAGGCTGGACTCAAACTCCTAAGCTCAAGTGATCCAAGCACCTTGGCCTCAAAGTGCTGGGATTACATGCCTGAGCCACTGCACTCAGCCCAATCTCCATTCTACTGATAACAATGTCATTACCAGATCTGATGGGCATGAAATGGTAAGGTTTCTGAAAACCTAAGGATCACACAGTGAGTTCCAAAGGCTGAAACTGCGTGCCTGTCAACACTGATACCAATGACATCCAATGGTGAGAATGACATTCCTTGCAGTACTAGCTCTACCCGTAACAAATCTATACTGAAGTGTAAGAGTTTAATGGTCATGGGACTTTCCACGTCTCTGCCTTTCAGCGATGTGCCATATCTGTGAAGTGTTTAAAAATGCAACAGCCTGAGGCATGCTGGGCATATCCTCCAATAAAAACGAAAATGCCATTTTATGGTCCTGTATTTCTACAATGTGGAACACAGGGGCCTGTGATCCAGATGAGGAAAATGGGAATATCCCCACTCATTCACCTTCATCCAGGAAGCTCACTTGAAAATTTTGGGCTTCTTACCCTCATAGATTTTAGAGTTGTGGGCTGGGTGTGATGGCTCTCACCTGTACTGCCAGTACTTTGGGACGTCGAGACAGGTGAATCCACTGAAGCCAAGAGTTCGAGACCAGCCTGGCCAATATGATGAAACCTCATCTCTACTAAAAATACCAAAATAAGCCAGGCATGGTGGCCGGTGCCTGTAATCCCAACTGCCCAGGAGGCTGAGGTTGGAGAATCACTTGAACCCAAAAGGCAGAGATTTCAGTGACCCGACCGCACCATTGTACTCCACCTGGCTGACAAGAGTGAAAACTCTGTCTTGGGGAAAAAAAAAAAAAGTTAGATTTGTGAGTCTACAGGCCTGTACCCCAGAAAGAAAATGGTTTCCCCAAGGAATACCGAAGCAGTTGCTTTAAATTTGCATCAAGATTCCACCAGAGAAGTGGTGCAATTACCCTTCTGTCAAGAATCAATGACTATCATCTGTAAGAAGGACAGATTCTGACACACGATTAGGGCAGAAATATTTAGTCTGAGAAGGGTACGACATCCAGATGCCCCATTAAGGATGCCCTTTCCTCCATGCCTGACTCTGACTCTATGACCTGGACTGCCCCTGTGTGGATGGCCTAGTGGCTTGCTCAGACTCTGAGGTCCCACCCCACGTGGCACCTCCATGGAGGACTCTAGTCTTGCATGGGCTCTGACACCACACTGGGACTCTCCCCCATGGACACCTCTTCACCCACTCAGAGTCTGACACTGGGCTACTGCATCCCTCCCGACCCAGGAACAGTGAGCTTGCACTGCTATTACACAAGTCATGGAGGCTAACTCTTATTTTTCCAAGCCAATTATAGAAACACTAGTCCTAAACTGATAAGACAAGATAAATTAACTTTTCATAACTTGCTTATCAAGTTTTGAATAAATTCGAATAAATTCACCTTCCCCACACACCTAAGTTTTCGATATCACACACTCACCTATACAGGGTGAGCACGAAGGTTTCACTGTCAGTGGAGAAAGTGGTAAAACCTTTCTGTGCCTGACACTGGTCTAGACCTTACAGGAGACTCAGAGAAGAGAGAAACAGTCACTGGCCTCATGCAACTGATACTCTCGTGAGGAGAAAAAGTTAATGAGGAAAGAAACATGGTGTATTTCGGATAGCTGTATGTCCTCTATGAGAAAAGAAAGCAGGTGAGAGAATTAGGGAGTGTGTCAACCATAAGGTTCCCACTAATTCTATCAGTTGGTCAGGGATATCCTCCAAGAATAAGTGGCATCTGAGCAACCACCTGAAGGAAGGAAGGCAGGAAGATGGCCATTAGATCTCTGGAAAAAGGTTGTTCCAGAGAAAAGGACAACCAGTGCAAAGGCCCTGGGACAGAAACTTTGTTTGTTTGAGGAATAGGACTGAAGCCACTGTGAACAGAGCAGATGGGATGAGCAGAATGAGGTGAGAAGCAGCGACAGGGAGCAGACTGTGTAGTGCAGTGTCACTCAGTATGTGATCTGCACAGATCTACGGATCTTGGACAAGAATGAAAATCAACTATGTGAATTAAGTACCCTGAGTATTACAGTTTACATTTTGTTTCCATGGCAATGTTTTCTTCATAAAAGCAGTGAGTAGATTGACCGTCAGGCAGGGGCTCCTTATCTCCTTCCAGACTAGCACTTTGAGAAGCACTAATGCAGCACCCTTAGGCTGTGGTTGGGACTTTGAATGCCGGTGGAGAAGGATGGAAGCCACAAGAAGATTTTTACCAGGGAAAGGATGATGTCAGGTAGATTTGAAAAGAATTCCATTGTGAAAAGCCCAAGGCCCTTCTGAAGGGAGAGCATATGAGAAAGATAGGAGCAGGGAAGCACCAGGAAAAACACCTATGAGACTCTGATAGTGATCTTATGTGGGAGGCTGGTGGGGGTTGGTGCTGGGTGCCCAGAGAATGGAGTTCTATTATAATGTTACAGATAGGTTGCAGGATCTGCCCGTTGATTAGAGGTGCAGTACAAGGTCAGCAGAGTTCAAGAAAAACATCAAGATTTCTGTGGTGCGCATCTGTATATGTGGAGTCGATCTTGGCTGAGGAAACCAAGAGTTAGGGAGAATCAGGAGGGAGGAGCATTCCAGTGTTGATTGTGCACATCTTATTGTGCACATGCCATTTGGATTTCTGGGATAAATTTCCCAGAATGATCTCTTTATCTCCTCCAACTGCCTTGGAAAGAATAAAACAATCTAGGCAGCTGAGGACAGCAATGCCTTGATGGAAGGCCAGTAGACCTACACATAAAAGATGTTGAAGAGGTATTCAGTTTTTCTGAGGGTTAGGTGTCAGAGCAGGCTGGGTGTTGTAATGTGGTCATCTGCAACCCCAAGGAGATGTTAACTTGGTGTGCCACAGGTCCGCTGCAACTGGAACATAAGATTCTTATTCTATCCCTAAGACTAACACTGTGACTTCAACCACTTTTATCCCCTCTCCAGGCCAATGGTGTTACCCCTTGTATAGTGAAATAACACTGTACTTTCCCATGATAATCCCTGGGTTTCTAGGTGTTCTGTGTCCAATTGAAAACTGGAAAGTTCCTGAATGCTCCTTTAGGGAGCATCACTCATGAGATCCACACCAAGCCATCTTCTCTGGATGGAACTAAACCTATCTTATATGATGTTTTCTATGGTTACCTATGGATTTTCAATTTATACGCATTATGCAAGGTCTTCTGTCTTGGAAAACAAAGATTCAGCTTCCATCATCCCTGTTGGCAGAATAAAGTCGTATCTTTCCATCCCTATCTTTCCAATATTTTCCTATGACCAATATTTATTTACTTATGTATGTCTACGTAATGTTATTTATATTTCAGCCAATTAGCTGTGATTTCTTCTGCCCATGCCCACTTGTATTGTAGGTTCAAAAGTGTGTATCCCTGAAGCACATCAAGGATCCAGAAGAGCCCTGCTCTGAGCTCCCAGGGAGCAGTTTATAGACCCATAGTGACACAATACTGTAGAAGCAGCCAGTCATCCAGGGAAATTCACCACCCCTCCATCTTGCCCTGAGGTGCTGCCTCCATCTGGTAGCCAAATACCAGACTGTAGCCTTGCAAAGCCTCCGACTTTCTGTACTCAAATGAAGCTTATTCATCCAGTGACATTCTTACAACTTGAATTAGCTACCTACGTAAAGTAAAATAATAGGACACGAGGCAAAGTTAACATATACAGCTCCTCATCAAAACTCATTGATGATCTTAAGATGTCGAAACCCAGTTGTAAACTATGTACACACCTTTTAAAGTGACTTCACAATTTGCCAGCTCATGATTCTGCTATCTCTGCCTAACAGGACAAATGATAACTTGATCTTCCATATAAATAGCATGTCAAACTCAAGCCATGGGACATCTACAGAATGGTGAGCTCCAGCTGTTTGAAATTATAAAAGTAGGACTTTCTTCCCTTTGAAAATTTTACATTTTGGTCTCTGAAAATTATGAATTTTAATCTCTCCCCCAACTCTCCATTCCTCCTCTCATACCCACATGCACCTGGAAGAGTGGCCACTCAACTTCACTCTGCCAGTTTGAGTTATTCTCCCAGGAACAGGAAGGTCATCCCCCACTCAGAGTCCTCAGCCCTTCCTAGGATTTCCTCCAAAATCACTTACTTGACAATCTAGATTCTCCTAATACCCAGTCATGCCAAACACCAAAATCCTTCACTCAATCCTTACAATTTGGTTTGCATCCTCTGTCTAGGACCCCAGACCTCCACAACTTCCCACAGTCATTGCCTGCCTCTGCTTTCCACACCTCACCTCATGGGCACATCTCTCAAGGATTCATTAAAGTACCCTGAGCTCAACACGAGAAGGCACAATGGCCAGTGAACCCACATGGTGGATTCTATTTCCCACATCCTCTGTCCAATTCATAACTTGGTTTCACAAAGTCACACTGAGTTTGTGAAGGTGACAAAGAAAGCACAGGAGTGAGCATGTACAGTCAGTCCTGAAATGGATGACACTGGCAGGTACCAGAACACACACTGGGCAGTGAGAGTGTGGCTGTCTCTTCACTCTCTGTTGGTGCGAGAGAAGGTGCCCTGCCCATGTACCAGAAAATTCTTCTTTTTCTTTTTTCCAATTTTTTATCTTTTGCTTTCATTTATTTTTCTTTCTTTTTCCTCTTTCTTTCTTTCTTTCTTTCTTTCTTTCTTTTTCTTTCTTTCTTTTTCTTTCTCTCTTTCTTTCATTCTTTCTTTCTTCCTTTCTTTCTTGCTTTGTCTACATTATTTTTGAAACAGGATCTCTTCTTATAATTCAGGCTGGAGTATACACATAGCTCACAGTAGCCTCAAACTCCTGGGCACAAATGATTCTCCTGCTTCAGCCTCCTGAGTAGCCTGGATTACATGCAAATGCTTTCATGCCCAGCTGATTTTTCTCTTTCTTTTTATTATTTGTTTGTTTTTTGTTTTGTTTTGTTTTGTTTCTGGCAGAGATGGGGTCTCACTATGTGGCCCAGTCTGGTCTTGAACTCCTGGCATCCAGCAATCCTCTCATACTGGTCTCCAAAATCATGGGAATTACAGGTGTGAACCACCATGACTGTCTTGAAGTATGTGATATTTGGCTTTCTTTGCCTGGCTTGTTTTACCAAAAATAATGACCTCCAGTTCCATCCATGTTGCTGCAAAATACATTATTTTCTAATGTTTTATAACTGAAGAGTATTCCATTGTGTATGTATACCACATTTTCTTTATTCTTTCACCTGTTGATTGACATGTAAGGTGATTCCATAACTTTGAAACTGAATAATGCTGCAGTAAATATATGTGTGCAGCTGTCATTTTGATCTGTTCCTTTGACTAGATACCCAGTAATGAAATTGCAGGACTAAATGGTAGTTTTATTTTGAGTTCTTTCAGAAATCTTCATACTGGTTGCCATAAAAGTTCTGCTAATTTACATTCCCAACAACAATATAAAAGAGTTCTTTTTCCTCCACATTCTCACTAACATTCGTTATGTTTTTATCTTTAATAATACTTACTCTGACTGGAGTAAGATGTCTCATCACAGTTTTAATGAGCATTTCAGTGACGATTCATGAGTGGAGCATTTTTTTGTACACCTTTTGGCATTTTTATGTGTTCTTTTAAAAACTGTCTCCTCTCCAGGTATGGGAGCTCATACCCATAATCCCAGAAGTTTGGGAGGCAGAAGTTGGTGGATCACTTGAGGCAAAGAGGTCGAGACAAGCCTGGCCAACAAGGCAAAGCCCCGTCTTCACTGAAAATACAAAAAATTAGCCAGGCACAGTGGCACCTGCCTGTGGTGCAAGTTACTCAGGAGACTGAAGCGCAGGAATAGCTTGAAGCCGGTAGGCAGAGGTTGCAGTGAGCCAAGATCATGCCACTGCACTCAGCATAGGTAATAGAACAAGACCAGTCTCAAAAAAATAAATAATTCAGCCAGGCATGGTGATCCACGCCTGTAATCCCAGCACATTGGGAGGCCCAGGCGGCTGGATCACCTGAGATTGGGTGCTTGAGACGAGCCTCAGCAACACGGAGAAAGCCCGTCTCTGCCGAAAATACAAAATTACCCAGGCGTAGTGTTGCATGCCTGTAATCCCAGCTACTTGGGAGACTGAGGCAGGAGAATCGCTTGAATCCAGGATGCAGAGGTTATGGTGAGTTGAGATCTCACCAAGTGTACTCCAGCATGGGCAACAAGTGCGAAACTTCGTCTCAAAAAAATAAATACATGAATACGTAAATATATACATAAATAAATAAATAATAAAAATGACTCTTTATGTTCTTTGCCCACTTTTAAATGAGATCCTTTGGAATTTTTTGTTGTAGGTGAGTTCTTTCTATACTCTGAATATTAGTCCTTTGTCAAATGTGTACTCTAGCTGTTGTAACACTGTAATAACAAACAGAGTGATTTTTTTGAGTTGCGTGAGTGATGCTAGCTCCATAGTCATCCTGAAAGTGATGGGATTTGTGGCAAGTTTTGAATTTGTGGCAAGTTGGAGGGTAGTGTGAGTGAGCTGAGATTGCCAAATTGGGGTTAGCTTTGGATATGAGGTTAGGCTACTGGAAAAACTTGCCTAGAACCAGAGGAGTATGGGCTCACTGCGGGTGGTTAGGATCAGAACAGAATTGCACCACTGTATAGCTTTGGGGTAAAGAATAACATAGTTGAGAAGTGCATGTTTAGTCTGTTCATGCACTGCTATAAAGAATTACCTGAGACTGGGTAATTATTTGTAAAAACTCAGGCTTAATTGGTTCACAGTTCCACAGACTGTACAAAAAGTAAGGTGGCCATCAGCTCATCTTCTGGGGAGGCCTCAGAAAATGTAGAGTCATGCCAAAAAGTACAAGAGAAGCAGACTCGTCTTCCATGGCGAGAGCTGGACCAAGTGGTAGGAGAGGTGACACACACTTTCAAACAACCAGATCTTTTGAGAACTCTATAACCAGACAGCAACTAGCAGATGGTGCTAAATTATTCATGAAATATCCACCCCCATGATCCACTCACCTCTCACCTGTGCAACCAACCCCACCTCCAACGTCAGGGATTACAATTCTGTATGAGGTGTGGGTGGGAACGCAGATCCAAACTCGATCAGTGGGCATCCTTGATTGGATCTACTATAGAAGAAGAACCAGGAGCTGACTATGATCCTTAAGACCGCAAATGATGGTTGAGTGGGGTGGCTCATACCTGTAGTCCCAGCACTTTGGGAGGCTGAGGTGGGTGGGTCACCTGAGGTCAGGAAAGCAAGACCAGCCTGGCCAACGTGGTGAAACTCTGGTGGCGGGCACCTGTAGTCCCAGCTACTCGGGAGGCTGAGGCAGGAGAATGGCGTAAACCCGGGAGGCGGAGCTTGCAGTGAGCCGAGATTGCGCCACTGCACTCCAGCCTGGGTGACAGAGCGAGACTCCGTCTCAAAAAAAAAAAAAAAAAAAAAAAAATACAAAAAATTAAACCAGCATTGTGCTGGACACCTGTAATCACAGCTACTGCAGAGACTGAGGCAGGAGAATTGCTTGAACTCAGGAGGCGGAGGTGGCAGTGAGCCCCATTCATGCCACTACACTACAGCATGGGCAACAATACCAAAACTTCACCTCAAAAAGCAAAAAAGCCTGCCCATTACCACTGTACCAGAGGGACACCAGCATCAGTGAGATGCAAGTGCTGGACATTCTTCATACGTCAGAGATCAAAGCAGGGGACACTGTTACAGAGACAGGTTCCATCCATAACACCAAAGTGGTGAGAGGATGTGGGAATGACAGAGACCATCACTTTGTCATCACCGCAAGGTGGGCATAAGGAGCTGGCAGCAGTGCCAGAGTACATCAGGGGAGGACTGCCCTGCAATATCTAGGACTTACCTCTGAGAGCATGTTTCATTAGAGACAACAGATATAAACAGCAGACAGGTGTGTCCCTTCATTAACAGGAAACAGAAATCATCAAGAGTAACAGAAGGCAGATGTCAGCAACCGCCTTAGAAAGTCATCATCCCTCATCCAGTTAAAACCTGAGACAGTTCTCACACAAGAAGGTCTAACTCAAAAAGAGGCTGGGTTCTCATGAGGTAGGTTTATGCAAAACCAAGGAAGGTGTAAAAGTCTGGGTTTCTCCAACTTCCCTTGGAAAAGACCTACAGTCATTTGCTTAGGTAAATGAGCACTGAACAAAGGTGAGTATTGTTATCTTCTAGAAGCTCTTGGCCATGAAGGCCTTGTTGGCATAAAACCCATGGTTTGGAAACATCACCATGACCCCTGTTAGAGTAATGGCTTAAAGGTGAGAGTCAGGAAATGTACATATTCCTTGCCAACTTCTGCCTCTAAGTGAGTGCACTCTGTTCATAAACCTCTCTCCTCTATGGTTATGTTCCTAGGATCTCATGTATAATCAGGAGTCATAGACTTAGAAATGGGAAAAATACATAGAGTATTTCCGTGGCCTGTGAGCTATGATTTATAATTCCAGGAAAAAAACAATTGCAAATGGAAAGCCTAAGTCTATCAATGCTCACCCAAGACAATATAATCAATAAAAACCAATATCAAATCTCAAGGCAAATTCTGTCCTGTATATAGATGGAGAGGTGAGCACCAATGTCAAAAACTCAAGGACCAGTGGTGTTGGTCTTGTCATCTCTTTCATGGAATTCAGTCTCATATCTTCAAAATCCAGAAGGATGATGGCAGATGGCAGGAAACTAATGCAAACACCATCAGTTGTAGCCCTATCATAGCAGCTGTGATGGATGTTTTCTCCTTACCATAGCTATAAATAACACAATCTCAGTCACCCTGTATGCAGCGTCGGTCTGCAAATTCCATGTTTTGCAAAACTTTTCAGGAAGATGGATCTGTAATACTGGCATTGACATGAGAACAACGGCAGTATTTATTCATAATCTCAAGATCTCTCTCTTCCTCTCTCTCTCTCATTAGCCGTCATATAGTCCTGAGGAACAAAGCCAATCGGAACATTCCGTAACATAACACATAGCTCCATTCTCCATTCAAATTTTGTTGTTGTTTTTGTTGTTGTTGAGACAACATCTTACTCCATCACCCAGGCTGACAATCAGTGGCGCTAACTGGGCTCACTGTAGTCTTGAGCTTCTAGGCTCAAGGCGTCCTGTCACCTCAGCCTTCTAAGTGGCTTCAACTACAGGCACACAATGACATGCTGGGCTATTTTTTGTACGTTTTGTAGAGAAGCGTTCTCACCATGTTATTCAAGCTGGACTCAAACTCCTGAGCTCAAGTGATCCAAGCACCTTGGCCTCAAAGTGCTGGGATTACAGGTCTAAGCCACTGCACCCAGCCCAATCTCCATTCTACTGATGACAGTGTCATTACCAGATCTGATGGGCATGAAATGGTAAGGTTTCTGAAAACCTAAGGATCACACAGTGAGTTCCAAAGGCTGAAACTGCATACCTGTCAACACTGACACCAATGACATCCAATGGTGAGAATGACATTCCTTGCAGTCCTAGCCCTACTCCTAACAAATCTATACTGAAGTGTAAGAGTTTGATGGTTGTGGGGGCTTTCCACATCTCTGCCTTTCAGCGATGTGCCATATCTGTGAAGGCTTTAGAAATGCAACAGTCTGAGGCAGGCTGGGCATATCCTCCAATAAAAACGAAAATGCCATTTTATAACCCTGTGTTTCTACAATGTAGAACACAGGGGCCTGTGATCCAGATGAGGGAAATGGGAATATCCCCACTCATTCCCCTTCATCCACAAAGCCCACTTGAAAGCTTTGGACTTCCCATCCTTGTAGATTTTAGAGTTCTGGGCCGGGTACAGTGGATCTCACCTGTACTCCCAACACTTTGGGAGGCCGAGATAGGTGAATCCACTGAGATCAAAAGTTTGAGACCAGCGTGGCCAACATGGTGAAACCCCATCTCTACTAAAAATACAAAAGTTAGCCAGGTGTGTTGGCCAGCACCTGTAATCCCAGCTGTTAGGGAGGCTGATGCCGGAGAATTGCTTGAACCTAAAAGGCAGAGATTGCAGTGACCTGACCATGCCATTGCACTCCACCTGGGTGACAAGAGCAAAAACTGTGTCTTGAGAAAAAAAAAGAAAAAAGAAAAAGAAGATTTTAGAGTTGTGGGTCTAGAGACCTACACCCCAGAAAGAAATGGTTTCACCAAGGGACAAAGAAGTTGCTTTAAATGTTGGCTTGTCATTTATTTTCAGCATGTTTGTTCTCTTAAATCAAGAGACCACCAGAGAAGTGGCGCAGTTATCTTCCTGTCAGGAATCATTGACTATCATCTGCAAGAGGGTCAGATCTTTTTTTTTTTTTTTTTTTTTTTTTGAGACAGAGTCTCGCTCTGTGCCCCAGGCTGGAGTGCAGTGGCGCGATCTCGGCTCACTGCAAGCTCCGCCTCCCGGGTTCACGCCATTCTCCTGCCTCAGCCTCCCGGGTAGCTGGGACTACAGGCGCCCGCCACCTCGCCCGGCTAGTTTTCTTGTATTTTTAGTAGAGACGGGGTTTCACTGTGTTAGCCAGGATGGTCTCGATCTCCTGACCTCGTGATCCGCCCGCCTCGGCCTCCCAAAGTGCTGGGATTACAGGCTTGAGCCACCGCGCCCGGCCGAGGGTCAGATCTTGATATATAATTAGGGCAGAAATACTTAGTCTGAGAAGGGTATGACATCCAGAGGCCTTATTAAGGATATTCTTTTCTCCATGCCTGACTCTGACTCCATGTGCTGGACTGCCCATGTGTGGATGGCCTCATGGCCTGCTCAGACCCTGAGGTCCCATCCCAGGTGCCACCTCCATGGAGGGCTCTACACTTGCATGGGTTCTGATACTCACACTGGGACTCTCCCCCATGGACACCTCTTCACTCACTTGGGGTGTGAAACTGGGCTACTGCATCCCTCCCTAACCTGGAACAGAGAGCTTTCACTGCTATTACGCTTGTCATGGAGGCTAAATCCTCATTTTTCCAAGTCAATTATAGAAACACTAGTCCTAGGTTGATAAGACAAGATAAATTAACTTTTCATAAATTTGCTTATCAAGTTTGAATAAATTCAGATAAATTCACCTACACCACGCACCTTAATTTTTTATGTCACCCACCCACCTATACTCACAGGGTGAGCATGAAGGCTTCACTGTCAGTGGAGAAAGTGGTAAAATCCTTCTGTGCCTCACCCTGGTCTAGACCTTGCCCTCACCCTTTCCCACTCTCCCCCTGACTCCCTTGGACTCACCCATGCTGGCCTCCTGCCTGCTGCTCCTCCTCCCTGCCAAGCTTGCCCCTGCCTCAGGGCCTTTGCACCTGCAGTGCCTTCACCCAGATCTCACAGACCCTTTCTTTTTTCATTCAGACCTCAGCTTGCATGTAATCTCCTCAGTGAGGATTACCCAAACCACATAGTTCATTCATACTTTCATTCATACATTCATTCACTGACATATTGATGAAGTACCTACTGCATGCCAGGCCTTGGGCTAGGTGTTAAGAATATGGCAACAAACAAAACAAGAGTTTTCTGCTTTCAAATTTTTACCCACTTGAAGCAGAAAGCATACATCATCTGAAAATAAATACTGTGTACACACATATAAATTCACAGTCCATTGTATTAACATACCACGATTTAATTATTAATAATTTTTGGCCTTGGGAGTGGTAGTTCACACCTGGAATTTCAATATTTTCAGAGGTCAAGGTAGTAGGACCCCTTGAGCCCCCAGAACTTCAACTATCCTGGGAAATGTAGTGAGTCCACCATCTCTACAAACAATAAATTTTTAAACAAATTAGCCAGGTGTGGCAGCACACCTACAGCTACTTAAGAGGCTTAGGCAGGATGATTGCTTAATTCCAGGAGATCAAGGTGGCAATGAGCCATAATCACACAATTGCAGGCCAGCCTAGATGACCCGGTGAGACAATGTCGCAAAAGAAAAATGAAACTCATAACTTTTGCCTATTTATTGCTACATAACAACCCTCCCAACTAAGTGATGTGAAAAGCCCATGATTCTGTGGGTCAGAAATCCTGAGAAGGCAAAACTAGGAGGTCCTCTCTGCTCCGTGAGGGTGGGATATCTCAGCTGGGAGGAAACAAATGGCTCAGGGTGACTTTGAAAGTTCACAGTTGAAACAGCTTCAGCTGAGGATGAGCCAAGATGATTCTTGGCTCACAGATTGGAGACCAAGGAGGAAATGGTCAGAAGGCTGGGTTCAGTTGGGACTGTCCAATCTAGCCCTATGCAATGACATTCCCAGCATGGTGGTCTCGGGGTAGTTAGATTTCTTAAACCATAAATCATGCTTTGGATCACAACATGTCACCTCCCCCTCATCTAGTCATTTTGGAAGTCACAAGCACACCCCTACTCACAAGGTAAGCACAAAGAACTCACTGTAAATGGAGGGAGTGTGAAAGAGTTTTCCACCGTGTCATAAAAACACAACATTATTCTCTTGTGAATGGGTAACTTTATGTTTGGGGATATTAGGATTGGACAGCTGTGAATACTCTAGCAAGTGTCTTTGGTGAACACCTATATGCCTTTCTCTTAAGTATATACCAAGGAGGGAAAGTGATTGGCCCCAGGGTGCTCTATGTTGGATGGAACACATACTTCCAGGAGGCTTTCCAAGAACTTATAATGATAACACTCCCAGCAGTTGTGTGACTTGTCTATATGTCTCACTTCCTCATTAATTCTGGGTACTGCTAGTATTTTCATTTTAGCATTAACTATATTTGATATGAAAGTTTAGTGTGGGCTCTGCATTCTTGCCTGCCTCTAGCAATTCCTTAGAGCTGCTGTCACCAGTTACTACACTTTCTGTCTTCAAACGACACAAATTAATTTCCTTATAACTTTAGAGTCAGAAGGCTAAACTGCAGAGGTGGTGGCTGCTTCTCCCTCCAGGGGCTCCGTCCTAGAAAGAGATCAGGCTTCCAACCGACCATATAACTGGCCAGAGTTTCTGAAATTTCTACGAGGAGGCCCCACTCGGTGAGGAGGGATGAATCAAGATACCACTTAAAGAAAGAGTCTACCCACTGTCAGGCACAGCAGCTGTGCTGCCTTGTGGGGGACTCCTCCTGCTCCAGATCACATGGACTCCCTGGAACCTGCAGGCTAGAATGTCTGAGTCCACGGAAACACAAGACATGGTGGCCACTCCAACCCCGCAGAGCTCTGTAATCTCAGGCAGTGTCCAGCCTTTTGCCACTACTTGGCTGGTAGTCCAAGTCAGTGGGTCTTAACTTGAGAGGTGCTGTGGAAGTGGGGACCACAGAGTGAGGCTGCCTCGCTCCCTGAGATACAACTCCGACGAGTGGAGGAACACCAGGACACTTGTCTCACACCAAACTGGAGAAGACGACATGAACTGGTTTTAAGAAGCGCAGAGTTTAATAGGCAAGAAAGAAGGAAAACACTCTTTGTACAGAGACAGAGAAAGGGGGGCTCCAAAGCCAAAAGAGGAAACGGAGTGCTGCAGAAAGCAGCCAGGTATACCAGGAAGCTGAAGGAGGTGGTGTCTGATTTGCATAGGGCTCAGGGGATTGGTTTGACCAGGAATGCCATTTACCTAGCCAGAGAAAAAACTGGCCCTCCCAACCTAGACTTTTAATATGCACATGCCAGGCACCATGATGTCCTAAGCACACAGAGTTATGTGAGGGCGGCCATGTTGCCAGGCACAGGTAGGGGCAAGGGCAAGAAGAGGGCGGGAATTGCCATGTTTGTGTGGACCCAGTTTCTAATGGCTGACATTTGTAGATGGAAGGTTGCCAGCGGCTCTAAGAGCTGGGGTTTTCCCACTAGAGAAGAATCATTTCTGGAGCTGATTTAAAAAGAAACAAAACTTCCCCAAAACCCCATTTCCTCTCTATCTGCCTAAAATAATTTCTTTATAACCCCTGTGACACCTGGATTCAGTCCCCTTCCTAGGGGAATGTACAGACAGAACTGCGGCCTTCCTCGGCTTCCCAAGGCCAGAGTATGTATAACTCCTGGGTCTCTGTGTGTGTCTGAGCAACTGCTCTGCCAACACTCCAGGCAGCCCTGTATACTGGAACCAAGGCCCTTATGACTTGAACTCATGAGGGGATTGTAAAGGTAAACTGAGGCTGGAGCCAAACGGGGAATGAAGACACAAGGCAAATGGCAGTGAGAATAGCCTTTTATTAGGGCTTGTGGGCGAGGTTCCTTGGTCCAAAGGCATGGGCCGAGGCAGTTGCGCTGAGGGAGGAGGGTAGGGGCTTTTTATAGCCCAAGAGGTAGGGAAGCTGGTTGTGCAAAATTGTGCAAACAGGGCCTGGGGGGTCTTGAAACTACTAGGGCAGGAGTGGAGTAAGGGTCACGAGGAAGGGGTCTTTGGAAACTGTCAACCAAAACTGCTGTTTACGAACTTGTGGAATGCAGGTGAGCTGCAGGTCATGGGGGAGTGTGTTTGCCCAGCCGGAACTCTGAGTTATGTAAGTCTGCAGGTGTGCACAAGGGTGAAGGGAGTCTTTAACAAAAGGCCTGCTATGCCGGGTAACGCCGCCATGTTGCATCTAGATTCCTGCCTAACATTCCGACCTCTTTCTGATAAGAAAATGGGGCGATGTGTTCATCTGGCTTCTTCCTTCTGGTATGGGTCGTCGTGGGGTTCTTCGGAGGTCAGAACTCAGGTATAGGGGTGGAGCAGCATCTGATTGAAAGTGACCTAGGAGACTTCTTTCATGCGGTCCTGGATGAAGCGTAGGACACAGGGAGCTATAAGTAGCAAGAAGCCAGTGATTAGTAAGGGGCTTAGAAAGGGTAGGACTTAACCGGCCACAGACGACTGCCACCACCTAAGTGAGGGCCTTGATCCAAGGTTTTTCTGGTGGAGTCTTTCCCGAATCTTTTCTAGAGTGAGGAGATTGGTTTCTACTAGTCCTGACTCATTGATGTAGTGTTCGGCCGGGAAGGGGAAAGGAGGGGGTTAGGTTAGAGGAGTTAAAAGGGCTGGGTAAGGGTACCGCAACCAGTGGGGGCTTATTCAAGGCTGCACACAAGAAACAACGAGAGATGTTGTGTACCTCAGCCATGTGTACCACTTGTGCCGCTTCCCTGACTAAGGTTAGCCAGGAAAAAGGGTTGCTGCTGTCCTGGGGCTTGCTGCCTGGGTTACAGCTGAGATAGCTTCCTCCTGTTGTCTGATGTCAGAGGCCAGGCTGACGAGGCTGCTTATGACCTTGATGTAGGCCTTAAAGATCCTGAGTTGGGCCATGGAATAAGACTCACTGTGCCCACTAGTCCTAGGAAGGACAAGATCTCTTCCGCATCCTGAGGAGGCTGGAGAGTTTCAATGAGGCTTATTCTATCTGCTGTGAGGCTTTTTGTAGTGGGTGTGAGGAGTATGCCTAGGTAGGTGACAGAAGGGCTGCAAAGTTGAGCCTTAGCCGGGGTAATCTGATAACCTCGGTCGCCTAGAAAATTTAAAAGTGTAGCAGTATCTGCAAGGGAGCACTCCTAGGAAAGACTACATAGTAATAAGTCATCGACATACTGCAGTAGTGTGCTGTGGGTCAGGGGACAGAGGACAACATCCTGTGCCAATGCCTGTCCGAAAAAATGGGGGCTATCACGGAACCTTTGAGGCAACAGTCCAAGTCAGCTGGGAAGAAATATGAGTGTCTGGATCTTCCAACGTAAACGCAAACAGAAAGTGGCAGTCTGGATGTAGAGGGATGGTAAAGAAGGCGTCCTTCAGGTCAAGGACAGTGAAATGGGTGGTGTCAGGGGGAACGCGTGAGAGGAGTGTATATAGATTAGGAACAACTGGAAAGGTAGGGACTACTGCCTCATTGATGAGGCGTAGGTCTTGCATGAGACAATAGGCCCCAGAGCTTTTCTGTACAGACAGGATAGGAGTATTGCATGGTGAGTTGGTGGGAACTAGAATGTGCTGCTGGAGCAGGCGTGTAATGATGGGTTTTAGTCCCTGTCAGGGTTCAAGGAAGATAGGGAACTGGGGCCTAGAGGGAAACTTGGAAGGGTCTTTTAGCCGGATGCGGACTGGAGTATGGTGCTGGGCAATGATCGGGGTGGAGGTGTCCCACACCTTAGGGTTAATAGGGACTGGAAACGGGAGTGGGGGGTCAGCCTGGTGGGGTTTTTCAGGTGAGAGAAAGGGGAAGAGGAACGTGAGGTGTGGGGAGTGGTTGGGTTGAAAGTGAACTGAGGCCCCTAGCTTGGAGAGGAGATCTTATCCTAACAAGGAGACTGGGCACAAAGGAATGATAAGAAATGAGTGCGAGAAGAGGGAGCCATCCAGGCGGCAAGACAGAGGAGGAGTCTGGCAGTAGGTGGAGGGAGTGCCGTCAATTCCCATGACTGTGACAGTGGAGGGGTGGCTGGGGCCACTGAAGGAACGTAAAACAGAGTAGGTAGCCCCCATGTCCATAAGGAAGGATATGGACTTACCGCTACCTGGAGCATGACCCTGGGCTCTGCGAGAATGAGAGGGATCCCTGAGTCTGGGCCTCTTCAATCTTCGTCAGTGTCAAGGAGCTGGAAGGTGCCTCCAATACCTGGAGGAGGTCGTCACGTGGAGGTGCAGCGACTGTCAGGTTGGGGGAGTCTGACCTCCAGTGGCCCATCTGCCGACAGTTCGGACAGGGGCAAGTTGGCTCCTTTGGGTTGGGGCACTGCCTGGCCCAATGGCCTTCATTGCGGCACTTGAAGCAGGCACCAGATGGTGCTCAGGGAGTACCTCCTTTCTGGGAACTCCTGGAGCCGGCCAGCCTCAGGGCTGCAACCAAGGCCTGGGTTTGGAGTTGTACCTTCTGTTTTAGCCTGGTCTGTCATTGGGCCTCAGCTGCTTCCTCCCTGGAGTTGTAGAACTTGAAGGCCAGTTTGACTAAATCCTGGATGGGAGTTTGAGGGCCTTCCAGGTAACACCACCATGTTGCGTCTAGATTCCTGCCTAACAGGGATCTCTTGATCCATGGGTTGCAAAGATCCATGGGAAAAGCATGGTTTCCAGAGTGGGATCACAGGCTCACTCACTACTTCCCTTGGATGTGGGTGAAGATTCCTTTGACTCTGTGCCGTACCGGATGGATCATCACCCACCCCGCTTTTGTTTGTTCGCCTGGGTCAACTTGTTTGCCTAGTCAGTCCTAATGTGACAAACTGGATATTTCAGGTCATGTGCTTATTTTGAAATTCACCACGCTTTTCATTCAGCAGAAACGTCTTGCTTCTAATTGGCCGTCTTGGCTCGTGCCAACTGGCACAAGTTGTCAAGGATTACTTTCTCTTCATAAATCCAGCATGATATTCAAACGATTGTCAGGAAATCTTATCAGTTAATGAGTCCTGCACCTTTCCTTTAATTTTAGAAGGAAAGGGTAATCCGTTGAGTTTCCTGACCTACCCGGCTGCTGTGATTCAAAAACAAACAGGAAATTTTGATGATGGTGATTTCCCAAGCTCCTCCCACTCCCTGACAAAGGAAAAGGCATTGAAAATATGAAAATAACGTGTTATTTGGCTGGAGTGAGGTCTCATGGCCGTTTATGCGGTGGCGTGCTGCTCAGGACATGGTAAGTCTCTGGGCTGTGTGCTGAGGAGAGGAGCCTCTCAAACTGGAGAAAACATTGCTAGGGACACCTCCATGGGGTCTGAGGGGCTGAGGATGAGGAGCTGGACTGAGTCTAGGGAAGGAGGATGTTTCAGAGGGTAAAATTCTGGAAGTAAATCCTGGGGGTGTTTGAAAACTTCCTCCCTCAGAAGTAGAAAATTCAGGGAGGGGTAAGGACAAACCGTGGGTGACTTAAGGGGCATTTACTAATTTGAGAGAACTCTAATGGCAAGCAGAGTGACAATGGCCTCCGTGAGGACTGAGGCTCCTGAATAAATAAGGCCTAGATCCAGTCCATGGGGGATAAACGCCCCCATGGCATTACGCCCCCATGGCATTTATGCCCCCATGAGACCTTCAAGGGACATATTTTTGTTGGGACAGAGGAAAAGTACAGCTCTGCAGCCCTCCAAACCCTCTTTTTCCCCCATGCTGGCTCCGGGATCCTTCTGTGCTCAGACAACCTCCTCTGTGTCCCACTCTGATTTTTAGGATGCTTTGGGGCTCCCTAAAGGTTTCTGGCCTGAGATCCACCTCTTTCCAGGCTCCCCTCTTCTCTTGAAAGCCTTCCTGACTTTAGCCCCACTTCTGCCTCTGAGGTATGGATACCATCCTCTTCATCCTCATTCTTTTGACCCCCAGCTTCTTCCGAATCCTACCCTCTGTCTCATCTCATGAATCCCGTCCGGGTGTTTCTCGGCCCCTTCATCTGATACCCCTGACCTCACATGGCCAAAAGTCTACCCCTTCCCCAGCCACACAGGAAATAGACAAAATCCCAGGAGCTTTACCTCAACAGTGAGTGTGCCCACAGGGGCTCTTTTTATTATTACTACTATTATTATTATTATAATACTTTAAGTTCTAAGGTACATGTGCACAATGTGCAGGTTTGTTACATATCTATACGTGTGCCATGTTGGTGTGCTTCACCTGTTAACTCATCATTTACATTAGGTATATCTCCTAGTGCTATCCCTCCTCCCTCCCCCAACCCCATGACAGGCCCCAGGGTGTGATTGTTCATTTCCTATGAGTGAGAACATGTGGTATTTTGTTATCTGTCCATGTGAGAGTTTGCTCAAAATGATGTTTTCCAGCTTCATCCATGTCCCTACATGAACTCATCCTTTTTTATGGCTGCATAGTGTTCCATGGTGTATATGTGCCACATTTTCATAATCCAGTCTATCACTGATGGACATTTGGGTTGGTTCCAAGTCTTTGCTATTGTGAATAGTGCTGCAATAAACATACGTGTGCATGTGTCTTTATAGCAGCATGATTTATAATCCTTTGGGTATATGTCCAGTAATGGGATGGCTGGGTCAAATGGTATTTCTAGTTCTAGATCCTTAAGGAATCACCACCCTATCTTCCACAATGGTGGAACTAGTTCACAGTCCCACCAACAGTGTAAAAGTGTTCCTAATTCTCCACATCCTCTCCAGCACCTGTTGTTTCCAGACTTTTTAATTTTTGCCATTCTAACTGGTGTGAGATGGTATCTCATTGTGGTTTTGGTTTGCATTTCTCTGATGGCCAGTGATGATGAGCACTTTTTCATGTGTCTGTTGGCTGCATAAATGTCTTCTTTTGAGAAGTGTCTGTTCATATCCTTCACCCACTTTCTGATGGGGTTGTTTGATTTTTTCTTGTAAATTTGTTTAAGTTCTTTGTATATTCTGGATATTAGCCTTTTGTCAGATGGGTAGATTGCAAAAATGTTCTCCCATTCTATAGGTTGCCTGTTCACTCTGATGGTAGTTTCTTTGCTGTGCAGAAGCTCTCTAGTTTAATTAGATCCCATTTGTCAGTTTTGGCTTTTGTTGTCACTGCTTTTGGTGTTTTAGTCATGAAGTCCTTGTCCATGCCTATGGCCTGAATGGTATTGCCTAGGTTTTCTTCTGGGGTTTTTATGGTTTTAGGTCTAACACTTAAGTCTTTAATCCATCTTGAATTAATTTTTGTATAAGATGTAAGGAAGGGATCTAGTTTCAACTCTCTACATATAGCTAGCCAGTTTTCCCAGAATCATTTATTAAATAGGGAACCCTTTCCCCATTTCTTGTTTTTGTGAGGTTTGTCAAAGATCAGATGGTTGTAGATGTGTGATGTTATTTCTGAGGCCTCTGTTCTGTTCCATTGGTCTAGCTCTCTGTTTTGGTACCAGTACCATATTGTTTTGGTTACCGTAGCCTTGTAGTATAGTTTGAAGTCAGGTAGCGTGATGCCTCCAGCTTTGTTCTTTTGGTTTAGGATTGTCTTGGCAATGCGGGCTCTTTTTTTATTGCATATGAACTTTAAAGTAGTTTTTTCCAATTCTGTGAAGCAAGTCCTTGGTAGCTTGATGGGGATGGCATTGAATCTATAAATTACCTTGGGCAGTATGACCATTTTCATGATATTGATTCTTCCTATCCATGAGCACGTAATGTTCTTCCATTTGTTTGTATCCTCTTCTATCTTGTTGAGCAGTGGTTTGTAGTTCTCCCTGAAGAGGTCATTCACATCCCTTGTAAGTTGGATTCCTAGGTATTTTATTCTCTTTGTAGAGATTGTGAATGGGAGTTCACTCAAGATTTGGCTCTCGGTCTGTTATTGGTATATAGGAATGCTTGTGATTTTTGCAAATTGATTTTGTATCCTGAGACTTTGCTGAAGTTGCTTATCAGCTTAAGGAGATTTGGGGCTGAGACTATGGTGTTTACTAAATATACAATTTTGTCATCTGCAAACAGGGACAATTTGACTTCTACTTTTCCTAATTGAATATCCTTTATTTCTTTCTCTTGCCTGATTGCCCTGGTCAGAACTTCCAACACTATGTTGAATAGGAGTGGAGAGACAGGTCCTCCCTGTCTTGTGCCTGTTTTCAAAGGGAATGCTTCCAGTTTTTGCCCATTCAGTACGATACTGGCTGTGGGTTTGTCATAAATAGCTCTTATTGAGATACGTTCCATCAACACCAAATTTAGTCCTCTCTTTCCCCGGAGAAACAAAAGCATCAACACTAAAAAACTAAAGTGTTATTTGGATGGAATGAGGTCTCATGGTTGTTTATGCAGTGGCTCGCTGCTCAGGACAGGGTGAGTCTCTGGGTTGTGTGCTGAGAAGGGGAGGCCGTCAAGCTAGAAAAAAATCCATTGCAGGGGACACCTCCATGGGGTCTGGGGGGCTGAGGATGAGGAGCTGGACTGGGTCTAGGGAAGGAGGAGGTTTCAGAGGGTGAAATTCAGTAAGTAAATTCTGGGGGTGTTTGAGAACTTCCTCCCTCAGAAGGAGAAGATTCAGGGAGGAATAAGGACAAACCGTGGGTGCCTTGAGGGGACATTTACTAATTTAAGACGACTCTATCAGGAAGCAGAGTGACAATGGCCTCCTTGAGGACTGAGACCCCTGAATAAATGAGGCCCAGATCCAGTCCATGGGGGACGAGACCTTCAAGGGACATATTTTGGTTGGGACAGAGGAAAAGTGCAGCTCTGCAGCTGTAGAGGAAGCCCTGGCAGTGTGAAAGCGGCCTTGGAGGGGCCCTGTGCACTGTGAATGCTTTTGAGCCCCCATCCCCTGTCCCCACCTCTTTTTCTGGATTTTTCGGGCTCCGCCGTCTCCGCCATCTTCTGAGCACTCCACGCTGCCACCTTCACGTTTCTCTACTGGCCTCCAAGGACTCCAAAATCTTTCGGATCTGTGCCCCTACCCCTGTTTTTAGCATGTTTTGGGACTCCAGGTCCCTGAAGGTTTCTGGCCTGAAATCCACCTCCCCAGCCTCATGGATTCTGCTCTAGAGACTCCGCACTCCGCAGGGTTCCCAGGCCCCGAGGGACAAAAAAGTGATCTGTGCACTTCGGGCTCCACACTCGGCAAGGCCTTTCAAGCCCTCAGGGTCCCCTCCTCAGGTTTCTTCACATTTCTGGACTGTAGTCACTCCACAAATGCCGGAATCTGATCTCCAACCCAGTGATTTTTTTTAGTTCCATGAGTGATGCAAACTGAATAGTCATCCTGAGAGTGATGAGAGCTTTTGAATTTGCGGCAAGTTTTAGAGTAGTGTGAGTGGCCTGAGATCGCGAAATTGGGGCTAGCGTTGGATGTGAGGTTAGGTTGGTGGAAAAATTTGCCCAGAACCAGAGGAGTGTGGACTCACTGCGTGTGGTTAGGATCAGAACAGAATTGCACGGATGTATAGCTTTGGGGTAGAGAATAACATGGTTCAGAAGTGCATGTATTAGTCTGTTCACACATTGCTATAAATAGTTACCTGAGACTGGGTAATTATTTGTAAAAACTCAGGTTTAATTGGCTCATGGTTCCACAGGCTGTACAAAAAACATGATGCTGGCCATCACCTCAACTTCTGGGGAAGCGTCAGAAAACTTAGAGTAATGGCAAAAAGTACAAGGGAATCAGGCTCATCTTCCATGGCCTGAGCTGGAGAAAGTGGTAGGAGAGGTGCTACACACTTTCAAACAACCAGATATTTTTAGAACTCTATCACCAGGCAGCACCTACAGTATGGTGCTAAATTATTCATGAAATATCCACCCCCATGATCCTCTCCATTCTCACCAGTCCAACCAACCCCAACTCCACCATTGGGGATTACAATTTCACATGAGATGTGACTAGGGACACAGATCCTAACTCGATCAGTGGCATCCTGGATTAGGTCTAGTATAGAAGAAGAACCAGGAGCTGACTATGATCCTTAAGACTGCCCACAATGGCCAGGCAGGGTGGCTCATGCCTGTAATCCCAGCACTTTGGGAATCCAAAATGGGTGGATCACCTGAGGTCAGGAGTTTGAGACCAGCCTGGCCAAAATAGTGAAACCCTGTCTCTACTAAAAATACAAAAAAAAAAAAAAAAAAAAAATAGACAAGTGTTGTACTAGATGCCTGTAATCACAGCTACTCCAGAGACTGAGGCAGGAGAATCACTTGAACCTGGGAGGCAGAGGTGGCAGTGAGCCCCAGTTGCACTACTAAACTCCAGCATGGGCAACAATACCAAAACATCGTCTCAAAAAAAAAAAAAAAAAAAAAAAAAAAAAAAAAAAAAAAAAAAGACTGCCTATGACCAGTGAGAGGGACACCAGCATCGCTGAGACGCAAGTGCTGGACATTCTTCATAGGTCAGAGCTCAAAGCAGGCCACACTGTTACAGAGATGGGCTCCATTCATAGCACCAAAGTGGTGAGAAGATGTGGGAATGACAGAGGCCAACACTTTGCCATCAAAGCAAGGTGGGTATAAGAAGCTGGCACCAGTGCTAGAGTGCATCGGGGAGGACTGCTTTGCAATATCTAGCACTTACCTCTTAGAATATGTTTCATTAGGGACAACAGATACAAATGGCAGACAACTATGTCCCTTCACTAACAGGAAATAGAAGTCATCAAGATGAACAGAAAGCAGATGTCAGCAGCCCTCATATAAAGTCATCATACTTCATCCAGGTAAAACCTGAGACGGTTCTCACACAAGAAGGTCTAACTCAAAGAGACTGGGTTCTCATGAGGCAGGTTCATGCAAAACCAAGGGAAGCTTACAACTTTGGGATTCTCCAGTTTCCCTTGGAAAAGACCTACAATCATTTGCTTAAGTAAATGAGCATTGAACAAAGGTGAGTATTGTTATCTTTCAGAAGCTCTTGGCCATGAAGGTCTTGTTGGCATAAAACCCATGGTTTGGAAACATCACCATGACCCCTGTTAGAGTAATGGCCTAGGGCGATGGTCAGGAAACTGATGTATTCCTTGCCAACTTCTGCCTCTAAGTGTGTGCACTCTGTTCATGAACCTCTCTCCTCTATAGTTATGTTCCCAGGATCTCACGTACAATCAGGAGTCATAGACTTAGAAAAGGCAAAAATACAGTGTTTCTGTGGCCTGTGAGATATGACTTATAATTCTAGGAAAAAAAACAATTGCAGATGGGAAGCCTAAATCTGTCAATGCTCACCCAAGACAATATAATCAATAAAAATCAGTATCAACTCCCAAGGCAAATTATTTCCTGTATATAGATGGCAGAGATGATCACCACCATCAAAAACTCAAGGACCAGTGCTGTTGGTCCGGTCATCTCTTTCATGGAATTCACCAGGCTGGTATCTTTGAAATCCAGAAGGATGATGGCAGGTGGCAGGAAACTAATGTGAACACCACCAGTTGTACCTCCACTGTAGCAGCAGTAATGGATGTTATCTCTTCATTATAATATCCAGGGAGAGGGAGAGGATGATATTATTCCCAATACTCTAAACACCCTGAGTGTACAGCCTCTGTGATATTTTTTATAATATCTGGGGGGGGAGAGAATTGTATTACTCCTAATATCTCAGCGGACGTGCCCCTCTGTGATAATGTTCCTAATACACAGGAGGGGAGATGATATTACTCTTAATATCACAGGGAGTGTACACCCCACTGTATTATTGTTTATAATATCCGGGGAGGGGGAGAGAATGATATTACTCCCAATATCACAGAGTGTACACCAACCTGTGATATTATTTGTAATATCCATAAGGGGAAGAATAATATTACTCTCAATGTCACAGGAAGTGTACACCCTTCTGTGGTATTGCTCAAAAGATCCAGTTATTGAGAGGATGATATTACTCTCAATATCTTAAACACCCTGTATGTAAACCCTCTGGGATGTTCCTCATAACATCCAGAGGAAGAGAGGATGATATTACTCCCAATATCGCACGAGGTGTACACCCTTCCTGTTATATTGTTTCTGATATCTAGGAAGGGAGAGGATGATATTACTCCCAATATCGCAGGGGGTTTACACCCCACCAGTGATGTTGTTCCTAATATCCTGGATGGGAGAGGATGATATTACTCCCAATGTCACAGGGGATGTACACCTTCCCTGTAATATTGTTCGTAATATCTAGAAAAGGAGAGGATAATATTATTTTCAACATTGCAGTAGGTGTACACCTTCCTTGTTACATTGTTGCTAATATCTAGGGAAAATGATGATATTACTACCACTATTGCAGAAGGTGTACACCCCCCCCGTGATATTGTTCCTAATATCCAGAAAAGGAGAGGATGATATTACTCCCAATATTGCAAGGGGTGTACGTTCACCCTGTGATATTGTTCCTAATATCCAGGAAGAAAGAGAATGATATTACCCTTAATATCAAAGGGAGCGTCCCTCGCCCGTGATATTGTTTCTAATATCCAGGAAACGGAAGGATGATATTACTCCCAATATCGCAGGGGTTGTACACCCTCCTCTTGTGATATTGTTCCTAACATCTGGGGGAGATGAAATAGTATTATTCCCAGTATCACAGGGGGTGTATACACCTGTCGTGATATTGTTCCTAATTCCCATGGGGAAAGGATGATATTACTCTCAATATCTCAGGGGGATGTACACCCTCCCTGTGATATTGTTCCTAATATCCAGGGTGGGAGAGGATGATATTACTCCCAAAATCACAAAGGGTGTACACCCCTCTTGTGATGTTGTTCCTAATGTACAGGGGGAAGCGGATAATATTACTCCCAATATCACAGGGGATTTACATCCCCCTTGTGATATTGTTCCTAATATCCAGGAAATGAAACGATGATATTACTGTGAATATTCCAGGGAGTGTCCTCCCCTCTGTGATATTGTTCCTAATATCCAGGTTGGGGAGACGATGATATTTCTCCAAATATCGCAGGGGGTGTACACCAACCCTATGATATTGTTCCTAATACCCATGGGGGGAGAGGATGATATTACTCCCAACATCAAAGGGGGTGTACACTACCTTTTTGATATTGTTCCTAATATCCATGAAGAAAGAGGATGATATTACTTTCAATATCGCAGGGGATGTACACGCTTCCTGTTATGTGGCTCCTAATATTCAGGGGAAAAGAGGATGATATTTCTCCCAATTTCCAATGGTGTGTACAATCCACCCTGTGAATTTTTTTTTTTTTTTTTTTGAGACGGAGTCTTGATCTGTCGCCCAGGCTGGAGTTCAATGGCACAATCTCAGCTCACTGCAACCTTTGCCTCCCAGGTTCGCGCAATTCTCCTGCCTCAGCCTCCAGAGTAGCTGGGATTACAGGCGCCTGTCACCACGCCCGGCTAATTTTTGTATTTTTAGTAGAGACAAGGTTTCACCATGTTGGTCGGGCTGGTCTTGAATTTCTGACTTCAAATAATCCACCCGCCTCGGCCTCCCAAAGTCCTGGGATTA
This sequence comes from Chlorocebus sabaeus, assembly GCF_047675955.1. Taxonomy (NCBI): domain Eukaryota; kingdom Metazoa; phylum Chordata; class Mammalia; order Primates; family Cercopithecidae; genus Chlorocebus; species Chlorocebus sabaeus. The sequence continues at coordinate 17,857,486 of NC_132909.1, forward strand.
CAGGCATAACTTTCCCTGTGATATTCTTCCTAATATTCCGGAAAAAAGAGGATGATGTTACTCCCAATATCGCAAGAGGTCTACACTCCCCCTGTGATGTTGTTCCTAATATTCAGAGGGGGAGAGGATGATATTATTTTCTGTATCGCAGAAGTTGTACACCTCTCCCGTGATGTTTTTCCTAATACCCAGTGGGGGAGAGATTATTAGTCTGAAAATCACAGAGGGTGGAAACCCCTGTTTGATATTGTTCTTAGTATTGGGGGATGGGGAGAGACTGATATTACTCCTAGTAATGCAGGGCATGTACACCCCCACTGTGATATCATTCCTAATATCCAGAACGGGAGGGAATGATATTACTCCTAATATCACAAAGGGTGTACACCCCTGCTCTGATATCGTAAATATTCTGTGTGTACACCCCCCCGTGTTATGGTTTGTAATATCCAGGGGGGAGAGGGTGATATTTACCCCCATATTGCGGGGGATGTACACCCTTCTGTGATATGGTTCGTTATATCAAGGGAAGAAAAAGGTAATATTGCTCCCCATATCGCGGAGAGTGTACACCCCCATGTAATATGGTTCGTAATATCCAGGAGTGGAGAGGATGATATTGCTCTTATATCAAGGAAGGTGTACACCTTATTGTTATATGATTTGAAATATCCAGGGGAGGAGAAAGTGATATTGCTCCCCATGTCGTGGAGGGTGTAAACCCCCCGTGATATGATTGGTAATATCCAGGAAAGAAAAGGGTGATATTGCTCCCAATATCGCGGGGGGTATACTCCCTTCTTTGATATGGTTCATAATATCCAAGAGAGGAGATGGTGATATAGCTCGCCCTATCGGGGAGGGTGTTCACCCTCCTGTGATATTTTTCATAATATCCAGGGAAAGAGAGGATGATATTACTCCCAATATCACAGAAGGTTTACACCATTCTATGATATTGTTCGTAATATCCAGGGAAGGAGAAGATGCTATTACTCCCAATATCGCAGGGGGTGTAGAACTCCTGTGATATTTTTTGTAATATCCAGGAAAGGAGAGGATGATATTACTCTAATATTGCAGAAGGTTTACACCACTATGTGATATTGTTCATAATAACCAAGGAAAAGGAGGATGATGTTACTCCCTATATCACAAAGGGTGTATACCCATTTGTGATATTGTTCATAATATCCAGGGGGAGAGAGGATAATATTACTCCCAATATAGCAAGGGGTGAAAACTCCCCTGTGACATTGTTCATAATATTTAGGGAAAGAGAGGGTGATACTACTCCAAATATCACAGTGGGTGTACACCCCCCTATGATATTGTTCCTAATATCCAGAAGGGGAGAGGATGATATTATTACCAATATCGCAGAAGGTGTACACCTTCCTCTGATATTCTTCGTAATATCCAGAAGGGGAGAGGATGATATTATTACCAATATCGCAGAAGGTGTACACCTTCCTCTGATATTCTTCGTAATATCCAGATGGGGAGAGGATGATATTACTTTCAATGTCGCAGGCGGTGTACACATTCCTGTGATATTATTTATAATATCCAGAGTGAGAGAAAATATTGCTCCCAATATCACAGGAGGTGTACACTCCCCTGTGACATTGTTTGTAATATCCAGGGAGGGGAGAGGATACTATTACTCCCAATATCTCAGGGGATATACACCCCCCTTTGATATTGTTCTAATATTCAGAAGAGGAGAGGATGGTATTACTTCCAAAATCGCAAGGGGTGTACACTCCCTCTGTAATATTGTTTCTAATATTCATGAGTGGAAAGAAAGATATTACTCCCAATATTACAGGGGGTGTATACCACACTGTGATATTGTTCACAATATTCGGGAAGAGAGAGAATGATATTACTCCCAATATCAAACTAGGTGTACATCTCCCTGTGATATCGATCGTAATATCCAGAAGTAAAGACGATAACATTACTTCTAATATCACAGGGGATGTACACCTTTGAATACTGTTCGTAATATTAAGGGGGGAGGGGATGATATTTTTCCCAATATCGCAAAGTGTGTACACCACCTGTGACATAGTTCCAAATACTCAGAGGAAAAAAAGGATGTTATTACTGTTAATATCTCAGGGAGTGTACACCCTCCTGTGATATTGTTTGTAACATCCAGAAGAAAGAGACTGGTGTTACTCTTAATATCACATGGGGTGTACACCTCCCCGGATATTATTCATAATATCTGGGGGGAAGTGGATGATATTAATTTCAATATTGCAGGGAATGTACACCCGTTGTACATTGTTCATAATATTTAGGGAGAGAGTGGAGTGTACACCCCACTGTGATATTGTTTGTAATATCCGGGAAAGGAGAAAATGACATTCCTCCCAATATGGCAGGGGGTGTACACCACCTATCATATTGTTCAAAATATCCAGGAGGAGTCCCAGCTACTCGGGAGGCTGAGGCAGGAGAACGGCGTAAACCCAGGAGGCGGAGCTTGCAGTGAGCTGAGATCCGGCCACTGCACTCCAGCCTGGGCGACAGAGCGAGACTCCGTCTCAAAAAAAAAAATCCAGGAGGGGAGAGGATATGTCTCCAAGTATCATAAGGGATGTACACCCCGCTGTAATATTGTTCCTAATATCCAGGGGGTAAGAAAATAATGTTACTCCCAATATTGCAGGGCATGTACACTCCCCTTATGATATTGTTCTTAAAACTCATGGGGAGAAAGAATATTACTCTTAATATCACAGGGGGTGCACATCCACCCTGTGACATTGTTGCCAATACCCAGCAATGGAGAGGATGGTATTACTTTCAATATCGCAGAGGATGTACATGCTTCTGTAACAATGTTCATAATATCCAAGGCAAGAGAGGATGATACTACTTCCAAAATTGCAGGGCGTGTACACCTCCCGATGATATTGTTCCTAATATCCAGTGGGGAAGAAGATGATAGTACTCCCAATATCGCAAAGGGTGTACACACCCCCTGTGATATTGTTCCTAATATAAAAAGAGGAGAGGATGATATTTTTCCCAATATAACAGAAGGTGCAAAACCCCCTGTGATATTGTTCGCAATATTTGTGTACATACCCCTATGATGTTGTTTGTAATATTCAGTGGAAAAGAGGATGATATTTCTCCCTATATTACAGAAGATGCACACCCCCCGTGATATTCTTTGTAATATCTAGAGGGGAAGAGGATATTACTACCAATAAAACAGGGGGTGTACACTTATTGTTATATTTTTTGTAATATTAAGGGGGGTAGAGAATGATATTACTTCAAATATCGCAAAGAGTGTACACTCCCTGTGATATTGTTCCTAATATCCCGAGGCAGAGAAAATGATGTGACTCCCAAAATCGCAGAGGGTGTACACCACCCTGTGATATTTTTTGTAATATCAAGAAGAGAACAAGATGATATTACATAATATCCACGAGGGGAGAGAATGATATTACTCTTAATATTGCAGAGGGTGTACACTTTCCTGTGATATTGTCCATCATATTTATGGCGGAAGAGTAGAGTATGATATTACTCCCAATATCGCAGGAGGTGTACACCCCCTTGTGATATTGTTTGTAATATCCAGGGAGGGAGGGGATAATATGAGCCTCGATATCACAGGGGGTGTTCACCCCGCTGTGAAATTGTTTGTAATATCCGGAAGAAAAGAGGATATTATTTCCAATATCCTAGAGAGTGTACACCCCCCTGTAATATTGCAGAGGGTGTACACCCCCCTGTGATTTGGTTAAGGGGGTGTACATGCCCCTGTGATTTTGTTCATATTATCTAGGGGGAAAGAGGATGATATTACCCCCAATATCACAGGAGGTGTAGAACCCCATATGATATTGTTCATAATATCCAGAAGGGGAGAAGATGATATTACTCCCAATATCATAAACACCCTGTGTGTACATCCCCCTGTGATATTGTTTGTAATAACCAGCGGGGAGAGGATGATATTCCTCCAAATATCACAGATAGTGTACACACCCCCATGATATTGTTTGGTATATCTGGAGGGGAAAGGATGATACTACTTCCAATATCACAGGGCCTGTATACCTTCCAGTGACATTATTCCTAATATCTAGGGGGAAAGAGGACATTACTCCCAATATCGCAAGTGTGTACACACACCCCTGTGATATTGTTCCTCATATTTGGGAAGAAAGAGCATGATATTAATCCCAATATCACAGGGGATGTACACCCCCCACTGTGATATTGTTCCTCATATCCAATGTGGGACAGACCTATATTACTCTTAATATTGCAGGGGGTGTACACCCCTCCTTTGATATTGTTTTAATATCCAGAGGCAGAAAGAATATCACTTCCAATAATGCAGGGTGTGTAAACACACACTGATATTGTTCTTAACATTCAGGGAGAGAAAGGACAACATTATTACCAATTTGCAGAGTGTGTACCCCCTCCCTTGATATTGTTCCTAATATTCTTGGAGGAGGGGATGATGATATTACTCCCAATATCACAGGGTGTGTACACCCCCCTGTAATATTGTTCCTAATATACAAGGGGAAGAGGATGGTGTTACTCCCAATATTGCAAGGTGTGTACACCCCCCTTGTGATATTGTTCCTAATATCTCGAAGGGGAGAGAATGATACTACTCTCAATATAGTAGCAGGTGTACTCATCCCCTGTGATATTGTTCCTAATATCCAGGTGTCGAGAGGATAATATTACTCCCAATACTGCAGGATGTGTACATCCCCCTGTAATATTGGTTTTAATATCTGGGGGGGGGGAGAAGGATAATATTACTCCCAGTATCACTGGGTATGTACACATCCCTTGTGGTATTGTTTCTAATATCCAGTGAAGAAGAAGATAATATTACTTTCAATGTCATAGAGGGTGTACACCATCTCTGTGATATTGTACCCAATATCCAGGGGGGAAAAAGATGATATTACTTATCAACATCCCATGATATTGTTTTTAATATACAGGGGGAGAGAATAATATTACTTCCAATATCACAGGGGGCATACACCTTCCCTGTAACACTGTGTTTAATATCCAGAAGGCAAGAGGATGATATTACTCCCAATATCAAGAAGATGTACACCCCCCCCGGGATATTGGTCCTAATATCTAGGGGAGGAGGATAATATTACTCCCAGTATTGCAGGGGGTTTACATGCCCCTGTGACATTTGTTGTGGGAAGTCAGGGACCCCGAACAAAGGGACCTACTGAAGCTGCTGCAGAAGAACATAAATTGTGAAGATTTCATTGACATTACTAGTTCCCCAAATTAATACTTTTATAATTTCTTACACCTGCCTTTACTGCAATCTCTGAACATAAATTGTGAAGATTTCATGGACAGTTATCACTTCCCCAATCAATACTCTTATAATTTCTTATACCTGTCTTTAATCTCTTAATCTTGTAATCTTCATAAGCTGAGGATGTATGTCGCCTCAGGACCATGTGATGATTGAGTTAACTCCACAAATTGTTTGTAAAACATGTGTGTTTGAGCAATACGAAATCTAGGGACCCTGAAAAAGAACAGGATAACAACAATGTTCAGGGAACAAGGGAGATAACCATAAGGTCTGACTGCCTGCAGGGCTGGGCAGAGCAGAGTCATAATTTTCTTACTGCAGAAAACGAGTAGGAGAAATATCGCTGAATTCTTTTCCCAGTAAGAAATAACCCTGGGAAGGGAATGCATTCCCAGGGGAGGCCTATGGACAGCCGCTCTGGGAGTGTCTGCCTTATATGGTTGAAGATAAGGGATGAAATATGCCCTGGTCTCCTGCAGTGCCCTCAGGCTTGCTAGGATTAGGAAATTCCAGCCTGGTGAATTCTAATCAGACCATTTCTCTGTTCTTGAACCCTGTTTCCTGTTAAGATGTTTATCAATGACAATGCATGCACAGCAGGACATGGAACCTCATTAGTAATTCTAATTTCACCCTAGCCTTGTGACCTTGCTCTGCCCTTCTGCCCTTGTGATCTTTTATTGCCATTTGAAGCATGTGATCTCTACGACCTACTCCCTATTCGTACCCCACTCCTCTTTCGAAATCCCTAATAAAAACTTGCTGGTTTTACAGCTCAGGTGCGCATCATGGAACCTGCCGATACGTGATGTCACCCTCGGAGGTCCAGCTGTAAAATTTCTTACTTTTGTACTCTTTTTCTTTATTTCTAAGACCAGCTGACACTTAAGAAAAATAGAAAAGAACCTACATTGAAATATTGGGGGCTGGTTCCCCCGATAGACATTGTTCCTAATATCCAGAAAGAAAGAAGATGATAGCACTCCCAATATCACAGGGCTTGTGAACCCCACCTGTGATATTGTTTCTAATATCCAGGAAGGGAGAGAATGATATTACTCTCAATATTGCAGGGAGTGTGCACACCCCCTATGATATTGTTCCTAATATCCAGGGAAAGAGGGAATGATATCACTCCCAATATTGCAAGGGTTGTAAACCCCTCCCCGTGATATTGTTCTTAATATTTAGTAGGGGAGAGGATAATATTACTCCCAGTATCGCAGGGGGTGTATACACTCCCTTTGATATTGTTCCTAATATCCAGGGGGGAGAGGATATTACTTTCCATATTTCAAAGGGTGTACACACCTCCCCGTGATATTGTTCCTAATATCCAAAAAGGAAGAGGATGATATCACTCCCAATATCACAGGAAGTGTATACCCCCTCTTTTATATTATTTCTAATATCCAGGGGAAAGGAGGGTGATATTACTCTCAATATAGCAGAAGGGGTACACACCCCTGGGATATTTTTCCTAATATCCAGGGGAAAAAAGAAGTTGATATTCTTCCCAGTATAGCAGGGAATTAATTACCCCTTTGTGATATTGCTTCCAATATCTAGGGGAAAAGAGGATGATATTACTCCGAATATCACACTGGGTGTAAACCTGTGATGTTGTTGCTAATATCAATGAGGGAAGAGTATGATAGTACTCCTAATGTCACAGAAGGTGTACACTTTCCCTGTGATATTGTTCCTAATATTTGGAAGGGAAGAGGATGATATTACTCCCAATATTTCAGGGTGTACACCGCCCCTGTGATATTGCTCCTAATACCCAGGAAAAAGGAGAATGATATTATCCCAATATCTAAGGGGGTGTATACCTTCCCTGTGATATTACTTCTAATATCCAAGTGGGGAGAGGATGGTTTTACTCCCAATATTGCAGGGGGTGTACACCCCTCTCCGTGACACTGTTTCTAATACTCAGGCTGGGAGAAAGAGTATTACTCCCAATATCACAGTGATATTGTTTACCTGTGATATTGTTTCTAATATCTAGTGCGGGAGATAATTATATTACTCTCAATATCACAGGGGGTGTACACCCCCTGGGATATTGTTTCTAATATCCAGAAGGGGAGAGGATGTTATCACACTCAATATCACAGAAGTGGTACACCCTCCGGTGATATTGTTCCTAATATCGAGGGGTAAAGAGGATGATATTACTGCTGATATCACAGGGGGTGTACACCTCTTTTGTGATATTGTTCCTAATATCTGGGAGGCAGAGAATAATATCACTGTCAATATCACAGAGGGTGTACACCCCCTCTGTTATATTGTTCTTTATATTCAGAGGGTAGAGGATTATATTACTCCCAATATTGCAGGGGTTGTACACCCCTCCTGTGATATTATTTCTAATATTTAAGTGGAAAGAGAATGATATCACTCCCAATATCAAAGGAAATGTACACCTTTCCTGTGATATTGCTTTTATTATATAAGGGGGCAGAGGATGCTATTAAGAACAATATCACAGGGGATGTACACCCACGTATTGATATTGTCCCTAATATGTATGGGGAAAGAGGATAGTATAATTCCCAGTATCACAGAGTGTGTACACCCCCCTGTGATATTGTTTCTTATACATACAGGGGGAAAAGATAATATTTCTTCCAATATCACAGGGGGGTGTACAAACCCCTCTGATATTGTTTTTAATATCCAGTGGGGGAGAGAAGGATATTACTCCCAATATCGCAGGGCGTGTACACAACCCCTGTGATATTTTTCCTAATATCCAAAGTAGGGGACAATGACATTACTTTCAATATCACAAGGGGTGTACACTCCCCTGTGATGTTGCTTCTAATATCCACGAGGGGAGAGGATGATATTACTCCTAATGTGGCAGGCTTTGTACACTTTCCGTGTGATAAGGTTTCTAACATCAAGTGGAGGAGAAAATGATATTACTCCCTATATCACAGAAGGTGTACACTTTCCCTGTGATATTGTTCCTAATATCCAGAAGGGGAGAGGATAATATTACTCCCAATATCACAGCAAATGCACATACACCCTGTGATATTGTTCCTAATATACAGGGGTGGGAGATGATATTGCTCCCAATATCACAGGGGTGTACACCCCCCAGTGATATTGTCTCTAGTTTCCAGGGGGGGTAAAGATGATATTACTCCCACTATCACAGGGAATGTAAATCCCCCCGTGATATTGTTCATAACATCCAAGGAAGAGAAGATAATATTACTCCCAATATCACAGGGGTGTACAGCTACATATGATTTTTTTTTAATATCCAGAGGAGTAGAGGATGATATTACTCCCAACATCGCAGGAAGCTTACTTACAACTCCCTTGTGATATTGTTTCTGATATCCAGGGAGGTAGAGGATGATATTACTTCCAATATCACAGGGGATGTATGCCCCCCCGTAACATCGTTTCTAATAACCAGAGGGCGATAGGATGATATTACGCTTAACATGAAAGGGGGTGTATACACCCTTGTGATATTGTGCCTAATATCCAGGGGGGAAGAAAATTATATTAATTTTAATATTTATGGGGGAAAAGGATGATATTACTCCTAATATCACAGAGGCTGTACACCGACCTTTTGATATTGTTTTTAGTGTTCAGAAGAGAAGAGGATAATATTGTTCCCAATATCAGAACAGGTGTAAACTCCTTCTGTGATATTGGTCCTAATATCCAGGGAGGGAGAGAATAATATTACTACCAATATAGCAGAAGCTGCCCACCCCCCACTGTGATATTGTTCCTAATATCCAAAGATAATAAAGGTGATATTACTCCCAATATCACAGGAGGTGTACACACCCCTTGTGATGTTGTTTTTTAATATGCAGGGAGGGGAGAGGATGATATTACTCCCAGTATCACAGGAGGTGTATACCCCTGTGTGATATTTATTTTAATATTTATGGGGGAAGGATGATATTACTCCCTATATCACAGAGAGTGTACACCCTCTGTAATATTGATCCTAATATCCACGGCGGGATAGGATGAGATTACTCCCAATATCGCAGAAAGCCTACACATACACACACACCGGTAATATTGTTTTTAATATCCAGGGGGGAGAGGATGACATTGCTCCAAATTTCGCAGAGTGTGTACACCCACCTTTTGATATTGTTTCTAATATCCAGGGGTAGAGAAGATGATATTACTCCCAATATCACAGGAATTGTACACCACCTCTGTGACATTCTTGTCAATATCCAGGGGAAAAGAGAATAATATTACTCCCAATATTGCAGAGCGTGTACACCCCTCCGTGATATCGATACTAATATTTTTCAAAAGAGGTTGATGTTACTCCCATTGTCACAGGATATGTACACTCCCCCTTGTGAAATTGTTCATAATATTCGGGGAGCAGAGTATAATATTACTCCCCATATCAAAAAAGGCGTCTGCCTTCCTTATAATATGGTTCCTAATATCCAGGATATTACTTAATCCAGGATATTTGTAATATTCTAAATATTAGGAACCACATCACAAGTTCCCGCGATATGGGGAGTCATATCACCCCTTCTCCCCCACTCCCCGGATATCACGAACCACATCACAGGGCGGTGAGCACCCCCACGAGATGGAGAGTAATATCACCCCCCTCTCCCGCAGGAGGTGGACACCCAGGGTCTTTAAGATATATTAAGTAATATCATCTCCCTTTCTAGATATTACGAACAATATCACATGGGGGTGTATGCTTTCTGCGATACTGGGATTAATATCATACTCTCCTCTTTTGGATAATATTAGGAACAAGATCACAGCAGTGTGTACACCCTTTTCGATATTGAGAGTAATATCTTCTTTTCCCTGCCTGCATATTAAAAACAGTTTCATAGGAGGAGTGTATGCCACCTTCAATATAGGGCGCAATATCATTTTCTCCACCGCTAGATATTAGGGACAATATCACAGGAGAGTGGACACTTCCTGCGATATTGGGAGTAATGTCATCCTCTCACCCCCTGAATATTAGAAATATTATCACAGGGCAGGTGTGCACTCCCTTCCATAATGGGTGTAATATCATCCTCTTTCTTTCTGGATATAGGAACAATATCACATGAGGGTGTACATTCCCTTGATTTGGGGATGTAATATCATTTTCTCCCCCTCTGGATATTAGGAACAGTATCACAGGGGGGTGTACATTCCCTGCGATATTGCGGGTAATACCGTGCTCTCCCCCTCTGGATATTAGAAACAATATCACAGGAAGGGTGTATACCTTTTGCAATATTGGGTGTAATATCATCTTCTTCCCCATTGCTATTAGGAATAATATCACAGGGAGGGTGTACACTCCCCTGCAATATTAAGAATAATATCATCCCTTCCCTACATGGATATTAGAAATTTTATCAGAGGGGTGGTGTACACTTCCTGCGATATTGGGAGTAATATCATCCTCTCGCTTTATTAATATTAGGAAAAATATCACAGGGATGGTGTACACCCCCTGCGATTTTGCAAGTAATATCATGATCTTCCCCCACTGGATATAAGCAACAATATCACAGGGGGTTTGTACATTTTCTGCGATATTAGAAGTAATATCCTCTCCATCTTGAATATTAGGAACAATATTACAAGGGGTGGGTACACCCCCTGAGAAACTGTAATATCATTCTCGCCTTCCCTGTATATTAGGAAAAATATCACGGTGAGTGTACACTCCCAGCGATATTGAGGGTAATATTATTTTTCCCCTTCTGGGTATAAGGAACAATATCATGTGGGGGGGGGGGGTGTACAATCTCTACAATATTGGGAGCAATATCTTCTTCACCTTCTGGATATTAGAAACAATATCACAGGAGGGGTGTACATTCTCTGCGATATTGGGGGTAATATCATCCTCTCTCCCGCTGGACATTAGAAACTATATCACAGGGGTGGTGTACATCCTCTGCGATACTAGAAGTAATATTATCCTATCCCACCGTGGATATTAAAAACAATATCTAGGAGGGGGTGTTCACCCCTTATGACACTGGAAGTAATATCATCCTCTCATTTCCTGAATATTGGAAACAATATCACAGAGGGCGTGTACACTTCTCTGATAATGGGAGAAATATCATCTTCTCCCCCTCTGGATATAAATAACAATATCACAGGAGGGTTTACACCCCCTGCGATATTGGGTGTAATATAATCCTCTCCTTCCCTGGATATTAGGGACAATATCACAGGCACGGTGTACACCCCCTACGATACTGGGCATAATATCCTCGCCTTTTCTGTACATGAGAAACAATATCAGAAGAAGGGTGTACACCCCTTGCGATGTTGAGTGTAATATCATCCTCTTTCCCCCCAGATATTAGGAACTATATCACGCGGGGGTCTACACCCCCTGTGATACTGGGTGTAATATCATTTTCTCCCTTCATAAATATTAAAAACAATATCACAGGGGTGGTGTACACCCCCTGCCATATTGCTCATAATATCAACCTCTCCTGCCCTGTGTATTAGTAACAATATCACATGGGGGTTGTACACCTTCTATGATATTGGGAGTAATATCATCCTCTCCCCCGCTAGATACAAGGAACAATATTACAGGGAGTAATATCGTTCTCTCTTTTACTGGATATTAGACACAATATCACAGGGTTAGTGTTAACCCCCTGCGAAATTGGGAGCAATATCATTTTTACCCTGGATATTAAAAACAATATCACAAGAGGGTGTACACCTTTTGCGATATTTGAAGTAATATCATCCTCTCGCACCCTGAATATTAGGAACAATATCACTGGGTGGGTGTACACTCCATATGATATTGAAGGCAGTATCATCTCCTCCTCCCCTGAATATTAAGAATAATATCACGGGGGGGGGTGTGTACACCCCCTGCGCTATTAGGAGTAATATCACCCTTTCCCCTCTAAATATTAGAAATAATATTCCAGAAAGGGTATACACCCCCTGCGATATTGGGAGTAATATCATCCTCTCCCCGACTGGATATTACGAACAATATTACAGAGGGCGTGTAATGAAAGTAATGTCATCCTCTCCCCCTCTAAATATTAGGAACACTATCACAGGGTGGGTGTACACTCCCTGAGATATTGGAAGCAGTATCATCCTCTTCCAGTCTGGATATTATGAACAATATCATGGGGGGGGTGTACACCCCTTGTGATATTGGGAGTAATATTATCCTCTCCCTTCCTGGATACTAAAAGCAATATCACAGGGAGGGTGTTCACTCCCTTTGATACTGGAAGTAATATTATTCTCTTTTATCCTGGATATTAGGAACAATGTCACAGAGGGTGTGTACACCTCCTACAACATTGGGAGTATTATCATCCTCTCCCCTTCTGGATATTAGGAACGATATCACAGGAATGTGTACACTCCCTGCGTTATTGGCGGAAATATCATCCTCTCTTTTCATTGATATTGGGAATAATATCACAGGAAGGGTGTACACTCTTCCTGCGAAATTAAGCGTAACACCTTCCTCTCCCTCTGTGGATATTAGGAACAATATCACACAGTTGGTGTACACCACCTGCGATATTGAGAGTAATATCATCCTCTTCACCCCCTGAATATTAGGAAAAATATCACAAGGAGGGTGTACACCTCCTGCGATAGTGGGTGTAATATCACTTCATTCCACCTGGATATTAGGAACAATATCACAGGGGGACGGGACATCCCCTGCGATATTGGCAGTAATGTCATCCTCTCTCTTTCTGGATATTAGGACAAAAATCACGGGGGTGTACATCCTTTGCGATATTGAGAGATTGGGGTGTACACACTTTGCGATATTGAAAGTAATATCATCTTCTCCCCCTCTGGATATTAGGAACAATATTACAGGGGAGGTGCACACCCACTGCGATATTAAGAGTAATATTATCCTCTCCCTTCCTGGATATTAGGAAAAATATCACAAGCGGATGTACACCCTCCTGCGATATTAGAAGTAATATTATCCTCTTCATCCCTTCATATTAGGAGCAAAATCTTGGGGAAGGATGTAAACTCTCTGTGATATTGAGAGTAATATCATCCCTTTTCCCCCTATATATTGGGAACAATATCACAGGGGGTGTGTACACCCCGTGCGGTATTGCAAGTAATATCATCCTCTCCCAACCTGGATATTAAAAACAATATTAGAGAGGGGTGTACATGCCCTGCCATATTTGGAGAAATATCATCCTTCCCCCCTCCCACCCCGGATATTAGGAACAATATTACAGAGGGAGTGTACGTCCACTGCGATATTAAGAGTAATATTGGCCAGGGGCAGTGGCTCACGCTTGTAATCCTAGCACTTTGGGAGGCCGAGGCTGACTGATTGCCTGAGCTCAGGAGTTCAAGACCAGCCTGGACGACACGGTGAAACCCCATCACTACTAAAATACAAAAAATTAGCCGGTCATGGCGGCGTGCGCTTGTAATCCCAGCTACTCAGGAGACTGAGGCAGGAGAATTGCTTGAACCTGGGAGACGGAAGCTGCAGTGAGCCAAGATCGCACCACTGCACTCCAGCCTGGGAAACAGCGAGACTCCATGTTTAAATACATATACACACATATATTTACATAACAATATTACAGGGGTAGTGTACACCCATTGTCATATTAAAAGTAATATTATCCTCTCCCTTCCTGGATATTAGGAACAATATCACAGAGGGAGTGTACACCCCCTGCAATATTGGGAGTAAAATCATCCTTCTCCTTCTGGTTATTAGGAACAATATCACGGAGGGGTGTACACCTTCTGTGATATTGAGAGTAATATCCTGTCCTCCCCTGGAGGAGAGGAACAATATCACAGGGGTGGTGTACACCTTCTGCGATATTGGGAGTAATATCATTCCATCCCCCTCTGGATATTAAAAACAATACTACATGGGCGGTGTACACCTTCTGCAATATTGGGAATAATATCATCCCATCTCCCTCTGAATATTAGGAACAATATCACATAGGGGGTGTACACCCCCTGTGATATTGGGAATAATCTCATCCTCTCCCCCTGTGAATATTAAGAACAATATTACAGGGGCAGTGTATACCCCCTGTGATTCTGGGAATGATATCATCTTCCCCATTAATATTGGGAAAAATATTACAGAGGCGTTTTACATCCCCTGCGATATTTGAAGTAGTATCATCGTCTCTCCCCTTAAATATTAGGAACAATATCACAAGGCAGTGTACACCCTTTGCAATATTTGGAGTAATATCATCCTCTCCCCTTTGTATATTAGGAACAATATTATATAGGAGGTGTACACTCATGCGATATTGGGAGTAATATCATATTCATCCACCCTGGATATTTAACACAATATTACAGGGGGGTGTATGCCCCCTGCAATATTGGGAGTAATATAATCGTCTCTTCTTCTGTATATTAAGAACTATATCACAGGCGGGGTGTACACCCTGTTTGGAAAACCTGAGTGTTTGAAGAAGCTGAGGCAGGGCTTCCATGTCTGACATAATGTAAAAAAGTCTTAAAACATGTCCGGGGTCCAGGGTCTAAAACCACTTGTGGTCTTTGGAACACCAAGCTCTGTGCTAAAGGGTGGAAGGCTACCCTGATACACCATAACCTAAGCCCAGGGCATAAAACCCCTTGTGGCTTGAAGAGAATCCAGGGCTCGTGGCTCTGGAATAGACTTGCTGGCTCCTTGCTCCTTGCTCTCCCAGGATCCATTGTATCTTGAGTTAAAAGAACCTGCTCTCCATTATCTCATGTGCAGAACATATGTTAAACTGTCACAACTGTCAATCGTGTGCTTAATGCAACATGCCCTTTTGACCCCCACCTTCTCACCACCTGTTTCTTTGTTTGATCACCAACAAATAGTCTGGGCTTCCAGAGCTCAGGGCCTTCACAGCCTCCACACTCGCGATGGCCCCCTGGACCTACTTTCTCTCCCAAACTGTCTTTTCTCATTCCTTTGACTCCGCCAGACTTCCATCACCCCCACGACCTGGTGTTGGGTCCGATCACCCCCACACACACCCTGCAATATTGGGAATAATATCATCCTCTCCCCTTCTGAATATTAGGAATAATATCACAGGGGTGGTGTACACCCTCTGCAAAACTGGGAGTAATATCATTCTTTCCCCCCTTGTTATTAGAAACAATATCACAAGGGGGTGTACACCCTTTGCGATATTTGGGTTATTGCCATCCTCTTTTCCCCTGGATGTTAGGAACAATACCACAGAGTGGGTGTACACTCTCTGTGATATTGAAAGCAGTATCATCCTCTTCTCCCCTGGATATTATGAACAATATCACACGGGAGTGTACACCCCCTGCAATATTGTGAGTAATATCCATCCTTTCCCCCTCTGAATATTAGGAACAATATCACAGAAAGGGTGTACACCCCCTGTGATACTGGGAGTAATATCCTCTTCCCTTCTGGATATTAGAAACAATATCACATTGAGAGTGTACATCCCCTGCAATATTGGAAGTAATATCCTTTTTCCCTCTGGATATTAGGAAAAAGATCATGGCAGGGGGGTGTACGCCACTTCGATATTGGGATTCATATCATTTATTCCTCCCCTGAATATTAGGAACAATATCATATGAAGGGTGTACACCCCCTGCGATATTGGGAGTGATATCATCATCTCCTCCCCTGGATATTAGCAACAATATCAAAGGGGGGGGTGTATACTCCCTGGGATATTGAGAGTAATACCACACTTTCCCCCTATGAACAATATCACAGGGATGGTGTACCCCCTCTGAGATATTGGGAGTAATATCATCCTCTCCAGCCTCTGTGTATTAGGAACAATATCACAGAGGTAGTGTACACTCCCTGTGATATTGGGGGTAATATCATCCTCTCCACCCCTGGACATTAGGAAATATATTACAGGGGGGTGTAAACCCCCTGCAAGTAATATCATTGTGAGTAATATCATTTTCTTTTCTTTTTTTCTTTTCTTTTTTTTTTTTTGAGATGGAGTCTCACTCTGTCTCCCAGACTAGAGTGCATTGGCCTGATCTTGGCTCACTGCAACCTCCACCTCCCAAGCTCAGGAGATTCTCCTGCCTCAGCCTCCCTAATAGCTGGGACTACAGGTTCGTGCCACCATGTCCGGCTAATTTTTTGTATTTTTAGTACAAATGGGATTTCATTATGTTAACCAGGATGGTCTCGATCTCCTGACCTCATGATCCACCTGCCTCAGCCTCCCAAAGTGCTGGGATTACAGGCATGAGCCACCGCGCCCCGCGAGTAGTATCATTTTTTTTCTACCCACCGGATATTAGAAACAATATCAGAGGGGGGGGTGTAAAGCTCCTGTGACATTGGGAGTAATATTATCTTCTCTTCTCCTGGATGTTAGGAACAATATCACAGGGTGTGTACACCCCCTGCGATATTGAAAGTAATATCATCATCTCCTTCATTGGAAATTAGGAACAATATCACAGGGGGTGTCTAAACCTTCTGCAATATTGGTAGTAATATCATCCTCTCCCCCGCTGGATATTAAAAACAATATCACAGGAAAGCTGTACATCTGCTGTGGTATGGAGAACAATATCATCCATCCTCTCTTCCCTTGGATATTAGGAACAATATCACAGAAGAATGTACACCTCCTGCAATACTGGGAGTAATATCCTCTCCCCCACTGGATATTAGAAAAACAGCACAGATGTGCACACCCCCTGTGACTTTGGGAGTAATATCCAATTCCTTCTGGATATTAGGAACAATATCACAGGGTGGGAGGTGTAGGCCCCCTGCTATATTGGGAATAATATCATCCTCTTCTCCCGTGGATATTAGAAACAATATCACAGGGGCTGTGTAGACCCTCTGCGATATTGGGAGTAATATAATCATCTTCCCACCTGGATATTAGGAACAATATCATAATAGGGGTGTACACCCTTTGCAACATTGGGAGTAGTATCATCCTCTCCCCCCTGGATATTAGGAACAATATTATGGGGGGGGTGTACACCCACTCTGATATTAAGAGTAATATCGGCCGGGCGCGGTGGCTCACGCCTGTAATCCTAGCACCTGGGGAGGCTGAGGTAGGCGGATTGCCTGAGCTCAGGAGTTTGAGACCAGCCTGGGCAACACCGTGAAACCCTGTCTCTACTAAAATACAAAAAATTAGCTGGTCGTGGTGGCGTGCGCTTGTAATCCCAGCTACTCAGGAGGCTGAGGCAGGAGAATTGCTTGAACCTGGGAGACGGAAGTTGCAGTGAACCGAGATCATGCCACTGCACTTCAGCCTGGGAAACAGAGCGAGACTCTGTCTCTTAAAACATAAAAAATTATTTAAAAAAAAAAAAAAAAAAAAGGTTGGGCGCAGTGGCTCACACCTGTAATCCTAGCACTTTGGGAGGCCAAGGCGAGCGGATCATGAGGTCAGAAGATCGAGACCATCCTGGCTAACACGGTGAAATGCCATCTCTATTAAAAATACAAAAAATTAGCTGAGCGTCGTGGTGGGCACCTGTAGTCCCAGCTACTCGGGAGGCTGAGGCAGAAGAATGGCGTGAACCCGTGAGGCGGAGGTTGCAGTGAGCCAAGACCGTGCCACTGCTCTCCAGACGGGGCCACACAGCAAGACTCTGTCTCAAAAAAAAAAAAAAAAGAAAAGAGTAATATCATCTCCCTTTCGGGATATTAGGAACAATATCACAGGGTGAGTGTAGTACACCCCCTGTGATATTGAGAGTAGTATCATCCTCTCCACCCCTGGATATTAGGAACAATATCACAGGGGGTGTACACGTTCTGCGATATTGGGAGCAATATTTCCCATCCCCCTCTGGATATTAGAAACAATATCCCATGTGTACACCCCCTGCGATATTGGGAATAATATCATGCTCTCCCCCCATGAATATTAGGAACAATATTACAGAGGCATTGTACACCTCCTGCGACATTGGAAGTAATATCATTTTCCCCCCTAAATATTAGTGTACACCCCTTTGTGATATTTGGAGTAATATCAACCCCCCTGGATACTAGGAACAATATTACAAAGGGGGTATACACTCCCTATGATATTGGGAGTAATATCATCTTCACCCACCCTGGATATTTAACACACTATTACGGAGGGGGGAGGTTGTACACCCCCTGCGATATTGGGAGTAATATCATCTTCTCTCCCCGTGTATATTAAGAACAATATCACAGGTGGGGTGTACACCCCCAGCAATATTGGGAGTAATATCATTCTCTTCCCCCTCCTGAATATTAGGAATAATATGACAGGGGTTGTGTACACCACCTGAGATATTGGGAGTAATATCATCCTCTTCCCACTAGATATTGAAAACAATATCACAGTAGGGTTTACACTCCCTACGATATTAGTAGCAATATCATCCTCTCTTCCACCTGATTCTCTGTAGGACACGCACAGTGACTTTGTGAGAACAACAAAGAAAGCCAAGAAGTGAGAACACAAATGTCTGCCTTTAGGAGGATGCCCAGGCCGGTGCTGGGGCAGGGAGCCTAGGAAGGCCATTCGGGTTGACAGCAGCCAGGATCTGTGTGTCCAGTAGAGGGCGACCCTTCACACTGCTGGCTTTCGAAAGACTCTTTCCATTTTACAAAAGTGTAATTAAAACAAGGCTGCCATTAGGGGTTGCTAAGGTGATGAGCTCTCGCCTCTTGTGGCTTGTGGAGGCTATGACATTCCTTGTCTCATGCCCACATATCGCATTGCCCTTTCTCCCCAAATTCAGGCTCACATCACCTTCTTGTGAACTTAATCTCTCTCTGCCTCCCCCCTTATAAAGACACTTGTAGGCCAGGCGCAGTGGCTCATGCCTGTAATCTCAACACTTTGGGAGGCTGAGGCAGGTAGATCACCTGAGTTCAGGAGTTCAAGACCAGCCTGGCCAACATGGTGAAACCCCATCTCTACTAAAAATACAAAAAATGTAGCCAGATGTGGTGGCAGACGCCTGTAATCCCAGCTACTCGGGAGCCTGAGGCAGGAGAATCACTTGAACCCAGGATGCAGAGGTTGCAGTGAGCCGAGATGCACCATTGCACTCTCGCCTGGGTGACAAAAGCGAAACTCCATCTCAAAAAATAAATAAATAAATAGATAAATAAATAAATAAATATTTTTATAAAGGACATTTGTGATTCCATTAGGGTCTAGCCAGATAATCCAGGAGAACCTCCCAACCCTGAGATATTTAACCTAGCCAGGCATGGTGCTGCAATCCCAGCACTTTGGGAGGCTGAGCAGGGAAGATCTACTGAGTTCAGTTCAAGACCAGCCTGGGCAACATGGTGATACCCTGTCTCTACTAAAACTACAAAAATTAGCCAGGCATGGTGGCATGAACCTGTAGTTCCAGCTACTCAGGAGGCTGAGGCACAAGAATCGCTTGAACCCGGGAGGTAGAGGTTGCAGAGTGGAAATCACCCCACTGCACTCCAACCTGAGCAACAGAGGCAGACTCCATCTCAAAAAACAAAACAAAACAAAAAAAAGGTATTTAACCTTATCACATATGTGAAAGCCCTTTTGCCATAGAAAGTCACTTTCACGGGTCACAAGCTATAATTCCCATTTATGTGGGGGGCCCTTATTCAGCCCACCGCACAAGAGAAACTTCAGAATACTCAGTCCATACACAGAAGCATTTGAATAAAAGCCTCCATTTCCTGCCCTGCATACTAGAGCATGGTAAAGTCTTTTTCTCTTAGTCATACCTCCTTCTGCTGCCCTGGAAGTAGATGGGTTCCCTTGCCCCTCCCCAGCTCTGACGTCTGAAATTGGTGCCATTTTACCACATCGTACACTCATTGACAGGCCACTTTCTGTCAGATCGACGTAAATCCCACGTAACTTCTCTTCAGGGGTTAGTCATAACGTAACTTGGTGTGAAACCAACAGAACCGCTTATTATGTTTTCCATGTATTCATGTATGTCATATATACAGAACAGGATCATGGAAAGTTTAGCAGAGTTGGGAGCTGATTATTTCACCCAAGAGATAGGAAAATTGCTAGAAGATAAATTAATGGCATATGGAATGATCGAGGCGAGTATCTTAAGGCTGATGCTTATGTCTCCAGTCAAGAAGATACTGGTATGTGTACTAAGGAAAACAGCTTCATTTACATGCAACCTGTTGTACATGCATTCTAAAGACAACATACATTTCTTCAAAAAGATTATGGGACACCAACCAAAACAAGTAAGTGTTGCTTAATTTCTATTTATAAATCTAGGATGATCTCTGCATTATAGTAGGGAAATCTTAAAAGACAACATCACATACTAATGGTAAAAAGATGATGCAACATGAAAAAGTAACAGCATGAATACGTCCAATTGCTATTTGTGAATTGAAAAACTAAATTTTAAAAAAATTAGTAGATTGTGAATGCATTACTAATGATAAATTCTGTATTTTTTTTTTTTTTTCTGAGACAGAGTCTTGCTCTGTCACCCAGGCTGGAATGCAGTGGCACGATCTCAGCTCACTGCAACCTCTACCTCCCGGGTTCAAACAATTCTCCTACCTCAGCCTCCTGAGTAGCTGAGACTACAGTCATACACCAACAGGCCTGGCTAATTTTTGTATTTTTAGTAGAAACAGGGTTTCACCATATTGTTCAGGCTGGTCTCAAACTCCTGACGTCTGGCGATCCACCCATCTCGGCCTCCCAACGTGCTGGGATTACAGGCATGAGCCACCATGCCCAGCCAAATTCTGCAACTCATACCCATCTTTCTGAGACTACACTAAAGTTTTTCTTCCTGAATTGACGATGTTTCTGTGGTCTTACATATCACCGCAGAGCAATTTACATCGTTACTATTACTTTCATCTCACTAACTCCTCCTCCAGTCAAAAAAAAAAAAAAAATTGTCTTTAAGCTATGGAAATGAAGTGTTACTTAGCTGGGGTGACGTTATGTTGTGTTTCTGGGGTGACTTTCTGCTCATGTTGGGGTGAGACTGTGGCCTGTGGGCTGCGTGCTGAGGAGGAAGTCTCTCGATCTGGAAAGAACCCATTGTTGGGGAGACCTCCACGGGGCTGAGGGGCCATGAGCCTGCCCGGGTTTAGAGCACAGGATTCTGGGGTTGAATCCTAGGAATATTTGAGAACTTCTTGCCTCAGGAGGGGAAGATCCCTGGAGAATAAAGACAAACTCTGGGTGTCTTGAGGGGCATATCCTAATTTGAGAGGAATCAAACCAAGGATGGAGTAGCTATGGCCTCCTTAAAGACTGAGGTTGGGGAATAAACAGGATTCACAACGAGTTCATTGAGGAAGAAGCCATGAAGGGACAATTTTTGGTTGGGACAGAGGAAAGCTGAAGCTCTGCAGCTGGGGAGAAAGCCCTGGCAGGGAGAAAGTGACGCTGGAGGGGCCCTGCACACTCTGAGAGGCTGGAACTTCTAACCTGCTCCAGCACACCCATTTTCTGCAACCTTCTGCATTCTGAGCATTTGAACCCTCATTCCTCACTCCCCTTTTCTTGATTCTTCTGGGCAGCGCATACTCCAAGGTCTTCCAGGCCCTCAATTCCCGACCCCCACTTCTGCAGTCATGGGGGACTCCAGGCACTGCAAGAATTTGAGTGGGAGCCTTGTTGCCTCTGATTGATTTATTGGATTTTTGGAGTTCCCCGCTGTCAAAGTTTAGGGTCCTGGATGCCCGTCCTCCCCAACCTGTCCTTTCCATTCTTGGGGCTAAGCTCTCTCCCACACCTCCCACCCTGTCAGGGCCCTCGATTCCCTCCTCCTTCCCGTCCCCATGCCCAGGCTCCTATTTAGCTCCTATTTGCTAGGATCTGGTATTTTCATGAACCACCAACTCACTTGGAGTCCTACTAAGGGGCAAGCAGGACTGAAGGAGGTCTTAGAGAGTGATAGTGGAGATTTTTTTTTTCCACAGCACCCCTCATCCACCCCCACAATGCTGCCACAGCCCCACCCAGATCCCTTTTTCAGAGCAAACTGCCCAAATCTCTCCCAGGTCATTGTCAGACAAAGGAAAACACCAGCCTTCACTTTGGAAACCTCTTTCCCCCATGTCTAATTCCCACCCAAGTCGTCCTGCACCTTCCTCCCTTCCCCCAACCTGAGGTTCAGAACCCTCCTCTGCTCAGACACCACCTCCCACCCTCCTGCTCTCAAACTCCCTTCCTCTTCTGCAGGTTTCCTGCCTTCAGCTCCACTGCTGCCTCTGCAATATATGCATGCCCTCCACTTCCTCCTCATTCTCACAATATTCTGCCCCGATGGGATTCTAACCTCCCTCTCCACTGTGTGCCAGCTCATCTGCTGTCCCTGATCTAACCCTTGGATACTTGAGCCCCAAGATATTTCTGTCTAAAAATCTATGAGCCTGGCTCCCTGAAAAGACAGAGAGGGCCGGGCATGGTGATGCACACTTGGAAGGTCGAGGTCGAAGAATCACTTGAGCCCTGGAGGTCAAGGCTGTGATTGTGCCACTGCACTTCAGTCTGGGCAACAGAATAAAACCTTGTCTCAAAAAAAATTTTTTTTAATAAACAGAAATTTTAAAAATAAAGCTCCAGGCCTTCTTCCCATGGCTCTGAGTAGGCTTACAGGGGCCCTCCTTAAACCCACTTCCTTCTCAGCTGGATTGGGGAATCCTTCTTTCCCTTTATGAACTCATTTTCACAGGCACTGTGCTCTAGAGCTATTACTGTCTCCAATCTCTCCTCTGCCCAGCACCCTTTCTCTCCTTGCCCTCACTCTCCACCTCTAACTTCCCACATCCCAGAGATTCTCTGGAGGCTAAAGCAACTCCATCTTGGATGCTGACCCACCATGTTCACTTTTTTTTTTTTTTTTTTTTTTTTTTTTTGGACAGAGTCTTGCTCTGTTACCCAGACTGGAGTGCAGGGGCGTGATCTCAGCTCACTGCAACCTCTGCCTCCCAAGTTCAAGTGTTTCTTCTGCCGCAGCTTCCTGAGTAGCTGGGACTACAGGCACACATCACCACACCCAGCTAATTTTTTTTTTCTTGTATTTTTAGTAGAGATGGGGTTTTACCACATTAGCCAGGCTGGTCTTAAACTCCTGACCTCGTGATCTGCCCACCTCAGCCTCCCAAAGTGCTGGCATTACAGGCATGAGCCACTGTGCCCAGGCCAGAAAAAGGATGCTCTATAGATTTCCCCCACAAGAGATGGCCCTGCAGGGCCATTCCAAAATATGTCAAAGAAATACATCTGGGGATAAAATACTTTGATTTCCTTTAGGGCATGTTATCTATTATGTGATGCCATACCAGAGTCAGGCTGGAGTCGGTTATCTTATTGCTACAAAGAGTCTGTTCTGTCAGTCTTGGGATCTCTATTATTCCTTCTTATTTCTTGAGACATGGTCTCACTCTGTCACCCAGTCTGGAATGCAGTGGTGCAATGTCCATTCACTGAAACCTCTGCCTCCTGTGTTCAGGCGATTCTCATGCCTCAGACCCCTGAGTAGCTGGGATTACATGTGTGCACCACCATGCCCAGCTAATTTTTGTATTTTTAGTAGAGACGGGGTTTTGCCATGTCGACCAGGCTGGTCTTGAACTCCTGCCCTCATGTCATCTGCCCACCTCGGCCTCCAAAGTGCTGGGATTGCAAATGTGAACTACTGTGCCCAGCCAGGAGCTCTGTTTTAATGTTAATGCTGGTCACTTGTGCCTGAACTCCAAAGGGAAGAAATATAATGAGGTGTGTCTGACCCCCTCCCTTCTCATCATGACCTGAATTCGTTTTTCAGGTTTGAGGAGGATCCCCTTGGACAAGAGGGGCTCTATTCGGTTGGTTGGGGGGCTTAGAATTTTACTTTTTGTTTACAATATTTCTCCTGAAAGAGTTAGGGGCTCACAAGGAATTTCCTTGTGAACAACTTATGAGGAAAACCATCTGGGAAGATATATGACCTTCTGTCACTGTGGTATTCTGCTTTACCCCAATGATAAGGCAATGACACAGGGTTGTGAAATCACAGCTATGTG
The DNA here is from genome assembly GCF_047675955.1 of Chlorocebus sabaeus. Lineage (NCBI taxonomy): Eukaryota > Metazoa > Chordata > Mammalia > Primates > Cercopithecidae > Chlorocebus > Chlorocebus sabaeus. The sequence continues at coordinate 17,881,905 of NC_132909.1, forward strand.
TTTGGGGGGAAAAGGAAAGCAGTATGGTGTGATTGTGTTCCCAAACTTCACTTGCCCTTAGCCATAGTGAGTTTGGGGCCTGAAGATTGTTTTCTTTCACAGTGAAACAGATACAATTAAATGTATAGAAAGCAAAAAAATAAAAAGATGGGGAATGAGGAAACTCTGATTCCTGGGTGGCCACGTAGTTACCCATGGCACAGAGCTGCAGTTACTGAAGGTAAAATTTAGAAATGGATCCAAATCTTGGAGGAGTCAGTTTACTGGATGCCTAAGAAAACATAAACAAAATAAGAAAAAAAATGGTAATATTCAATCCCACAGTTATTGTTACCTATCACAGCTAAAGTAAAATTAAAACAGAGTGCTGGCTTCAATCTTGACACTACACTAAGCTTAGATTTCAGTGAATGTAAGTCTCAGCCACTAGCTCACAGCCACCTCCCAAGGATGAAATCATGTAGGGACAATAGAAAGTACTTCTGAGAATTGTGGTTACCAAAAACCTAGTAAATGTGGGGGAGGAGCAAAACAAAGTAGAGAAACCAGAGGGCACAGTCTGAAGGAGACTGCTGTCAGCAGCTTCCGGAGGAGCCTTTACTAAAATGGATGATGAGAGTAACTGGACGATGAGAGTGTACAAATGGGGTGTACACTCCCTGCGAGTGTACTAATGGATGATGAGAGTAATTAATGGATGATGAGAGTAACAATGAGAGTAACTAATGGATGATGAGAGTAACGATGAGAGTAACTAACTGGGGAGCAGGGCTTTTGGTTTCCTTTTCTTTCTTTTTTTTGTTTTTTTGTTGTTGTTGTTGTTGTTTTGAGCAGAAGTGTCACTCTTGTCGCCCAGGCTGGAGTGTAATGGCGTGATCTCGCCTCACTGCAACCTCCACTTCCCGGGTTCAAGCAATTCTCCTGCCTCAGCCTCCCAAGTAGCTGGGACTATGGGAGCACAACACCACGCCCGGCTAATTTTTGTATTTTTAGTATTTTCTGTTGGGGGTCCAGGTTTCTGAAAACAACTCAGAGACATATGTTAAGATGTTATCTTTCTTTAGTTTTCATAGGAAACCAAATACGTTAGGACTCCAATTTCCTTGGCTATTGTTTTTTGTTGGTTTTTTGTTTGTTTGTTTGTTTGTTTGTTTGTTTGTTTTGAGACGGAGTCTCGCTCTGTCGCCCAGGCTGCAGTGCAGTGGCTGGATCTCAGCTCACTGCAAGCTCCGCCTCCCGTGTTTACGCCATTCTCCTGCCTCAGCCTCCCGGGTAGCTGGGACAACAGGCGCCCGCAACCTCGCCTAGCTAGTTTTTTGTATTGTTTTAAGCTACCATTACCTTCTTGTTGATCAAGTTGCTCATATACTTCTCAAGGCTAGCTAGATGCCTGGAATTTCCGTTGAAGAAAAAGTCAAGATTTTCCTTTATCTCCATACTGGCTGATGGGGACCGAGTAAGCCCGTAAGGGGGGTCCCACTCCATCTTAAGGAGCTGCTGGATTCTACAAGTGCCTAATAAGCAGCTCTCGCCTGACGGACAAAGAGCTGCTTGCTTTCTGTATAGCAATTCCAAAGTGAACAGACAATATCCTGTTTGGAAGACTGCCACTCTGTTAGAAGCAGCATCAGGACAACCTTTCTTCTGAGCTATTTATAACTAACAACAATTGACCAAGTATACTTTTGTGAGTGAAACTGACCTTTCTCCCTACAAGAATTCTCCAACATTTGGAAACTATTTGTGAGTATTTTCACTTATGGCAATATGATTATTGGCACAAGCTCAATCAGATTCGGTTTTCTTTCGTAACAGGAACCATTGGAGATGCTCGTTACTCTTTGAAGGCTTACAGCGGAATGAATTCAAATACGACTTATTTGAGGAATTGAAGTTGACTTTATGGAGCTGATAAGAATCTTCTTGGAAAAAAAAAAAGACTGGGTATATTTTCAATACACTTTCCTTTTAAGGTCCCTTACCTGTGGAGAGTAAAGAATGTCACTTTCTGACAGGCCCAGGAACCTCAAGTTATGTGGGGATCTCAGGAAGATGGGGGAATTCACCCAGTTCGTACAGGTGAAATTGTTGTTGCAAAGATTATGAATATGAGAGAAGTCCAGCATGGCTGACTTCATCTCATGTCTGGCCTCAGGCCAGCTGCCCTTGCTCACTCTTGGGCATAGGCCAAGCTAGCCATGGGAGGAATTTAGTTTATAGTTTAACTTTGAAGCAAGGATGATAATACTCTCTCCCTAAAATGAACTTCTTCCTTGCTCAGGGACTGAAACTACCTTTGTAAGACAAATGAAAGCCCACAAGATTAGGATTATGAGAGGGGCCTGAGTTATGCTAAAATGCAGGTGTAGCTGACTGATAACCAGTATTGTCCCACAGCTTGCCTTTCTGTAATCTCTTGCTTCTCAGGAGTCACATGGCCAGAGGTCCTGAGATTTCTGGTCCTGTGACCCCCACCCAGAGACGGACTTGGTGCATGAGGACCATTTTCCACACCCCTGTGATTTCATCCTCAAACAATCAGCAGCACCCATTCCCTAGCCCCCTGCCTGCCAAACTATCCATAAAAATCCTGGCCCCTGAGTTATTAGGGAGATTGATTAATAATCCCAGCCCTGCCCTTGGATTGCTCTGATTTAATTAAACCTCTACTGCAATACCACGGACTCAGTGAATTGGTTTTGTCTGTGCAATGGGCAACAAGAACCCGTTGGGTGGTTATACAGGTACTACAAGCACAGGCTGATGGCAAATTATTGGTTTTGCTTCCTGCCCTTGGTGTTTCTAAACATCTAGTCCAAAATTACTCGTGAAATGTCCAGCAAAGCCAATTTTAAAAGAGGCTATATGGCCAATCACTATTCTTTCTGCACATCATTGCAAATAATCGGGTTACGGCTGGGCACGGTGGCTCACGCCTGCAATCCCAGTACTTTGGGAGGCTGAGGCAGGTGGATCACTTGAGATCAGGAGTTCGAGACCAGCCTGGGCAACATGGTAAAACCTTATCTCTACAAAAAATACAAAATTAACCGGGCATGGTGGCATGCACCTGTAATCCCAGCTACTTGGGAGGCTGAGGGAGGAGAATCACTTGAACCTGGGAGGCGGAGATTGCAGCGAGCTGAGATCACACCACCGCATTCCAGTCTGGGCAGTAGAGTGAGACTCTGTCTCAAACAATAACAATCAAACCAAGTATAATGAGATTAAAATTTATTTTGCAAATAAAATGGTCCTACTATAATTTATCGTTTGTAGAAATGTGGAAACTGAAGATAAAAAATTAGGTTTCAGAAGAAGACTCTAGTACACCTGTTATTAGATTCTAGCCCTAAACATTGTTTTTGAGGTTTTTATTATTTACCTGCAATTTGGACTAAATTATTTCCTGACTACAAGTATCCAAAGAATAAATGGGTTTTCATTTTCTTTATGATAGTTTTAGTTGGCTTCTAATGCAACAACAATTTTTATTGTATCCTGTGTGCATTCTATTCCTACTATTCAAATTATTAATGTTATAGATCTTTCATTGTAGTACTTCTGAATTAACCCAAATCACAGTATTCTGAAGATGATTCTACAAAGCCTGCTGTTTTCCACAAAGCCTGCTGATGATTTCTACAAAGCCTACTGTATTGTTGCTGTGGCCTCTGTTTTAAAAAGTAGAAAACACATCGATGCAACATGTTCTCCCCAACCTCCTCCCTAAAGGCTCAGGGACCATCGCGGAAGAGGAAGGCGCGTGAGATTGTAAGAGCCAAATTAGGGGGATGGTGTGTGGAGGATAAGGACACTTCATCTTGGTTACTTACCTGCCAAATTGACTTCTGATGAAAGCCAGCTCCAGAAATGTGCCTCCAGTTTCTCCTTTCACCTAAACTCTGCCCTTAGTCAAATCCTTCTCTTCTTCTAAGCAATCAACTTCAATTCCTTGTACAACCCACAGTATAAAAGGGCTTTTATACCGTTCTATCCTATTGCATGTAAGCCTTGGGTCTGGGAGGTAACAGTGTGGGATTCCACCATCTCATCTCCCCGCCACCCAAACATGCCTGTTCTTCCTTAAGCAACATTAAATTTTTGTACTTCAGAAATTTGATTTGTCAGCCTCTTTCTTCAGACGCTCAGCTTCTTTGGCCTTTGGGAGTAGTTTTGCATAGGCCTGTTCACAACAGGATGTTCTGGGGGGTTTGGGGGTGTTGTTTTGTTTTGTTTTTTGTTTTGTTTAGAGACAGGGTCTCACTCTGTCACCCAGGTTGGAAGGCAGTGGTGCAATCATGGCACACTGTAGCCTCAAACTCCTAGGCTCAAGCAATCCTCCCACCTTGGCCTCCCAAAGTTCTGGGATTACAAGCATGAGCAACCATGCCCAGCCCTGGTACTTTTCTTTAAAGACATTTACACAGTGTAGGAATTACTGTGGGTGCACTGCTCAGATCCCCTTCCCCAGGATGCTCATTCCTACCTCATAGATGATCTTTCTGCAGAGGTTTGACCTCAGCTGAAGGGGAGTCACCTGGTCCAGGTGGTTGCTGTTCAGCTCCTTCCCGAGAACAGCCAACAGCCAGGGACGTGCTAGCACAGAGATCTAAGGGCGACCAAGGCGAGGCCACTTCTGTGCTGTGGTGCATGCTCCAGAGCCTCCCTGGGATCGGACTTGAGGGTCTCCAGCCAGATCTGGTCTTTGGTGCTTTCCTTGAGCTCCCCAGCACACTCCTGCAATGCACCTCTTTTTTTCTTTTTCTTTTCTTTTCCTTTTTTTTTTTTTTTTTTTTTTAGATGGAGTTTCACTCTTCTTACCCAGGCTGGAATGCAATTATGCAATCTCAGCTCACCGCAACCTCCGCCTCCCGGGTTCAAGTGATTCTCCTGCCTCAGCCTCCCAAGTAGCTGGGATTACAAGCATGCACCACCACGCCAGGCTAATTTTCGTAGTTTTAGTAGAGACGGGGTTTCTTCATGTTGATCAGGCTGGTCTTGAACTCCTGACCTCAGTTGATCCTCCCGCCTTGGCCTCCCACAGTGTTGGGATTACAGGCATGAGCCACTGCGCCTGGCCCAATGTACCTCTTGAATCACCTCCTTACGCTTTGCTTTTAGAGAACATGGTCCCCAACATGCGATGCCAGCAAAGATTCTAGAAAGCCAACTGTGACCATCACTTCTGGGTTTAGATGACTCCCCCAGCCCCCGCCACAAGATGGCAGTGACCACCTCATCACAGAGGTGCTGAGGGTCTGCACTGTGCTGAGGGTCTGCAGGGCATGTGTCTACTGGGAGGTCACTGATATTTCACCTGGAGTAAACTGAGGTGAGCTACAGGAGATGTTCCGCAGGCACATAGTCTCTGTGGTTTTGAACATCGTGGGGGAAATGTAAGTAATAGGAGTGTGGAGTTGAATGGCTACCAACAAGTGCCGCTGATGCGTGGAAGAGAGAAAAGGACAGGCTTAGACCTATAGCTCAGCAATTTAAAGTACATATGAGAGCCGCAAGGGATGTTCATCTCCTGAAGCCAAAGGACAGGTAGAGCTCACGGCCAGGAACAAGACTTCATCACAAAAAGGCAAAACTTCAAAAAAGGCGGGGAAGGGCTGCACCTCACCCCACCATGGGTAGACAATAAAAGTTGCATATTTAGGACCCTTTCTGACCCAGTCCTATGCATGTCTTTCTCTCTTTCTTCTCTTTCCCTTCTTTCTTTCTTTCCTTCCTTCCTTTCTCTCTTTCTCTCTTTTTTTCTTTCTTTCGAGTTTCACTCTTGTTGCCCAGGCTGGAGTGCAATGGCATGATCTTGGCTTACCACAACCTCCACTTCCCGGTTCAAGCGATTCTCCTACCTCAGCCTCCCAAGTAGCTGGGATTACAGGCATGCGCCACCACGCCTGGATAATTTGTATTTTTAGTAGAGATGGCGTTTATCCATGTTGGTCAGGCTGGTCTCGAACTCCTGACCTCAGGTGATCCGCCCGCCTCAGCCTCCCAAAGTTCTGGGATTACAGGTGTAAGCCACCGCGCCCGGCCTCCTATGCATCCCTTTCTATTGCTCATTCTGATTTGCATCCTTTTGCTCTAATAAAACTTTAAAAAATAAGTATAGTACTATCCTGAGCTCTGTAAGACACAGTAGCAGACCATCCATCCTGAGAGGGTCATGGGAACCCCAGAATTTACAGCAAGTTGGTCAGAAATGTGGGTAGCCTGAGATCCTTAAACCTGGGGCTTACATATGATGTGCACAGTCTTGTGAGAGAATTTTTCCACAAAGAGCGGACTCCGGGCTAACTCCGGGTAATCTTTACTAGTCAGCATCAGAAGTGAATTGCACTGCAATACAGCAGTGAAGTAAAGGATCAAAAAGTTCAGAGATGGGCATTTTGGAACGTGGCTTTTTATTTTTTTGAGATGGAGTTTCACTCTGCCGCCCAGGCTGGAGTGCAGCGGCGCCATCTCGGCTCACTGCAACCTCCACTTCCCAGGTTCAAGCGATTCTCCTTCCTCAGCCTCCCGGGTAGCTGGGATTACAGGCATGCACCACCACGCCCAGCTAATTTTTGTATTTTTAGTAGAGATGGGATTTCACCATATTGGTCAGGCTGGTGTCAAACTCCTGACCCCGGGATCCGCCCGCCTTGGCCTCCCAAAGTGCTCAGATTACAGGTGTGAGCCACCGTTCCCGGCCAGAACGTGTCTTTTATAGAAGAAAATAACCCAGCAGCTGAGTAGGATGGTGAGGAGGGCTGGTGAGCACTGCAGTAGTGAGGGGGACATGAGCATCACTAAGATGCAAGTAATGGTCATGTTTCATAGGTCAAAGCTCAAAGCAGGGGACAGTTACAGGGCAGGGCTTCATAGTACCAGAGTGATGAAAGTGTCTGGGAGTGGCTGAGGCCAGCACTATGCCATGGGAAGCAAGGTGGGACTGAGGAGAAGGCAGCAGCAGCAGCCTGCGGCAAGTGGGGCTGCCCTGCAGAGACCTGAGTCATGTTATAGAGCACAGTGTCTGTAAGGCCAAGAAATGTGGACAGCCAAGTGTGTCAATTACTAGACACACTCAAGAGGAGCAGGAAGGGCAGGGCACGGTGGCTCATGCCTGTAATCCCAGCTACTCAGGAGACTGTGGAAGGAGAATCGCTGGAACCCAGGAGGTAGAGATTGCAATGAGACCAGATCGTGCCACTGCACTCCAGTCTGTGCGACAGAAGCGAGACTCCATCTCAAAAAACAAGAAAGAAAGAAAAAAGGAAAAAAGAAAAGCCTATGTATACTTCTCAAGAAAATACAAATAATCAAAACCAGTATCACATGCCTGGGCACAAATTTCATATATATAACAGATTTAAGCATATAAGGGTGATCATCCTCTCATATCTCAATATTTTTGGTTTTCTATTTTTTTTAACTAAAAGAAGTTAATGCCAATTATATACTTTTTTTTTTTTTTTTTTTGAGATGGATCTCACTTCTTCACCCAGGCTGGAGTGCAATGGTGCGATCTTGGCTCACCGCAAAGTCTGCCTCCTGGGTTCAAGCAATTATCCTGCCTCAGCCTCCCAAGTAGCTGGAATTACAGGAGTGCGCCACCATACCCAGCTAATTTTTGTATTTTTAGTGGAGACGGGGTTTCACCATATTGGCCAGGCTGGTCTTGAACTCCTGACCTCAAATAATCTGCCTGCCTCAGCCTCCCAAGTTTCTGGAATGGTAGTCGTGAGCCACTGCGCCCTGCCTATGTATGATTTTTTTTTCAATTTATTTGCATAGGTTTTTGGGGAACAGGTGGTATTTTGTTGCATGAATAATTTCTTTAGTGGTGATTTGTGAGATTTTGGTGCACCCATCACCCAAGAAGTATACACTGAACCCAATTTGTGGTCTTTTATCCCTCACCCCCTTCCCACCCTTTCCCCCTGAGTCCCCAGAATCCACTGTATCATTCTTATGCCTTTGCATCTTCATAGCTTAGCTCTTGAACCCTTACTTTCTGTTTGGGGGAGAAGACATATCATCTATAAGTAGATACTGTGTAAACTTTCCATTGCATGAATATCCCATAACTTATCTATTATTTGTGTTTGGTTATTTGCTGCTATGTAACAACCCCACTCCCAACTAAATGGTGTGACGATGTCATGGTTCTGTGGATCAAAAATTCTGAGAAGTCAAAACCAAGGAGTTTTGTCTCTGCTCCATGATGCCGGAGCCTCCGCAGGGGTGAGGCAAATGGCTCAGGGTAACTGAAAAGCTCAGGGTTGGAACAGCTGGGGATGAGGCCTCTATGTATAAGGTGATTCTTCACTCACAGGTCTGAAACTATGGTGGGGACAATCAGAAGGCTCGGCTCAGCTGCGACGGTCGCCTGAGTCCTACACATGACCTCTCCAATGTGGTGATCCTGAAACAGCTGGGTCTCTTACACAACAGCTCATACTTTTTTTTTTTTTTTTTTTTTTTTAGATGAAGTCTTGCTCTGTCACCTTCAGGCTGGATGCAGTGGCGCGATCTCAGCCCACTACAGCCTCTTTACCAGGTTAGGTTCAAACGATTCTCCTGCCTCAGCCTCCCAAGTAGCTGGGATTGCAGGCACATGCCACCAAGCCCAGCTAATTTTTGTATTTTTAGTAGAGACGGGGTTTCACATTGTTGGCCAGGCTGGCCTTGAACTCTTGATCTCAGGTGATCCGCCCACCTCGGCCTCCCAAAGTGCTGGGATTACAGACGTGGGCCACTGCGCCTGGCCAAAGCTCACACTTTTTATGATTCAGCCTTACATGTCACATCGGGTCACTTTCCCCACACTTGTTAGTGTTAGAAGTCACAAGCCCACCCATACTCAGGGAACCTGGCACACAGACCCCACTCTCAGTGGAAGGGGTGGGAACACCACCATTCTCCTGCTGATGGGCATTTGAGTAACTTCCTGTTTGAAGCTTAGATTGGGCTGTGTGGCCGGGCGCGGTGGCTCACGCCTGTAATCCCAGCACTCTGGGAGGCCAAGGCAGGCGGATCACGAAGACAGGAGATCGAGACCATCCTGGCTAACAAGATGAAATCCCTTCTCTACTAAAAATGCAAAAAAAAAAAAAAAAAAAAAAAAAAATTAGCCGGGCGTGGTGGCGGGCGCCTGTAGTCCCAGTTACTCAGGAGGCTGAGGCAGGAGAATGGCGCTAACCCGGGAGGCGGAGCTTGCAGTGAGCCGAGATCGCGCCACTGCACTCCAGCCTGGGCGACAGAGCAAGAATCCATCTCAAAAAAAAAAAAAAAAAAAAAAAAAAAAAAAACTGGGCTGCTGTAACTATTCTAGCAGGTGTCCTTGGTGAGCACCTACAAGTGTTTCTCTTTAGTATATGCCCAGGAGGGGAACTGCTGGCTCCTAGATACTGTATGTTCAGGGTCACACACACGTCCGCGGGATTTTCCAAAGCACTTGTACCAGGGCATACTCCCAGCACCTGTGTGACTGCTCCAGCCGTCCCACAGTTTTATCAGTTCTATTGCTGATATTTTCATTTTAGCTTAAGTTATATTTAATAGGAAAATTACCATTGCCTCCGCGCCTCGTTCCTGCCTGTAGAAGTTTCTCACAGTTGTTGCTACAAGTGGTCACAAATGTGTCACTTAAACCCACACGAAATGATGTTCTTGTGGTTTTGGAGTCAGAAGTGTCAACGGACGGTGCTGGCAGGGTTGTGCTGACCTGGAGGCCTCAGGGGAGCATCTGTGCTGCTTCTCCACCTTCTAGAGGCTGCTGCGTCCCTTGCTCCAGCCCCTTCCTGACACCACTCACCCTCGTACTTCTGTTATCACATCCTCCCCTTTTCTGTGTTCAGGGCTCCCTCTGTCTCTCTTGCAAGCACACTTGAGATTCCATTGAGGGTCACCCACATAACCCAGGAGAATTTCCCCACCTCAATATCCTTAACTTCATCCCATCTGCAAAGCCCTTTTGCCATAAAAGTTACCATTCACAGGTTCCAGGGATTGTGACATGGGTAGCTTTAGGAGTGATTATTCAGCCCATAACACTGCCTGTCTCCTGCTCACCAGAACTTGGAGTTTCTGTCTCAACAGGAGCCCCCTGTGTGGGAATAGCCTGTCTCAACGACACCCGCTATAGGGACCGGCTTCCTCAAAGGACCTCACAGTCCCGTCCCACCCCTGTGTACGGTCTTCGCCTTGGCTGGAGGGGCTGCAGCGGTGTGTCTTGGCGCCACCTTGTGGAGATAGGGCATCACAGCAGGTTGGAGCCCAGTAGAAGCACAACCAAGCCCCATGGGTAAAGTTTAAAATTTTCTGGCCGGGCGCTGTGACTCACGCCTGTAATTCCTGCACTTTGGGAGGCCGAGGCGGGTGGATCACACGAGGACAGGAGTTTAAGACCAGCCTGGCCAACATGGTGAAACCCCCTCTCTACTAAAAAATACAAAAAAATTAGCCGGACAGCTGGTGCACGCCTGTAATCCCAGCTACTCGGGAGGCTGAGGCACGAGAATCGCTGCAACCCGGGAGGCAGAGGCTGCAGTGAGCCAAGATCACGCCACTGCACTCTAGCCTGGGCGACAGAGCGAGACTCTGTCTCAAAAAAAAAAAAAAAAAAAAAAAAAGAGAGAAGAGAAAACAATGGCGAATTTGTTTCTGTTTGAGCTGAGACATCCATCTTCTCCTGACTTCGGATATTTGCCCTCCTGGTTATGAAACCTTCAAACTTGAACTGAATACACCACCAACTTTCCCAGTTTCCAGCTTGCAAACGGCAGATCGTGAGACTTCTCAGCTTCCATAATTACATGAGCCAATTTAAATATACAAATGGGGTTCTACAGAAAAACAGCATAAATTATATAGATACCTAACTTATACGTACATATACCTAAATTATACGTATAATTAAATTAAATTATACTTTAAATTAAATTATATGTATAATTATATATATAATTTATTCTGTTTTTCTGGAGAACCCTGACTGATACAAATGTTGAGCATCTTTTCATCTGCTTATTGACTTAATAACGTGTATATCTTCTTTGGGGAAATGGCTATTCAAGTTCTTTGCCCATTTTGTAACTGAACTATTAATATTTTTCTTTATATTGTTGAGTTGTAAAGGTTCCTTATATATTCTAGATATTAGAGCCTTATCAGATATATTTCTGCAACTATTTTCTCCTAATGTATAGGTTGCCTTTTTCTTTCTTTTCTTTTCTCTCTCTTTTTTTTTTTTTTTTCATTGAGACAGTCTCACTCTGTCACCCAGGCTGGAGTGCAGTGTGGCATGATCTCAACTCACTGCAGACTCGACCTCCCGGGCTCAAGCAATCCTCCCACTTCAGCCTCCTGAGTAGCTGAGGTTACAGGCACTTGCCATGGCACCCAGCTAATTTTTGTATTTTTTAGTAGAGCTGAGGTTTCGCCATGTTGCCTAGGTTGGTCTTGAACTCCCTGACTCAAAGTGATCTGTCAGCCTCGGTCTCCCTAAGTGCTGGAAGTGTGAGCCACAGTGCCTGGCAATCTATTTTCAATAGTGTTTTTTTTTTTTTATGTATACACAGGTTTGGAATTTTGATAATGTTCAATTCATCCAATTTTTTTTTTTTTTTTTTTTTTTTTTTGTTCTTTCTACTGGACCACCACTCTTGAGCCCTCTAATCCAACCTCCACTCGGCAGCCAGAGGGAGCTCTCTAAATGTAGTTACTGTCTCCCTGCTCCACCTGCTCAAAGCCGTGTCACATTTGTGATTTAGAACAGTATTTCTCAAACCTAATTTGCGAAGGCAGCAGGTGGAACTCTTCTTATGCACAGAAGCTGATTTGGTTGGTCTGGCATGGGTCTGGGAGTGAGCACATCTACCAAGCGGCTACTGGGGTAGCTTGTGTTTTCCACTGATGATCTCAGCAGTGTTTCCTGTCCCACATGCTCCTCTAGAACACTGTACTCGCCCATGAAAAGGTGGAGTCTATTTCCCCTTCCTTTATTTATTTTTTTTTTGAGATGAAGTTTTGCTCTTGTTGCCCAGGCTGGAGTGCAATGGCACCATCTCGGCTCACCGCAACCTCCGCCTCCTGGGTTCAAGCGATTCTCCAACCTCAGCCTCCCGAGTAGCTGGGATGACCAACATGTGCCACCATGCCCAGCTAATTTTGTATTTTTAGTAGAGATGGGGTTTCTGCATGTTGGTCAGGCTGGTCTCGAACTCCCGACCTCAGGTGATCCGCCTGCCTTGGCCTCCCAAAGTGCTGGGATTACAGGTGTGAGCCACCACACCCAGCTATTTCCCCTTCCTTTGAACCTGATCAGGACTTTGCAATGGCATCAACATGGTGAGAGTGACCCTGCATGGCTGATGAGGCTGGGTTACACAAGGCGATGTGGCTTCTGACTGGCTCCCTCTCAGGATACATGCCCTTGGAACCCATTCTCTAAGCTCCTTGGGAGCCCAACCTAGCCCATATGGAGACAAGACAAGAAGAGAAACAGAGGCCCCCCAGCCCTCAGCCAGCATCAGCTGCCAGACAGGAGAGCAAATGCGCCTTCAGTGATTCTAGCTGAAGCCTCAGACCGCATGGAGCAGAGATGAGCAAAATGCACACTGTCACTGTTTTGAAACAACAATGTTTGGGGGCTGTTTGTTATGTAGCACTAGACAGCTGTAACAATGCTATTACTGCTGTGTTCCATGAATGACTGCACTTTGAGTAGCAGGGGGCTAGATCACTAGATAACCCCCATGGCTTCTGTATATGCTATTTTTCTACTTTTATATTCTTTTCTTTCACTTTTTTTTTTTTTTTTTTTTTTTGAGACAGAGTCTCACTCTGTTGCCCAGGCTGGAGTGCAGTGGTATAATCTTGGCAGACTGCAACCTCCACTTCTCCAATTCAAGCAATTATTGTGCCTCAGCCTCCTGAGTAGCTGGGACTATAGACATGCACCGCCACGCCTGGCTAATTTCTGTATTTTTAGTAGAGATGGGGTTTCGCCATGTTGGCCAGGCTGATCTCAAAGTCCTGACCTCTGGTGATCCACCCGCCTTGGGCTCCCAAAGTGCTGGGATTACAGGCGTGAGCCACCATGCCTAGCCCCATTCCCTTTCTTTACTTGGCTCATTTTTCCCTGTTGCCTCAGTTCTCCTCTAAGATCACTTTCCTGACATTTCAGCCTGGGCCTATTGCCTTCCCTGGGTCCCCTCAGCCTCCTGCGCCTCCATCATCTCAGCCCTGATCCCTCAGATTATACTTCCTCTGTCCCCACTCTGACCATCTTGGCTGTCCCTGGGTAGGGATGGGTATCTTCTCCCACTGATCTGGGAGACCCAGTCTGCCTGGTGCAGACTTGGTCACTGCTGGAAGGAGCTCAGTTAGTGTGGTGCTGAGGACAGCACTGGTGGGGCTGGTCCCCTTCACCCAAACTCCCACTCTCTTCCATAGATTTCACCTCTGTGGCCCAGGCCATCGCTTAGGGCAACTCTGCTTAAACATCGAGTCCATCCTCCATTCTGTTCTTGAATAGGGAGCACCTGTTACACCAGCCTCTCCCTTGTACCCTCCACTCATGTCTTTCTCCCCAAGAGACACAGGACCCCGGCACTTGTGAAGCATGACCCAGATCCTGGGGCTGTGGCATCCAACATCCTCATTCCCTATGACTCCTACTGTCTAGATGTAGCTGCCAAGAGACCCCCAGACTCCCCGGGCCTCTGTCTAGAATGCCAAGAGAAGGCGAGAACGCCGTGCCACTGCATGCTCTGTGGGGTCTCCTTCCCCCTTCCCTGGCTGCTGGGCGTGACTTCAATGTTCTCCCCAACCCCCAAACAGCAGTACTGATACCAGCTGCAGACCTGGCTCAGGTTAGCTAATGAGGACCAGGCTGGGAATGAAGCCTGAATCCCTAAACCCCAGTCCTGCACCCCACCCCAATCCTGGGGTTTCCACCGGACAAAAGGAAGCAGCTTGGTTTTCCGTTATTTTTGTTTTGAGGTAGAGTATCTCTCTGGCTCCCAGAGTGGAGTGCAGTGGTGTGATCTTGGCTCACTGCAGCCACCACCTCCTGGGTTCAAGCAATGCTCATGCCTCAGCCTCCCCAGTAGCTGGGATTACAGGTGTGCGCCACCACACCCAGCTAATTTTTGTATTTTTGGTAGGGACGGGGTTTCACCATATTGGCCAGGCTGGTCTCAAACTCCTGACCTCAAGTGATTCCCCAGCCTCGGCCTCCCAAAGTGGAAGTGGCTTATTTTTAAGGAGAAAACTCCCATGGAAAGGAATCAGCACCTCCTCTGTCAATGTTTCACTTCTCTGAAAAGACCCGCACTTCCAACTACAAAGTGCTTTGTAAACACAAGAATGAGGCTGGGCGAGGTGGCTCATGCCTGTAATCCCAGCACTTTGGGAAGCTGAGGCGGGCAGATCAGGAGGTCGGGAGTTTGAGACCAGCCTGACCAATATGCTGAAACCCCGTCTCTACTGAAAACACAAAAATTAGTTGGGTGTGGTGGCGCGTGCCTGTAATCCCAGCTACTCAGGAGGCTGAGGCAGGAGAATAGCTTGAACCCAGGAGGTGGAGGTTGTAATGAGCCGAGATCACACCACTGCACTGCAGCCTGGGCAACAGAGAGAAACTCCATTTCAAAAAAAAAAAAAAAAAGAATGAGAACACATGGACACAGGGAGGGGAACAGCACACACAACAAAATTTAAAAACAGGCGAAAATAATTTTAGTAATATTTTTACTACTACTGATATGATCAAAATATTATTATTTCAACAAGTAATTAATCTAAACATGATTGAGATGTCTTATGTTATTTTCATCATACTAAGCCTTTAATATTTGTTGTGTATTTTACACTCACAGCACATCTCAATTTGGACGCCCCATGTTTCAAGCACTAAATAGCCATGTGCGTCCGCTGTCCGTCTACCATACTGGACAGCGTTGATCTGAAATCCCATCTGTATGTATCACCATCACATTTGCAGAGACCCCATCTCAGCAGCACAGCTGAGGCTCATCTGCAAAAGCACCTGCAACTTCTCTACAACCTCCCACATCACCTCCAAACACATCCTCATGTCATCTGCCAACACACCCATAGCTCACAGGCCAATGTCTAAATCTCATTGCAGGCATCTTCAGAGAAAGCACTTACTAAAGGGGTATACTTGATTCCACATCTGATTTGACCTGCAAATCTCCCCTCCCCTTTGCATACATTTGCATCTAATTTGTATGTCAACCTAAATGCACTGGCAGAGCCTCAGATCATCATCTCAAAGTCAGGGGGGTGTGGGGCTGGGCAGGCCTCCAGGTGTTCCTCCTCCTCCTGCTTCCACTGGGGCTCTTGATCCTCCTCCTCTTCCTCGCTGCTCTCCTCCTCCTCCTCCAATATGGTGACCAGTTCCTCCCGCAGTGCCCCTATCTCCAGCCCCAGGCTGCACAGCTGTCCCAGCAGCTGGACATCAACTCGGCGCAGGTTCTCCTGCCGGTAGGAAGGGGACGTCACAGGGATGCCACCCCAGAGAGCAAGGGTCTCGCCAGGGCCTGGATGAGAGCAGGTCCCAACTCATGTCCTGGCCATGGTGCCTGGGCAGGGTCCTCACCGTGCCCGTGGATCCTAACTGCCTTCCTGCTTCTCAGAGTGTATCTTGATCTCTAACTCTGTCTCTGTCTTTGTCTCTCCATTTCATTGTCCCTGACTTCTCTCTCTGTTTCTCAGTAATATGTCTCCTCCCCCTCTTATCTATCTCTGTCCCTGTTTCCCTTTGTCTGTCTCTGTCCCCATTTATTTTTTGTCTTTCCACGCCCCTGTCTCTCTGTCTCTGTTTTGCTATTTCTCTGCCCCTGCCTTTGGCTCTCTTTCTCTCGCTCGCCCTGTCTCCACCCTCCTCAACTTTCTCAAATTCAGTCTGAGTCCCTCTGTCTCTGTTCCTGCTCTTAGTCTCTGCTTCCCACCCCTGTCCCTCTCTTTTGGGATCTCCCTGTCCCACCTCTGTTCCCGTCCCTCACTCTATGTCTGTCTTTCTGTCTGTACGTGCCTCTCATGTCTCTGCTTCTGTCTCTCAGATTCTGTCTTTCAATCTCCGGCCCTCTCTATTTTCGTTCATTTCCATTCATTCTCATTTACTCTCTCTCTCTCTTTCCCTTCCAAACCCCTCACTCACCAGCTCCTCCCTGATCCACAGCAGACTATCCCAGGCACCTCCAGTGTCTGTCCCTGCAGTCCTGAGGGTCTGACCAGGGATTTCCACTGGGGGGACCTCCCTCAGGGCCTGGGGGGGTGGGCCCAGCCCCGGAGGCACCAGTCCAGCCTGACTCAGCTGCCTCCACAGCTCCATGGTCTCTGAGCCATGGCTGCCAGGAGCAGGAAGTAGCAAGGTCCAGGGTGGCCCGGTCCCCCAGGGAGCTGTGTGCGTGGTGGAGAGTAAAGGGCAGAGGGAGTGGGGTGGGGGTTCCTGGCGAAGGTATCCCAAAGTCCACTCTTCAGAGAAAATCAGCTGGCCTTGTGCTTTTGTTTTTCCTTCTGAAGTCTAACCTCAACTCTGCTTAAAGGATTCAAACACAGTCTCTTGCAGAGGTCAAACTCTGCCCCTCCCTGCCTATCTCAGGTCTGACCCCTCAGGGGCGCTCAGTGTCTGTAGATGCCTGGCACCCTCTGTCATTCCACCTGCCCCCCACCACCTCTCCAGCCTCTCCTCAGCCTCCATTTGACCTCTGGCTTCCCCATAGCTTGGTCCTTGCTTGTCCTCTCAGCGCAGGTCATCCCAGGGCTTTCCCACCAGTGTGCCCTTGGGGGCAGGAATGGCTCCCAGGGGCACCAACAGAGCAATCCCTCAGCTGGAGTGCCTGTGTCCAGGCTGCTGGCCTAGGGCCGAGCAGCCAATTCTGCTGACCCTGGACTTGCCTATGGGTATATCATCCTTGCTGAGGGTGGGGCTTCTGCTGTGGAAAAGTCTGGGAAGCACTGCAGGCCTCTCTCGGCCTTGAACCCTTCCTTCAGACCCAAGGTGCTTATATATATATATAATGGTAGATCACGAGGTCAGGAGATCTAGACCATCCTGGCAACAGGGTGAAACCCCGTCTCTAGTAAAATACAAAACATTAGCCAGGCATGCTGGCAGGCGCCTGTAGTCCCAGCTACTCTGGAGGCTGAGGCAGCAGAATAGCTTGAACCCAGGAGGCAGAGGTTGCGGAAAGCCGAGATCACGCCACTGCACTCCAGCCTGGCGACAGAGCAAGACTCCATCTCAAAATAAATAAATGAATGAATTAATTAAATTATATAGATAATTTTTTTTTTTTGAGATGGAGTCTTGCTCTGTCACCCAGGCTGGACTGCAGTGGTGCAATCTTGGCTCACTACAACCTCTGCCTCCCGGGTTCAAGCGATTCCCCTGCCTCAGCCTCCTGAGCAGATGGGGTTACAGGTGCACACCACCACATCTGGCTAATTTTTGTATGTTTAGTGGAGACGGTGTTTCACCATGTTAGTCAGGGTGGTTTCAAACCCCTGACCTCAGGTGATCTGCCTACCTCGGCCTCCCAAAGTGCTGGGATTACAGGCGTGAGCCACCAGTCCCAGCCAATTTCATGTATATGTCACTGGCTTCCAAATGTTTGGCCTCAGTCCTGATCTCTCCCTTGAGTTCCACACCCTAATTCTGCAGCCCTGATGAAGGGCAGGTGAGTCCCCAAATTGGGGCTTAGCCCTGGAGGTTTCTTGGCTCCACTCAGCCAAGAATTCAAGAGCAAGGGAGCAAGCCGTGGAAGAAAGCAGGTTTACTGAAGCGGCTGTGTACAGCAGAAGGACAGCTCCTTGCAGAGTAAGGCTACCCAGAGTAGCAGCACGTGGGCTGTTGGCTGGCAGTATTTATACTCACTTTTAACTGTATGCAAATTAAGGGGTGGGCTATTCAGAAATCTAGGAAAGGGGTGGTAACTTCTGGGTGTTGCCATGGCATTTATAAACTGTCATGGCGCTGGTGGGAGTGCCTTAAGCTGATGAGCAGTGAGGGCAGCTAGAGGTTGCCTTTATGTCATTTGCTGGTTCCAGACACTTTATTTATTCTATCCTGTCAGGACCAGGAAATAAGTCCTGCTGCTCCTCTACTTCAGCTCCACCAGGGTGTCTCAGACACCTCCACGTGAATGTGGTCAACACAGAACTCTCAGTTGGGAGCCCCATCATTGGATGCATTTCCTGTTGCTGCTGTAACAAATGACCACAATCTTAAAACAACACAAAGTCACCGTTACAGTTCTGGAGGTCAGAAGTCTAAGGTGGGTGCACAGGGCTGGGTCCCTTCTTGAGTCTCTAGAAGACTGCCTATTCCTTAGTCTCTTCCAGCTTCTGGAAGCCACCTGCCTTCCTTGGCTCTTAGCCCCTTCCTTCATCACCCTGACCTTCTCTATCTATGATCATCACATCTCCTGTTGATGCTGACCCTCCTGTCTCCCTCTGAGAGGCCCCTTGTGATTACATTGGACCTACCCAATTGCCCATGGTAAGGGTAATCTCCCATCTCAAGATTCTTAACTTTGTCACGTCTTCAAAGTCCCTTTTGGAGACAGAGTCTCACTTTGTCACCCAGGCTGGGGTGCAGTGCATAATCTCGGCTCACTGCAACCTCACTGCAACTTCCACCTCCTGAGTTCAAGCGACCCTGCCACCTCAGCCTCCAGAGTAGCTGGGATTACAGGCCTGCACCACCACACCCGGCTAAGTTTTGTACTTTTAGTAGAGACTGGGTTTCACCATGTTAGCCAGGCTGGTCTCGAACTCCTGACCTCAGGTGATCCACCCACCTCAGCCTCCCAAAGTGCTGGGATTACAGGCGGGAGCCACCGCGCCCAGCCCCAAGTCCCTTTTACCATAGAAAGTAACACAGTCACAGCATCCAGGGATTCACAGGTATGAGTATCTGGGGCAGGGGGTCCGTTATTCAGCCGCCACACCCACCCTCCTAAACCTGCTGCCCTTTCAGTTTCCTCATGTGCACAGCCATGCCAGTCTGCTTTTAGTTTCTCAATCTATTGGCTTAACCTTCAGAACAGATCCAGGATTTGAGCACTTCTCACCATTTCCTCTGCCCCATCCCCATTCATCTCTTGCCTAGACTGTTACAGTAGCCTCTTGTACTGGTCCCCTGCATCCACCCTTGCCCTCTAAGGCAAGGGTCCCCAATCCCTGGGCTGAGGACCAGTACCAGCCCCTGGCCTGTTACGATCTGGGTCACACAGCAAGAGATGAGCAGCAGGTAAGTGAGCATTACCATCTGAGCTCCGCTTCCTGTCAGATCACCGGTGGCATTAGATTCTCATAGGAGGCAAACTCTACTGTGAACTGTGCGTGTGGGGGATCTAGGTTGCCTGCTCCTTATGAGAATCTAATGCCTGATGATCTCAGGTGGAACAGTTTCACCTCAAAACCATCCCCACCCCACATCCTGCCCCCTGGTCTACGGAAAAATTGTCTTCCTCGAAACCAGTCCCTGGTAACAAAACAGTTGGAGACCACTGCTCTAAGGTACATTCTCCACATGGCAGAGATAATCTTTACAAAACGTAAATCCGATTTTAACACTCCCTTCTTCCCACTGTGAATAGAAGAAAACCCTACCAGGCCTGCACCGTCAGCCCCTGCCCACCTCTTAACCCAGTCTCCTATCTCTGTCTACAAGCTGGTTCCCACCTCAAGGCCTCTCTGCTCTAGAGGCTACCTCTCCCTGCAGCTCTTTTCCCTTAGATCTTTGAATGGCTCTTTCCTTATCATTCACTTCCACTTCAATGTCACCTCTTCAGAGAGGCCTTTGCTGATGGCCCTACGCCCCAGTCACTTCTTTTTATCTGCTTATTATCAAAATTACCTTGCTGATTCCTTCGTTTCTTATCCATCCTCTCCCATATCCATGCTGTCCCAGCCCAGAATGTTGACTCCCTGAGAGAGGGACTGGGTCTGTCCTGCTCACTATGGTAATCTCAGCACCTAGAACAGTGCCTGCCATCATGTGGTAAGTGCTCAGTAAATATTCTTGGAATGAATGAATGAATACTGCTATCCACAAGACTTCACAATGGCTCTGCATGCTGCTATCTAGCTTTGAACTCTGAACTGGTCTTGAGATCTCACCTCAGTCTCTAACCTTGAAGTCTAACCTCTTCCCCTACTCTTTCTCTTACCTGACCCTAATTTTAAAAAACGACGTGGTCAGCTTTTCAGCCCCCTCATTCATTCCCTGTTTTAAAGAGGTAGTGAGAGGAAGCTGGAAGAACAAGCTAGCTCAGGGAGACTGCAATTGCAGTCAGGAAAGAAAGAGACTCTGCCGGGAAGGACACCCCATCTTCTCCTAGGGAAAGACTGTGGAGTCCTGGTTTTTTGTTTTGTTTTGTTTTGTTTCAACTTTTTGTTTTAAGAGACAGCGTCTGCTGTGTCGCCCAGGCTGGAGTGCAGTGGCGCAATCACAGCTCACTGCAACTTCGACCTCCCTGGCTCGAGCATCCTCCCGCCTCAGCCTCCTAAGTAGCTGGGACCACAGGCATGCACCACCATGCCCAGCTAATATTTTATTTTTTGTTTCCCTATTTTTTTGTGGCGATAAGGTCCCCCTGTGCTGCCCAGGCTGGTCTTGAACTTCTGGCTTCAAGCGATGCTCTCGCCTCAGCCTCCACAAAGTGCTGGGCTCACAGGTGCGTGAGTCACCGCGCCCGACCTGTGTCTGGTTTTGAAGCTCAGGGAGAGGGAGCTGTGAGCAATCCCTAAACCCTAGGAGAGTAAAAAGTGCGTGCACCTTTAAGAGGACGGTTAGAAAACGCGGGGCGTGGCCACAGGAGAATAAGTTCGCCCCGGCCCCGGCTAGTGGGATAAGACCGACCCCTTCCGGTTACGTAATCTTAGCAAGATGGCGGCTCCCTGGCTGGTAAGTGGCCGGAGTTCTAGAGCCCTAAATTTGAAGTCCGCTCTGCAGCCTCCGCATTCAAGCCTCTGTTGGCGGCCACGAGAGCAAAGAGCCGTGAGGCAGCGGGCTAAGACTGGCAAGCCCCGTACTGGGAGTGCAAACCTGTGGCTATTGGGGGCCAGGAAGGATCTGTGGGGGTCGCAGGCGGAGGAGACGCTTTAGCGAGGGAGGGACTTGACTGAGAGTATCCAGTGGGGATGAGGGAGTGACTTCCGAAGAGCGACGCGACTAACCAATCAGAGGGAGGGATGACACAAGGCGCTAATGGACAGACAAGGGTGGGGCCTGTAGGATAAGAGGGCTTGAAAGGGATTGTTTAAGGATGTGGGATTTGGTCCTAGGAGACCGAAGGATAAATGTAAGAAAAGTTCGTGGGAAATTGCCTAATTTTTACAGAAAACTCAAAAGCATGATGGGCGGGGGAACCAAGAGGCCAATTTGGGGGTTCCAAGGGCATGATCTGGGTGAAATTAAGAGCAGAATTTGAGATATTATTTCAGAGGATTTAGAAAGAATTGGGTAAAATCAAGGAATGAATTTAGGGAAAATTAAAGAGGTTGGCAGCTTCAAATTTTTAAGGAAAATAAGGGTGTGGGTAAAATTATCGACAGAATTTGAAAAAAAAAAAATGGTTAAAGCAAAGAGAAACTGGGGTAGATTAAGAGAAGACCTTGAAAGCAAAATTGAAGCGTTTGGGGGCTTCTTCCCTGTGGCCACACCCCTCCACTTTCTTACTCTCCTCTTCAAAGCTCATGCTTTTTTTACCCTTCTCGGTTTAGGGGTGTCCAATCTTTTGGCTTCCCTGGGCCACATTGTTCGAAGAAGAAGAATTGTCTTGGGCCACACATAAAATACACTAATCATAACTGATGAGTCAAAAAAAAAAAATCACACAAAAAAATCCTCCTAATGTTTTAAGAAAGTTTGCATGTTTGTTTTGGGCTGCATACAGGCGGCGGATTGGACAAGCTTGGTTGGGTTGAGGGATTGCTCAGAGCGCCCTCTCCATGAGGTTTGGAGATATGTTTTTAAGATTATATTTTGGGGAAAGAAGTCATTTGGGAAAACGGGAAACCCCCAGGAGAAGAATTGGGTAATTAAGGGGCAAATCTGTGGGAAATTAAGAGGTCAAATAATGCAGGTTTTGAGTAATAAGAGTTTGGGGGAAAGTTAGAGGAAGAATTTAGGAAAATCAACAGTATATGGCTAGTCAAGGAGAGAATTTAGGGTTGACTAAGGGGAGGAGGAACTTGGAAAAAACATGGGGAAATTTTTGGAATCTCAGACAATTTTGAAGTTTTGAAGGAAGAACTTAGGGCGAGTTGGGAAGCAGAGGGATTGAGGTTCATGGAGCAAGAACTGGGGGATCCAGCTCTGTGTCTCCCAGGAGGCTCCAGGCTCAGCTCCTTTCCTCTCCCCCTCCCCAGTCCCTGCGCCTGGTGGCCCCCATGTGGAATGGGACCAGGGGCATCCATCGCCTGGGTGGGGCAGTGGTCCCAGAGGGCAATCAGAAGAAGGAAAGGACGATACTCCAGTTCCTGACCAACCATTTCTACGATGTGGAGGCTCTGAGGGGTTACTTGCTCCAAAGGGAGATGTGCAAGGTGCATCTGAAAAATCGGTGAGCATCCCTGGCCTGCAAGACCCTGCGGAGACCCTGGCCCACCAGAGCCCAAGTCCTGTCCTTGCCATTCCCAGGCAGCACTGTGGCTTCCAGTGCCAGCCTTGTTGTCTCTTGCAGCTCCATCTCCAACCTGTACCCTTCTCAAGGACTCCAGCTCACATAGGCAGCTTGCCCACCAGCTCCACTCAGAGTCTAACTGGCATCTCAAACCTAACATGGCTAAAACCAAACCCTGATTTCTCCCCAAAACACATCTGCTCACTCCCAAGCCTTCCCATCCCAGTAAACGCTAGTGCTGCCCACCCAGTTGTTCAGGCCAAATTCTTTTTTTTTTTTTTTTTTTTTTTGAGACGGAGTCTCACTCTGTCACCCAGGTGCGATCTCAGCTCACTGCAAGCTCCGCCTGCCGGGTTCATGCCATTCTCCTGCCTCAGCCTCCCGAGTAGCCGGGACTACAGGCGCCCGCCACCACGCCCGGCTAATTTTTTGTATTTTTAGTAGAGATGGGATTTTTCACCATGTTAGCCAGGATGGTCTCAATCTCCTGGCCTTGTGATCCGCCTGCCTCGGCCTCCCAAAGTGCTGGGATTACAGGCCTGAGCCACCGTGCCCGGCCTGTTCAGGCCAAATTCTAAGGAGTCATCCCTAATTCCTCTCTTTGCTTCCCTGCCCTCCACATCCAGACCATCAATAAAATACTAGAATATCTCTAATTTGACCAGTTCTCACTGCCTTCACCATTCATAACCTGATCCAAGTCCCTTCGTTTTATAATTGAATCACTCAATAACTGGTTTTTTGTTCCTATACTCTTTTTTTTTTTTTCCCCGAGACGGAGTCTTGCTCTGTCTCCCAGGCTGGGGTGCAGTGGCACAATCTAAGCTCACTGCAACCTCTGCCTCCCGGGTTCAAGCAATTCTCCTGCCTCAGCCTTCCGAGTAGCTGGGATTACAGGCACTTGCCACCAGGCCCGGCTAATTTTTGGATTTTTAGTAGAGATGGGTTTTCGCCATGTTGGCCAGGCTGCTCTCAAACTCCTGACCTCAGGTGATCAGCCTGCCTCAGCCTCCCAAAGTGCTGGGATTACAGGCATGAGCCACCACGCCTGGCCAAAATTTGTTTTGTTTGAGACGGAGTCTCGCTGTGTTTCCCATGCTGGAGTGCAGTGGTGTGATCATGGCTCACTGCAACCTCTGCCTCCCGGGTTCAAGCAGTTCTCCCACCTCAGCCTCCCAAGTAGGTGGGATTACAGGCACATGCCACCATGCCTAATTTTTCTATTTTTAGTAGAGCTGGGGTTTCACCATGTTGGCCAGACTGGTCTCGAGCTCCTGACCTCAGATGATCCACCTGCCTCAGCCTCCCAAAGTGCTGGGATTACAGGTGTGGGCCACAACACCTGGCCTGTCCCATACTTTTTTATAATCTACAAAGCAGCTCAAGGAATCTTACCATCACTAGCTCAAAACCTTCAAATGAGAACCAATCTCCAAGGCCTAAAACATAGCCCCTACTGAGCTTTGAGACCCCCCGACCAGGACTCCTCTGGCCCCCTGTCAGCATGACATCCCAATTTCTTATTTTTTCTTCTTTTCTTTTTTTTTTTGAGACTGAGTCTCGCTCTGTTGCCCAGGCTGGAGTGCAGTGGCGCAATCTCGGCTCACTGCAAGCTCCGCCTCCCATGTTCACACCATTCTCCTGCCTCAGCCTCCTGAATAGCTGGGACTACAGGTGCCCGCCACCGCACCTGCCTAATTTTTTTTTGTATTTTTAGTAGAGACGGGGTTTCACCGTGGTCTTGATCTCCTGACCTCGTGATCCTCCCGCCTCGGCCTCCCAAAGTGCTGGGATTACGGGTGTGAGCCACTGCGCCCGGCAACATCCCTATTTCTTATTTATTCAGCCATCCTAATTTGAGTCTCTGAGCCTTTATACTCTGTTCCTTCTCACCACTCAAATCTCTGCTCAAATGTCACCTCCTCCAATTAACACCCAAACTCAGCCTCCACCGTCCCCACCCCTCTGCTCCCCACCCCTCCCAGTCAGCCTCTCTGCTTTATTTGGTCATGGAATTGACATTCTCTGCAATTTGCTGTTATTTCTTGGGTTGTTATCTGTTTCTCCCTGTATAATGGCTTGGATTACTGCACTAATCTCCAGACTGGGCAGGGATGTTATCTGCCTTGGTCACCACTTTGCCCCCAGTGCCCAGCACTTAGTAGGTGGGCAATAAATATTTTCAGCCTGACTCAGTCTGTCTGCATGCCTGGTTTGCTGGACTCTGCCCCTCTTAACAGCACTGGGGCATCGTGAGGGCTGTGGTGCTCCCCAGGCCTCACCCTTAGCTACCGTTTTTTCTGCAGATCCTTCACCTGGCTGGAGGAGCAACATGGTCCATACAGTGCAGGTGCCTTTTTCATCCTGAAGCAAGGAGGCGCAGTCAAGTATGACCGCTAAGGTGTTAGAACGGGCTGGGGGCAGGTGGTGGGGTATCTCTCTAACGTCCAGGCTATGCAGTCACACAGGCTTCAGAGTCCCCTGGTCTCTGCCGCCTTCTGGCTGTGTGGCTTGGGACTTGTTCCTGAGCTTCAGTTTTGTCATGTGTAAAGTGGGATGGTGATCATTTCTAACCTACAAGTTTTGCTATAAAGACCAAATGGGGGCCAGGCACGGTGGCTCAAGCCTGTAATCCCAACGCTTTGGGAGGCCAAGGTGGGCGGATCACCTGAGGTCAGGAGTTCAAGAGCAGCCTGGCCAAAATGGCAAAACCCCGTCTCTACTAAAAACACAAAACTTAGCTGGGTGTGTGGTGGCGGGCGCCTGTAATCCCAGCTACTAGGGAGGCTGAGGCAGGAGAATCGCTTGAACCCAGGAGGCGGAGGTTGCAGTGAGCCGAGATTGCACCACTGCACTCCAGCCTAGGGGACAGGGCAAGACTCCGTCTCAAAAGTGTCAAAAAAAAAAAAGACTGAACGGAGTTGGGCACAGTGGCTCATGTCTGTAATCCCAGCACTTTGGGAGGCCGAGGCAGGAAGGTCACTTGAGGCCAGGAGTTTGAGACCAGCCTCAGCAGCTTTGTGAGACCCTGTCTCTACAAAAAATATTTTAAATTAGCCAGGTGCGCTGGGCGCGGTGGCTCAAGCCTGTAATCCCAGCACTTTGGGAGGCCGAGATGGGCGGATCACGAGGTCAGAAGATCGAGACCATCCTGGCTAACACGGTGAAACCCCCTCTCTACTAAAAAATACAAAAAACTAGCCGGGCGTAGTGGCGGCGCCTGTAGTCCCAGCTACTCTGGAGGCTGAGGCAGGAGAATGGCGTAAACCCGGGAGGCGGAGCTTGCAGTGAGCTGAGATCCGGCCACTGCACTCCAGCCTGGGCGACAGAGTGAGACTCCGTCTCAAAAAAATAAATAAATAAATAAATAAATAAATAAGCCAGGTGCAGTGGCACATGCCTGTGGTTCCAACTACTCAGGAGGCTGAGGCAGGAGAATCGCTTCAGCCCAGGAGGCTACAGTGAGCTATAGTCACACCACTGAACTCTAGCCTGGGCAATAGAGCGAGACCTTGTCACAAAAAATAATAATAGGCAGGGCACGGTGCCTCACCCTGTAATCCCAGCACTTTGGGAGGCCAAGGCTGGTGGATCATCTGAGGTCAGGAGTTTGAGACGAACCTAGCCAACATGGTGAAATCCTGTCTCTACTAAAAATACAAAATTAGTTTGGCATGGTGGCGCACGCCTCTAATCCCAGCTACTTAGGAGGCTGAGGCAGGAGGATCCCTTAGAAGCCGGGAGGCAGAGGTTGCAGTGAGCCGAGATCACGCCACTGCACTCCAGCATGGGCGACAGAGCAAGACTCTGTCTCAAAATAATAATAATAATGGCTGGGCGTGGTAGCTCATGCCTGTAGTCCCAAGCACTTTGAGAGGCCAAGGCAGGTACAGCATTTGAGCCAGGAGTTCAAGATCAGCCTTGGCAACATAGTGAAATCCTGTCTCTACCAAAAATACAAAATTACCCAGGCATGGTGGTGCATGCCTGTAATCCCAGCTACCCAGTGAGACCCTGTCAGAGAGAGTGAGAGATTGACTGTGATTTTGCGATGTAAGAGGCCTAGCAATGCATATGTGCTCATTTTTTTTTTTTTTTTTTTTTTTTTTGAGACAGAGTCTTGCTCTGTCGCCCAGGCTGGAGTGCAATGGCACAATCTCGCGTCACTGCAACCTCCTGGGTTCAAGCAATTCTCCTGCCTCAGCCTCCCAAGTACCTGGGATTATAGGCGCATACCACCATGCCTGGCTAATTTTTTCTATTTTTGGTAGAGCCAGGATTTCACCGTGTTGGCCAGGCTGGTCTCCAACCCCTGACCTCAAGTGATCCACCCACCTCGGCCTCCCAAATTGCTGGGGATTACAGGCGTGAGCCACCGGCAGCACCTGGCCTGTGCTCAATACTGTTTTTCTTTCTTTCCTCCTTCCCCGCCTCCTTTCTCCTTCCCTTTCTCTTTCCTTTGCTTTTTTTCTTTTTCGGAAAAGACAGTTCACATAGACTTCATCTACCCCTCCGTCTGGTTTGAGCACTTCCTCTGGCAACTTCCTTAGAAACAGTATACATGTTTGAAAATGTCCCTTAACTTTTGCCTATCTACAAGGATTCTTGCATTTACCTCTTTGCTATTATGTTATCTGTAATCTTGCTGACCCTCAGTTTCTAGGTATGTAAAATTGGCAAAACATTCCTTTTTTTGTTTTTTGAGACAGTGTCTCCCAGGCTAGAGCACAGTGGCATGATCACAACTCACTACAGCCTCGACCTCCTGGGTTCAAGCAATCCTACCACCTCAGCCTCCCAAGTAGCTGAGACCACAGGTGCAAGCCACCAAGCCCAGCTAATTTTTGTGTTTTTTTGTGGAGATGAGGTCTCACTATGTTGCCCAGGTTGGTCTCAAACTCCTGAACTCAAGTGATTCTCCCGCCTCGGCCTCCCAAAGTGCTGGGATTATAGGCGTGAGCCACTGCGCACAGCCAGATGGAGTCTTTTTCTAAGATGGAGTTAGTTATGTCAGGGGTGACCTATACATATTATATAGGGCTGGGGAAGGTTCCGAAGAGGCTGGAGGCCTGGGGCAGGTTCGGCTGCCCTACTGACACTCCCTCTCCCGTTTCCAGGTTTCGAGACAAGGAGTGGATCAGGCCCGATAAGTATGGCCATTTCTCTCCAGAGTTCTGGAATTTCCGGGAAGTGCCTGTCGAAGCTGTGGATGCCAGTGACTGTGAAATCAACTACGAGGGCCTGGACAACCTCCGTGAGTGCGGTGGGGTGGAGATGGGACAGGCCTCTACGTTTTCCCTTTGGTGATGGGCTCCAGAAAGGCTCCTGGTGCCATCCTGCCCTCTCCCTACCACAGTCCTCCTGAAGGAGCTCCAGTCCTTGTCGCTGCAGCGCTGCCCCCATGTGGACGACTGGTGTCTCAGCCGCCTCTACCCACTGGCCGACTCGTTGCAGGAGCTCTCGCTGGCCGGTTGTCCCCGCGTCTCCGAACGGGGCCTTGCCTGCCTCCACCACCTCCAGTGAGACCTCAGCTCAGGCTGGGCCCCGTATGCAGGCAACTCTCCCACCTCACACAGACGCAGGAGAGGAAGTGGGGAGGAGCAGTGTTGGGCAGTTCTCATATCCCCCTGCCTCCATCACAAACCTAGAGTATTTGTGGTAGATGAGCAGTCACAGTGAGTCTCTGGAAGAATTAAATGACTCCTGGTTTTTCTTCCTTTTTGTTTTAGTCAAAACTCTATGATATCGATGCTGTTGCAGAACAGTAGGAGCTAGAGTTGCATATTTGCAGTTAACACACTGGGCTTCGTGTGCCTGGACAGCTATAAAGATTTTAGGAAGCTAAGGTTGAAATTTGGGGCCAGTACCTCCCTATACACACACACTGTCCTTACACTGGCTTCCTGTCCTCCCCCTTTTTCAGGAACCTCCGCAGGCTGGACATCTCGGACCTCCCTGCTGTGTCCAACCCAGGCCTCACTCAGATCTTGGTGGAGGAGATGCTGCCCAATTGCCAGGTTGTGGGGGTTGACTGGGCCGAGGGCCTGAAGTTGGGGCCAGAGGAGCAGCCTCAGGACACAGCCAGCCCTGTCCCTGCCTAGCCTTCAGCCCTGTCCCCACTCGAGTGGCTTCTCAGCGGGCTGCATGGAATGTCTGGTAGCTCGCCACACTTCTGGCTTCCATTTGTCTTCACTCAACGTGGGGGTGGGGAATGGTGCTGGCCAATCACAGGGAGAGAGCATGAAGTCCCAGTATTTATTCCTGACCGCCCTTGGCTAAAGGTCACAGCTCCCGTCACCCTCTCAGACAGCCTTTCCATGCCCCTCTTCAGGCCTGGGGAGGTAAAGTCTCAGGCTGTCAGTAGCTGCAGAGAGCCACACTCACCTTGTCAAGAGACTCTTCTCAAACTGTCATGTGAGTGCACTGCCATTTCTTGCAGGGACCCTGACTGACAGAGAAGCTGCTACTGACATTTTACAGGGATGGTTCTCCCCCGTACAGGGCCTCTCTGCTCACTACAGGACGTGCAGCATCCTTTGCCCCACTCACTAAAGGCCAGCACACCCCAGGCCCCATGGTATTGCTGGTTATGGATTTATTGACTATATTCCAAATTCAGCTTTTTTGGTCTGTGTTTCTTTAGAAAGGGGATAAGCTTTGTCAGTAGAGGGCACCAAACAGGCATTACAGGAGGAAAGGTGCCTCCTTCCTGGTTCCTGTTGGTTGTGCTTCCGCCTCTGGACCCCGCGGTGCCTGTGGCTTCCCCAGCACCCAGCTCCTGAAGCACCAGGTGGTCAGCAGCTGCCCTTGGCACCCTCCAGCCCCCAGAAGTTGCGTAGGAGACACAGCACCTCCACTGAGGCACCTCTCTGGGAATAACGTTCCCCAGCACCCCAGATGGATTTCCAGTCAATTCAGAAGCATTTCACCAGTGAAGCCCTCATTATTCCAGTTCGCTGTTAAAGCCAGTAATTCTCTATATTAAACTTTCCCTGTTCAAGTTACTCTGTGGTTTTTCTCTCCTGACTGCATCCTGATGAATACAGAGTCGACACCTGGAGTGTCCCAGGAATAGACTATTAAGATAGGATTCCAGGATTGGTTTGCTTGTGCCTTTGGGCTTGGGCGCAGTGCTGAGCTCTTGCTGGTGGGAAACTAGACGCCAGAGGCCCAAGGCATGCAATGGCATCATAATCCCACAAGCGCCTGTGGTTGACAGAGATGAGGCACGTGCCTTGGGACCCCCTGTGGCTGCTGTGCTCAACAGCTGTGGTAGTTGTGACAATTCTAAAGACTGGGTATTGGACGGATTCTCCAGAGTGCCCCTGAGTGCCCACAGACAGTGACAAGCGTGGGTCTGCTAACTCAGCTCAAGTCACAGTCTGAGAACTAGACAGCTTCCGTGACAGCCCCCAAATTTTTGTTGTTTTTTGTTTTTTTGTTTTTGAGACAGAGTCTCGCTATGTCGCCTAGGCTGGAGTGCAGTAGTGCGATCTCTTGGCTCACTGCAACCTCCACCTCCCGGTTTCAAGCGATTCTCCTGCCTTAGCTTCCCAAGTAGCTGGGATTACAGGCGCGCACCACCACACCAAGCCAATTTTTGTATTTTTAGTAGAGACAGCATTTCGCCATGTTGGCCACGCTGTTCTCAAACTCCTGGCCTCAGGTGATCCGCCTGCCTCAGCCTCCCAAAGTGCTGGGATTACAGGTACGAGCCACCATGCCCGGCCCAAAAGTTTTTACTTCTTTGGAATGGGGTCATCTAATTGGACCCATAGTAAACAGGCAATCTTGAACCCCCAAGTCACTTCAAGCGAGTGACTTAACAGTGTCTGAGGAACCTACCAGCCTTCCTATGCTTAGAAACCCTGTGATGTGGCCCAGCACAGTGGCTCACGCCTGTAATCCCAGCACTTCAGGAGGCCAAGGAAGGTGGATCATGAGGTCAGAAGTTCAAAACCAGCCTGGCCAACATAGTAAAACCCCATCTCTACTAAAAATACAAAAAAAATTAGCTGGGTGTGGTGGCAGGCGCCTGTAATCCTAGTTACTTGGGAGGCTGAACCCTCTCGAGTAGGAGGGTTACTTAAACCCAGGAGGCAGAGAGGTTGCAATGAGCTGAGATCACACCACTGCACACCAGCCTGGGCAACAGTGCAAGACTCTATCTCAAAAAAAAAAAAAAAAAAGAGGCCAGGCGCGGTGGCTCACGCCTGTAATCCCAGCACTTTGAGAGGCCGAGGCAGGCAGATCATGAGGTCAGGAGATCAAGACCATCCTGGCTAACATGATGAAACCCCATCTCTTCTAAAAATACAAAAAAATTAGCCGGGCGTGGTGGTAGGCGCCTGTAGTTCCAGCCACTCAGGAGGCTGAGGCAGGAGAATGGTGTGAATCTGGGAGGCAGAGGTTGCAGTGAGCTGAGATCACACCACTGCACTCCAGCCTGGTTGACAGAGTGAGACTCCATCTCAAAAAAAAAAAAAGAAGAAGAAAGCTTGTGATGACCTCACCAGGGGCAGATACCTTGAAAGTGGTTGTCCATTCTTTTTTTTTTCCCTTAATTAGAGATAAGATCTCACTGTGTTGCCCAGGCTGGTCTCAAACTCCTGGGCTCAAGTGATCCTCCCCTCTTGGCCTCCCAGAGTACTGGGATTATAGGGGTGAGCCACTGTCCCACCCCAGTTTTTTTTTCTCATGGCCAGCTCTTACATAGAAATAACAGATACACCCCATTCTTCTTAAGACTCACCACAAGCGCCCCTTGCTGCCTCTAGACCCATAAATACCTAGGGTCAAATCAGCTTGCTCCAGGTGGACAGGTGCCAGCTTTTACATGATGAGAATGACAAGGCTTCGCAAATATACAGAGTCAGAAACTTGGGGAATGCATGCAGAAGTGGATTTTAAGGACGTGACACCAATGAGGGTGGATGTAACACTAGCTCAGGCCAAATTTACTGGCATGAGTGCGCTTTCTAGAGCTTCTGGATTTCATGGGTTACCTTGTGCAGCTGGACATGGTTCTAATAGCTTGCTTGGGTACCTAATCGGAACTTGGATCCAACAGTGGCCTAAAGTTAATGAGGCAGAGACCAGAACTGCCCTAGCGTAAGATGGATGAGGGGAGTCCCAAGACTTGGGGAGATGGAAGTGTTGGATTGGAATGATCATGTTCCACCAGCATGTCCACCCTCCAACCATGTTCCCCAAGAAGGCACCCCTTACTGGCCAATCCCATGGTAGAGTTAATCATTCTATATATTGAACTTACCCTATTCCCATTCCTGTGTGGTTTCTCTCTCCTGATTGGACCCAGACTGAGGCACATGGCAAAGGCAAAAAGAAAGGCACCCTCTGAAGCTTCCTAATGCTTCCAGGAAAAGCAGCACCCCCTGCCCCCAGAAGCTAGATGAGCTCAGGGGCCTAGAGTCCCTCTCTCCCAGCCCCAGGGTAGAGGAACTTGCAGACTCCCTCAGGAGGTGCTCGGGCTCCTGCCCCCAGCCCCTAGCTGTCATTTCCCACTCCAGCTATTATTCCATTAATATTCACCACTTCCTCCCCACTCTCTTCCTCTAGCTGTTCCCACAGGCTCCATTATTCAAACTTGGGGGGAGGAAATCAGGGCTGGACAGATCAACTGCTGCTGCTGACAGACTGGGTTCCTGCCATGATGGGGACAGGCCTCCCCCAAAACGAGGGTGGAGTGAAGGGGTCAGCCCAGGCTTAGTGGGAGCCCCTTGGTCCCACCCCCTGTCTTGGGAGGTCTTCAGAGAGCTGATGCAGTACCAACAGCAGGGACCTCTGGAGGGCAGGCACGCAAACACAGGCAGACACCCTCTCCTGCCCCGGGGAGCTGGATGTGAGTGTCCCCAGAGTCACAGTGCCCCTGGGGGAGGGGCGGGGCCCAGGGCGAGGCTGGCTCCAGGGCTGGAGGTTGGGGATAAGGTAGCAACAGATTCCCACCCTGCTGGGCAGGCAGCCCAGGTGGAGGAGGTACTGGGGTCAGCTTAGCTCCTGGGGTTCCTGTGGGCCCCACCCTGTCACCCTCTATTGCCCTTGAAGCTCCAGTCTTTTCCTCTCCTGTTCTTCCCCTTGGCTCTCTCTCCGCCACTCCCCGGGTCTGGCTCAGAAGCCTGAGTCCCTCCCCTCTGCCCTCCACCTGCCTCTCTCAACCTCTCTTTCCCCCGTGAGCACCCCACAGGGCTTCCGCAACCCCTTATCTTTCTCGGATCTCCATTTCCCTCCCCCTCTCCCTCCTGGCCACCTTCCCACTTTTCCTGTCTTCTCTCTCTCTCCCCTCAGCTCTCTCCATCGCCTGTCTCACCCCAGTTCTCCTCTCTCTGCTCCCGGGCCGTCCCTTCCCTCTCCACAATGTGTCTGTCTCTCCTCCTCCTCATCAGCCCCTTCCCCCCACCTCACCCTGACTGGGCAGCTACAACAAACATCCCTCTCTCTGGCGGGCCCGCCGATCCCTTCCCACTCAGCACATTCACTGCCGCCTCCTGGCCATGGGCGCTGCCGGGTGCCAGCCTCTCAGCCTCCCCATCTCTGCCTCAGTGGGACCCTGCCTCACCCTGGTCACTCTGACACTCCCCAGCCCAGGCCCAGCCCTCAGTCTCACCCTCCCTGGTACCCCCTCCCTCCCCAGGCCCTGGTTCTCCCCTCCTAGGCCTCGCAACGCCCCCATCTTGTTTCTGTGGCTGCCCCCTGCACCCTTCCCAGCTGTCTTACCAGAAACCAGCCCTAACACGCCAGAGCTCCATCTCTCAGGTCGGCCTCCTGCCCTCCTCCCTCTCTTCCTCCCTCCCTTCTGCCTCAGCCCCGCCCCGGCCCCTGGGGCCCTCCCTGCTCCCGCTCCGCTCCCCTCCCTGCCCCTCTGGACTGGCTGGGCAGGGCTGGGCCTGGCCGGTCGACAACGCAGGGGCTGGGGCAGGCAGATCAGAGGGAGCTGAGGGAGGCCTGACCTGAGGCCAGCACCCGGAGCTGGTGGGAGCCAGACCCAGAGGTAAAAAGGCATGGGATCCCGGGTTCCCCTGTCCCTGGGGTGGGGATGTTGCGGGAGGCAGGCTGGGTTTCTAACCCCAGGGAGCTAGGAATCGTGCTCCTGATTTCCTGGTGAGGGCGATAAATGGAGGGAGAGGGAGGAGATAGACGGCAGGGTCCCTTGTCCTGGATGGAGACAGGGAAGAGGTAGACCCTTGGGCTTTTAGGAAGGTGGAAGCATTTGGACGGAGTGGGAAGAACAGGGTGCTGGAATGGGATTGGAATGGGGGATTCCTAGGTCTAGGAATAAGGACCAACGGGGTCCCTGGGTCAGGGGAGCTGTTTAGAATCTGGGACTGAGAGAAGCTGTTACGGGGGTTGGCAGGGACTACGGGAGATTGTGAAGCTGTCTGCCTGGGGCCTGGCTGGGCCCTCTCTGGAGGCCCATCCCCACACCCCAATGGCCTCCGTGGCTCCCCTGTGGCTCCCTTGTAGCTCCCGCGGCCGCCCCTTCCCTGGGCCAGGTCATGCGCTGCCCCAAGTGCCTTCTCTGCCTGTCAGCACTGCTCACACTCCTGGGCCTCAAAGTGTACATCGAGTGGACATCCGAGTCCCGGCTCAGCAAGGCCTACCCCAGCCCTCGGGGCACCCCGCCAGGCCCCACGCCAGCCAACCCTGAGCCCACCCTACCTGCCAACCTCTCCGCCCGCCTGGGCCAGACTGGCTCGCTGCCCTTCGCTTACTGGAACCAGCAGCAGTGGCGGCTAGGGTCCCTGCCCAGTGGGGACAGCACTGAAACGGGGGGCTGCCAGGCTTGGGGGGCCGCCGCCGCCGCCGAGATCCCTGACTTCACCTCCTACCCCAAGGACCTCCGCCGTTTCCTGCTGTCAGCAGCCTGCCGGAGCTTCCCACAGTGGCTGCCTGGAGGTGGTGGCGGCCAAGTCTCCAGCTGCTCGGATACTGATGTCCCCTACCTGCTGTTGGCTGTCAAGTCAGAACCAGGGCGCTTTGCAGAACGACAGGCCGTGAGGGAGACGTGGGGCAGTCCAGCTCCAGGGATCCGGCTGCTCTTCCTGCTAGGGTCTCCGGTGGGTGAGGCGGGGCCTGACCTAGACTCACTAGTGGCCTGGGAGAGCCGTCGCTACAGTGACCTGCTGCTCTGGGACTTCCTCGACGTCCCATTCAACCAGACGCTCAAAGACCTGCTGCTGCTGGCCTGGCTGGCCCGCCACTGCCCCGCCGTGAGTTTTGTCCTGCGAGCCCAGGATGATGCCTTTGTGCACACCCCTGCCCTGCTGGCTCACCTGCGGGCCCTGCCACCTGCCTCAGCCCGAAACCTCTACCTGGGTGAGGTCTTTACACAGGCCATGCCTCTCCGGAAGCCAGGAGGACCCTTTTACGTGCCCGAGTCCTTCTTCGAAGGTGGCTACCCAGCCTATGCAAGCGGGGGTGGCTACGTCATTGCCGGGCGCCTGGCACCCTGGCTGCTGCAGGCGGCAGCCCGTGTGGCACCCTTCCCCATTGAGGACGTCTACACTGGCCTTTGCATCCGAGCCCTGGGCCTGGTGCCCCAGGCCCACGCAGGCTTCCTCACAGCCTGGCCAGCAGACCGCACTGCGGACCACTGCGCTTTCCGCAACCTGCTGCTAGTACGGCCCCTGGGCCCTCAGGCCAGCATTCGGCTCTGGAAACAACTGCAAGACCCAAGGCTCCAGTGCTGACTCTCGGTGGGGAGGGCGGAGGTGCTGACCTGGGGCCTCTGGGGCCTGCCCCTGGCTCAGCCCCTCCTTCCAGGTCTTGATGGGAGGGAGGAGGGCCTAGGAGCTGGACAACTTAAGCCACTCCTCGGCCTCCCCAGCCAGGGGCCTGGGCAGGAAAGATGGGCAGGAAAGATGGGCTGGTGGGCTGTCTTTGCCTACTTTTTGTTTTTGAAAAACATGCACTCCCCACTCTGAGGCCTGGGGTTGTTTTTTCATCTGTGGGGCCCTGGAGTGGTGGGGAGCAGGGCTTGGCCACACCCTGATCTTCATCCTGGACGCTCCCCTGCACCCTTGCTGGGCAGGGCTAGCTCTGCTGGGCTCCCCGTCACTCTGCTGGACAGCAGGCTTGCCCCATTCTGTAAGACAGCAGGAGACCATCTCTGGAGGATCCCCCCACCCCCATCCTGTCTGCTGGAGCTAACCTTCCAGCTTGCGAAAACTTCCGGGGGAAGTAGGTATCTCAAGGGCCTTGACCTTATTATCTAAGGTGGAGAAGCTGGGGGTGGCCTCAAATCACCCCCAAACTCCAGGAAACAGACCAGAGGTGGTAGAGAGCCAGGTGCAGAGATGCAGTTTATTCGTGACCTCTGCTGGCCACTCGCACCTGCGCAAGTTCCACAGGCTGACCTGCCATGTCCACCCCATGCCCAGAGGGGCTTCTAGTCCTGTACACCCCCTCACCCAGCCCCTGGGAGAAGGCACTGCAACAACAGGTGAAAAGGGGGCTGACGGAGCCCCAGCAACTGCAGCAGATACTATCCCCCGACAATGTAACAGCCTGGAGGAGCAGGGGTGAAGAGCAGCAGCCGCCCGGGCCGCCGAGTGTTTTAGAGGGAGCTGACTGGGGAAGAGGGTAGTGTGCTGCCAGGTCCCCCTGCTCCCCTTAGAGTCGGCTACCTCTCGGGGTAGCTGAAGGCGGGTGGGGGTGGGCTGAGCAGGCCTCACTTATCAAAGTGCTCCAGTGGGTAGTGCTCCCCGTAGGTCTGCAGGTGGCGGGCCAGGGACTCCTGCTGCTTGCGGAGCTGGGCGGGCATCTCCTGATACACGTCTGAGAAGAGCAGGTTGGGGTTGGGTTTGGGCTTCCGCTCTGCCTGCTCAAAGGCCTCCATCACCTGTGGGGACATGGGGCAGTGGGCAGGCAGCCGGCCTCCCATGTAGGGCCCTGCCTCCTCCTGCGGGGCCTCGGCAAGGAGTTAACCACTCCAAGCCTTTGTGTTCCCACCTGGACAATGGAAATGATCATCCTAGCAGAGGTGTAACGAAAAACCCCAAATCCTAGCAGGGACCAGGTGCTATGCAAGTGTATGGATTCATTTAAGGCTTTCAGCAGCCCTAAGACGTAGGCAGCTGAGCAATGAGGAAACTGAGGCACAGAGAAAGGCAGGGACAGGACGCATAGTGCTGCCCTATGCTGGGTGCTACCCTCACCACTGGGTTGCAAGGCTCCTGGCTCCTAATGACCAGGCCAGGGAGGGTGGCACACTGACTCCGGGCAGGGCACATACACTGCACACGGTTCGCCACCTACTCCTCAAACCAGCTTCTTCTTTTTTTTTTTTTTTAAGAGATAGTCTCACTCTGTTGCCCAGGCTGGAGTGCAGTGGCGCCATCTCGGATCACTGCAAGTTCCGCCTCCCGGGTTCAAGCGATTCTCCTGCTTCACCTTCCCAAGTAGCTGGGACTACAGGTGCACATCACCACACCTGGCTAATTTTTTTTTTTTTTTTTTTTTTGAAATGGAGTCTCACTGTTGTTGCCCAGGTTGGAGTGCAATGGTACGATTTCGGCTAACTGCAACCTCTGCCTCCCAGGTTCAAGCAATTCTCCTGCCTCAGCCTCGCGAGTAGCTGGGATTACAGGCACCCGCCACCATGCCTGGCTCATTTTTGTATTTTTATTAGAGACGAGGTTTCACCATCTTGGCCAGGCTGGTCTCAAACTCCTGACCTCAGGTGATCCGTCCGCCTTGGCCTCCCAAAGTACTGAGATTAAACGCATGAGCCACCGCGCCCAGCCCTAATTTTTGTATTTTTAGTAGAGACAGGGTTTGACCATGTTGGCCAGGCTGTTCTCGAGCACCTGACCTCAAGTGATCTGCCACCTCGGCCTCCCAAAGTGCTGGGATTACAGGCATGAGCTACCAGGCCCAGCCTCAAACCAGTTTCTGAAATGGGCACCACCAGCATCCCCCTTCAAAGACAAGGAAGTGGAGGGCAACGTGCCAAGGACACAGAGCCAGGACACACATGGCCCCAGCAGCCTGGCTCCACAGGCCACATCTGAGACATCACTGAGGTTATCCCTGAGCCTCCCAGTTCAGTGTTCTGGAAATCCTTCCCAAGCTCTGCAGGCCACAGCAGCCCCCAGCACACCCTCCTGGGTGGGATGCCCTCACCTTCTTGCGGGACTGCTTCCTCCAGGCCTTCTCTTGCTCCTCATCCCACCAGCCTTGGCTCAGCAGGTAGTGCCGCAGCCGGGAGATGGGGTGGTCCTGCTTGTCCCAGTAATTGACTTCGTCCACCGAGCGGTACGCTGAACTGTCGTCACTGGTGCTGTGGTGCCCGATCCTGCATAGGGGCAAAGGGCCCCAGGTCAGTGTGGGGCTCCCTGGAGTGGGGGTCAGGAGGGAAGATAGGGGATGGACTAGGGAAGGAGGAGTGGAAACGGAATAAAGGCAAGGGGGAAATGCAACATCAGGTGATAAGGCCATGTTTTGGAGACAGTGATGGATATGAGGAAGATGCTACAGTGGCTGTCAGCGCTGTGGGGGTGCTGATGGGGGAGCGGCAGGCACCTGTAGGTCATGGCCTCGATGAGGAAGGGCTGGTTCTCTGCCACAGCGCGCCGTCGGGCCTCCTTTGTGGCATTGTACACAGCAAACACATCATTACCATCCACGCGGATTGACATGATGCCATACCCGGGGCCTCGTGCCGCTGTGGGGACACAGAGAAGGCGGGTCAGGCCAGGGCTGAGATGAGGAACATGCACGAGGCCAAGGGGACGAGCAGGGAGAGGACAGAGAGAGCAAGGCTGAGTGCTCAGGACCTCGACTCCTGTGGCTGACCAAGTGCCAGACACCACAGGACACAGGAAGGACCAGGAAGGAGGGCAGGGGTGGCAGGAAGGTGGGGGGATGGGGGAGGGAAGGAGATGATCCCGGCGAGGTGGGGAGCAGCCAGTAGAGCCCATACCGATGCCATCACCGCGATACTGCTCGGAGGTGGGCGTGGAGATGGCGTAGCCATTGTTCCGGCAGAAGAAGATGATGGGGCACTCAAGCGTGGCCGCGAAGTTGAAGCCGGCGTGGGCATCCCCCTCGCTGGCCGCCCCCTCACCGAAGTAACAGATGACGACCCTGTTGGCATTGGCCCGCTTGGCTGCATAGGCTGCCCCCACCGCTGCAGGGGATGAGAGGGTGGTGAGCAGGGGCGAAGACTTACACGCACTCACACTCATTCACACTCACACGACCCAGGGCTCTGAGGCTCAGGCCAGCGGTCACCAGGCTTCAAGGGGAAAGAAAACACCTGAGCTCCTGATGCCCCCAGCATCTGCCCATCCAGGTCTCCTCCCGCTCAGCTGAGAGCAGCTCCACCCTTCCAACTGCTCAGGCTGAAGACTCCAGCATCATCTCCAAGCCAAACTTCCCACCATTCCCCACATCTGCTCCACCTTCAGAACCTGACCCCTCTCTCCTCCTCCTCAGCACCACCCTGCTCAAGCCCAAGTTACCCAGCAGCCTCCTTACTAGCCCTTCACACACTGCCCAATCTGTTACCCACAGGGAGGCCTGCGGATTCCATGAAGAGGTGAGCCAGGCCAAGGAGGAGCAGACTCCTCCCCACCCACGGCTCCTGTTCCAGTGTAAGTAAAAGTCAACATCCCTGCAAAAGGCAAAGGCCTTGAGGCCCCACCCAACCTGCACCATCTGCACCCCTCCCACCACCTCTGGACTTGACCTCCAACCACCCTACACCTGCTCACCCCATAGCCGCTCGCTCCACACCTGCCCCTCTGGGCTCCTCCCTGCTCCTCAAACACACTAGGCTCACACCTGCCTCAAGACACCACACAGCTCCCTCCCTCACTTCCTCTGGTCCATACTTCAGTGTCACTCTAGTGACGGCCCCCAGCTACGCCCACAGTGTACCACGCCCCACTGGCTTGGCAGCTCCCTACAGGACCCCCACCCTCATATACTCCAGGCATTCCCTCTCCATCTTTGTTACTGTCCATCTCCCCTACCACGATGGCAGCACCAGGAAGGCTGAGGTTTGCGTTGCTTTTGTTCCCTGTACTTGGAGTGGCACCGGCACACGGCAGGAACTTCTTACATTTGAAGTGACTTAGCAGGGACCCAGAGGGAAGGTTAGGGGCAGGTCCCAGCCTTGTGGAAACCCTATTACCTTTAGTTCAAATGCCCCCTAAATGCCTCCTCGTCTGAGAAAGCTTCCCTACCCACGTCCCACCTAAGAGGCTCAAACTGCTACTTGTTTCCCAACAGAAGAACACTATGAGCTAAGGGGTGTGGAGCCTTCTACTGTGCTGGGCACAGTGCTGAGGCCTGGAGAGACACAAACTCATGCATCTCAGCTGCCCTAGGGCAAAGAAGCCAGCACCCAGACCAACCCTAGATCAGGCTACAGGCCCCAGAGGGCAGGAAGGGGCTCCGATTCCTTGTTCTCCACGCTATGAGGGTTGCAGGCCTGGCACCCGGTGGGTGTGCTTCCCAAACAAGCCTCTTATAAGGAAAGGGGCTTCAGGGCACCTACAGTAAGCTTTGGGGAAGCTTGCTTGACTCTAAGGACTGAGGTAGACAAAGGTCAGGGCCAAGAACCCAGGCTCTGGAGGTACACAGTCCATGACGAGTCCCTGCTCCTCTCCCTCTGTGCCATATGACCGTTAGCGAGTGACTTCCCTCTTTGACTTCAATTTCCTTTTTTTTTTTTTTGAGACAGGATCTCACTTTGGCTAGAGTGCAACGGCACAATCTCAGCTCACTGCAACCTCTGCCTCCCAGGTTCAAGCGATCCTCCTGCTTCAGCCTCCCAAGTAGCTAGGATCACAGGTGTGCATCACCACACCAAGCTAATTTGTGTATGTTTAGTAGGGACAGGGCTTTGCCATGTTAGCCAGGCTTCCTGCACTTTTTTTTCCCACTCGCTTGCTCTCTCTCTCACACACACAAAACATGGGCCTCCTGCTCTCGAAAACAGGAACAAGAGCAAATAATAACCTCTGTCCCCATGGCCACAATGAGGGTCCTATTGGACGATGAATGTGAAGCACTGGCACAGTGGAACCTGGTGCACATGTTGGCTGTGTTTGTGAGCAGACAAATGCAGTGGGCATGTGGTTGGGAAATCCAGAGTGTGGTCGCATAGGCTTCAGGCCCCTGAATGGGGTGGGGACAGCAACAGAGCCCTCTTCTGAAGGGTCCCAGACAAGAGGTGCATTCCAAGTCTGGAACACAGGCCGGGTGCCGTGGCTCACATCTGTAATCCCAGCACTTTGACAGGCCAAGGCAGGCAGGTCACTTGAGCTCAGGTTCAAGACCAGCCTGGCCAACACGGTGAAACCTTATCTCTATAAAAAATACAAAAAATTAGCCAGGTGCAGTGGCCTATGCCCATAATCCCAGCTACTCAGGAGATTAAGGCAGGAGAATCACTTGAGCCTGGGAGGTGGAGGTTACAGTGAGCTGAGATCACACCATTGCACTCCAACCTGGCTGACAAGAGTGAAACCCTGTCTCAGACAAAAAAAAAAAAAAAAGTGGGCTGGGCACAGTGAATCATGCATGTAATCCTAGCACTAGCTGAGGCAAGGTGTTTGAAACCAGCCCGGCAAACATGGTGAAACCCCGTCTCTATTAAAAATACAAAACTTAGCTGGGCGTGGTGGTGCACACCTATAGTCTCAGCTACTTGGGAGGCTGAGGCAGGAGAATTGCTTGAACCCGGGAGAAGGAGGCTGCAGTGAGCTGCAATCGCACCACTGCACTCTAGCCTGGGCAACAGAGCAAGGCTCCGTCTCAAAAAAGAAAAAAATAGTAATAAGTCTGGAGCACAGACCAGGGCTCTGGTGGTGTCACCAACCCAGAATTCCACCCAGAAGGGAGGCAGAAGAGCTGAGGCTTGGACAGGGGTGTGACACTGGTCTGCATGTGTGCAAGGTCCAGGGTATGCATCCTCACCCTGAGGGATCTGTGTGGCCAGT
Source organism: Chlorocebus sabaeus (assembly GCF_047675955.1). NCBI lineage: Eukaryota > Metazoa > Chordata > Mammalia > Primates > Cercopithecidae > Chlorocebus > Chlorocebus sabaeus. Next base: position 17,923,534 of record NC_132909.1, read on the forward strand.
GGAGAGGAGATAGTGACGAAGTGGCGTTCCTTGCAGCCGTAGTGGACAGGCATCTGGCGCCCCTTGCCCAAGTCACTGATGTTGCCATAGCACTGGGCCATGAATAGTTCCAGGGGGTAGTCGCGATACATCAGCACACCTAGGAGGGGAGGAGGCAATGGTTAGCTGAGTGGGCAGTGCAGGAGGTCAGATCGGCCCCGTGGGTGACCCGCAGCATGCCGGCAGACAGACAGGAAAGCTCGGGCTTGTTTTTAAGAGGGAGACTGATGTTCAGACTGACTGACTGCCCGGCAAGGCCAATCTAATTTTTCAAAAGAAAGCAGAAATCTAGCCTTTTTCTTTCTTCCTCTTAGTGAGACACTGTCTGGTCTTTAAGTGCTTTCAACTAATTCAATTACCTTTAAGAAATATTCTAACCATAAATCATCACTATGGCCAGGCATGGTGGCTCATGCCTGTAATCCCAGCACTTTGGGAGACTGACGTTGAAGGATCGCTTGAGCCCAGGGGTTGGAGACCAGCCTGGGCAACATAGTGAGGCCTTGCTTCTACAAAAAAAAAAAAAAAAAAAAAAAAATCAAAACATTGGCCAGGCATGGTAATGTGCGCCTGTGGTTCCAGCTACTTGGGAGGCTGAGACAGAGGACTGCTTCAGCCCAGAAGTTCAAGGCCGCAGGCAGCTGAGATTGTGCCACTGCACTCCAATCTGGGCTACAAAGCAAGACCCTGTCTTGAAAAAAAAAAAAAAGAAAAACATCATCATTATGAACCAAATAACAGCACAGACCACTAATTTACAACTTCTGGACTACAGAAGAAGTACTCTAACCCACGTATGGCAGTAAAACCCTTTCTTCAAACAAAACCTCTGGTGAACACCCACCTGCCCATCAAAGGGAACCGCTCCAGGTGAAGGCGGCCCTTCCTCCTGAGTTAGAAGACAGAAGGGGGTTTGGGATTGCCCTTGGACAAGCTCTTTGCCCCACCTGGATAGTGGGACAATCTTCACATCCACACCTTAGGGGCAGCGCTGTGGATCAATGCTGCAAGCACTCAGACCAGGAACCTTATTCAGAGGGAGCTCTCTAGTACAGTGCTTTCCGAACGCTTTCTTTACTGCAGAACCCCGTCTTTAGATACAAATTTAATGGTGATCACATTACACACAGCAGTTACCGGTTTTTTTTTTTTTTTTTGAGACAGAGTCTGGCTCAGCCACCCAGGCTGGAGTGCAGTGGTGCAACCTGAGCTCACTGCAACCTCCGCCTTCTAGTTCAAGCAATTCTTGTGCCTCAGCCTCCCAAATAGCTGGGATTCCAGGTGTGCACCACTACACCTAATTTTTTTTTTTTTTTTTTTTTTCTTGAGACGGAGTTTTGTTCTTGTTGCCTGGAATGCAATGGCACGATCTTGGCTCACTGCAACCTCTGACTCCCGGGTTCAAGCGATTCTCCTGCCACAGCCTCCTGAGTAGCTGGGATTACAGGCATGCGCCACCACATCCAGCTAATTTTTGTATTTTCAGTAGAGACAGGGTTTCTCCATGTTGGTCAGGCTGGTCTCAAACTCCCGACCTCAGGTGATCCACCTGCCTCAGCCTCCCAAAGTGCTGCAATTACAGACATGGGCCACCGCGCCCGGCCCACTTGTTAATATTTTAGTTAGAGTTGAGAGTGATTGGCATTACTTCAACATTCAACTTTAATACAGGTTTATTGGTATTTTCTGACACACGCTTTTGAATGGACATAACACAAATCCGCATAACATGTGGCTGTGGTGCATATGTAACAGATGGAAACAGGAGCTGCTCTGGTTAAAGAGGGAAAGAAAGGCCTTGTAGAGGGCCGAAGAAGGTCCAAGGCACTGATACAGGATCTTGGAATCAGGCTTTCTCAGAATGTGGTACTGGGTCCACCCACATGAGAAGGACTGGGTAGGGGCAGGGAAGGTGCTAAAAGTACAAACTTGCCAGGTGCAGTGGCTCATGCCTGTGATCCCAGCACTTTGGAAGGGTGAGGCAGGTGGATCGCTTGAGCTCAGGAGTTTGAGACCAGCCTGGGCAACACAGCGAAACCCCATCTCTACCAAAAATAAATAAATAAACAATTAGCCAGGTGTGGTGGTGTGCACCTGTGGTCCCAGCTATTCAGGAGGCTGAGGTGGGAGGATCACTTGATCCTAAGAGGCAGAGGTTGCATGAGCCGAGATCATGCCACCGCACTTCAACCTGGGTGACAGAGTGAGACCCCATCTTGAAGAAAAAGAAAATACAGACTCACAGGCTGATTTGCACCGGGAAACTCCAGGTCCAGTGGGAACTGCTGCTCTTGCTTGACACCTGCCACCTCTTTTCTTGTTGGTCTCAGAGACAGGATCTCACTCTGTCACCCAAACTGGAGTTCGGTGGTGGAAACATAGATCACTGCAGTCTTGAACTCCCAGGCTCAAGCAATCCTCCCACTCAGCCTCCTGAGTAGCTGGGACTACAGGTGTGCACCACCATGCCTGGCTAATTTTTGAATTTTTCAGCGATGGGGGTCTCGCCATGTTGCCCAGGCTGGTATCAAACTCCTGGGCTCAAGCAATCCTCCCACCTCGGCATCCCAAAGTGTTGGGATTACAGGCGTGAGCCACCGCACCTGGCACCTGCTTCCTCTTAACACTCCTTTTCACTGGGTGCCACTCCCTGCCGGTGCCACCACTGACACTCCACATATAGCCCTGGTAGGACAGCCAAGGGTGGAAACAGCGAGAGCTATCTCTGGGTCAGACAGCCATGCAAGGACTCGGCTCCACTCCTTAGGAGAACATGGCCTGAGCCCATGACCTCACCTCTGTTGACTCAGGTTCTTACCTGGCTTTTAGAGTTGACGGTAATGCCTGCCTCTCCTGCCTCACATGGATGCGGGAGGTGCCTCAATGAGGCAACACCATCGGGGCCTGCCCTAACCTCACCCAGTGTGCCCTTGCTCTGCAGTGTGGTGAGAGGAAATGACAATCTCTGAGGCTAAAGAGCACTTTTAACAGCACCTTGGCTGGCCAGGTGTGTTGGCTAACGCCTGTAATCCCCAGCACTTTGGGAGGCCAAGGCAAATGAATCACTTGAGGTTAGGAGTTTGAAACCAGCCTGACCAACGTGGTGAAACCCCATCTCTACTGAAAATACAAAAATTAGCCAGGCATGGTGGTGCATGCCTGTAATTCCAGCTACTCGGGAGGCTGAGACAGAAGAATCACCTGAACCTGCAAAACAGAGGCTGCAGTGAGCCAAGACTGCGCCACTGCACTCCAGCCTGGGCGACAGAATGAGAATCTACCTCAAAAAAAAAAAAAAACCGCCAGGCGCAGTGGCTCACGCCTGTAATCCCAGCACTTTGGGAGGCCAAGCAGGGCAGATCATGAGGTCAGGAGATCAAGACCATCCTGGCTAACACAGTCAAACCCTGTCTCTACTAAAAATACAAAAAAGTTAGCCGGGTGTGGTGGCAGGTGCCTGTAGTCCCAGCTACTCGGGAGGCTGAGGCAGGAGAATGGCGTGAACCCAGGAGGTGGAGCTTGCAGTGAGCTGAGATCATGCCACTGCACTCCAGCCTGGGTGACAGGGCGAGACTCCATCGCAAAAAATAAGTAAATAAAAATAAAGAAGAAAAAAAGAACAGCACTCTGGTGTCAAGAGCCCAGGGAAGTGCTACCTATCATGATGAAGACCACTCTTCTCACTTCACAGATGACAGACAGCGTCACCAAGGCAAGTGGCCTGCCAAGTGAAGCCTAGAGTGGGTCTGACTCAACTCCTTAGCCTGCACCATGCTGCCAGTCCCATTTGCAGCTGCCCAGCCACTTCTGCTGACCCTCAGTGCTGGACAGTCACTCTCTCCCATGTGGAGAGCTCAGCGGCTCCCATGATTCCTATGAGGCTTGCTCGGTCCTGCCTGGTGCCCTCACAAAAGAGACCCCTTCAGCAAAAACAGGTGCAGTGCTCAGCACAGCTGGTGGGGCCCCAGCTTGCTGCCCGGCGTCTGGAAATCTCATTTTCCGCATGGATGACACTCAACCTGACAAACATCACAGGGCGTTTGCCCTCCTAGAGCATGTGGGGCCAGGGGCCTGGTCCAGCTGTGAGCAGTAGACAGTCCAGGAGCAGGCTGCAAGTCATGCTGGTCCATGGGGGCTCTGGACAGCCACGTGGTCTGGCGCGGCAGAAGCGCTGTCCCAGGGTGAGGCCCCAATCATGACACCAACCCCTGCCCCTGAGTGCTCACTCTGTGCTGAGGGCACTGTGCCAACTGCCCCAAGACTCCCCTCAACAGCTGTCTTGGGAAGGGCTACCATTCCCCTTACAAATGAGGAAACAGAGGCACAGGGCAGTTAAGCAACTTGCCCCAGGCTGTGCAGCGTCTAAGACAAAGGGTTAAGATGTGCCTTCCTGGCCCTATCAGTGCTCGCTGACACTCAGAGGGTAGTCCCCTTGCAGGGCCCCACACCAACAAGCTCCCTGGAACACCCCACTCACTGCTCCCTGGGCTCACTCCTTCGCTCCCAGGCACTCATTCCTGCTCAATGATTTTCTTCATTCCTGGTCTTTGACCCTTCCTTTCACTCATCCGGGCCTGCTGGGCCCCTCTGATCTTGCACCGCACTCAGGTCTGTCAAGGTTCTTCCACCTGCTCCTGCTCCCTGAAGGATACAGCACCCGAGGAGGGGCCAAAGGATCCCTGCACCAGGCAGACAGGGTCTCCAGCACAGACCACACCCACAGCGAGCGCCGACCTCACTGCATCCTCTCAGCGACCTTGGATGCTGGTACCATCATAATCCCTCTTCTGGAGATTAGAAAACTGAGGCTCAGAGAAGGGAAGTGATGTGCCCGAAACCTGACAACTGGTAACAAAGGGTTAAGAGCATAGACCCTGGCCACTACACTTCCCAGCCTTCAGAGTGAGAAGACCGCCCCCTCCAGAGTCCTGACCCTGGCTTGTCTCTTTCTTGCTTGGAAAGCTCTTCTTCCAGCTCCTTAGACCTTCCTGGCACTGTGCTGCTCCTGGAAGAACACTCAGAAAGACTAAATTGTACACCTCAATGGGGACCACAGGGCCAAACCACGGACAGACGTACCTGCCTCCCGGTACTGGCCAAACACCAGGTCTGTGTTGTCCAGGGCGGCGGCACTCCCCACGTGCGTGCCCTCCTCGCCATAGTTGGTCATGTAGAAGGAGATCCGGCCCTGGTGGTGGAGGGGGGGACCGGGGGCCCACACTTGGTTATGCTGGGCAATGACAGAGAGCCATCCAAACCCTACCCAGCTTCTGACACCTCCGTGAATTTGCAGCCTGCCTGAAGGCCAGTCCTGGGCCAGGCCATGCTAGGGTTCCTGCCTTTATGGAGATGCTGCCAGACTGCTTAAAACTGCCAGAGGGATCGAGTTGCTGTGATAGGAGCCCAAAGGAAGCACCTTTTCCACCACGGAAGGGCATCAGCAAGCACCAATGAACAAAGATGGGGTGGGTGGAGGGTTCCAGGCAGAGGGAATGATAGACCGTGAGGACCGAAGGGCTGGGACGTATAGTGGTAGGGGTGAGGAAAGATGAGGGAGAGGAAGGTGGCACCCAGATAACAAAGGGAACGATACATTGATTTTACTCTGAGAATGGTGGTAACCTGCCAACAGGTCTTCTCAAGGGAGCAATGTGGTCAGACCTGTGTTTTAGAATTGCTCTCAGGCTACAGTGAGGGAAATGGATGGAACCATCAAGGCTGACTCAGCGAGCCAGGAGAGAGGGGACAGAGGCCCAGCTTGGTAGCAGGGGGAGGTAGGAGAGGAGCAGGTGGATGTGTCTGAGGAAGCTGAGTTGGCTGTGCTAGGGGGCAGCAGACCCTGTCAGCTGACCACATCAGTAACCAGCTTCCTTCTCCCAAATCCCCTATCCTGAGCCTCGAAAGACATGCGCTCAGGTTACTGGCCTCCCTTGCAGCCAGAGGTGGCCATGCGACACAGTTTTAGCCAGAGATTTCGGTGGAAATCTGCTTTTGCTTTCTGGATAGAAGAGACCACTGCTGCTGGTGCCAGCCCCATCCACTCCCAACTTCTTCCTGCCTTGCAGATAGCCAAGAAGCCTGGACATGCAGCAGCCATGCTGAGAACACAAGGCCACAAGCAGAGCACGAAGACCAGCCCACCAACAACAGTGAAGCAGAGAGAGGATGAGGCTAGGTCCCAGAGTGTGCTGCTGAACAGCTGAGCAATTCCTAAGGAAGTATCTACAGACAGGCTAGGCGTGGTGGTTCACGCCTGTAATCCTAGTACTTTGGGAGGCCATGGCAGGTGGATCACTTGAGGTCAGGAGTTCGAGACTAGCCTGGCCAACAGGGTGAAACCCCATCTCTACTAAAAATACAAAAATTAGCCGGATGTGGTGATGGGCGCCTGTAATCCCAGCTATTTGGGTGACTGAGGCAGGAGAATCTCTTGAACCTGGGAGGTGGAGGTTGCAGTGAGCCGAGGTTGCGCCACTGCACTCCAGCCCGGGTGAAAGAGGGAGATTCCGTCTCTAAATAAATAAATAAAAATAACATAAAAGAAAAGAAGTATCTATAGCTTGGTGCGGTAGCTCATACCTATAATCCTAGCGTTTTGGGAGGCCGAGGCGGGCAGATCACCTGAGGTTGGGAGTTAGAGACCAGCCTGACCAACATGGAGAAACCCCATCTCCACTAAAAATATAAAATTAGCCAGGTGTGCTGGGACATGCCTGTAATCCCAGCTACTCAGGAGGCTAAGACAGGAGACTCGCTTGAACCAGGGAGACAGTGAGCCGAGATTGTGCCATTGCACTCCAGCCTGGGCAACAAGAGCAAAACTCCGTCTCGAAAATTAAAAAAAAAAAAAGTATCTACAGAGGGAATGAGAGGGGAGAAAGGGATAGCAAGGGAAGGGAGGAGACAGGGATGAGATGAGGTTTCTGGTGTGGGCAAGCAGGTGGATGGTGGTGCCCTTCACTGAGAAACAGACTAGATGAGGCAAAGGAGCACGCCTGGGAGGAAGATGTCGAGGTCAAGTTCAGACAGGATTAGTTTGCTGTGGGACATCCAGGGCGAGAAGCCAAGCAGGGCTCTGACAAGCAGTCTGGACAGGGCTCTGGGCAGCCCTGGCATACGGATGCACATGAGATCACACAGGGCCATGTGGAAAGCGCAACAAAGGCAGCCTGGACAGCACCTTAGGGACACCCCGGGGTCAGTGCACCTCATGGCTCGGCAGTGCCCTCCCCCGTGTGTTCCCAGGCCTGGCTTTCCTGTTGCTGTGGGGGAAACTGATGAATGTGTGCTTTCTTCCAAGTGGGGAGCCAATTAAAAGTTCATGCACATTCCAGTGCCAAGTGAGTGGGCGGTGCTGAGTACTGAGGGCCTGGCAGGACTGTCCAGGTTAGCGTGGGGAGGAGCCTGCGACCAGCCCCCTGAGGATCAGGACTCCGGGCTACTGGCAGAGGCTCCTGATTGCCTTCCCAGTATCCTATTCCCCTCCTCTGTTAACAGAGGTCTCAATCTCCCGCAGGCAGCAACTGCCTGGACTAAAGGATTATTAATACATTTCTCAGTCTCCCCTGAAGCTAGGAGTGGCCCATGAAATGTATGCAGATGTTACTAGGTGGGACTACCCAGAAAGCTCTAAAAAGGTAGGGGGGTGTGATAGCTGGGATGTGCCATGTCTGGCCTTCCATCTTCCCTCTACTTCCTGCCTAGAATGAGATGTGATGGAGAGAGCTTCAGCAACCATTTTGGCTCATGAGGGGACCTCAGAGAAGGTAGAAGCCAATGCTATGAGTGGCAGATCTAAGCAATGAAAGAAAACTGGGTATCCAATGACTCCAATGACATCATGGTGCCACCAGACCTGCCCCAGACCACCTGTTTCCAGATTTTTTTTTTTTTTTTTTTGAGACAAAGGCTCACTCTTTAGCCCAGGCCGGAATACAGTGGCATGATCTTGGCTCACTGCAACCTCTGCCTCCCAGGCTTAAGTGATTCTCCCACCTCAGCCTCCTGAGTAGCTGGGACTATAGCCATGCACCACTATGCCCGGCTATTTTATGTGTTTTTAGTAGAGACGGGGTTTTGCCATGTTGGCCAGGCTGATCTCAAACTCCTGACCTCAGGTGATCCACCCACCTTGGCCTCCCAAAATGCTGGGATTACTATGAGCCACTGGGCCCGGCCCAGGTTTCTTTCATTCAAAAGAAGAAATTACTCGTCTGTATAGACTACTGCTTTTGTTTTTATTTGTTAGGGTTTGGGGTTTTGTGTGTGTGTGTGTGTTTTTGTTTTGTTTCGTTTTTTGTTTTGTTTTGTTTTGTTTTGTTTTGTTTTTGGAGCGGGAAAGAGGTCTGTAACTCACAGCTGAACACAGTCCTAACAGAAGCAGGCCGCACGGTGACGGGTGAGGTGACCTTACTGAGAGCTTCCTCTGTGTCAGCCAATAGGCATGAACCCTACTTGCTGTGTCTCACAGAATTTCTACCCCTGCCCTTTAGGGTGGCTCTATCGTTAGCCTCATTCTTTAAAACAATGAGGAAACTGAGGCAAAGACAAGAAAAATCACCTGTCCGAAGTCACAGGTGTGACTGGACCCAAGCCCACTGGACTCCAAAGCCGGTGTGTGCAACTCACAGCGGGGCAGGAGGGAGCCTATGTGTGCAGGGGTGGTGTGGCCTCGCACTGAGGCTGTGGAGAGAGGAGCAGAGAGCACCAAGCCACGGGAGAACAGGCAGGCAGGGAGGCCAGGAAGGGCTGGACTTGATCCTGTAGGCGCTGGACGCCCAGGGAAGTTTCTGGGCAGGGTGAAGACACTACCCTAACTCGGCAAACCCATGCATAGGATTCCTGTGAATGAGAAAGTCTGGGAGTGGGCTGCCTGCCCGAATCCATGCAGTGTCCACAACAGGGTCACCTGGGCACTTGACACAAATGCAAATTCCCAAACCTGGGAGAGGTCCTGACCCCCCCAAGCCCTGGAGAGGTCCTGACCCCACGAGAATGGCGGACATCCAAGGACCTGCCTGCCCAACAAGCTTTCCACTTTTCTCAGAGGAACCCCCAGCCCCGCCCTCCATCTCTGTGGAAGATGAATAGGATCATCATAAATAAGAAGAAGCTAATATTAAGTGGTAGCTAAACGTCAGTTTTGCTGTTCCTAAGGCCATTACATATGCCACCATCAACCCTCAGGCCAACCTCATGAGGCAGGTGCAGATAAGAAAACTGAAGCACTAGCTGGGCGCAATGGCACTTTGGGAGGTGCCAAGGTGGGAGGCTCACTTGAGCCCAGGAGTTCAAGACCAGCCTGGGCAAAAACGCAAGATCCCATCTCTACAAAAAATTAAAAACTAGCCGGGGATGGTGGTCCATGCCTACAGTTTCAGCTGTTAGGGAAGCCAAGGCAGGAGGATCGCTTGAGACCAGGAGGTCACGGCTACAGTGAGCTACAAGGGCACCGCCACACAACAGTCTGGGAGACAGAGTAAGACCCCGTATAAACTAATAAAATAAAATGAAATAAATAAAATAAACTAGGCTGGGTGCAGTGGCTTATGCCTTTAATCCCAGTACTTTGGAAGGCTGAGGCAGGCAGATCACCTGAGGTCAGGAGTTTGAGGCCAGCCTGGCCAACACGGCGAAACCCTATCTCTACTAAAAATACAAAAATTAGCCGGGTGTGGTCGTGGGTGCCAGCTACTCAAGAGGCTGAGGCGGGAGAATGACTTCAACCCAGGAGGCAGGGGTTGCAGTGAGCCAAGATCGTGCCACTGCACTCCAGCCTGGGCAACACAGCTAGACTCTGTCTCAAAAAATAAAATAAAATAAAATAAAATAAATAAAATAAAATATAAATAAAATTTAAAAAATAAAATAGAAAACTGAAGCACTGAAGTTTTAAACAACTTTCCCAAGACCACAGAGCTAGAAAGGGGCAGAACTAGGACTTCAGTCTTACAGACTTGCTTCAGAGCCTGTACCCTACACCCTTTCTCTCTGCCTGCCTCCTCTGCATGAGCCAGGAGCTGCCAGAGCCTACCACCACCTGAAGAGGAAGAAAGCCAAGGCAAAGGAGAACAGAGCGAGAGAAGGTCTAATGACAGCTTTTGAGCCCCCTGGATCCAGCTGTGCCCCAAAAGAAGACCCTCTGGATGTATGGCAATTGGAGTCAATAACTTCCTTCTTTGTTGACACTGGCTTGACTGGATCCTTGTCCCCTGATACAAGGATTTATCAGGGGATCATAGCACATTCCACATGGGCCTATGGTGGTCCCCTGGAGCACTCCAGGAAGCACTGGGGACCCACCCTGTTTCTCAGGACCGTGTGTTTCCAAGAGGAAGGGCTGTCAGGCCTTCTCCCTGCCTTCTCCCCACACAGGCAAGCCCCCAGCCAGGCACACAGTAGGTGTTTTTTAGTGATCAGGTCCATCCTTCTGCCCTAGGGCAGGACTGCTCTCACGCTTTTCCTCCAGAGTCCCGAGAGAACCCTCAGAACTCTATGGAACCCCCCCAAAAAAGAATCTCTCCTCCTTGAGAGCCATCCTTTGGCCCAAACACAGGTAGGGGACCTCAGGTAATTCCAGCCCCCCGCCCCCAGGCCTGTCCCCACGCACCTGCCGCTGAGACTCATAGAGGATGCGGTCCATGGTGTTAAGCAGTGTCATGCTCTTGTAGAGCTTCAGCACCTTCTCCTTTGGCAGCTGCGGGTGGAGGCACAGACAGACGTGGGGCGGTTGGGACCAGAGAGGAGACAGGCAAGGGGCCTGGGCATGGGGGGCATGGGAAGTGGGGAAGGTCGCCTCTCACGTGGGGGTCCTCGCTGGGGTTGATGATCTGGCCTTGCCGGTCCATGACACGGTAGATGGGGATTCCAGAGATAACATTGGGCTGGATGAATTCCAACTTGTCTATAAACTCAGCCGAGGCCCCTGGGAACTGGGGCTTGTCATCCAGAGATGAGAACTGCTGCTGCTGCCTGTGCGGGTGCTGGGGGAGAGAGCAAAGGAGACCACCTACATAAGAAGAAGCACCCAGGTTTCAGTCGGCTCAACCCCAGCGGCAGGCAGGCGGCATGGTGGTTGAGCACATGGCCCCAGAGAACTGTGGGGCCTGACTCGCAGGGTCTGAGGCCCAACTCCAGTACTTTCTCACTGTGACACCTTGGGTAACTGACTACAACTTCTGTGTCTCAGTTTCCCCATCTGAAAAACCGGGATGAAAACAGTAACACCTATCCCATAGAACTGTTGTGAGATTAAATGACTCAATAAAGTGGCCCGAAAGTCAAGAACTGGTACCTATTACTATTCTCATTACCATAGGCCCAAACTCTTCATACTGGCAGCTACTTCTATTCTCATTATCATAGGCCCAAACTCTTCATCCTGGCATTCAAGGCCTCCCCATTCTGGCCACAGATGCCCCCTCCTCTCTCTCTCCCACTGTGATCACAGACACACACGCCCACTGCAGGATGCCCTCTAGGCATCCAGACAGGCTCTCTTCTGACCCCTATACCATACACCAGCGAAGCTACTCAGGACAGAGCTTAAGTCTTTGAGTTCTTAAGAGTCAGACTGCCTAGGTTCAAATCCCTTACTGGCTTTGGGAGGCCGAGGCAGGCGAATCACTTGAGGTCAGGAGTTCGAGATCAACGTGGCCAACATGGCGAAACCCTGTACCCACTAAAAATAGAAAAATTAGCCGGATGTGGTGGCACATGCCTGTAGTCCCAGCTACTCAGGAGGCTGAGGCAGGAGAATCACTTGAACCCGGGAGGCGGGGGGTTGCAGTAAGCCGAGATTGCACCACAGCACTCTAGCCTGATGACAGTGAGACTCCATCTCAAAAAAAAAAAAAAAAAAAAATCCCTTAGTGGGTGATATGGCAAAGTAACTTCCCTCTTCATGTGTCCTCTTCCTTGTCTATAAAAATTGAGAACCCCTCATGGAAATGAGAGGCTTCAACAAGATCATGTGAATAAAATGTTCAGCAAAGTATCTGTAAGCCACATTAACAAATGCTCAAAACAATCTTAGCTATTCTCATTTCTCCCTCTCATCTCTGCTTGCTTCACGAGAAGGTCTCTTTCCCTATTGCCTGGCAAACTGCTACACACGCTTCAGTGTCCACCCTACTCTGGTTCCAGCTCCCTCTGCGAGCCCAAACTGACTCATTCAACAAATATTGGAGCACCTGACATGTTCCAAGCCGTGTGCTGGGTTCTGGGGACCTAAGACAGGCAAGATATCTATCCTTGCTGCCTAACAGGGAGGGCGGACGCTGAACAAGTAACGATGACAGTGGTTCATATTATCCTACAGCAGAAGAGAGGGAGGGTAGGGCTTCCCTGGGGAAGTGATGTTAGAGCTGAAACCTGAGGGATAACCAGGAGGCAGCGAAAGCACATTCCAGGCAAGGGGATCAGAACATGCAAAAGACAAAAGTGGCCAGGCACAGTGGCTCACGCCTGTAACCCTAACACTTCAAGAGGCCGAGACCAGCCTGGTCAACATGGTGAAACCCCACGTCTACCAATAATACAAAAATTAGCTGGGCGGGCTTGCGCACACCTGTTATCCCAACTACTCAAGAGGTTGAGGCAGGAGAATCACTTGAATCTGGGAGGCAGAGGTTGCAGTAAGCCCAGATCGCACCACCACATCCCAGCCTGGGCAACAGAGACCCTGCGACATACACACAAAAAAAGACAAAAGGCGAGGAATAGTGTATCCTTCATGGAAGCCAGAAGGAGCTCAGCGCCTGGCAAGGTGGCTCACATCTGTAATCCCAACACTTTGGGCTCAACGATTACTTGAGCCCAGGAGTTCAAGACTGGCCTGAGATCATATCTCTACAAAAAATTTTAAAAATTATCCGGGCATGGTAACATACACCTGTAGTTCTAGCTGCTTGGAAGGCTGAGGTGGAAGACTCGCTTGAGCCCAGGAGGTGGAGGTTGCAGTAAGCATTGATCACACCACTGCACTCCAGCCTGGGCAACAGAGCAAGATGCTGTCTCAAACAAAAGTAAAGTTCAGAGGGGCTGGGCAAGGACATCACACCTCCTCAGGTCAGATGAGGAGTGGCTGAGAAAGTCCAGGGGACCTGTGAGAAGCCTATAAATGCTCAAAGGGATATGAACTCACTGGGACTCTTAGCTCTGGAGCTAGGCAGCCTAGAACTTGCCAAGACATTGCAACAGCTCCCCCTTATGAAGCACCTGTTGTAAGCCAGCTGTGTCTGGCATGCACAAGCCTACTGACTCCCCGGGGAATTTGTGAGGGGGATTATCTACCATTGCCCTTGAGTAGATGAGGAAACTGAGGCCTGGGGAGGTAAAATAACCTGTACCAGACCACAAATTTAAAAAAAAAAAAAAATTGGGCTGGGCACAGTGGCTTACGCCTGTAATCCTGGCACTTTGGAAGGCCAAGGCAGGAGGATCACATGAGCTCAGGAGTTTGAGACCAGCCTGGGCAACAGTGAGAAACCTGGTCTCTACAAAAAAATACAAACATTAGAAAGGTGTGGTGACACACACCTGTGGTCCCAGCTACTTGGGAGGCTGAGGCAGGAGGAATGCTTGAACCTGGAAGGACGAGGCTGTAGTGAGCTGAGAGTGTGCCACCGCACTCCAGCCTAGGGGACAAAGTGAGACCCTGTCTCAAAAAAAAAAAAAAAAAAAATTACATCAGGACTGGGCTTCTAACCTGGGCGAGGTTGAGATTCAGGCTCATAGACGTCCATGCTCCTCACCCCAACTACCCCTGCAGCCTGATTTTCAAATATCTGCGACTTTTCTTCCCACTACTCCTGGGATTCCTCTGAGGTCAGTAATGGTGGCTTCATTTCCCACAGACGTTAAAGAAGGGCGGGGTTTGCCACGAGCTGGATCTCACACATGGGTGCTCAAATGTGTTCCTCCATCTTCCTTTAACTGCAGTGAACAAGCCGTCAACAGTTCCAGGGCGGTAGCATGTTCAGTGTGTGTGTTTATTTGCATTTGTAGTCGTGAGGAAATTACACTCCCAATGGCAGGGCAGATGCAGGCCTGGCAATGTCACCGTAGGCCTCCCCTTGTGAGGAGGAAGCAGCTGGCCTCTTGCAGCACATCGCTTCCCCCTTCTGAGTACCCAGGAAGCCAGAAACTGACTTAGAAGATTCTTTTGTTCCGTGTCTCTCTCCCACACACAACACAATCCCAGGAAGGCAGAGACAGCGTCCAGGTTGCCTTCACAGCAGGCACTCAAGAGGGAATTCCTGAGTGAATGCATGAATGGGCGGTTAAGTTCCCTGGCTCTGGAGTTCAAATGCCCTGGGTTCCAATTGCTTAGCTCATCGTGTGGCTCTCTGCAAAAACACTTCATCTCTCTGAATTTCATTATCTGTAAGAAGGCTGCAGAATGCCACATGAAAAGCTGTTAACTCACACAAGAGGTTCAGCACCGATCTGGGATGCATTACCTACTCAAAACTTGGTAAGAGAGAAAAACAAAACCTAGGAAGGTGAGAAGTGGGAGAAAGGGAAGTGACTACACTTTATGAGGATGGGGAAAAGAGGAGCTAGGGAGAACTAATTGCACCTTAAAGTGGATTTTAAAATCAAACTGTGGCAATGTGCAGCAGCTCATGCCTGTAATCCCAGTACTTTTGGGAGGCTGAGGTAGGAGGATCACTTAAGGCCAGGGGTTCGAGATCAGCCTAGGCAAAACCCCCGTCTCTGAAAAATTGTAAAATCAGCCAGGAAGGCTGGGCATGGTGGCTCACGCCTATAATCCCAGCACCTTGGGAGGCCAAGGAGGGCGGATCACCTGAGGTCAGGAGGTCGAGACCAGCCTGGCCAACGTGGTGAAACCCTGTCTCTACTAAAAATATAAAAAATAGCCGTGCATGATGGTAGGTGCCTGTAATCCCAGCTACTTGGGAGGCTGAGGCAGGAGAATGGCTTGAACCTGAGAGGCAGAGGTTACAGTGATTCGAGATGGCGCCATTGCACTCCAGCCTGGGTGACAAGAGTGAGACTCTATCTAAAAATAAATAAATAAATAAATAAATAAATAAATAAATAAATAAATATAAATAAATAAAAAATAAAATAAAATTAGCTGGAAATGGTGGCATGTACGTGTAGTCCAGATACTGGAGTTGCAGGAGCCTGAGGTGAGAGGATGGCTTGAGCCCAGAAGGTCAAGGCTGCAGTGAGCCATGACTGCACCACTGCACTCCAGCCTGGGCAACAAATTGATACCCTGTCTCAGAGAACAATAAAACCAAACTATGGCACCAGCAGATACTCCAGAGAGGGAGACTGAGGCACAGGGGAGACGGCATGCTGATGGAAGAAGACCGAAGGCTGAAGTCTTCAGATGGGCACTAAGAGGGGAGGCCAGAGTCTGATAACAAACCAGGGTGTCAGGGCAGGACTGTCAGCCTCTAGAGGCTGGACAGCTATCTTCATGGCACCCCAGTGTGCTCCATATACTGGAGCTGGACCTTGGCTGTACCCTCCTCCCCTTTTTGCTGGGCTGGTGGAGATGACAGTAGTCCCCAGGCCCAGGTTGCTGCACCAATTCAGTGAGCTATGCAAAGGGCTCCGCACCACCCTGGTCCTGAGGAAATGCTCCATAATGGGAGTGGGTGGTCAGATGCCTACAGAGGAAGGATGCGACTCCACCCATCCGTTCTTCTAGTTTTTGGTAGGGGATGGGGGTAGTCTGTCCTGGTGGCCCAGTGATTTACAATGGCAGAGGCTGCACAGATGTACACAAAGCTTCATGCCATGTCCTCTCCCACCACGCAGGAAAGCACAACCTGCCCGCCCTGGATGGTCTGGTCTGCCCAGGAAGTACTGGGGTGGCCCTGGTGGAGTCATTTGAAGGCACCATGGCTAAGCGCATGGACTCTAACTGAGCAGACCGCTGCCTGATTGTGTGACTTACACTCTCTGAGCCAAGAGCAGTGGCAGACGCCTGTAATTCTAGCTACTGTGGAGGCTGAGGCAAGAGGATCACTTGAGTCCAGGAGCTCGAGGCCAGCCTGGGAAACATAGTGAGACCTCATCTCTACAAAACAATTAAATAAATAAATAAATAAAATTTAAGGCCGGGTGTGGTGGTTCACGCTTGTAATACCAGCACTTTGGGAGGCCAAGGGGGCCCGATGAAAAATTAGCTGGGCATGGTGGTGCACACCTGCACTCCCCAACTACTCGAGGGGCTAAGGTGGGAGGATCCCTGAAGCCCAAGAGGCTGCAGTGAGCCAAGATCACGCCACTGCACTCCAGCCTGGGTGACAAGGTAAGACCTGTCTCAAGGAAAAAAAAAAAAGGAAAACTTTTTTTAAAGAAAAACTCCCTGAGCCTCAGTTTCCTCCTGTGTACACCGAGGGTGGTATAAGCCCTTACCTCACGGGTTGTCATGAGGATTAACTGAGGTGACCCGTGTGGACTGCTCAGCCCACTGCCTGGCACATAACGAGTGTTTCATAAACACGAGTAGTGAATAAGTATTTCTCATGATTGTTCTTGTTAAACAGATACTGAACATTTGCTCCAAATCATGCCCTGAACTGAGGGCTGGAGACAGGGAGGGATGAATGACAAACACTGAACACACAAATTACAATCAAGAGGTGATCTTACTCACATTGCTTCACCTGAGTAGCCTAAAAAAATAAATAAGTGTCAAGTTGACAGATAAGCCAAATGAAAATAAATAATATAGCTGGGTGCGGTGGCTCATGCCTTTAATCCCAGCACTTTGGGAGGCTGAGGCAGGTGGATCACTTAAGGTCAGGAGTTCGTGACCAGCCTATCAGGCTGATCACGATGGTGAAACCCCATCTCTACTAAAAATACAAAAATTAGCCAGGTGTGGTGGCATGCACCTGTAGTCCCAGCTACTCAGGAGGCTGAGGCAGGAGAATCGCTTGGACCTGGGAGGTGGAGGTTGCAGTGAGCCAAGACCGCCCCACTGCACTCCAGCCTGGGCGACAACAGAGCAAGACTCTGTCTCAAAACAATAACAACAGCAGCAAATAAATAAGTAAATACATACATACACACAAAATTTTAAAATTAAAAAAAAAAAAAAAAAACCAGGAGATTTCAGAGGAGGCAAGATGTATAGTGGTTACCCATGTGGGAGGTAGGATGAGGGCCTCCAGGGCTAAACTGCCGGTGCTTGAATCGGGTTTTGTCTCTTTCCAGTCACGTGGCCTTGGACAGGAGCCAGTCTCTGTGGACCTGCATGCCCTCGTGGAGATGGCATCCACCTCACAGGCTGGTGGAGAGGTGGGGAAAATATCTGCCGCAGCTCTGGCAGGAATGCCTCACCAGCTAGCATCAGATAGTACCCCTCCAGGAAGCACCAGCATCAGATGGCACACCAGGGAAAGCTTCCTAGAGAAGGCGGAGTTGAGCCGAGGGGTCAGAACATTTCAGTCCTAGGGAACAACAAAGGCTCCAAGACAAGAGAAGAAAGCCTGGCAGCCTGGAACCCTGAAGACTGGCACGGCTGCTACAGGTCAATCAGAATAACTACATGCCGAGGTGCCACTCCTTTATTTACACCTATGTGCTCACTGAACCCATAAGGTATCCAGGCAGGGCAGGCACTGTTATCACAACTCCATCAAAGACAGGTGGTAGGTGAGGCTCCGAAGGGCTAAGCAACTTGTTCAGGTCCAGTGCATGCAAGGCTTTGTGGATGGTGCCAGTTAACTCCAAGTCCTCCGTATCGAGGGTAGCTAAGGCCATCCAAACCCACTCTCTCCGGAGCTCAAAGGCACTCTGCCCTAAAACAGAGTAAAGAGTTGAGCCCCCCTTCCCAGGATATCTCATGAGAAGGGAAAGGCGTGCAGATTAGGCAGGTACCACTGTCCCTGTTTCACAGACAGAGACCTGGTGTTTGCGGTCTGGAGCGCTTCCCTGAGGAAGTGTCATGTCAGCCATCATCTAAAGGACCTCATACCTACAAAGGCCTCCAGGCAGGAGGAGGCACATTCAAGGAAGGGAAAGATGGCCAGGGGGACTGAAGTGGAAACAGGGAAAGACAAGAAAAATCACCTGCCTGGCCACATGTGGTGGCTCACACCTATAACCCCAGCACTTTGGGAGGCCAAGGTAGGTGGATCAGTTGAGGCCAGGAGTTCGAGACCAGCCTGGCCAACATGGCGAAACCGTGTCTCTATCAAAAATATAAAACTTAGCTGGACATGGTGGCATGTACCTGTAGTCCCAGCTACTTGAGAGGCTGAGGCAGGACAATCGCTTGAACCCAGGAGGTGGAGGTTGCAGTGAACAGAAATTACGCCACTGCACTCAGCCTGGGTGACAGAGCAAGACTCCGTCTCAAAAAAATATAAAATAAAATAAACCAATACTGGACTAAGAAGGATGCTGCAAGACTTGAATCTAAGCTCCATCCTGTCTCCTCCTGGCAGCCTGGTACCATGAAAAGAAACTGGGCTTTGGAGTCCAGAGCTCCAAGTTCAGACCTCACCGCTGAGCCTCAGTCTCTCCACCTGTAATAGGCGAGTACTACCAATAAAGGCCTTGCACTATTGGTGTATTAAACATAATAAAAAATTAGAGTTGGCATTGTAAACCACACAGCACTTCAAGATGTGAAAAAGCAGGCCAGGTTTCTTAACACACTACCAAGTAAGAGATGGACCCATACACTTAGAAGACCGTAATGACCATCTCCGTTCATCTCACAATACACACTGATATGGTTTGGCTGTGTCCCCACTCAAATCTCATCTTGAATTGTAGCTCCCATAATTCCCACATGTCGTGGGAGGGAGCCAGTGGGCTGTAACTGATTCATGTAACATGATTCAGTAACTGAATCATGGGGGTGGATCCTTCTTTTTTTTTTTTTTTTGAGACAGAGTCTCGCTCTGTCGCCCAGACTGGAGCGCAGTGGCCGGATCTCAGCTCACTGCAAGCTCCGCCTCCCGGGTTTATGCCATTCTCCTGCCTCAGCCTCCTGAGTAGCTGGGACTACAGGCGCCCGCCACCTCGCCCGGCTAGTTTTTTATATTTTTTAGTAGAGACGGGGTTTCACCATGTTAGCCAGGATGGTCTCGGCCTCCCAAAGTGCTGGGATTACAGGCTTGAGCCACCGCGCCCGGCGGGGGTGGATCTTTCATGTGCTGTTCTCGTGATAGTGAATAAGTCTCACAAGATCTGATGGTTTTATAAAGGGGAGTTCCCCTGCAAACACTCTGTCTGCCTGCCACCATGTAAGATGTGACTTTGCTCCTCATTCGCCTTCCACCATGCTTGTGAGGCTTCCCCAGCCATGTGGAACTGTGAGTCCATTAAACCTCTTTTTCTTTATAAATTACTCAGTCTTGGATGTGTTTTTATTAGCAGCCTGAGAACGGACTAATACACACATTAAGTACCTACCACTTAGAGATACTGCACAGGGCACTGGAACCCCCAGATAGGCTGCCCCTGATGAGCTGGGTCACAGAAATAAAGTCACTGATAATTAGCACAGACCGAGCTCCAGGTGCTTCCTGACTTACAACAGGGTAGGGACTCTACTCACCCCACTAGCCAGGGTCAGAGAGGTGAAATGACTTAGCCAAGCCCAGGCCTGGGGTGGTGGCTGAGAAACTGACTCACGATTCCTTGACAATCTGAGTTTCCTTCCTCCTCCTTTCCCTGAGCACTAAAACATCTGCTATGATAACAGAGACAGGAAGGGAGGTGAAAATCAGGCAAACACATCTGCAGGGCAGCATGGTATTCAATGAAGGAGTGGGCAGAGGAGGGGCAAGAAGTCAGGGACAAGTAAAGCAGCCCCACCCCCCTTCTAATCCGACCTTCCTCAGTGAACCCAGTAATTCAATCCAATCTGTCCACAACTATACAGCCTCTCAACCTTTCCCTGACTATTTCTTCTTCTCCACCTGGAAAAAACTGCATGATCTTAGCCAGGCGCGGTGCCTCACACCTGTAATCCCAGCACTCTGGGAGGCCGAGGTGGGTGGATCACCTGAGGTCGGGACCAGCCTGACCAACATGGAGAAACCACATCTCTACTAAAAATGCAAAATTAGCCAGGCATAGTGGTGCTTGCCTGTAATCCTAGCTACTTGGGAGGATGAGGCAGGAGAATTGCTTGAACCCAGGAAGAGGAGGTTGTAGTGAGCCAAGACCCTGCCATTGCACTCCAGTCTAGGCAATAAGAGCAAAACTCCGTCGCAAAAAAAACAAAAAACAAAACAAAACAAAAAACCCTGCACCATCTAACATGGCAGCCACCAACCACTTGGGCTATTAATTTTATTTTTGAGACAGAGGGCTGCTCTGTCACCTAGGCTGGGGAATTGTGGCGTGATCTTAGCTCACTGCAACCTCCGCCTCCCAGGTTCAAGCAATTCTTCTGCCTTGGCCTACCAAGTAGCTGGGATTACAGGCACATGCCACCACGCCCGGCTAATTTTTTTGTGTTTTTAGTAGAGACAGGGTTTCACCATGTTGACCAGGCTGGTCTCGAACTCCTGACCTCACGCAACCTGCCCACCTTGACCTCTCAAAATGCTGGGATTATAGGCATGAACCACTGCGCCCAGTCCACTTGTGGCTACTAAAACTCATAATTGAATAATATGCCCAGACAAGGTGGCTCATGCCTGTAATCCCAGCACTTTGGGAGGCCAAGGCAGGCGGATCACCTGAGGTCAGGAGTTCAAGACCAGCCTGGTCAACATGGTGAAACTCCATCCCTACTAAAAATACAAAAATAAACTGGGTACAGTGGTGCACGCCAGTAGTCCCAGCTACTCAGGAGGCTGAGGCAGGAGAATCACTTGAACCTGGGAGGTGGAGGTTGCAGTGAGCCGAGATCGTGCCAATGCACTCCAGCCTGAGCAACAGAGCAAGATTCTATCTCAAAAAAAATAAATAAATAAAAAATCAGCCAGACGTGGTAGCACGTGCCTGTGGTCCCAGCTACTTAGGAGGCTGAGGTCGGGGGATTGCTTGAGCCCAGGACGTTGAGGCTGCAGTGAGCCATGATCATACCACTGCACTCACTCCAGCCTGGGGAACAGAGTGAGACCTTGTCTCAAAAAAAAGAAAGAAAAGGCTGGGTGCAGTGGCTCATGCCTTTCAAGGCCAAGACAGGCGGATCACTTGAGGCCAGAAGTTTGAGACCAGCCTGGACAACATAGTGAAACCCCGTCTCTACCAAAAATACAAAAATTAGCCAGGCGTGACAGTGCACGCCTGTAATCCCAGCTACTTGGGAGGCTGAGGCAGGAGAATTGCTTGAACCCGGTGGGCAGAGGTTGCAGTAAGCCAAGATCGCACCACTGCACTCCAGCCTGGGCGAGTGAGTGAAACTCTGTCTAAAAAAAAAGAAAAAGGAAAAAAAAAGAAAAAGAAAAGAGAGAAACAGGTACAGAAAGAAAGAGCGAGAAAAGAGAAGAGACGAGACGAGACAACAAAAGAAAAAGGAGAGGGGAGGGGAAGAGGAGAGGGGAGGGGAAGAGGAGAGGAGAGGAGAAGAGAAGGAGAGGAAAGAAAGAAGAGAGAAAGAACAGGTGGGAGAAATAAAGGGGAAAAAAAATAACTCTAAGATAATACAAATTTAAAGATATATAAAAAAATTAAAAGTAAGGACTTCTTCCCTCCCCATTCCCCACCACAAATGAAGGAGGGGAAGCAAGAGGAAAGGTAATCAGGAGATTGAGACAGGAGAGAAAGATTTAATCAACCTTAAATGACCTTTCCCTAGCCTGCCCCAGTCCTGCCCACCTCCCGCCCCAGTTGCCCAGCCAATGGGCTCCTGGGACTGAGATCAGCTGTGGAGGATATGAACTACTCAAAAAAAAAAACCCGAAAAGGTCTCCAGCCCAAAGGCAGGAGACTGCCCTACCCACATCTTGCTCCTGCAGCCCTTCTGCATTTACCTGTTTCAAGTGACTCCATTCCTAGATACCTACTACGTCCTACTCCTGGCCCATCCTCTTCACCCTCCTCCCGTTTTTCCCCCTACCCAGAGCTTCTTTCTACAGATTCCATCTTCTCCTCCTTATGGATTGGGGATCAGACGATCAGACTCAACCTCACAAGATCTTTTAAGATTTTTTTCCGCAGGGCCTCACCAATCCAGGCCTTCCCAAGGTCACCCCTTTCTTCTCCCCATCTCCAACGTCAGTTTCTGTCCTTTCCCTCCACCCTCACTATCAACAACGACCAACATTCCTATTGCCCTTATGATGTGCCAGGTCCAGTCCTTAGCATTTTACATATTAATTTTTCACAGTCCTATGAGGTGGCCACTGTTAATATTTTAGAGAGGGAAATTAGGTCCATAGATCCAGAGAGGTGCAGTCCGTTGCCCAATACACAAGTGGAAAGTGGCAGAGCAAGGACATGAACCTACCCATGTAACCACTACTCTCCTATCTGTCAAATGTAGTTCAAAGCTCTTCTGCAACCCCTTGCCTCTCCCCCTCTGAAGACAGGCTTCCACCTAGATTTTTTGCAGTGTAATTCTGACAGCATCCACCTGAAGGGATTGTGACCCTTTTGACAAGAAACAAAGCCTTCTCAAGTGTTTCTAAGAAATGTGGGCCAAGTGCCCTGTCTGTACCTCTCTCCCTCCTTTTTTCCCCTCATTAACTCAACAAATATTAATCATCTCCTCTGTACAGTGTCCAGAACACACGAATTCCCTGTCTTGATATTCGATCAGGAGACACAGGAACCAAACAAAATTTTTACACAATTCATTTTAAAATCAGAATTGTGGCAAATGAGCAAAGTAGTACAAGGCCCTATGCAGCCTGCGACAAGGGGACCTGCTCTCTTCTTTCTTCTTCTTGAAGAGGGATCTTTGCCCAGAAGAAAGTCTCTCCTTTATAAAGTCAGTTTCATTCTCCAAACCCTGAGGGAAAAGGTCTCGCGGTCTTCCCCTGTCCCTCCAAGGAACCTCCCCTGAATATGAGTGGCAGTTAAGAAGGAACCCCCGGCCGGGCGCGGTGGCTCACGCCTGTAATCCCAGTACTTTGGGAGGCTGAGGCGGGCGGATCACGAGGTCAAGAGATCGAGACCACCCTGGCTAACACAGTGAAACCCCGTCTCTACTAAAAATGCAAAAAAAAAAAGTTAGCCGGGCGTGGCGGCGGGCGCCTGTAGTCCCAGCTACTCGGGAGGCTGAGGCAGGAGAACGGCGTGAACCCGGGAGGCGGAGCTTGCAGTGAGCTGAGATCCGGCCGCTGCACTCCAGCCTGGGCGACTGAGCGAGACTCCGCCTCAAAAAACTAACTAAATAAATAAATAAGGAACTCCCATCCCTCTCTTCAAGTCGTCTCCCTCCCTCAGGGCCCACAAAGAAGTTGCAAACGGGTTTTGTCCTCTCCTGAAGAAGTGGAAGTTCTTTTCTTCTCCTAAGGAAGTGGCAGATCTTCCCTTCGGTGTCTTCTCCAAGGGGTCTCCCACTCTTTTCCCCTTCTGTGACAGCCCTTCCTTCATATCCTTCAGGGACCCCACACTCTGAAGATAGCCTTTACATCCCTAATCCCCTTTGGGAAAACTCCCTGGGGCCCAGGTACTCACAGATCTAGCCAGTCCCCGAGCCCCAGGCCGCCACAGCAGCAAGAGGGCAGCCTGGCTCAGGCCTCGGTTTGGCCGCCAGACCCTCGCTGCAGTGATCGCTACCGCCATCTTGGCTAGCAACCACTCAGTGGTCCGGCACTCACGTAGGCTAGATTCGGGGCTGCCCCTTTATGTGCCTGACACAAACTCCAGCACCATCTGACAAGAAAATCACCTTCTTCCCATTCTGTTGTAGATAGAATGCACAGAGATTTGGAGAAGAAAATCTATCTACCCAAAATTTTCCCCAATCGCCTCACTGTAGTTACTCCTGTAACAGGCAAAGAAGAAGGCAACCTTTCCACGGCCTCAGGGATTTAGGGCCCGGGGGCCCAGAGTAAAACAGGTCACTGCCAAGGCCTGCCTCCTGTTCTCAACTGTCCAATGGCGTTGCCAGAGTTAGGAGGTGGGACTGGGCGGAGCCAGATTGTTGGTAAACGCTAAGCCACGTGCGGACGCCAGGACGGAAGGCCGAGCCCAGCGCGTGCGCAATGGTTACGCAGAGTGTTCGGAGCGCGCGCTGCCGGGCGGAAGTGATAATCGCAGCCGCACGTGGGGTCGGCGCGATGGAGGAGGAGATGCATACTGACGCCAAAATCCGTGCTGAAATTGGAACAGGGTGCAGCCCTCGGGGTCCCGGCTGCAGCCTCCGGCACTTTGCCTGCGAACAGAACTTGCTGTCGCGGCCAGATGGCTCTGCTTCCTTCCTGCAAGGTAAGAACTTACCCAGGTCTTTTGCAGAGGGACTACCATGTACCGTGCAACGGAGTGCCCATCTCCCCACGATACCAGCTGGTAAATGTCACTCCTGCGTTGATGCATGATTTCTTGTCCGATTGAATACTACTACATACGCAGGGATACATATATCTCTCCCTCACGACTAGAAAGGAGAAAATAGCTCCATCTTTGTAAATATGTCTGAGAATGACAGGCAGGGCAGACCGTCCCCGCAAGAATTAATATTTCAGAATAGGGAAAATCACCTCACCAGGGTAAATATCGCCCTTAACTAGATTCCTCCTCCTCACCCCCGCCCCCGCCCACCCCACACACACGCCCACTAGGTCCTTGCATCCCGGACTGACGCAAACCTGTCAATTTGCATACTCTGGACTGTGGCGGATCTTTCACCCACGTAAATACTCCTCAAATTGAAGATAATGTCACTGCCCTGGGTTGAAAAATACATCCCCACTGCTACCTAACTGCATCTCTCCACAGGAGTAAATATCCCTAAGATTAGGGCAAGTCTTACCTATAGGGCAAATATCCCCCTCCCCTAGTTAAATAACTCTCAGAACCAGATTAACTCCAAGAATATTTCTCTTTAACGTTTGAGACAGGAGGCTGGGCGCGGTGGCTCACGCCTGTAATCCCCACACTTTGGGAGGCCAAGGCGGCTGGATCACCTGAGGTCAGGAGTTCGAGACCAGCCTGGCCAGCATGGCGAAACCCCGACTCTACTAAAAATACAAAAATTAGCCAGGCATGGTGGCGGGCGCTTGTAATCCCAGCTACTCAGGAGCCTGAGGCAGAAGAATCGCTTGAACCCGGGAGGCAGAAGTTGCAGTGAGCCAAGATTGTGCCATTGTACTCCAGCGTGAGCGACAAAACAAGACTCTGTCTCAAAAAAAAAAATTTTTTTGAGACAGGGTCTCACGATGTTGCCCAGGTTGGTCTTGAACTCCTGGACTCAAGCAATCCTCCTCCCAAAGTGCTCATATAGGTATCAGCCACCACGCCCAGCCCCAATACATTTTAACAAAATCTGGCTGCTGTGTTGATTGTGGGGAGTATGGGGGAAAACAGGGAGGTGATGGTGGCTCCAGCCAGAACAGGAGTAGTGGAGGTGATGAGATTCTGGATGTAGTTTGAAAGTAAAACGGACAAAACTTACCTATAGTTTGGTTTGAGTGCGAGGAAAAAGAGTCAGGCATAACTAAGGTTTCTGCCCAGATCTGTACAAGTCTGGAAATCAGGAGAGAGACCCAAGCTGGACGTAGGCAATTTGGAACTCTCTGGCTATATATATGGTATTTCAGCCTATTGACTGAACGAAGTGCGTGTAGATGGAAAAGAGGTCCCAGGACCAAGCCCTAGGCCTTCCAACTTGAGCAGTCAGGGACTTGTGACAAGCAAGCTAAAGGAGACTCAGAAGGAACGCCCAGAGACTTAGGGGGAAACCGGGAGAGGGTGGTGACCTGGGGCCGAGAGAAGAACGTGTCTGAGCTGTGAGGCTGACAGCTGTTTCGTCCTTACTGACAGCCGGGTCAATGGAGTGTTGATCATTTGGAGGTCAGTGGTGACGATGTTGAGCTGCCGCAGTGGAGTGGTGGGGTCACAGAAAAGGAAGAATAGACAGCTGTTCAGGAGTTTTGCTGTAAGAGGATCAGATAAGTGGGGCAGGAATTGAAGATGGTTGTGGGGTCAACAGGGGAGAGAATTGCTGGAGCCATGTCTTGAAGAAGGTGAGAGGGGAGGGACTCTTGTGCTCAGGCGAAACACAGGCAGTTCATCTGGAGCCAGAGGCGAGTTCTATTTTGGTTTCTCCAGTCCTCAGGGCAATTTTTCCTGGAACTAAGCACACCTTCCGTGTAAGGGCAAATTGGGCTTCCCAGGAAATACCGCCTTAACCAGGGACCTTCCCGGACCCTCCCTCAGGCTTAGCACTTATGCTGAATTGAGATACCTAAAGTTTCTTTGAACCTAAGAATTAAGAAGGGGCCGGGTGCCGTTGCTCACACAGGTTGCTCACACCAGTAATCCAAGCACCTTGGGAGGCCGATGAGGGTAGATCACCTGAGGTCAGTAGTTCTTTTTTTTTTTTTTTGACACAGAGTCTCACCCTGTCACCCAGGCTAGAGTGCAGTGAAGCGATCGCGGCTCACTGCAACCTCCACCTCCCCGGTTCCAGCGATTCTTCTGCCTCAGCCTCCCGAGTAGCCAGGACCACACGCGCGTGCCCCCACACCCAGCTAATTTTTGTAGTTTTTAGTAGAGACGGGGTTTCACCATGTTGGCCAGGCTGATCTTGAACTCCTGACCTCGTGATCCACCCGCTTCAGCCTCCCAAATTGCTGGGATTACAGGCGTGAGCCACCTCGCCCAGTCGAGGTCAGGAGTTCTGAGACCAGCCTGGCCAACATGGTAAAAACCCGTCTCTACTAAAAATACAAAAATTAGTCGGACGAGGTGGCATGCACCTATAATCTCAGCTACTCTGGAGGCTGAGGCACGAGAATCACTTGAGCCTGGGAGGTGGAGGTTGCAGTGAGCTGAGATTGCACAACTGCACTCCAGCCTCCTGGGTGACAGAGGGAAACTTTGTCTCAAAAAAGAAAATAGAGACAGGAGTCTTGCTGTGTTGCTTAGGCAGGTCTCAAACTCCTGGCCTCAAGCAGTCCTCCCACCTGGGCCTCCAGAGTGCTGGGATTACAGGTGTGAGGCACCATGTCTGGCCTCAAATGTTTTGTTTTGTTTTGTTTTGTTTTGAGACAGAGTCTCGCTGTTATCGTCCAGGCTGGAGTGCAATGGTGCCATCTCGGCTCACTGCAACCTCCGCCTCCCCGGTTCCAGCAATTCTGCCTCGGCCTCCCGAGTAGCTGAGATTACAGGCACCCACCACCATGCCCAGCCAATTTTGGTATTTTTAGTAGAGATGGGGTTTCACCATGTTGGCCAGGATGGTCTCAAACTCCTGACCTCAGGTGATCCACCCACCTCAGCCTCCCAAAGTGCTGGGATTACAGCAGACAGTACTAGAAGCCAGGCTATTTATTTCTTCGGTCTTACCTCCTGTACCCCGTTTATAGCTTCTGGGGAAATAAGCAGGAATCAGGATTCATTCCAGATATTACTCCTTTCTCAGGTGTCCAGACTGGACTGGTGCAGAATTTGGGGACCAGTGCCTAAGGGAAGAGCTGGGCTGGGGAACCTTTGGAAAGAGAAGTTGAGAGCAGCGACAGTAAGAGGGAGGATGGTTAGCTTTCAGGAAGAACTTCCTGTTAAAAGTTACTAATACTGGCCGGGCATGGTGGCTCATGTCTGTAATCCCAGCACTTTGGGAGGCCGAGGCGGGCAGATCATGAGGTCAGGAGTTCGAGACCAGCCTAACCAACATGGTGAAACCCAGTCTCTGCTAAAAATAAAAAAATTAACCGGGCATGGTGACATGAACCTGTAATCCCAGCTACTCAGTAGGCTGAGGCAGGAGAACTGCTTGAACCCGGGAGGCGGAGGTTGCAGTGAGCCGAGATTACGCCACTGCACTCCAGCATGGGCAACAGAGCGAGACTCCGTCTCAAAAAAAAAAAGAAAGTTACTAATATCAGGGCTAGGCATGGTGGCTTACGCCTGTAATCCTAGCACCTTGGGATTACAGTTGCCCAGGAGTTCGCAACCTGCCTGAGCAACATGGCAAAATCCTCTCTTTACTAAAAATACAAAAATTAGCCAGGCATGGTGGCATGTGCCTGGAGTTCCAGCTACTTGGGAGGCTGAGGCAGGAGGATCGCTTGAGCCCAGAAGGTTGAGGCTGCAATGAGCCGTGATGGCACCACTGCACTCCAGCCTGGGCAATGAGAGTGAGACCCTGCCTGAATGCCTGAATGGATGAATGTTAATAATATCAGCTAAAGTCTGTTGCGCACTCAGCATGAGCCCCGCAGTGTTTTAAATGTTCTCTTTGAATTGTGTCCTTTGATCCTCACAAGACGCTAGCGGGGAGCGACTGCTATTTTCCCCATATTACAAATGAGGATACGCAGGCAGAGAAATGAAGTGAGTACTCAAAGAATCACTGCCAACAAATGGCGGGGGTGACATGGGGAGCCCTGGCCATCACACTCAGTGCCACAAATGGGGCCCCAGGAGCAGGAAAGCTGGGAGTGAGGCCCTCCCGCCCTGCTGTCTCCTCAGGTGACACCTCTGTCCTGGCGGGTGTGTACGGACCGGCCGAGGTGAAGGTCAGCAAAGAGATCTTTAACAAGGCCACACTCGAAGTGATCCTGAGGCCGAAGATCGGGCTGCCTGGTAATTGGGCCCTGTTGAACCTCTGAATAGTGCCCAGTTTGTCATAACCGCCCCCCAGCTCCTCCCTACCAGCTGCCCCGAGTCTCCACTCCCCACTTTGGTCTCCACTCAGCTGTTTCTGTCCTTAACTCTCTGCCCTGTATCTCATCTTCTGTTGCTTCTCTCTCTGCCTCTAATTTCTCCCTCCCTCCTCCTCCCTCTCTCTGCCTCCACTCATTCATTCCATTAACCTGTTTTTCTTTTCATTTGTTTGTTTATTTATTTATTTTGAGACGGTGTCTTGCTCTGTCACCCAGGCTGGAGTGCAGTGGTGCGATCTTGGCTAACCGCAACCTCTGCCTCCCAGGTTCAAGCAATTCCCCTGCCTCAGTCTCTCGAGTAGCTGGGATTACTGGTGCACGCCACCATGCCCGCTAATTTTTTGTATTTTTTTAGTAGAGATGGGGTTTCACCATGTTGGCTAGGATGGTCTTGATATCCTGACCTCGTGATTCGCCCACCTTGGCCTCCCAAAGGGCTGGGATTACAGGCATAAGCCACTGCGCTTAGCCATTTTTTTTTAATTTTAATTTCATATTTTTAAGACGGAGTCTCGCTCTGTTGCCCAGGCTGGAGTGCAGTGGCTCGATCTCGGCTCACTGCAACCTTCACCTCCCAGGTTCAAGCAGTTCTCCTGTCTCAGCCTCCCGAGTAGCTGGAATTACAGGCGTAAGCCATCATGCCCGGCTAATTTTTGTATTTTTAGTAGAGACAGCGTTTCACCATGTTGGTCAGGCTGGTGTCAAACTCCTGACCTCAAGTGATCCGCCCGCCTCATCCTCCCAAAGTGTTGGGATTACAGGCGTGAGCCACTGTGCCTGGCCCATTAACCTGTTTTTCTACCCTTTTACCCTCATATCCAAGCTTCAGTCCCCACTGGCTGGGCCTACTAGGGTGGGAGTGGGCATGGGTAGCAGCACAGACATGGAACTCCCAGGTCTTCTTCCCCTGGATGGTTCCTTTGGTGGATGCTGGAGGTAGCAGGGGTCGGTGGATGGCAGTCAGGCCTTGCCTTCTTCCCACTGGAATCTTCCCTCATCCCTGCAGGTACCTGCACCATCCCAGGCTAAGACTGTGGGCCCTTTCCAGGGGGTTTGGGTGGGGCATATGGAGGAAGGTGAGTCACATGAAGGAGAAGACCCTGACAACCGCTCTTCAATTTCCCCAGGTGTTGCAGAGAAGAGCCGGGAGCGACTGATCAGGAACACGTGCGAGGCGGTGGTCCTGGGCACATTGCACCCCCGCACCTCCATCACTGTGGTGCTGCAGGTTGTCAGTGATGCCGGCTCTGTATCCTTTCTCCCAGGCCTCCTCCTCCAGGAAGTCTCCTGATTGCTTCCCTTCTGGTGGCTACATATATGCTTTCTGCTAGCCAGAAAGACTTCAAACACTTAACAGGTACCAGCTCACTGAAGAAGGAGAGCAAACAGCCTGGGTGCTTACTTATGTGCCAGGCACTGTTCTGTGTGCCTTACACACATTAACTCATTTAATATAGCACATGCCCTTAATGATCCCCATGGAAGTGGCAGAGCCAAGACTTAGACCCAGACCATCTAGTTCTAGAGCCCAAGGACCCTGACAGATGAGTGTTCTTATGTTCGCATGTTTTCAGTGACAAAACTGAGGCCCAGAGAGGGGAAGGGGCTTGCCCAAGGTCACACAGCTGGAAGGCCGCACAGGCGGGACTCAAGCCCAGGCCCGTCTGACTCCAGAGCCTGTGCCAATCACTTTTGTTTTTTTGGTTTTTTTCTTTGTTTGTTTGTTTTCGAGACAGGCTCAGGCTGGAGGCAGTGGTGCAGTGTCAGCTTACTGCAACCTCTACCTCCCAGGCTCAAGCGATTCCCATGCTCTAGCCTCCTGAGTAGCTGGAGTTACAGGTGCCCGCCATCACACCAGGCTCATTTTTGTATTTTTAGTAGAGACGGGGTTTTGCCATGTTGGCCAGCCTGACCTCAAGTGATCAGCCCACCTTGGCCTCCCAAAGTGCTGGGATTACAGGCGTGAGCTACTGTGCCCGGCTGGCAATCACTTCTACTTGCCACCTCAGTGGATTTTAGGCCCTCAGTGCTGGGGGCGCCCTGAGCAGACAGCGGCTGAGTCAGGAGCTTGGCCCTGAAAGATCTCCCCGTCTGAGGTAAGGGAGGTTGAGGTTGAGGACCAGAATTAGGCACTGTAGAAGGCTTTACTGGAACATGGCCCTGAACTGGATAGACATTTTATAGATGGGCAGAGAGAGAAGCTATTGAGACCCCATTTTACAGAAGAGGAAAGTAAAGCCCAGAGGAAGTGGTGGAGGATCAGCAGCAGAACTGAAACCGGTTGACTCTAAAGCTGTGGCCTGTGTGTGGCCTGCTCCGCCTGGAGAAGACACACATGGAAACTGAAGCAGAGCCAGCTGACTCCCAACCTATGCTGTCTTTCCACTGTGAGCTCCCTGCAGGCAGCAGCGCGATGGCTCTTCCTCCATTGCCCTGCCAGCTCTGTCACCGCGGAGTGGCTGCTACCCAAGTTTTGAGCCTGGCTTTGCCAGTGCCTCCCCCATGTGACTTTGGAAGGTTTCTTCCCTTCTCTGACCCTACTTGCCAACAAATGTGTGGTATGTACTTCAGTACATACCTATTGAATATTATATCCCCCGTCTAACAGATGAGGAGATTGAGACTCTAAGTCATTTGTTCAAGGTCACACAGCTGAGAGAGCAAAACTGGGTCTGGAACCCAGGGCTACTTGATCCCTGGACCACTTTTAAGCACTCTGCCATACTGCCCTTCTGTGACCGATTAGTGATGTCTGCCACAGGCATCAGCCTGGTGGAGGGAGGCATGGATCTGCTCTGCTGGCCAGGCCTACAGTAGAAACTTCTTAGGCTGGGCGCGGTGGCTCACGCCTGTAATCCCAGCACTTTGGGAGGCCGAGGCAGGTGGATCACCTGAGGTCAGGAGTTTGAGACCAGCCTGGCCAACATGGTGATACCCCGTCTCTACTAAGAATACAAAGATTAGCCAGGTGTGGTGGTACGTGCCTGTAATCCCAGCTACTCGGGGGGCTAAGGCAGGAGAATCGCTTGAACCCAGGAGGTAGAGATTGCAGTGAGCTGAGATCAAGCCATTGCACTGCAGCCTGGGCAACAAGAGCAAAACTCCATCTCCAAAAACAAAAAAGAAACTTAACCATTGCCTGTGGTGCTCAGCTCCTGGCCTGTTGTCTGAATGCCGCCTGCATGGCATTGGTGGACGCAGGTGTGCCCATGAGGGCTCTCTTCTGTGGGGTCACCTGTGCCCTAGACTCTGATGGGACTCTCGTGCTGGATCCTACATCCAAGCAAGAAAAGGTAGGTGTGAAGATCAGGGTGGCTGAAGGGCAGAGGCCAGACAGCTCCCCCTCCCTTCCTCCAGGCCTCACTTCTCTGCAGACAATAGGCTCATGCCACCTCAATCCCACTTAGCAAGGGTTGCTCTTATCATCGTGGTTCATTTAGCAGCAAGTGCTAGAAACCCAGCTCAAACTTGCTTAATTAGAAAGGAAATGTGGGGCCGGGTGCGGTGGCTCACACCTGTAATCCCAGGACTTTGGAAGGCCGAGGTGGGCAGATCATCTGGGGTCAGGAGTTCAAGACCAGCCTGACCAACATGGAGAAACCCCGTCTCTACTAAAAATACAAAATTAGCCAGGTGTGGTGGTGCATGCCTGTAATCTCAGCTACTCAGGAGTCTGAGGCAGGAGAATCACCTGAATCCGGGAGGTGGAGTTTGTGGTGAGCCGAGATCGTGCCATTGCACTCCGGCCTGGGCAACAAGAGTGAAACTCCATCTCAAAATATAAATAAATAAACTAGAAAGGAAGTGTATGTCCGGGTGTGGTGGCTTACACCTGTAATCCCAGCATTTAGTGAGTCCGAGGCAGGCAGATCACCTGAGGCCAGGAGTTCGAGACCAGCCTGGCCAACATGGCAAAACCCCGTCTCTACTAAAAATACAAAGGTTGGCTGAGCATGGTGGCACGTGCCTGTAATCCCAGCTACTCGGGAGGCTGAGGCATGAGAATCACTTGAACCCAAAGGGTGGAGGTTGCAGTGAGCTGAGATCACGCCATTTCACTCCAGCCTGGGTGAAAGAGTGAAACTCCGTCTCAAAAAAAAAAGAAAACCAGGACTTTAAACAGCATCAGGATGTCCTTGCTTCACTTCTCATCCCTGCCTTTCTCTCCACATCAGCTTCATTCTCTCTGGCCAGCATCTCTCCTGAGGCTGGGACTGACCCCTTAAGCTCCATTTCCATCTTAAGAGGCTCGAAAGCACACAAGAAGACAAGAGAGCTTTCCTCGTCGGCTCAGGTGCAGCGTCCTAAGCTCAGGTTATGCTGAGTTTTCTGCCCAGTGCTATAATGGTCCCCTCCAGTCAAGAAGACAGAAACCACTTGGAGGGTTTCAGATGGAGGGAGTTAAATGCAGGGACTTTGTAACAACAGTGTTGGAGGAGCTAGAGGAGGAAAAAGAAACCAGGAGTGACACCCAAAGATGAGAAACCCCTCCCAGACCTGGGCTGAACCTGCGAGCCAGCTCCTGCTCTGTCATGTTGGAGACATCATCTCAATTGGTTCTGCATGCACATAGCATGTCCTGCCTCTGCCCTGGCCACTGAGGTCCAGAACCCACCCCACCTCCATGGCTGTCACACAGCCACGTGGAGCCATCAGCACCTGCCATTGTCAGTGAGGACCAGGGTGCTGCTCTTCTTCCATTCTCCCACCTCATTACTGCTGGAAACTAGCTGGTAAGGGAGTCTGGGACATACAGCTTGCTGGCTTCCAGCCCCTGTGGGGCAGAGCATGGAAGGGTGACTGGGAGGCCGAGAGGCACCAGATAAGTGAGTGGCACTGTGGCTAGCCCCTTGGGGCAGGAATACTAAGCTTGGAAGCCCCTGTCAGAACCACGTGGTTGGAATAAGGGGCATTGAGTACAGTTCTACAAAGGAAAGGCAGAGGGCTATACCCGGGGAAGTAGGGAAGGAGTGGTGTAGACAAAAAATGACTGCGCTTCATGCTTGATAGGTGAGCACCTGGCTGTGGAAAGGGAGAGGCCTGGAGGCCAAGGGTCCGGAGTCCCCTCAATGGGACTGGCTGCAGGTGTGTGGTGGGAAGCAGGGTATTGAGACAGGGTCTCACTGTCGCCCATGCTGGAGTGTAGTACGATCACAGCTCACTGAAACTTCAAACTCCTGGGCTCAAGCAGTCCTCCCACCTCTGCCTCCTGAGTAGCTGGGAACTCAGACATGTACCCCCATGTCCAGCTACTTTTTTTGTTGTTTTCTTTCTTTTTTTTCTTTTTTTTTCTTTTTCTTTTTTAGAGATGGGGTCTTCCTCTTTTGCCCATACTGATCTTGAATTCCTGGCCTCAATCAGTGTCCTGCCTCGGCCTCCCAAAGTGCTGAGAGTATTGTCATGAGCCACTGTGCCTGGCCAAAGGACTGGCTGAGACTTTATCTGGGGGGAAGGTCCTAGGTCCCCCACCACCTTCTACCCGTTGTACCTAGGAGGCCCGGGCAGTCCTGACCTTTGCCCTGGACAGTGTGGAACGGAAGCTGCTGATGTCCAGCACCAAGGGGCTCTACTCGGACTCTGAGGTACCAGCATGGGGATAAGGGGAAAAGCCTCCCACTGATATACGGTCTTGTCCCAACTCTGCCCTGGATTCTTAGAGGCTTCAGGAGAGCCTCTTACATTTCTTCTTGTAAAAAAGAGGGAGTTTTCAAACTTCGTGGTCCCAGAAACCTTTGCGGAAATGTTTAAGGGAAGCCCAATTTATGAGACAGGCAAAAAGAGGATGAGCTCTGTTTGAAGTCAGAAGAGGGCATGTGATGGTCCCCCAGCTCCCAGCTCAGAGTGGTGAGCCACGGGAATTCCGGGTCTCAGGCTAAGGGGCAGAGCCTGGAAACTCTTGGACCAGACTGTCTGCAAAAGCATGTCCAACCTGGACCTCAGAAATCTAGGAATACATGGCAGTGAAGACTGGGAGTCTCTTGATTCCGTGGCTCTTAGATTATTTGGGCTCAAGGGGCCCATGGCTGTAAAATCCCAAGACCACTCCAATTCTGTGCACTCTCCAATTCCATAGCTCTGCAAAGCTAGGGCTTCCAAGGTGTGAGGATACCTGATTGGTCTGAGTCCTGTTGCTGTCAGAATCTGATCTTGAAGCCCTTTGCCCTTTTCCTGATCTCTAAAAAACAGCTCATGAAATGGGAAATAATCCCTCACCACCTGCCTCACTTGGGGGCAGGGGAGTGATGGTAGGTTAAGGGAGTCAGGTGGGGTCAGCAGAAACTCCTGGGTCAACTAAGTCACGTGTGCATGCAGGGCTAAGCCCCCAGCACTGACCGGTCTCTCCCGCACAGTTCCAGCAGTGCCTGGCTGCGGCCCAGGCTGCTTCGCAACACGTCTTCCGCTTCTACCGGGAATCGCTGCAGAGGCGTTACTCCAAGAGCTGAGGCAAGCTGGGGCAAAGGGCCGCTCCCACTGCCTCCACCCACTCACCCCCTATAGCCTGAAGCAAACCAACGGCCCAGCCTTGCCTCTCTGTCCTGTGGGCTCCTGTGAGCCTGCAGCTCTGTAACCACAGGGCTCTTGTGGGGAGGCCGTGGCCTGTGACAGCCCCCAGCAAGGATAACATTCAGAGGAGCTCACATTTATGGAATAGATGAGTCAATAAATTAATTCACTTTAACAAATGTCTGTTGAGCACCCACTGTGTGCAGGCCCTGCTAGTGAGATCCCAGAGAAGCAGGGAGGTAAACTGGAATTTGTCAGATGGTAGTAAATCTATAACAAAGTAAAAAGCAGGGAACAGGAGTTTGGGAGACTCCCTTTATGGAGGGCAAATTCAGTACATCAGGCATCAGTGCCTTCACAGAGCAGGGCACCTCAGAGGGGCCCTGAAGGAGGAAAGCGCATGAGCTCTTGGATAACGTGGGGAAGGAGCCCCCAAGGACTGGGGACCAGCTTGGTGAACAGGGTGGCCAGAGCCAGTGAGCAAAAGCAGGAGAGCAGATGGGGCTGTGGGGAACAGGCAAGCATGCAGGTGGGGCCTTGTAAGCCATGGGGGGAATCTCACCCACCAACCCTGTGAGATGGGGCTGTTGTTACAGTCTCTGTCTTGTTTTGTGACGCAATCTCGTTCTGTTGCCCAGGTTGGAGTGCAGTGGGGTGATCTCGGCTCACTGCAACCTCCGCCTCCCAGGTTCAAGTGATTCT
This sequence comes from Chlorocebus sabaeus, assembly GCF_047675955.1. NCBI lineage: Eukaryota > Metazoa > Chordata > Mammalia > Primates > Cercopithecidae > Chlorocebus > Chlorocebus sabaeus. The sequence continues at coordinate 17,959,515 of NC_132909.1, forward strand.
CCTGCCTCAGCCTCCTAAGTAGCTGGGACTATAGGCGCCCACTACCACACCCAGCTCATTTTTGTATTTTCAGTAGAGACAGGGTTTCTCCATTTTGGTCAGGCTGATCTCTAACTCCCGACCTCAGGTGATCTGCCCACCTCTGCCTCCCAAAGTGCTGGGATTACAGGCATGAGCCATCGGCCCCAGCCTAATTTTTGTATTTTTAGTAGAGACGTGGTTTCACCATGTTTGCCAGGCTGGTCTCGAAATCCTGACCTCAGGTGATTTGCCTGCCTCGGCTGCCCAAAGTGCTGGGATTACAGACGTGAGCCACTCTGCCCAGCCTAATTTATGTATTTTTAGTAGAGACGGGGCCAAACCCTGCCTGGAGTTGGAGGCAGTCCCATTCAAACCAAATGGCCTGCGATAGGGAAATGGATGCATCCTTAAGGAAACATGGAAGTGTTGGCACCTGCACAGGGAAAACACATCTGCCACAAGCACTTAGCAGAGGCACATAGGAAGTGCTCACTAAGCACACTAAGAGGGGCTAGATATTATTAAGCAATAAAGGCCAGGCTCGGTGGCTCACGCCTGTAATCCCAGCACTTTGGGAGGCTGAGGTGGGTGGATCACCTGAGGTCAGGAGTTCGAGACCAACCTGACCAACATGGTGAAAACCCATCTCTACTAAAAATACAAAAATCAGACGGGTGCGGTGGTGTGTGCCTGTAATCCCAGCTACTCGGGAGGCTGAGGCAGGAGATCGCTTAAACCCGGAAGGCGGAGGTTGCAGTGAGCCAAGATTGCGCCATTACACTCCAGCCTGGCGACAGCGAGACTCCGTCTCAAAAAAAATAAAACATACAAAAAATTAGCCAGGCATTGTGGCACACGCCTGTGGTCCCAGCTCCTTGGGAGGCTGAGGTGGGAGGATCACTTGAGCCTGGAAGGTTGAGGCTGCAGTGAGCCAAGATCGTGCCACTACACTCCAGTCTGGGTGACAGAGGGAGATCCTGTCTCAAAAAAAGAAAAGAAAAAAAAAAAAGCTCAGAGGGAGACAGCAACAGCAGTCATTTCCATATACGATGCCTTTAATCCTCACTACAGCCTGAGGTGTGCAGAAAGTCCCATTTTGCAGAGGAGAAAAAATGAGGCTTCAAGAGAAGTCACTTGGGCCAAGCTTACACAGTTAACAGGTAGAGGAGTAAGGACTTGGAACTCAGCTCTCTCCAGTTGTCTGCTAACCACCAATATTGGAATGAGAACATCCTGCTGTTTAGAAACCGGCAGGCGTGGTCGCTCATGCCTGTAATCTCAGCTCTTTGGGAGGCCAAGGCGGGAGGATCAGTTGAGCCCAGGAGTTTCAGACCAGCCTGGGCAATGTAACGATGATGCCTTGTCTTTACAAAAAAAAAAATTTTTTTTTTTAATCAGCTGGGTGTGGTGGCAGGTGCCTGTAGTCCTGGCTACTTGGGAGGCTCCTGGGCTCAATCAGGAAGATTGCTTGAGCCCAGGGGTTCAAGGCTGCAGTGAGCCGTGATTGTGCCACAGCACTCCAGCCTGGACAACAGGGAGACCATCTCTCAAAAAAAAAAAAAAAATCCTCTTCCCCTTTTCCAGCTCAGGTCTCAGGGGGCAAGCACCCTGGGGATGCCCACCACAGCTCGTCACCCTGACCAGTCAGTCCCCTGTTGGTCTCAAGCACCCCCAACCCCTTCCATCCTCCCACACACATGAACAGACTCTGGTTTGCTGTAAGAGTGTCTGGTGTTTAATCTCACGTTGCTGCCGCCCGATGAGCGGTGGCCAGGAAGGGGAGGGGTTCCAGTCCAGCTCACTCCCGTTTCTAGATGCTCCTGCCGCCGCCGCAGCCTCATCCACCAAGATTCTCCACTCTCTGCCCACAGATTTGCTGGGCTGCCGGCCTCAGGGTTCACAGTGAGGGCTGTAGGGGCAACTAGGGCGGGTCTCGGGAGGCAAGGTAGGCGGCCAGGGTCACCAGGGCAGCCGCATACGTGCACACGCCCAGCCCGACGGCGAGGACCCCCAGCAGGAAGGCACGGCGGGAGGCGGCCCCTGCCCCCTGGATGTCCCCCTTGGCCCAAGCCTTGTTGGTCTGTAGAGGCAGTGGGCAGCAGTGACCCAGGCATCCCCTCAGTCCCAGACCCTTCCCCTGGTCTCCCCCACCCAACATACCCATTCATTCATTCATGCATGTATTCCAAAAGCAGATACGTAGCACCTACTATAGGTCAGGCACTGGGGATGCTGAGTGATTAATAAAAACATTAAAATGGTATATGCCACTGTTCTAACTCATTTGATTCTCACATTGGCCTAGAGGTAGCAATTATTCCCACTTTACAGATGAGGAAAGTGAGGCACAGGGAAGTTAAGTGACTCGCCCAAAATCTTGCAGAGATCTGGGCACCGTGGCTCACACCCGTAATCCCAGCACTTTGGGAGGCCAAGGTGGGAGGATCACTTGAGGTCAGGAGTTCGAGACCAACATGGCCAACGTGGTGAAACCCCGTCTCTACTAAAAATTCAAAAATTAGCCGGGCATGGTGGCGCATGTCTGTAATCCCAGCTATTCAGGAGGCTGAGGCAAGAGAATCACTTGAACCCAGGAGGCGGAGGTTGCAGTGAGCCGAGATTGTACCACTGCACTCCAGCCTGGGCAACAAAGTGAGACTCAAAATATATATATATAGCAGAGAGTGGCAGACTCAGGATTTGAGTTCAGGTTCTTAACTAACACTCTGGGCTGCCCTCCACCTTCCCGCCTCAGGTATATGGCTCTTTGTTTGTGTGGGGCATTTTTCTCTTTTATGCCCAGTCCCCTCCAAGTCCCACACACAGACTGACCTTCTGGGCTAGACAGAAGGCAGCGATGCCCACAGGCCAGAAACAACACAGCATGGAGAAGACAGCCAAGCCGAGGTGGTCGTGGGGTAGAAATGGTGAAAGACGGCTGCCGCCATCCCAGTCCGAGTCACTGTCACTGGATGACATGTCCTATGGGCAGGAAAGTGCCCAGGTGGGCATCTCCAGCCACCTTTCCTGCCCCATTGCTCTGCTCTCCATAGCCCTCAAAGGCCAATACCTGCCCCCAGGGCTTCCCCAGAGATACAAAGAGAAAAAAATGTTCAGAGATGGGCTTTTGGTGTTTGTTTGAGACAGAGTTTCGCTCTGTCACCCAAGCTGGAGTACAATGGCACAGTCTCAGCTCACTGCCTCCCAGATCCAAATGATTCTCCTGCCTCAGCTTCCGGAGTAGCTGGGATTACAGGCACGCGCCATCATACCTGGCTAATTTTGTATTTTCAGTAGAGACGGGGTTTCACCATGTTGGCCAGGATGGTCTTGAACTCCTGACCTCAGGTGCTCCACCCATCTCGGCCTCCCAGAGTGCTGGGATTACAGGCATGAGCCACCACACCAGAGATGGACTTTTGACATTTGTATCCTGGAGCCCTTTGAAGGGAAGCTATGGACCAGGTCTCCAGAGAAGAGCCCCAACCACACCCAGAGTTTTCAGTTCATTTTCAAGGGGTTCACGGATCCAATCATGGATGCTACAATTGTTTATAATGTCTGAGTGAAAAGCCCCTGAATGACCAGGCGCAGTGGCTCATGCCTGTAATCCCAGCACTTTGGGAGACCAAGGTGCGTGGATCACCTGAGGTCGGGAGTTGGAGACCAGCCTGGCCAACATGGTGAAACCTCGTCTCTACTAAAAATAAAATTAGCTGGGCATGGTGGGGTGCCCCTGTAATCCCAGCTACTCAGGAGGCTGAGGCAGGAGAATCACTTGAACCCAGGAGGTGGAGGTTGCAGTGAGCCAAGATGGAGCCACAGCACTCCAGCATGGGCGACAGAGCAAGACTCTGTCTCAAAAAGAAAAGCCCCTGAACAGGGACAAACGCCACTGAAACAAGGAAACTGCAAAAAGATGGAGATTATTGGCCAGGCACAGTGGCTCACACCGGTCATCCCAACACTTAGGGAGGATCATTTGAAGCCAGAAGTTTGAGACCAGCCTGGGCAATATAGCAAGACCCCATCTCTACAAAAAAATTTTAAAATTAGCTAGGCATGGGCCGGGTGCAGTGGCTCACGCTTGTAATCCCAGCACTTTGTGAGGCCAAGGATGGCAGATCGTGAGGTCAGAAGATGGAGACCATCCTGGCTAACACAGTGAAACCCCACCTCTACTAAAAACACAAAATCAAAATTAGCTGGGTGTGGTGGCATGCACCAGTAGTCCCAGCTACTCGGGAGGCTGAAGCAGAAGAATGGCATGAACCCGGCAGGCAGAGCTTGCAGTGAGCCGAGATTGCGCTACTGCACTCCAGCCTGGGCGACAGAGTGAGACTCCATCTCAAAAAAAAAAAAAAAAAAAAATTAGCTAGGCATGGTGTCTTGTGCCTACAGTCTCAGCTACTTGGGGAGCTGAGGCAGGAGGATGGCTTGAGCCCAGAAGTTTGAGACTCCAGTGAGCTATGATCACATGTCTGCCCTCCAGCCTGAGCAATGGAGCAAGACCCTGTCTCTAATAAATAAATAAAAGATTGAGATTATAAAATGCTCCAATGGCCTAAATGATTAGGGCAAACCTGCCTGCTGGAAACTAATGTAGAGTCTAGATTTTTAAACCTTTTTTTTTTTTTTTTCCCGAGACGGGAGTCTCGCTCTGTTGCCCAGGCTGGAGTGCAGTGGCTCGATCTCTGCTCACTGCAGCCTCCACCTCCCAGGTTCAAGTGAGTCTTCTGCCTCAGCCTCCTGAGTAGCTGGGATTAGAGGTGTGCACCACCACACCTGGCTAATTTTTGTATTTTTTTATTTAGTAGAGACTGGGTTTCACCGTGTTGGCCAGGCTGGTCTTGAACTCCTGACCTCGTGATCCGCCCGCCTCAGCCTCTCAAAGTGCTGGGATTACAGGCGTGAGCCACCGAGTCCTGCCTAATTTTTGTATTTTTAGTAGAGATGGGCTTTCACTACATTGGTCAGGCTGGTCTTGAACTCCTGACCTCAAGCAGTTCATTTGTCTTGGCCTCCCAAAGTGTTGGGATTACAGGCATGAGCCACAGCACCTGGTCCCACATGCTTTTATTACCATGTGACTTTGATATCCCTCCCATCAAGGGATGAGTTCTGTGTCCCGTCCCCTTGAATTTGAGCAGACTCATGACTCACTTGTAATGAATAGAATGTGGTGGAAGTCATGTTACATGACTTCCAAAGCGAAATCAGAAAAGGTGAGGCAGCTTCTGCTTTGCTGCAACATTCATGCTGCAGGCTGGAGGTACCTAAGCAGCCTGACTGCCCTGAAGCTGTTATGCTGTAAGGAATCCCAAAGCAGCTTATATGGAGGGACCACATATGGAAGCTCTAAGACTCGGCTGGGCACAGTGGCTCACGCCTGTAATCCGGCACTTTGGGAGGCTGAGGTGGATGGATCACCTGAGGTTAGGAGTTTGAGACCAACCTGAGCAATACAGTGAAACCCTGTCTCTACTAAAAATACAAAATTAGCTGGGCATGGTGACACAAGCCTGTAATCCCAGCTACTCAGGAGGCTGAGGCAGGGGAATTCGCTTGAACCCAGGAGGCGGAGGTTACAGTGAGCTGAGATTGCACCATTGCACTCCAACCTGGGCAACAAGGGCAAAACTCCATCTCAAAAAAAAAAGGAAGCCCTGCCGGGCACGGTGGCTCAAGCCTGTAATCCCAGCACTTTGGGAGGCCGAGACGGGCGGATCACGAGGTCAGGAGATCGAGACCATCCTGGCGAACACGGTGAAACCCCATCTCTACTAAAAATACAAAAAACTAGCCGGGCGAGGTGGCGGGCGCCTGTAGTCCCAGCTACTCTGGAGGCTGAGGCAGGAGAATGGCGTAAACCCGGGAGGCGGAGCTTGCAGTGAGCTGAGATCCGGCCACTGCACTCCAGCCTGGGCGACAGAGCCAGACTCCGTCTCAAAAAAAAAAAAAAAAAAAAAAAAAGGAAGCCCTAAGACACCATGAAGAAAGAGAAAAGTACCCAGCCAGCTCCTGACTGTTCTAGTTCCACCCACCAGCTGAATGCAACTTCATGAAAGACCCAGAGGCAGAACCATGCAACTGAGTCCCAAATTCCTGACCAACAGAAACCATAAGAGTTCATCGTGATTGTTGCCTGCCTGCCTGCCTTGCTTCTCTTCCTTCTCTCTCCTTCCTTCCTTCCCTTCTTTCCTTCTTTCTTTACTTCCTTCCTTTCCTTCTTTCTTTCCTTCTTTCCTTCCTTCCTTTCCTTCTTTCTTTCCTTCCTTCCTTTCCTTCCTTCCTTTCCTTCTTTCCTTCATTCCTTCTTCCTTCCTTCTTTCTCTCTATCTCTCTTTCCTTTCTCTCCTTCCTCCCTCCCTCCCTTTCTCTTTCTCTCTCTCTCTCCCTCTTTCTCTTTCTTTCTGTCTGTCTCGCTCTGTTGCCCAGGCTGGAGTAAGGTGGTATGGTCATAGCTCATTGCAGCCTCTACCTCCTGGGCTCAAGTGATCCTCCCACCTCAGCCTCCCGAGTAGCTGAGACTACAGGAACACGCCCCCACACCTGGTTAATTTTTTTTTTTTAAACGGGGTCTTGCTAATTTTCAGAGGACAAAATGAAAAATTAAATAAAAATAAAGATGGAGTCTCGCTATGTTGCCCAGGCTAGTCTAGAACTCCTGGGCCCAAGCAGTCCTCCTGCCTCGCCTTCCCAAAGTGCTGGGATCACCAGTGTGAACCATTGTGCCTGGCCTGGAATGAGAAATTATAAAAAGTGACATTAACTTAAAAAAAAAAAGGGAAGGCTGGGCAGGAGTTTGAGACCAGCCTGGGCAACATGGCAAAATCTCTTCTCTACAAAAAATACCAAAATATTAGCCAGGCATGGTGGCACATGCCTGTGGTCCCAGCTACTCAGGAGGCTGAGGTCGGAGGATTGCTTGAGCCCAGGAGGTCAAGGTGGCAGTAAACTATGATCGCTCCACTGCACTCCAGCCTGGGCAGCAGAGCGAGACCTTCACACACACACACACACACACACACAGAAAAAAAGAGCAGAGTGGACAAAAGCCAGAGGTGCATGCACTCTGAAGACACCAAGCAGCAGAGTCAGAGATCAGAGGGAAGACAAAGCCAAAGGCCAGGCAACAAAGATGAGAGACAAATCTGGAGAGAAAAAGGTAAAGAAACCAGGAGAGACATAAAACAAGAAGAACCGTAACTGGAAATCTCAGAAGCCCACACACAGCTGGGAAGTGAGACTCCAGGCCTAGGGCAGATCAGCACAGCTGTCAGCCTGCCAGATGCTGGCCATAGTGGGGCTCACCCCAGCCCCCTCCCGTACCTTCCACTAAGGTCTGCTGTTCCTACCTCAACATCAGGGGGCCTTGGTTCCCCCAGGCCAGCGCTGACAGAGGGAAGAGGCGGTGACAGGAACTGCAAACCCCTCAGGGACTCGGCAAAGGCTAACTCTCGTAAGGCGGGCCCCAGCTCATGCCTGCCAGGCTTCTGGGCAGGGGTCTCACATTCTGTGCTCTCCAGCAGAGGCTGTTGAAGCTCACGAAGACTAGGACTGTCCATGGCTTTGGGAAAACTCCAAGAGGGATTTCCTAGGGGTAGGGGGAAGAAAAAGACAAGTTGTAAAAGTCTCACTTCACTCAACTTCTGACCCCTTGCTTTAGAGAGACCCAGGCAGAGACCAGTGAGTGCGGTGGTCCTCAGACCCATTTTACAGATAGGGAAACTGAGGCCCAGAGAGAAAAAAAGATTGGCCTCAGGTTACAAAGAGAACTTAGGACATTCAATTTTGGGCATTTCTCTCTTTTTTTTTTTTCTTTTTTCTTTTTTTCTTTTTTTCTTTTTTTTTTTTTTTTTGAGACAAAGTCTCTATCTGTTGCCGAGGCAGATCCACCACTGCAGATCCACTAGAATGCAGTGGTGCGATCTCAGCTCACTGCAGCCTCTGCCTCACGGGTTCAAGCCATTCTCCTGCGTCAGCCTCCCAGGGTAGCTAGGATTACAGGCACCCACCACCATGCCCGCCTAATTTTTTAAAAATTATTATTATTTTTAGTAGAGACAGGGTTTCACTGTGTTAGCCAGGCTGGTCTCGAACTCCTGACCTTAGGGGATCCACCAGCCTCGGCCTCCCAGAGTGCTGGGATTACAGGCATAAGCCACTGCACCCAACCAAATTCTGGGCATTTCTCTCAGGCAAAAGCCACATACCCATCACACTTATCCCATTAAGTTGCACCTGTTGAACCATGCCTTACACACTTACCTGCCCCATGAACACCCCCAGCACCCATCCCAGGTTCATACCCTGTGGCCACCTATCCAGGTCCACACACCCCTCCCAGTCACACACACACCCATCCCCTACCCCCAGTGCTGCCTGGAACTTCACTCTAATCTGCATTCCCCCTCCTGTGTCCCCTAGACCTGCCCCCCGAAGTCCCCTGCCACACAGCCCCATCTAGGCAAGCCCAGCCTCCACCTCCACACATTCATCTCCCAAAGGACTCCTTGTATATTTGCCCCAAAAGTCAGCACCCCTTTCAGGCCCCCAACCTCCTTACACATTTATCCCAGTTGACTCCGTGCACAACCCTACTCCCCACTGCATCACAAACCACAGACACCTGTGCACACACACGCACCCTGGCCCTCTCCCCTATTCTCATGACCTCTCGCATGCCTGCCTCACTCATCAGGCCCAGGCACCCCTGCCCTACTCCACCCACACACCCATGACTCCACACAACTCCCACATACGCACCAGCTCTCCAGAATCCTTGGCACACCTCGCCCCATAAACACCTTCAACCCCAGCACACATACACTACACACGCAACACAACCAGAAAGAATATTCTTCTTGTCCTACGATCCCCCTGGGAGGTCCCCAAGCCTCCTGCCCGCTCATTCCAAACCTTGACTGAGCCGATTTCCTCACCAAAGCTTTGCCCTCTCATCCCCAACGCCAGGACCCAGGGGAGGGACTGTGACCCCCACCCACCTACGCCCCTCGCTCACCGCTTACGATCACAGGCCGGGGGCCTCCTGAACCCCCGCAATGTCACCCGCCCAGACCCTGCCACCGAGGGTCCGAGGGGCGCAGGGGCCTGGCGCTTTGCTCTTCGCGGGTCTCGGCGCCCCGGGCCCGCTGCGCGCGGGGGCGGGGACGGGGCGGGGCGACGGCCTCCCAAGCTCTGTCCCTCCGCGGCGTCCGGCGAGGGGGCCCTGAAAGCCGACTTCAGCGTCCAGGAGCGGGTTCCTACGACTCCCGGGGGTCTGGGAGCAGGCGGGAATCCTCGGAGAACGGTAGCCCCTTCCTCGTGAGTCCAGGCCCAAGCTCTGCCGGAGGAGAGGGCACCCCTGATTCTCCAGGGCCTTCCTGGCTTGGCCCCGCCTCCCTTCCCCTTTGCGCAATAATAGCCAATAATAATAACAGCAACAAGGACAGTGCGCCCTGTTCTAAGTGCTTTGCAAATAAACTTACATACACATGTATTCCTCGGCAAAACCCTAAGAGGCATAATTGTTTATTGTCCGTTTCACGCGGGAGTAAACTGCAAGCCGAGGTTAGGTAAATTGCCTAAGGGCATATCATTGGTTCATTGAGGGCAGACTGTACCCAAGACCTGTGTGAAACGCTCTACATTCATCATCGCATTCATTCCTCCTCTCAGTAGCTCCGCGTTTTTTTGTTGTTGTTGTTGTTGTTGTCGCTGCTATTTTACTTCGGGGTTTTTGTTTGTTTGTTTTGTTTTGTTTTTGAGACGCAGTCTTGCTCTGTCGCCCAGGCTAGAGTGCAGTGGCATGATCTCGGCTTACCGCAACCTCCGCTTCCCGGGTTCAAGCGATTCTCCTGCCTCAGCCTCCCGAGTAGCTGGGAGTACAGGGGCAAGCCACTACGCCCAGCTAATTTTTGTATTTTTAGTAGAGATGAGATTTCGCCATGTTGGCCAGATTGGTCTGGAACTCCTGACCTCAGATGATCCACCCACCTTAGCCTCCCAAAGTGCTGGGATTATAGGCGTGAGGCGCCGCGCCCGGCCAGGTTTCTTTTATTTTTTAAAAGACGGGGTCCTGCTCTGTTGCCCAGGCTGGAATGCAGTGGCACGATCATTGCTCACTGTAGCCTCAGCCTCCCAAAGCGGTGGGATTACAGGTGTGAGTCACCGCGCCTGGCCTATTTTGTTTTGGTGTGTTTTTTTGCCGCGGTGGCGGGGGGCGGGTGCTGAGGGGGTGTTGGCTTGTTTTTCATCCCTGTTTTGCAGATAAAGAAACAGGCTCACGGGCCAGGCCGGTGGCTCATGCCTGTAATCACACGGTGAAACCCTGTGTCTACTAAAAATACAAAAAATTAGCCGGGCCTGGTGGCGGGCGCCTGTAGTCCCAGCTACTCTGAAGGCTGAGGCAGGAGAATGACATGAACCCAGGAGACGGAGCTAGAAGTGAGCCGAGATCATGCCACTGCACTCCAGCCTGGGAGACAGCGAGACTCCGTCTCAAAAAAAAGAGAAAAAGACTCACCTGTATGCTCACTTGGCCACAGTAAACAGCTGGTACCAAGCCCAGCAGACTGTAACCCAGGGCTGTGTTCCTGCGGCCCTTGCTAAGCCAATGGGCGAGGAGGAAGCAGAGACAGGTAGGGTGGGAGATTCTAGGAAAAGAAGGCTGAGGAGTGGGGTCCAGTAGCGGGTGATGCTTCGATTGTCAAGTGGTACAGTGATGTTCATGAGTCAACATTTGGACCCACATAGACCTGGTTTCCTTTCCAGGCTCTTTTTTGTTTGTTTGTTGTTGCTTTGAGACAGAGTTTCGCTCTTGTTGCCCAGGCTGGAGTGCAACGGCGTGATCTCTGCTCACCTCAACCTCCGTCTCCCAGGTTCAAGCGATTCTCCTGCCTCAGCCTTCCAAGTAGTTAGGATTACAGGCATGTGCCACCACGCCTGGCTAATTTTGTATTTTTAGTAGAGACAGGAGTTCTCCATGTTGGTCAGGCTGGTCTCGAACTCCCGACCTCAGGTAACCCACCAACCTCAGCCTCCCAAAGTGCTGGGATTGCGGGCATGAACCATTGCTCCCGGCCCCTTTCCAGGCTCTTTAAGGCACTGAGCATGTGGCCTCTAGACAGTGCCTTTACCTCTCTGACCCCCGATTTCTTCACCTGCAAAATGGGGATAATGCTCCTTGCCTCTTATGTGATACTCTATGTACTTAGAGTTGCTGTAACAACAAATGTCCAACATTGGGAGCCTCTCTGAACCTATTTTGGTTCAGGTGCTGCCTAGGAAATAGAAAAATAAACAATGAACAAATATCCAACATTTATCCAAAGCCGGGCAAAGAAAGCAGTCTGAACACATTTGATGGTGTTTATTAATATTATTATTTACGTCCATCTCCATCGGACTGATTACAAGACTCTCCCTGTCTTGCAAGGTTCCACCTCCTTCATGGAGCCTTGTACAGGCCTCCCTTCCCAGAAGCCCTCCGTCTCACCAGACTGGAGGATTCCCTGGCCTTTGTGGGGCCGGAGTTCCCTCGCTCCAGGGCTCCAGGGCTCCATGCCAAGAGTCCAGATGCTGGCGCTGGCACTGGCTCCACTCCCGGGGAGAACAGATGGTGTCTGCAAGTGCACTTGGCTCAGCCAGTTTCTGGCAGACGACAGAAGCAGGGAGACCCACGGGAGGGTAGACGAGAGCGTGAGGGGGCAGGATTGTTTCACCCAGGAGGGATGCCCTGTTACTCTCTATCTTAACCTTGCTCTCATTCTTTTCATATTTCTATGAAGCATACTATAGGCCGGGTGTGGTGGCCCACGCCTGTAATCCCAGCCCTTTGGGAGGCCGAGGAGGGAGGACTGCTTGAGCCTAGGAGTTCGAAACCAGCCTGGGCAACATACCAAAACCCCAGTCACCGAGACTGGAGTGCAGTGGCATGATCTCAGGTCACTACAACCTCTGCCTCCTGGGTTCAAGCCATTCTCCCACCTCAGCCTCCCAAGTAGCTGGGATTATAGGCACTTGCCACCATGCCCAGCTAATTTTTGTACTTCTAGTAGAGATGGGGTTTCACCATGTTGCCCAGGCTGGTCTTGAACTCCTGACCTCAAGTGATCTGCCCGCCTTGGCCTCCCAAAGTGCTGGGATTGTAGGCATGAGCCAGCGCACCTGGCCAAAAACGATTCAAAAAAAAAAAAAAGAAAGAAAGAAACATACCGGCCAGGCATGGTGGCTCATGCCTATAATCCCAGCACTTTGGGAGGCCGAAGTGGGTGGATCATAAGGTCAGGAGTTCAAGACCACCCTGACCAACATGGTGAAACCCTCTTTCCACTAAAAATACAAAAATTAGCCAGGCGTGGTGGTGCGCACCTGTAATCCCAGCCACTCGGGAGGCTGAGGCGGGAGAATCACTTGAACCTGGGAGGCGGAGGTTGCAGTGAGCCAAGATCATGCCACTGCACTCCAGCCTAGGGACAGAGCGAGACTCTGTCTCAAAGAAAAAAAAAAGAAAAGAAAAGAAACATACCACATATTTTTCTTGTTTGTAGTTTGAATCCTGCCACATCAGTGTCGACACAACAAGGGCTGAGATTTGATCTTGTTTTTTTCACTACTGTGCCTCAGGGCCTAAAACCGTACCTGGCAGAAAGTGGGCCTTTATTACATATGTATGGGATGGGGGCATGAATTACCACCAGCCTCCAGCCTCAGTTTTTCACCAAATCATTGAGCTTTGGGTCCTCTTATCCCTCTAGGCCATCCTGGAGATTAATTCACTTCCAGTTAGAGCTCTCTGACTGCTGTTAGCCTCGTACAGTCTAAGAGGCTACACCTCTTAGTGTTTGCCATGGGTCTGGAATATTAAACATGAGATTCTAGCTGGGCACAGTGGCTCAAGCCTGTAATCCCAGCACTTTGGGAGGCCAAGGTGGGAGGATTACTTGAGCCCAAAAGTTCAAGACCAGCCAGGGCAACAAAGTGAGATTTTGTCTCTACAAAAAATAAAATCAGCTGGGTGTGGTGATGCATGCCTGTGGTCCAAGCTACTCGGGAAACTGAGATAGGAGGATTGGTTGAGCCCAGGAGGTGGAGGCTGCAGTGAGCCATGATTGTGCCACTGCACTCCAGCCTGGGCAACAAAGTGAAACCCAGTCTCAAAACTAAAAAGACAAACAAAAAATCATGAGATTCCAGCAAGGATTGTCAACAGAGACTGAAACTATTAATTTGATTTGATAAAGAACAGGATATTTATTTAGTCTCAAAGTATCTTCCCCTAGATTACTTATTATAACAAAAAAAAAGTATTCATGGAGAAAACTGGCAAACATCACGTTAACCAGATGATACAAGTTAATATCACCATTAACAGGACAAATTGACCTTAGTTGCCTCTGACGTGAAGCAAAGAGGGAGACACATATCATTTCTTTGGTTTTCCTGCCAAAATGCATAACTTAAATCTAATAATAAGAAACATGTGCCGGGCGCGGTGGCTCAAGCCTGTAATCCCAGCACTTTGGGAGGCCGAGACGGGCGGATCACAAGGTCAGGAGATCGAGACCAGCCTGACTAACACGGTGAAACCCCGTCTCTACTAAAAAAATACAAAAAACTAGCCGGGCGAGGTGGTGGGCGCCTGGAGTCCCAGCTACTCGGGAGGCTGAGGCAGGAGAATGGCGTAGACCCGGGAAGCGGAGCTTGCAGTGAGCTGAGATCCGGCCACTGTACTCCAGCCTGGGTGACAGAGCAAGACTCCGTCTCAAAAAAAAAAAAAAAAAAAAGAAACATGAGACAAAGCCAAAATGAGGGACACTCTACAAAGGAGGTGGCCTATAACCTTCAAAACATCAATGTTATGAAAAAACAAAGTAATAATAATAATAACAACAAAATAAAGTGCTTGCCAGGTATAGTGGCTCGTGCCTGTAATCCCAGCACTTTGAGAGGCCGAAGCAGGAGGATTGCCTGAGCCTAGGATTTCCAGACAAGCCTGGGCAACAAAGTAAGATCGATCCCCATCTCTCCAAAACTTTTTTTTTTTTTTGAAAGGAAGTCTCACT